>NW_026947500.1:10057500-10687500 GCF_034190915.1 Cavia porcellus | reverse complement strand
CCACCAACAGTGGAGCCATGTTCTTTTTTGCTCACAGCCCCACCAACATTTGCCATCAGTTGATTTCTTGATGGCGGCCATCTTTCTGGAGTGATATGAAATCTCAATGCTGTTTTAATTTGCATTTCTCAAATGACCAGATGGTGAAGATTTCTTCATGTTTTTATTTGCCATTTGTATATCTTCATCTGTGAAATGTGTATTCATCTCAGATGCCCATTTTTGGAGAGGGTCTTTGAATTTCAGGGGCTTGATATTTTTCAGTTCTTTATATGTTCTGGATCTAAGTCCTTTGTCTGAGGGATTGCTGGCTAAAATTCTCTCCCATTTTGTGGGTTTTCTTTTCACCTTCTTGGTGATTTCTGTTGAAAAGCAAAAATGTTTTAATAATATGAGATCCCAGTTGCTGTTTCTTTGAAGTACTCTCTGCATGGTTTGTGTTTTGTTCATGAAATCTTTGCCTACCCCTATGTTCCTAAGACTTCTACCTACCTTGTTTTCTAGTAGGTTTAATGCTACTGTTGTAATATTTAGATCTTTGACCCATTTTGGCTTTATTTTAGTGCATGGTGATACACATGAGTCTAGTTTAGTCTTCAGAATGTGGAAAGTCAGTTTTTCCAGCACCATTTACTAAAGAGACTCTCTTTTTTCCAGTGAACATGTTTAGCCCCCTTTGTCAAACATAAGGTGGCTGAGTGTCTTTGTAGTTGTGTTTGGATCTTCTGATATATTCCATTGATCCTCAGGTCTATTTCTTTGCCAGTTCCATGCTGATTTAATCACTGAAGCTTTGTAGTATAGTTTCAAGTCAGGGATTGAGATACTTCCTGTATTGGTCAGGGTTTTACTAGAGAGAACAGATATAACCCGGGATATACAGAAACAACAAGATTGGCTTACGATAGTCACAGAGTCCAATGAGGAAGTGTGCAGAGGATATCTATGCACTGGAGGCTGAAGGATTCAATCCAAAGTCTGGAGTTTGCCCTAGTGTCTTGTGCAAGTCCACACCAGCAAGCTGATGGGTCTGTGACAGAGGCCGAAGGCTCTGTGATGAAAGGCTGAAGAGTCTACACTGGAAAGCTGAAGAGTCTATACTGGAAGCCAGGAGGTGAGGTCCAAACCAAAGGTGAAGACTGGAGGAGCTTCTCCCAAGAATGGAATGGATTCATCCTTCCTCTTCCCCTTTTATACCTTGAGGTGATAACCCACCCTAGTAGTCTTCTTCTACATCCCTAGGTGTAGAATTGCTAAACCCATTTAGTTAGCTTCTAACTGTCTCAGGTTGACACAATCAATCAACCACTACACCTCCTACCTTGCTTTTATTGTCCAGAATTGTCTTTGCTATTCTAGGTTTCTTGTTTCCAAATGAATTTTAGGAATGTTTTCTCTAGATCTGTAAGATTTACAGTTTGGGATTGCATTAAATCTGTTTAACAAGTTTGGGGATACTGTCATTTTCACAATGTTGGTTCTTCCTAACCAAGAGCAAGGAATATATTTCCATTTTCTAATACCCTCTTTAATCTCCTTTTTAAGAGTAGTATAATTTTCAGCATATAGGTCTTTTACATTCTTTGTTAGGTTAATTCCTAAGTATTTCATTGTCTTGAATGCTATTGTTAAAGATGTATTTCCGTAATTTCTCTCTCAGTGAGTTTGTTGTTTATTTGTGTATAGGAATGCTTTGATTTTTGCATGTTGACTTTGTATCCAATTACACAACTGATTTTTGTCTTTGGCTCTGTTGATGTGGTTTATTACAATTATTGATTTGCATATGTTAAAACATCCCTGCATTGCTGGGATGAATCCCACTTGGTCATGATGTATAGTCTTTTTGATACTGCTTTCTATTTGCTAGTATGTTATTGAGAATGTTTGCATCAATGTTCATTAGTGAAATTGGCCTATAGTTCTTTTTGGTTGAGTCTTTATCTAGTTTTTGGGTCAGAGTAATGAGGTAGGGCTTCCTTTTCAATTTCATTGAAGAGTTTGAGAAATATTTGCATTAAATCTTCTCTAAATTTCTTGTAGAATTCAGCAGTGAAGCCATCAGGGCCTAGGCTTTTCTTTGTTGGTAAGTTTTTAATCATGTTGTCAATTTCAGTAGCTGATATTGGTTATTCAAAATTGTTATATCTTCTGTAGTCAGCTTTGCTAATTTATATGTTTTTAGAAATCTGTCCATTTCTTTTGTGTTTTCTACCCTTTGTGAGTAAAGATTTTCAAGGTAGTTATTCGTGCTCTTTTGTATTTCCATGGGATCTGTAGTAATTTCTCTTTTCAGTCCGTCTTGTATGAATTTGAGATTTTTATTTCTTTTACTTTATAGGATTGGCTAGAGGTTTATCAATTTTGTTTATTCTCTGAAAGAACATCCTTTTATTGATTAATTCTTTGCATTATTTTCTTAGTCTCAATTGCATTAATTTCTGCTCTGATCTTTATATCTTCCACTGTTCTATGAGATTTGGGTTTTACTTGCTTTTTCTAGAAGCTTGAGATGTAACATTAATTTGTTTATTTATGTTCATTATGTTTTTCTGATATGAAATTTACTGCTATATATTTCCTTCTTAAGACTGCTGTCATTGCATCCAACAGGTTTTTGTATGTTACATTTGCCTTTCATTGAATTGTAGGTATTGCTTAATTTCTTCTTAAATTTCAACTGTAACCCATTGATTATGAAAGAGGCTGTTATGTAATTTATGTGTATTTATGCTTATTTGCAATTTCTTTTGCTATGAATTTCCAATTTCCGTGAACTATGGTCAAATAATGTGCATGGGGGTAATTTTAATCCCTTTACATTTAAATAAAAATGTTCTATGGGCTAATATCCCATGTGCAGCTGAGAAAATGTGTATTCTGATGTCACTGGGTGGGACACCCTGTAACATCTACTAAGTCCATTTGTTCACAGATTTGATTCAGTTCTGTTATTTCTTTGCTGACTTTTTGTCTAGTCGATCTATCTCTTTGTGATAATGGGGTATTAAGGTACCCTATTATGATTGTCTCATTGCTATTTGGTTTTTTGTGTTTTTTAGTATTTGTCTTCTATAGTTGTTATTTCTAATCTGATTTCCTCTATAGCCTCATGGATTTGTTTATTTCACTTGCTATCTTTTCAGAAATTTCAGATGTATGGTTTTAATGTCCTCTATTTCATTGTCTCCTGTACTTGCTCCTGATGGATTAGATGTTTGAGACTGCATTTTGCTTTTTTTTTTTTTTTCCACTTTTACCTCTTGGGCTAATATTTGGTCTTTCAATCCTACTAGTCTCAACTGTCCATAGTACCTGTCTTGGAGTCCTACTGTGTGGCTGATGCTTGTTCAATTGCTGGATTCCACAATGAAGGGGAAGCCCAGTCACCTGAATTCCTCCTGTAGGATCTGTTGGATAAGTCCTATATTGTTCCTGGGCTGATTAGCCTAGGAGTATTAATGCAAGTCAATCCTTAGTTCCTGCTGTTACTATGTCTTCAGATTGTTTCAGGTCACTAGATCTACCTGGCTATATTGTTTGCCTCAGTTGGGAGCCTAATGTGTTACTGGGTGTCTTGTAAGCCCTTTTGATTTGCTCTGGATTGGGGAGGCCTTATCAGTCCTCTCCTTAACCAACCTGGTGTTCTCTTTATGGAGGAGGGATTCGTGCACACTCTTGCCGTGATCATCAAGGTCCTACAATTGGTAAGGACTTTGCTACTGCTCCTGATTATCCACTGAGGTCCTCTATTTGAGGAGGAAAATTCTCCAAACTGTCACAAGCCCACTGAGGTCCTCTGTGTGGATGAGGGGTTACTGAGTCTCCCATCAGCCCAGCAAGATTAATCCACTGCTGCCCAAGGTCTTGGGGTCAAGAGAGAGGGGCAACTGATGATCTGCAGCCGTCTTAGGACCGGGGAGGGTGAGGGTGAGGGGTAGCCAACAGTCGGCTGCTGTCTGAGGTCCAGGGGAGGGGCCCTGAATTTTATCTTTAAAATGACTTTTCTTCTTATCCTCATTTCACAGTGCCAGCTCCTGACAAAGTCCAGTGTGCTACTAGTTGGCTTTCGTCCATCTCTCTAGTCTTGTTTTTCAATTTTCCATCCTCAAGGAGGACTTTATATCTCATTTGTGAATTCATCTCATCTTCCTCTTACTTGAGTTTTCTGTCTCATAATTTCCGTTCTTTAAACCTATATCTTACTTTTCTGTCACTTTTTGAAAAAATCTCTACTATCTAATTGGCTTATTTCATTATTGTAAATAGGCTCTGAAAGACTGTTTAGAAATCGGTTAACCACATCAGATTTAACTTCTCAATAGTCATACTTGTATAGTTTTCTACCACTTGGAACATTTTCTTTCATTTCTTTTTTTCTTATTTCTTTTCTTTTTTACGTATCATATATAGAAAGTTAGTCATATTTGGGTTTTTAACATAAAGTCTCTTGTTATCTTCAATAGAATTGCCCATATCATCAGGCATAATAAAATTGAAATAACAGTACAGAACAATATCGATAAAAAAAAATCTTGGAGACATTATAAGACTTCAAAAGAAGATAACAGTCAAACCAGAATGAGTATCATAGTGAATATTATTATCTTCAAAGTAGTTGCCTATACCCTCAGACTTGATACTATCAAAAGAAACAAATTTGAATAAAATCAGTCAAAATAAGACAGTGAAAGCAATACAGGGCTTCAAATTAAGTTAATAAGAACTCAAAAATGGTTACAGTAGTATATCCTGCTATCTTGGAATAGCTGTCCATGCTATCAAATCCAGTACAATACACAAATTGGAACAGAATATAACCAAACTAAACAGAGTGATGAAAACAATATGGGTTTCAAATCATGATACAAGATCAACAATGTCCAATGCCTTCCCTTTTTAAACAGTTCTTCCCCTTCCACCCTAACAGGGTGCATTATACATTTTGTATTCCACTAACTCCTTTAGTTTTTAGATGAGGGAGGCAACCTGCTATTTACCTAAGTGATTCTGAACCTTTTTGCCCCTGAATGTGATCTCAAGTTGTATCCATTTACCCACAAGAGCCTCAAGGTTTTCCTTCCTTACAGTTGAGCAGTTCCTTTATATAAAAGTGTTATGTCTTTCCAACCAATCTGCAGCTGATGGGCGAGCTACCCTGACTTTTTTCTGGTTACCTTTCACATAGAGCATTATTTTCTCATCTTTGAAAAAGTTAATAATATTTGGAACACAACTTTATAAAGATGCACAAATTCAACTAAGATAGAGTCCTTTTGATAAACAGAGTTGAAAATGGTATCAGATCACACAACCATGTAGGTGTCTCTTGGTGACAGACACAGTTATGTTGTTATTCAATCTGTAGTTTATAGTCAGAGAGTTAGTAATAAGACTTTGGTACTGTCTTCTTTTCTTTCGGTATTTAGCACTTTACCATAAGCCCTATTACTGTATTTTCTCAATTTCTCCATATGTGTAGAAATTATGTCGACTTGTTATAATCTTCCTTTAATTAAAGTAAGAATCAAAAACAACACAAAACAACTTTACCCTCCTGACTAATTTTTATTAATGACAATTCATATTCTAATACTAAGATAAATTACCAAATAATTCTTATATACTTAAAGTGAAAATAGAAATTCAAGATAATTAGTAAGGGTATCTTTATCAATCATTAGATAATTAAAAATGTGTTTGTTAGTTTTAATGCTCTTAAATGTGAAACTGTTGAGAAAAATTCAAGTTATCCATTAATATTTTATGAGCCTTTCTCCTGTAATTTAAATGATATTAGATCAATACAGTTTTAACATATCTTCTGTGCTCTTTTTTCAGCCTTTTTTCATATTCATAGGCTTCATATGCCTATGATCATAGTGTACATGGTTATTTTTTCTCTGTAATTTTAAAACAGCACTGTATCATAAACACTTTCCCTGCATATGTTATGTGGTTTTCATGCTTCTCTGATGTTTTTTAATAAGATGATCCAAAGAAAACATGGGATAACGTCTGAGAACTCAGTCTAAAGATCTTCTTGTCCTTAGTAATCGGTCATCTGCCCATACTCATCCCAGTTTGAGCTCACTGTCACACACTATTGTAGGATATTTGTTCTAAAATTGGTAATCTAGAGGGACTAATTAAGGCTTAGTGCAATGAGGTTTGAAAAAGACTACAGTTGGCTGTATTTTAAAGATTCTCCATAATGTTATACACACTGTAAAAACAGGGTAATGTTTTCATCACTGAAGCAAATTCTCAAGCAATCTAAACAGCTTCATGCTGAGAAGAAAAACACCCAGACATTTCAGAGATGCAAGAGATTTGATCTTTTTCCCTTGACGTTTCTGTCACATGCAGCCATGATCTTGGGCTGTCAGCACCCGTCCCATTACTTAGATTCCTCTTGGCCTGTGTTCATCAGCTACTGCAGCAGACTCCCTAACTCATTGTGAGCTTGAATGAATTTAAATAAAGGAAAAACAGAGCTGGGTTAGCTAAATCCTTGCTCCTTTTGTTTGTGTAATAATAGTTATAACACTTGCTTTCCCCTTAAGGTAAAAAAAAAATTCTTTTCTTTGCCTTTTTAGCTATCTGTTTGCAGTGCTGCCTTGTTTATGTATTTCAATTTATATTTTTATTCTTTTAGGGAAGGTTAGTTATAAAAGGACTCAGATTTCTTTTTATTACTACTAATTGTTATTTCTTATCTTTAAAAAATCAGTATTACTTTTTGTGACTACTGCTATATTTAGTTTATAACTGAATGCGGGGATGTATTAATGTCTTATCATTTTCCATTTATTTCTTTATTTTTTGATCTTTTGTGTCAGGCAAAAAACAATTGAACTACTTTTATCAAAGTTATTGACTTGGTTTAGTTTGTAGAAAAGATCAATTTAGTCAAATAACTGTTGTAGTCTGTTGGAATTTCCAAAGTATCATGCATAAATTAAAAATGCTTTTATTTGCTTGATGTGGAGTGTTATGTACCATATCCTATTGATAATATAAAATATCTTTTTCCCTACTGTTTTTAAAAGGTTGTTATAATGTCTTTATTTTAAGAGTTTAGAATTTTGTTTCCTAAACTGACGTATTGGAATAAACTGATAGTGCTTTATTTAGAAAAATAAAATATATTTGTTTTACATTTTATGTATCATTGTTACGGTATATTGTGCTTAGTGGTGCTGATAATTGGTCTATGAGTAAACTTTGAAACTTCAGCTGATTTGACTGCCTTTTGTTTATCCAGGGTACTGGCCTTTTACAGAGACACTCTTAATTTTTTCACACTTTAATTTTTTTTTTTTTTTGCAAAATGCTTTTGATGTTTTCTTTCTTTAGGATTATTTTCTAGATAGTTTTTGGGTATGCACTGAAACAGTTATCTCTTCTAATAATGACTGATTAATTGTCCAACTCTTTTCTGCCAGTTCATTACATTTTTTTTTATTTAAAGAAAGACAAAACAAAATAGAAAACGGGCAGAAATAGTACATACTTTCAAAGAAAAGAAATAGACAGTAATAAATCACTAGCTGATGTATACATATTATCCTCCTATAAATAGTTGTTCAAGGTACACAAGTGGAACATATAAATGGGATTTCAACCAGGAAGACTGCAAACAGTTCTGTTCAACTATCCAACAAAAACTAAGTATCATGGCTATCAATCCTATACACTTAGACATGTTCACATTTATCCATATCTTCATTTATGTTGAGACCTAACAGTATATTAGATTAAAATCCTTCTGAACAAAGATTAATAATATTGCTGTATTTCACATCATAACACTCTGGAATCAGGATTGGGTACTGCAGTGTCACTTTCTTTCTTTCAAAGTTTTGTTCATTTCATCATGTGTCATCAGATCAGTGCTCATAAACTGTTTATAGGTTTTACGTAAGCTTGAGTCTTAACATGTATTTCTATCCTTTCTATGTTAGAGGGAAAAACGTAACTAAGCAGGACAGAACTAAACTTTTTCCTATAGACATAAAAAACTAAAAAGACACATAAATATGCTATATAAGGAGTTCTATCCTGGTCACTGTGCTGTTTCTTGTTATCAACCGAATTGGCTATATCATCAGATAAAGTATAATTGAGCATATCAGTACATAACAGAATAAACAGAAATACAACTTTATAGATAGTGTAGTGCTAAAAAAAAGGGTAGTAATCAAATCAGAATGTATATCATAGTGAATCATTGTCATTTTCAGTATAGTTGTCTGTATTCCTCAACTTGTTGCCATCAACCTTATAGGTTTTGAATAAAATCTGTCAATAATAAGCAATCAAGTCAGATTTAACTAAGATCAGTCATGATATAACAGTATAAGTCATACATGGATCCTGATTGAGTTAATAGGGAATTAAAGATGTCCCCTATGCTATGGACAGCTGTCTGTACCCCTCAGATCCAGTGCTTGTATACAAACTAGGACAGAATGAGTTCTAACCAAGCAGAGTGGTGCAAGTAATGGGGGTTTAAATTCCTGATACACTATTAGCTATATCTTCTGCTGGCTTTTTTTTGAGGACTATTCCTCCCTTTTACACCCCCAGAATAAACGGTGTATTTTTGGATCTCCCCAACACTCATGGTTTTGTGTTGGGGGGGGGGCAATCTGCTATTTATCTAAGTGTTTCTGAACTTTCTCACTCTTGGGCTGGATTTCTAGTTATATTTCTTCATTTATTAAAGCCTGTGTGTTCAACCTATCCATATATACTGGTTTAGTTATCCCTATTACTCTCTGGTTCCCTATCACATTGAGTTCCATTTTCTCATGTTTGATTTTAAACTTCTTCAGGCTAATTATATTTCCTGTAAAGAGCCTCTCGGGGGACCCTATCTCTTGATCCACTCTGCCTGCTATTCTCTATTTTTTCCCTTAAGTTAGTGTATCTAGGCCATCTATATTAGAAATTATATCCAACCTTCTCTCCTTCATTTCTGTTGAGCTCTTTTTCTGTCATAAGTTATCAGTTTGTTTTCTTTATTTTGCTTTCTGCTCCATTCATTGTGGTCTCTCTGCTGCTGTTTTTGGAATCTTGTTATTTTTCTCTTTTACAATGTCCTGCAGTATCTCTGTAGAGTTGAATTGGTGGTTGCAAATTCTCCTAGTTCCTCCTTATCCTGAAAGCACCTTGTTTCTCCATTAATTTCTAGGGTCAGTTGTACAGGATATATCAATCTTGGCTTGAATTATTTTGCCCCACACTCTTCGTGATTTGATGATTTGTGCCAAGAAGTCTGCTGTAATTCTGATGGTGTTCCCTTGTAAGTGATCTGTTTCTTGTCTCTGACAGCTTTTAATATTCTGTTCTTCTACTGGATTTCTGGAATTTTGATTATTATATACCTGGGTATAGTTCTGTTTGGGTTGTAGGTGGCTGGGGTCCTGTATACCTCATATGTCTGAGTATCTTTACCTTTTCCTAAATTAGGGAAATTCTCCTGGATTATTTCTGTGAATAGCCTTTGTAGTTCATTTGTTTGTGTCCCTACTTCTTCCTTTCCATTCTTAAGTTATAGATCCTCCTATCATCTTCTAGCCTTTGTATTACTGCTGTTTGTTTCCTTGTTATTTTTAAAAAGTTTTTCCTTTCATGCTCCCACATTACAAATCTGTCCTCCAGTTCAGATAATCTATCCTTAGTATCTTTCAAGCTGTTATGCCAGCTTTCAATAGAGTTTTTAGTTTCCTGGTAATCTCTTTGAACCTGCTTCACGTATTCTATGTTTTCTCTATTTTCTTCATCAAACAATTCTCCCCTTTTTTCTGTTCTTCCATTCCACCATCTGTTTTTTCTTGGGAGGTGCTTAGCTTTCCTTTAACTTGTCTATTTATATCTTGCTTTTCTTCATTAAATACTTCACTTCTGAACTCATCTATGAGGCTTTGGAGATATCGCTTTATGTCTATTGGTGCCATGGCTTATATTGCATTTTTATGTCCTCATTCTCCTTTGCATTTACCCCTCCTGGACCAGTGTTCTTAGGATTGGAGACTGAGGACCCTTTCTTCTTACCTCTTCTCATATTTTTTGTTCCTTCCATACAGGCGTATTTAGGAGGCCCAGTTTCTTTCATTGTGGGTTACAGTTTGTTTGAATCAAACCAGCTAGGTGTTCCCACCCACAGCAGTGTACTAGGGAGACATAGACCAGGGCAGAGTATGTTGGGCCCGCCCTCCAGGTCAACCTACTGAAGGCTTCACTGCTAGGGTGCACCACCAGGCACAGGGACCTGGTTTGGGCTAGCCTACTGGGTCTTAGTCCATGGTGTCACCCAGGTCAGGTGCTCCCCACCAATCCCATTTGAGAGGGGAATATGTGACTGAAGTCACTGCAGTGTTTTGTTCTGGCTAGTCTGCCTGGTCCCAGAATGTCCTCTGTTGGAGCCCTCTAGTGTATGGAAGGGTCCCCATTCCTCTCACTCACTGCAGGTCGATGCAGGGCTCCCCACCAGCTCTGCTCTCATTTCAGTTCATCGAGTCCCGCTCTCAGAGCCTTTGCGTCTCTATCCCTGCTCTGCCAATTCAGATGCAGCAGTGGCGGCAGGAAATCCAAGCCGTGGTTTCCAGAGGTGTGGGTTCCAGCTTCTGCACTGAGACTTTATCTGTTACAGTCATAGCACCGGGATTGCATTTCCAGTTCTTTCTCTCAGCTTAGTTCGTTCTTGGGTCGGAAGGGAATATCACCCCCTGCTTAGTACTCCCCACACTGCACCATTCCTGGATTCTAAGCTGGCTATCTCAGAGAGCCTCCATAGCTGCTGTTATCTATCTGCCATGTTCTCCCACTTCTAGTTCATTACATTTTAAATTAGACTATATTGGATTGAGGCCAAGTAAATATCATTAGTGATATTACAATGTTTTCTTCTCTGGGAAAATTTCTTCTATTCTTGACACATATATCATGTTTCCTGAAGACTATTTTCAAGTTGTGTTTTAGAGGAGGAATTACATTTCCAATCAACCATCCTTTGACATTCTTTCTAGACATGTGTCCCCTCTGACTAGTAAACACATGTTGAAAATGCTTTGGTAATTATCACTTTCTACAGTAACCATTAAAACACTTTCAAAACTGTTCACATGCACTAGTCACCTGAGAATGAAGCTCTATTTTTTAAAATATTTTTAGTTTTTAACAGCAATGATTCTTTTTCTAACTAATTAAGTTTATTACTACTATGTATATATGTATATAGATCACATTCATCATAAGGAACTTGTAACTGTACATGACATATCTTGATTCTTCTTTTTTCCATCCCCTTCCCCTAACAATGAATAATTTTTACTGAAGGAAGATTTACTGGAGGAAGCAAGTAAGATCAGCCCAATTTTCTTTTCTGTTGGTTGGTTTTTTAATGTCAGAGGTATTCTCTTCCTCAGAAAATCACATTTTCTCCAGTCTACCCACTGGAAAAAAAAAAACTGCATTTGTGACATATTTATGTGTGCTCAATAAATGTACAGTCTTTTTTTCTCATCATTTTTGTTTTTTTTTTATGAGTTGATCTTCACTTTTGTATTTATAGCAAGTGAGTTTGATTTACCATACCATAGTTTGCAAGCAATGACCAGAAAACATTTGGCTTATAATTCAAAGGTCATAGAAAATAGCAATCGTCCTGTAAAATGTCACTTGACACTTGCCTTTGTGGTTTATGAACACAGCCATTCGCTTCCTTTCTTCCCAATACAGTGCTTTGTATCTGTTTGGGACACAGTAGCCTGAAGTTATTTAGGGATCTATCCATGTTTTCTTCCTTGTGTTTCTATTGCACAAATAATATTTGAAACCCTCTTGTCTTAAAAATTTTTTAAATTCCCAGGCATGTGAGTGAATGTAAAATTTCCCCTCATCCTTTTACCACAGTTTAGTGCATGTGTGTTTTCCAAATTCATTTTAAAACACATTTCCTTGATATGTATACATGCAATTTTAAAAGTATGCATATATTAAATGTTATGCATTCTTCTGCCTCATTTTTCTTTATTTAAATACATAGTAGCAAGCTGGATATGGTGCATACCTGTAATTGCAGCTATTCCAGAGAGGGAGGTGAGACAATCACAAGTGATAGACCAACTTGGTCAACTTACAGAGATCTTGTATCACAGTAAAATTGGTGTGTGTGGCTATGGAGCTTAGAGCCTAGCTACTTGTCTAGCAAGCCTGAGGCCCTAGATTCAAACCCCATTACAACAAAATAAACAAAAATTGTGATATGATATGTAGTTTTTATAGCTGCATATATGGTTTTCTTTCTTCAAGTCAGTAGCATTTTTATTTAATATTAGTATTTATTTATTTATGGATTGAACTCATAACCCTGTGCTGGCCAGGCAGGCACATGTGCCATTGAATTAAATCCATGGCCTTAATATTAATACTTAAAGTATGTAATTCTTCATCCTGAGTAAAAATGTTTGTCTAATTTTATTATGCACTTGCAAATTTATTAATATTTGTTTCTTAATAGTGTTTATCACTGTTCTGCTTTTACTTTTATGCTATCTACCATTTTTAGAAAGTGGTGCCTAAAATATTTCCTACTTTATGAATACATCTATTATTCAAATAGTAAATTTTGTCTCACACATTCAAAGACTATATTTTTCAGGTATATAATGTTATGGTTATTAAATCATTTGGGTGAGTTGTTCTTATTTTATACTCATCTGTATGGGTTAATAATTTTCTTCCTTCCACATTGTCTTATACTGGTTAGCCATTGCAAAGTCAAATTTTTATTATCTTAGTTGGAATTTATCTACTTAATTAGAGTTTAGCTAGTTACTTAGAATTTTCTAAGACTCATACCCTTCTGTACTGGTCAATACTTTCCAGAGAAACCAAGCCAGTGTGGGTAGGAAGATAAGAAGGAGAGAGAGAGGTGGAGAGAAAAGAGGAGAAAGGTTCAGGGAAGAGGGAGAGAGCAAAAGGGAAGAGAAGGTGATTTGTTATGGGATCTGAGAGTCCCATGGTAAGCCATCAACAAGCTGGAGAACCAGGAAATCTGATAGAATAATTCAATGCCAGTTGAGTGTCTTGAGAACCAAGAGAACTAATGGCAGAGGTCTTGGAGTCTGAAGACTGGAGAATCAGGAGGGTTGGCATCCAAAAACAGGAAAAAAGAATTATACTTTTACATCTTAGCTTGCTTTACATCTTTGAACTATTTAGACTCAACAGATTGGATGGTACTCACCTACACTGGGTCTTTTTTATTTGGCCCATTGACCAGCACTTTAATCTAGTATGGAAACTCCTTCACAGATATAATCAGCAGGAATGCTTTACCAGCCGCCTGGGCATCTTTTAGCCCAGTCATTCTCAAAAATTCACGCTCACATTTTTCTTTCTTATGGACTGTGTATATATAGAAGTAGATAAATAAAAATCCAGTTTCTACTGCAGTTTTATCATTAATAGTACATTTGTTTTCATTTATTTTGCTATTTCATTTTTAATAATGACAATTGGATGTTATATAAGATCGGGCATTATACAGTCTGTGTGTAACATACAGGCACTATTATCTTTAACGTGTCAAGTTTTAATGTACATATTTATGGCAATATACATCACTCAGAGTCAAATGATCTTCTCAATATTTTTTCTTATTTCTTACAGAGTTCTTGTCATAGCTGATGAGTTCATTATTGTCAATTAATAGTGTGAGTCATAAAGAGTATATAGTTCAGGAGTAATAGTATCAATTCTGACATTTTACTTTTGTCTGCTTGCTGTTTGTTTATTATTTAGCATCTTGGATGTTTTGTTTTTGTTTTTCACAAATACTTGAAAATCATTTCATTATTTTTGTGATAATTGATCTAGTTGAATTCCAAATATAATTGTCGGTCCATGTTTGATACCATAAATCAAAGTATAAAAGCATGAAAGAGTAGGGGTATTTTTGGCAACTTCTTTTAGTTGAGGAAATCTCATTTTTTCTTTAGGATATTTTACCTACTATGCATTGTAAATAATAATTTGCCATGCAAAAATAAAAGTGCCAGTGTTCATTTATATAATGACTACTAATAAAGATTGTTTTAAATATTTGTTTTAGTACAAGTTACATTTAAAAAGAAGTGTATTTTCTTTTTCCTGTCACAATAAATTGCTTAATGCAGTGAATCTCAAAGTGTATTGATGACTCTCTGGAAACTCTAAAACTCAATATTGTGGTTCATGAAGTCAAAATTATCTTCACAACAATATTGAGAAATTCCTCTTTGCATTGTGCTGAAATTTGCACAGACTATACTATACTATGTTATGCTACGCTATGCTATGTCATACCATACCATACCATACCATACCATACCATACCATACCATGCATGCCATACCGTAATATACTATAGCACAGGTGCTACAGTAGCAACTACTGCTGAACTTTTACTTGAGTTATTATGTTAGAAACTCATTGTAGACTTCCTCTCTCTCTCCCCCACACCCAAGTCTCACTATGTAATCATAGTTGGCCTTGAACTCACTGTATAGCATAGTCGTATAGGCTGACTTTGAACTCAAAGAGATCCTCTTGCCTCAGCTCCACCAAGTGTTGGGAATAAAAGTGCACACTACCACACCCAGCCTGGCACTGTAATTTTTATTGTCTCATACATACGAGGTAAAAACACATTTCACTTACAAATATCTTGGATAAAGGAGAAAAGTAATTTTATTAAGTTTTAGCTCTCAAGTGTACATCCCTTTAATTCTCAGTGTCAGAGTGGGAAGCGTGAGTAAAGTTCTTCTGCTACATGGAAACTATGAGGGCTGTCTCGCTCAGCAATTTTTGAGAGCTCAGCTTGTTCCTTTCTTTCATGAAGAATTATTTTTTCTTGACAGAAGCTATGGTTATTCAGACTTATGAATGTGGGAGATGTATTCTCAAGGATGAGTGAAGAGAGCCTGTCACTTCAAGGAAAACAACTGACAGTGCATGTGGCCAATAATAAAATTTGAGCTTTCAAGTTAAAAATCAGAATTTTGAAAATGTGTATCCACCACCATAAACTTGACAGCTTCTCAATGCTTAAAGAGAAGGCCAGCTACATAATTTTCAAGGCTCAGTGCAGAATAAAAACTTGGGAACTTTTGTTCCCAAGGGAAAAAAAAAGTGCCATTAAGGGACTAAAATTAGTTTTTTTTTCCTTTCTTTCATGGTCTGTCGATTCATCAAGATGTTTGGTGTTTACAAGATAGTGTTATTTTTTAGCAAGTTAAAATTTTACATTAATAGCATACATTGTACAATGTCATATGCAAATAGAAAATATATTTATTTCATATGCAGAATTACAAAATTAAACATTTTGTATTTTATGGTGCATACATGAATAAATTTGTTTCATTATCATCAGAAGAATAGAAAGCTGGACTTCATACCATGCAACAGCATAATCTCATCACAATAGATTGGTTACCGAAGCCAATCAGAGAGCCCAGGAATCCTAGCATGGAAAATTTAACTAAGCAGACACACAAAACTCTCAAGTATGTTCACTGTTTTGCACTGACTTTTTTTTGCAGGTAATATACATTAGATAATATTTGTTATTTATATTTCTGTATAATGGATTTGGTTTGTTCTTTTAAATGAATTTATCAATAATTTGTTTTTATTTGGAATACAGAAATCCAATCTGTTGACTTCATTTCTTTACACTTGCACATTCTATCAGCACTTTTCAGCTTTTACTGTAAGTAAAAGACCAAGGGGAAAGCAGCAGTGTGAGCTGGTCCATCATCCCTTTTCTTAGAGTAATCATTGCCAATGAAAATTGATGGCTGTTACAGCACAGTAACACCAGGAAGAAAAGGTGTGATTGAATTTCCCGGTAGTTCATATTTCTTAGAAGGCATTAACTTCTTTCTGCACTATAAGAGAGTCTTAGTTTGTTGAAAAGTGATTTTACAAGGCTGTTAGCACTCCAGCTTAGTCAGAGGCTTAACAAGCTTACTTTTATGGCCTTAATGTTTGCCTCCTCCAAAACTTAGGTGGAAATTTAATTGTCACTGTGAAAGTATTAAGCAAAAAGGATTTTAGGCAGCATTTTGGTCATGAAAGCTTCATCTTCATAAATGAATTCATTGAATGTGTTCACTATTTTTGATCACCATCTCTAACTATCTATCTACCTACCTATCTATCTATCTATCTATCATCTATCTATCTCCTTATCCTCTTATCCCCCTTATCCCCTTCTACCACAGATTGCTACAGCAAGAAGGCTCTTGCTGGATAACAGCCCATCGTAAACTTTCAGCCTCCAGAATTGTGACTCAGTATATTTTCGTTTTGAATTTTCAGTGTTGATATTTGAGTATCGCAACACAAAATGATCTGACCCTCTGGTCTTGTACTGCAAACTTTCACACATCGTGGCCTGGGTTTACCAGAACTCCGTGACTGTGGGCCATTGTGAACGCTCTCTGAAAAAGAGTCACCAAAAAATAGAAGATGTGCTGTATGTTTTTAGCCTTTCTCTTTCTTTCTGTCTCCCCATTTCTTCTCATTTTCTTTCTCCTCACTGTCCTGTTGAGCTTTAGTTGCAGAGCACAAGCTTAAAGATAATATTAAAAACTTCAAGACTGCAACACTGGAGTAGACCAAGCATGAGACCATTGTGAATGTGGGGTCCCCTTAATCTATACAGCTTGCATGCATGTTCACGAGAATGAATCTGCTTAAAGACTTTTATAAGGTTAATGGTGATATTTAATCAATGCAGATTGTTGGTGTTTTATAATAAAACAAGTTAACATTGGGAAAATTTGTATAAACTCATGAACTTGTATTTTCTTTTCTTTTCGCTCTTTTTTTCTTTTTATCTTCTTTCTTTCTTTCTTTCTTTTTTTTTTAACAGAGTCTCACTATGTAGTTTAAACTGGATTTGCACTCAGTATGTAGCCCACGTTGGCCTTAAACTCACAGTGATCTTCCTGCTTCAGCCTCCTGAATGTTGACATTATAGGCATGCATCGTTACACCGGGCTTCAACTGGTATTTTCTAAGCAATGTCATAAGGTAATGAGTGAGTAAAATATCCAATGTGAAAAATATGTCAATGGATTTACATGCTAATAAAAGGTAAGTTCATTGTTATGATTTCTGTTTCCACATACATCTCACTTTTGAGATGTTCATTGATTAATTGCTGGTACTAGAACAAGGAATATTCATAATCATCAGAAAAAAGTTGTGGAGATATGTTTCCTTTTTCAACTATGTATCTCTATAAAATTAGACTTCCTTCATACGATTCAATAAAATCATATTGTCACAATGGATTGGTTACAGAAACCAATGAAAGAGTCCAGAAATCTACCATGGTAATTTTACAAGGGAAATATGCAAAATTATCAAATATGTCCACTATTTTGCATTGATCTTTTTTGCAGGTAATGTACATTAAATAACATTTGTTACTTATGTCTATGTATAATGAATTTGGTTTGTTACTTGTAAGTGAATCTATAAATTAAACAATTATTTATTTGGAAAAGAGAATATACAAGAGATACAACTAATACATAAACATTTAAAAATATTTAAATCTGTTGAAACAAAAACTTTGAAAAATTCATATCTGTGTCTCAAACTCTGGAAACAAAATTGAAACTCAGTTTATTCAAAAATAGTTTAATGACATCTGATACTTTGTGTGCTTGTTTGTTTTTGCAGCATTAGGGATTGACCCCAGACCTTTTGCACTGGGCTATAGCCTCACCACATTTTTCTTTCTCACTTTGAAGTAAGGTTTTTTTTTTTTTTTTTTTGTTTTGTTTTTTTGTCTTTTTTAAGTCACTAAACTGCCCCAACTGGGCTCAAATTTTGCGATCCTTTTGCCTCAGCCTCTCAGAGTACTTGAAGCACAATTGAGGGCCATCATTCCTGGCCATTTGGCACTTTTAAGAGGTAATAAACATGTCAACCTCTTAAATAAAATCTTAAAAATAGAGTGATATAATGGGGTTCTAAATAATTGAGACTCAACTGATAAGAACAGTATTGGCAAACATAATTTTGAAACTACACTTTAATTGACCCTAAAATATATTTTTCACGATCCTCAAAATATACCTTATAATCCATTTTAAGCATCAAGCTTTAGTGTGTTCTATTCCTTGATTATAAGATAACATTATGAGAACATATGCAGACACAGAACACATAAATCTTTGGAGTCTTATGCTTTAAAGTATACAACTTGTTGCATTTTTGCTCTTTTAATATAAATAATATTGCCATTATAATACATTGTCATAATAATTTATGTCAAAATTGGACATATGCCTGTTTTTCCACTCTATATTTAAAGCACATTGTTATATGAAAATTTTCCATATTACTTAAAATCTACCTTTGCAAAATGACTTAATTAAATTGTACGACTACTCTGTTGCGGTTGCATATTCATGAAATCCTAGCCATCTGGAAGGCTGAGCAAGAGGATCACAAACTTGAGTCCAACATAAGAAATTTAATAACGTGGCAAGAGTTTGTGTCAAAAAAAGTGAAAAAGCGCTGGCAGTGTAGTTCAGTGCAGAGGCCCTATATTTAATCTCCAGGACCAAAATATCATTTGTAGGATTATACATAGAGCTTGTGCTGTTTAGTAAAACAAAATCTTGACCTGAAGTGAATGATTTGGACTATTCATTATTTAGCTGATGAATACATGATCGTTCAGCACATTCATGCGTAGACTTAGCATTCTGTAATTTATCATGATTAATACACTAAATGTATATTTATTAATGAGTTTGTCACTGATTTATGACATTAAAATATATACAGTTAAAATGAATAATACAGAGTTTCTTCTAACAATATTAGAGTATAATAGGCCAAATATCATGTATACAACCATAAAATAAGTAATATATCATACATAAATTAAAAAACAGGTAAAATAGCAAATGTTCAGCAACTCACACGAGTCTATATTTGATGGTAAAATTGAATCCTGATTATAGGTCTTTGATAGTATGTTTTAATTACTTCCTAATTTTTTCCAGAATACACTGCTTAGCACATACACTATGGCTTGCCAATGGTAATATCAGTAAGTAAATGAAAGGTGTAATATGAGTCCACTCTTGGTTGAATAACATTTAAAAGTGTCTTACTTAGTTGAAAAAAAAGGTCTATAATTTTCTCACAGTTATCTTCCAGATTTACTCTCTCTGCCCATCTCTGTATTTTTTTTCTTTTTCTTTTAGGCAGGGTTTCACCATGTAGTTTAGGCTGGCCTTGAACTCACTTAGGTAGCCCAGGCTAGCCTTAAACTCACAATGATCCTCCTACCTCAGCTTCCCAAATTCTGGGTTTATAGTCATGTGCCACCATGCCTGGCTTCCATTTCTTCCCTTATTTAGTATAACTCATTTGAGACTGGATGAGAAAAAGGCATTTACATGAAGGGTAAAAAATCACAAATCTGGGGCTGGGGATTTAGCTCAGCAGCATAAGCACCTGCCTTGCAAGCAGGTGATCATGAGTTCGATCCCTGGTACTGATAAAAAATGAAAAAAAAAAAAGACAAAAAAATCACAAATCTAATGATTCAAATTAAATTATAATTTTATTTTTATATTATTTTAAAAGATATTTTCTTGGTAGTGTAGATAAACATTAGAGCAAGATCAATATAATACTGTAAATTTATTGGGGACCACAATGGCTAATTTTGTATACTTCCTTTAGAATAAAATGCAGGTTTGGGAATATTGGTACCACAGACCTGAGCTTTCCCACTGACTCTTCTAAGCATAAAATCATCTATGACCTATTGAGTCATCCCAGGATTACGTACCAGGTCAAAATCCTTCTTAGCATGTGATCATCTATACTCTCTTGAGTCTGAGTCTTCTGCTGAATTGTAATCCTTTGCTAGTCCACCTTTCACTGTATACATCTAATAAATAGTGGTTACATTGGGAGTGGAGGAGGATCCATCTGGAGACACTGCCTTTCCAGCCATTGATGCATTTCTATATTTGTCTCTGTCTTTTATTTTTCTCACTGTACTCTTGAGACAGACTATCAGGACTCTTGGCTGGGGTCCTGATATAAATTGATATAATACTTTCGAAAGAAATATACCACTTACATTTAAAGGGACATAAAAATTTCCTATACTTACCACTAGAGCCTAAGTTAGTCAAAATGTATCATTAAAAAAGTATTTGAACAAAAGAAAACAGGTTTTTCAAAGCTCACACTAACACTGTATTTTTTTAATATAATAACACTGTATTTATATAATAACACTGTATCACAATAACACTGTATTTTTTAATATAATAAATACCTGTTAGTGGAAAATGTAATAAGTCATTGTTACTGAATAATATGCAGTCACTATAATGGTAAAAACAAAGACTTTGTGTGAGGACACAACATATTCAGTAAATCAAAAATGAGGAAAATGAATGAAGAAAGAAAATGGTGGAGTGGTGATCAGTAGCAAAATTCAGCCTCTTGAGATTCAGAATTCAGGCAGTGTCAGATAACAGCTTGTTGAAGCCAGACATGGTGATACATGCCTGTAATTCTAGCAGTGGGGATGCTGAGGCAGAAGGATCTTTGTGAGCTCAGGATCAACCTGGGCTACAAAGTGAGCTAAAGGCCAGCCTGAACTACTTAGGGAAACCCTGTCTCAAAAAAGAAAAAGAAAAATTTGAATAAAAAGAAAAAGAAACAGAGTACCAGGAATTAGAGAGGAGCCAACATAAATAATTGGAAGCTACTCAGAAGTTGGAAAGGTGGTCCCCAATGCTGAGAAAGGCAGGCGACAATTTACACTCTCTTGCCAGCATATAGGGCTTTCAGGAAGAGCAATTAGGCTCCCCAGAAACAGTGTAAGCACCCAGGAACTGGACAGAAGCCATATACCCCATGGCCTTTGTGAATTCACAGAACAGAACAAGGTTTTGCCTCAAAGGGGCTCCTTTCACAAGGAGCAACAGCTGAAGGGGGTTGAAAGTGTAGGTGATTTCCATATCACTGGAGAGGGCTTCATTACACATCATTTAAAAAATTTTTTTAAATGGGCTTTAGCAAACTGAAAAACAGCATCACTTCAGGGTTCTCAGTGTTACTCTCCCATAGTGACTGGGTGAGAGACAGTCACAGCACAGCCACAGACAGGGAGCAGGCTAGAAGGAGATCCTTAAGAAATTTAAAGTCAGGTTGAAAACAACTCAGATTTCCTAGTCCTGGCAGTAGGAAGCCAGGCCAAACAAGGCTTGGCTCCTGTTGGACTTAAAAATGGCCGAGTCCAAAAGTGCATGCTGATATTAAATCCTTAAACTTTGGCCTTGCTACCTGCAAACCCCATGGATCTGAAGTCCCATTGCGTTTCCTGTCCACCAATGTGAGAAAGGACATATCTCAGCATAGACATTGCCACATCCTAGGGTAAACACATGGGCCTGTAAAACAGAGTACACATTTCACTAATTCACAGGCAGTAAAACTTGGTAGAGAAAAACCAAGACTTCTGTGACTCCAAAATTGTAAATTCTAGAAGAAAACCAACTATTCAAAAATAAGGAGAAAATGAATTTTTTTCCCCTCTAGTTTTTAACTTCTTTCTTTCTTTTCATTTTTTTCTTATCTTTTTGCTTTTCTATATTGTGTCTTTTTTATGCTTTTTAAAAACCTTCTAGTTCCCTTTTTTTCTGTTACTTTTATCTAATTCTATAAATATCTCTGTTCTCTATAATAGATCCTTGTTCTAAATTTTCTCTTGTCCTTCTCATGTCCCATTGTTCATTTAAATTTTGTTTTGCTCTTTGGATTCTCACATTCTCAATATCTGTTATCTTTACAGTACAGCTATTAAACTTTATTAATCTTAAAATGGTTAGTTTATCCTCTCTTATCACAGTTAATTTTTTCTATCACTAGTGGAGGTATAGTTGTCACATTTAGTAAATACTTGTTTTGTGTCAATTTTTTACAGTTTATGCTGTAATTTTAGATTATTTGTTCTTATGGTATGTCAATATCCAGTTTGTCTTAAATGATATTACTGTTGGCTGACTTACTTGATATTACCAAGATGTTATAGCTATTGCTGTTAATAGATTATTACTATATGTCGATGGTTCAATGTCACTTTTGTGACATTAATAATACTTGGAAAACTAAGTGTTGGGCAAGTTGCACTACATCCCCCGCTCATATATTAACAGAGGTGATTGGATATTAGGACAGGGGTAAAGGACAATAGTTAGTCACATCTTGAGCAGACTAACTCCTTGTATACAACAAAGTATAGTGGGATCTCAGTTGATAAATTGAATTTATTTTACAAATTTAGGGAAGATGATTGCATTTGTGTTTGTGTGGGGAAGATGGCATAGTTACATTTGCTACCAAATGAAGAGTTTTTGAATGGTAGCAAAATTTTTCTGAATGCTTTTTCTTGTGAACTTAACTGTTTGCAAACAGAAGCATTCATGAACTGAGGTATTAGTTTATTTCCACTATAAATAACTATATACTCAATCATAAAACAAATATAAACCCATAAAACATGAGAAGACAAACCAACAAGATGCTTCTTTAACTCCCAACTTCCACAAGTTGATCCATGGGACGCTGAAGGGGAGGATATCAAAAACTATACAGCTAAGTTACTTGAAAGATTAACAGAGAAACAGAAAACTCAAGAAGCTTGCGGAAGCTATTTCTGTGTAATATACTGCACTCTGGCTTCAGATGCAGGCTGAAAACCCTGCTCTCATTTATATGCATGTGATGGTAAATAAGTAACCTAATTTTCTAATGCTTGTTTCATCATCAGCTAAATGTAGATTTGACTGGTCCTTTAGGATTATGCGATTAATTAAGATAAAGTATGTAAGAGTGCTCCTTAACATTCCTAAAACTTGCTTAGTATTCAGTGCATTTTAGTTGAGTCTGGAATCAGAAAGATTTCTAATGTTTTTAAAATGCTAATGAACTTTGCCAAAAGGCTTAACATATACTGGCCTAGAGACGGTTATCCACTATGGGGATTTTACTTGATAACTGCACTTATTAGTTTCAACAGTTTTGACTGTCTGTGCTTGAATGATTTTAGGTAGCAAATCCATTTTTACCTTCCAAGTGCATTTTTTGTCCTATTCACAGTTTTAAAAAAAGAGTCAAATGTAGGTGTGTATTAGTTCAGGCAAAATACTTTGCTCTTAAAAAAGCAACTATCCTCCAGTGAACTCCCAGAAGAAGACTTTCTATTTTAAATTTTTAAATTATTTTGCACCGCACAAACAGTTGTGAAGGATTATAAATTAGCGCTAGTTAACTGAAGGATTCTATGCACATGTCTACACACCACAGTCTGTGACAGTGGAAATAATGAGAGAGTAGAATCAGAGAAAACCTGTATCCTGTAAATTTAGCTTTACCCTTTCCTTCTTTACTTGTAAAATTAGAAGTTGTGCTCATTACTAATTAAGGTTTTTTTTCATTTCTCAAATTCAGTGAGTCCACATATTATCAATCAATTATCTTTCAATCTAATGAACATTTTACATTTCTTATCATACAGCAGGAACTTAATAAAAGACATTATTGCATTATGTGTCAGTCCACAAATACTAAAACGCCTGCAGTGAGCTCAGTCAAAAAGGTGCATAAATCCTTAATTATTATTGTCTTGTATGCTAAAGTCTTCTTTGTATGCTTTCTGATAGAGAAAATATATAACTCATGATCATATGGAGCCTATAATATAAATAATATTATAATACAATCAACAAACCAATTTTGGAAGAAGATGAGGCTGACATATATTGAGAAATTTTTGTACTCAAGCCTCATTTTAAAAATCAATTTACATATTTTATATAGTTAAAACTCAAAGTAAGATCTTAAGTAAGTACCGCTTGTATAGAAGATACTTCATACACAGAGACCACACAGTTACACAGCAAAAGAGGGGTTTACACCAGGCCTGCCTGTGTCTGTGGTTTTGTGTGGCATATAGAACTACCTTATGCTTTGACTCTGCTAGTGCTTTCCTCAAAAGGGTCACTTGTTTGTAATCACACATTTATGAATATCCATACATGACCTTTGTGCAAACAGAAATAGAAAGTCTGATTCAGATTTCTAGGTCCTCAGTTTGCCACATGCAACCAAAGGGAGTTGTATGAGTTTTATGTCAGTTTTTCAAAAAGCACCAGGAATAAACAGCAAAACTAAAATGAAAAATTGGATTCAGGAAGAATAAGCAGAAAAGAGCCAAAAAAGATGTATGCTTATTGAATTATTAGACAAGACAGGGCAGCAGGAAGAAAAGATGTTTCCACTAATGATGACTGATAGTTGGCAGAGGTCTTTTTGAAACAAGATAACCCGTTCTCCACAAGTCAAGTGACAGGACTAAATCTAAATTTTAACTGAAAAATGTGGCTAAGATAGAAAGCAGTAGTATGAACATCACAGTCATAGTTCTGCAATTGATGCTTCTTGCAACCAAAGCAAGATATTACTGAAGCTGTATGTTCATCATTTTCTAAACTAGATGTCAGAGATCTTAAAACACTCCAGAAGGAAAAGTCCCATGTTTTACATTGTGAAGGAGATAAAGCACACAGCAGGAAATGTAATTCTCTTCAGGATTCTTCACAATGGATGGATAGAGAATAACATTCTGATGGGATCTTAAATAAATATCCTCAGAAACTTTAGCTCTTGGGTCCAATTAAAGCCATGAATCTTTGTGTTAAATACACACGAGGATAAAACAGATTGACAAGCAGACAGTTGCATGGACTCAAAGTTTGATTATACAGCAGGTGTCAATCAGTGGCTGCAAGTAGCTAAAGACACTTCTGTGATACCAAAGAAGTTGGCGTTGTGAAGATGGCGTGATGGCCTTGGGCTTGATCCATGTATATAACAGCATTGTTTGAGGATCATGGATGAAATAGTTAACTTCTTTTACCTCTTCTAGTCAACAATGCTTGATATTCTGCTCCTGATCCCAGGGACAGACAGACAGGTCTTTTACTGAGATGATAAACATCTCCATTTCCCTTCTTATAGCCCACTGAAACTTGACTGTAATTCTGTTTTAACCATTTTGGTGTAGCCATATTCTCTTTTGCTATTACTTAGTCACTTGAGATTTGACTTCATTAGTTGATATTGGCCTAAAAGAAATGAGAAATACATACCAGTTATGGTTTTCATGTGTAACACATTATTCCGAAACTTAGTGTCTAGAAATGAAAACCATTTATTCTCAAGATTGTGGGGATCAGTAGCTGTATAGTTATTTAACTGTGTTTTTTTTGGCTCAGTCTAACATGGTTGCAATCAACAAACTGGTCATCTCAAGCTCACCTGCAGGAGAATCCTCTTCCACAGGTGCCCACATCAGTGCTGGCAGCAGTCAGCTCCACTTCCAGGTTCACTTATGATGTGGCAAGTGGCCTCCCGAAAATCAAGCACCACACACAGAAAGCAAAAGCAACCTTTTCTGAGGGTGAAGAGGTTGAAATAAATATGTTACCACCTGGCCAAAATGACACATTCTACTTCTAGGACATGACCTCACATCTCTTGCTTACTAGCTGTGGTAAGATGGATTGAATATAGGATTATGAGCATTATTTTTGAAACTCATCACAAATTGAAACTCACTTGCTTACTTTAGTTGAGTCTGAAAAATGTGAAAAAGTATCATTTCCAAGTTGCCTTCAGGTTAAAGAGTAAACCAATAGCAATTATAGTTACAATCTATTTAGAAATTAACATATAAAAGTTAATATATAACTTATAAATATAGATTATTATAATAAAGGAGCAACATGATGCATGTAATAATAGATCTGTAATCTTAAATTTTTTTTCAAAATATAAAAAAGGGAAGAAATGCATGGCGCAAGCCTTTAAGGTAGAAAATGTCAACATATTTAACTTACAGAAAAACTATAATAATAATAATAAAGTAGAAAATAGTAATGTTAATAAAAGCAATGTATATTTGTTGGCTTTGTTAAATAAACAAAAGAGCCATTTTTCTAAATAAAAGAACAGTGAAACTACTTTTTTTTTTATCGGCACCAGGGATCGAACTCACAACTACACACTTGCAAGGAAAGGGCTTATGCCACGTAGTTAAATCCCCAGCCCCTATGAAACCACTTTTAAATACAATGATCTACATAGCAGTCATTTACTGTAAAGCTGGGATACAGTAGGTAAGACATAGTAAGTCTATATAAAATAGTATTTACTATTTATAAATGAATTTTAGAAAAATATTCTTTCTAAGAGAATAATAGCATTATCAAATTTAAAGTTATGGTGAAGTAGAACATATTTTGGTCATTGTATGTCGTAACTGGAATTACCTATGGTCACTGTCATATTGGAATTAACAGCTGAATGGTATTATAGTTAAAGACTAAATTCTTATTTCATAGTAGCAGTTTAATATATTATATAACTTTAGATTTCTATCTCCTATAGTGGCAGATGTGGTAAATTTTTCCAAGTCTCTTCTTGAGGTAAAATAAAAAGCTAAATAATACATAACAAACTTTTACTTGAAAGCAAAGGCGAGATAGCACATCAGGGAAGGATTATCAGACTAGGACACATGAAGAGGCTGAGGCACAGGGTAATAACACTGGACTTTGTATTGTATTTCACTTAGGAGTAAGTGTGAAATCTACAGGGACAGTTAAAAAGATATCAGGATACATTTCTCACTGATAGCCCCAAAGGATAATGGGGACAGAAGTCCAGGTCCTGGAAGTGGAACCCGGATGTGCTGCCTTCAAATGGAGATAAAACTCCAATTAGCTTTGCTAAAAGTAACAGTGACCCACAGTGAACTTCAATTCAGCTTAAAGTAATTACAGATGAAGTGAAGACAGATAATCTAAATAGTGCTGTGAGGGTTCTGTCAGTACTCAAGACCACCTCTGTGTAAAAAATACAGGATTAAAAATAAAAAAAAATAATGATACAAGTGGTAAAAATAGCATAAATGACAAGCATCAGTAATGACACCAACGAAAATAAATGTACTGGGGCTTCAAATATCAAAATTATCAAATCCAGGTTTTAAAATAGGTATACTTATCATGTTCAATGAGTTAGGGATAGGAATAAAATACTTTTAATTTGAAACTAGGAAAAATAACATAGAAATTTTATGGCTGAAAATACATGCATTCTCAAATTAGGAATTCTGTAAATGAAAGTAACAGTAGACTAGCCAAGGAAACACCTGATGAACTGGATTATAGATTGTAATTAGATTTCTTGGCACGAAAACAGTATTATACAAAATGTGCAAAACCAAAAAAAGGAGGAAAAAGGAACAGAAAGAAAGACAGACAGACAGACAGACAGAAAGAAAGAAAGAAAGAAAAGAGTACCATTATCTACTTACTTATAATTTAATAACAATAAAAAAAGAGAAAGAGTTTGGCAGAAGCAATATTTAAGAGGATAATAGTTAAGAATTTATTGAGAGGAGGCATCAGGCCATAGATTCCAGAAATCCTACAAATTCCAAGTAGAAAAATTTAAAAGAAAATTACATGTAGTTTCATGATAGCCCTGGGGAAAATCAAATTAAACAAAAAATGTTAAAATGATCTAGACCAAGGTCAATAAAATACTACTTTTAAGGGAAAAACAATTATGATGAATTTTCAATGGAAACAGCAATGACAGGAAGTCAAAGCAATGCTATCAACCAAAGTGCTGAAAGGAAATAATTGTTAACTTAGAAATATAATTTACTGTCAATATAGGATCCTTAAACAGGAGGATAAAATGACATTTTTGTGATAAACAAAATATGAGAAAATTTGTCAATATTTGAAAATCCTAAGCGATTCCAGATAAGGTTCAAAAATAAGGGTAAATAGGAAGTGAGGGCAAACTACTATTAAAAGTACAAATCAATGAGGATACTATATTGTGAATTTAAAAACATAGATATAATTGAAATGCATAATGTGGCATATAGTTCTGGAAATAGGTAACTGGAGTTTATTAAAGTCCTTTCTTGTAGAAAAAAGCAAATAAAACAATTAAGGGAACTGGCCACCTGTTTTGCAAGAGTGAATTCCTATCAGGTTCCTTCCTTACATAAGGAACAGCTGTACAATAGATTAGTTATTACAGCGGGATCCTGATAAAGTGGTGAATTTGGCCTGATTTTTCTGTTACACACACACACACACACACACACACACACACACACACACGTACACACGCCTCATGATGCCTTTTGCTATGTTATGATACAACAAGAAGGCCCTTCCCAGGTGCCACCACCACGTTCTTAAACTTCCCAGCTGACAGCCCAGAGGGGAAGAGCCAAAGAAGGGGAACTCTGTCCTGTTTTAAACTTGGTCTGTGTCTGATTGACTCCTGGAACAGCTATGCATGGGAAACCAGAAAGCAGCTTGCATCTAAAACTTAATAAAGGATTCGTCTAAGAACTGAGGTTTCATACACCCACTTCAGGCATGAGAGGTGGCAACACACTTTTAACCAATTTAATTGTCTGTCGAAACAAACAAACCCTTGTAAAACAATATAATTGAAACCAGAATTTGTACACCATAATAGCCACAACTTCTAGCATACAATTTAAAATTTCATGAATGTATATGTATATAAGGAAAGTATGGGCCCAACTCAAAGAAAAATGCAAAATAACGTATGACAAATTAGAGATGACCTACGTGGTATAATTTTATAATGGATGGTAGATGAGGCTAGATAAATTCACCTGTACCTTTTCAATGTTTCTACGGTTCCCACTGTAAGAAAATGAAGGGAATCTAAAGTCATATTACAATTCCTACAATAACTACCAAAAGACAGACCAAAGAATAACTAAAAAACTGGATTCTGAAAACTTCCGTGTCAGCCAAAAGAAAGAATGAATGTGAAAAAGGAAAGGAAATATTACACACAGAAAGCAAGCAGTAATAAAATGGTAGACCAAATCCAACCTTGTCAATAATTTTATTAAATATTAATAGAGAACACAATCTAAAAGTAGGGATTACCAGAAGGGAAAACAAACAAATAAGCAAAAAACCAAACCAAACAAAAACAAAAACAGGTTTAAAATAATGAACAGAAAGAAACAGGTTTAAAATAATGAACAGAAAATGATATACAATTAAAGAAGAAAATGTAAGCATAGGAAGGCTTGTGAAACATATTATTATCAGATTAAATGGATTTAGAGTATTGCTAAACATAAAAGTAATACTAATATAATGAATATTATTTCACAATATAACAATCAATTAAGAATATTTAACAACCATAAATACTTAATGTATTTGATTTCAGAACCTTAAAATATCATGATTTAATTAAGAAACACATAATTTGATAATCATTTAAAACCACTTTCTGTCCAAAAACTGATGGATAAACTAGATTAAGATATCATTGAAAATTTAAACGATCCAAACACACTATCAACTGTCTTAACTTAGTTGATATTTATAGAACACAAAACCCAACAACTCCAGAATATCCTTTTTTATTTTCTAAATACTTGTGATTTGCTCAATAACATAGATCATATTTATCTAGCACACAAAATAGATACCAATAACTGGGAAAAAGAAGTCCTATTGTGTCTTTCTTTAATTATAGGAGAAATTATTTACAAATCAATACAATATAATGTTTAGGAAAATCAAATATTTGGAAATAAAACACCATGACAGGCCATAGTTCAAGGAAGAATCACAGAAGAATTTAGAAAATATTTTAAACGATAACTCAATAATGGTAACAGATCTTACAGACTTTGTTGGAATAATACATAACTATTGTCAGTGGCCTTTTGCCATCAAATTTGAGAATTTACATGAAACAGGACAAATTCCTTGAAAGACAAAGACTACTTAGCTTCACTTAAAAATAAAAGCTCGAATAGCTCATATCTATTAAATAAATTGAATAACAGTTACAAATGTTTAATGTTCAAATTTTAGCCCAGCTGGCTTTCCTGGCACATTCAAGGAAACATTTAATGAAGAAATAATTTAAGTTCTACACAAATTCTTCTAGAATGTAGAAAACACTTCCACAGTCATCTTATGAGGCCAGCATAATGTGAGTACCAAAAACAGGCAATGATGCTACAAGGAAAGAACAATGTCTCTACTGAACACACATGAAAATTTTCATAATTAAATATCATCAAGTAAAAACAACAATAGTTTTAATACGCCATGGAATATTTACCACATGAAAGCAAAAATGGCTTGTCATGTGAAAATCAGTCAACAGGATTTATCATACTAACGGAATAAAATAAAAAATCTATGCGGTCATTTTAATCTATGCAGACAAAAATATTTGCCCAAATTCAAAGTCTGTTTATGGTAAAAACATCTGGAAATTTAATAGGTTGTAAATTGGATAAAGTGTGTCTACAAGAATTTAGAGTAACTTATGCTTACTGATGATATGAAACACTTTCTTCTTAGGCTTGACAACAAACAAAGCTCTCTCCTCTCATCTCTCCTCTTTAGACTGGGCTGGAGACACCAACCATTTCAATAAAACAACAAAAACCTTAAAATCATAAAGATTGAAAAGAAATGATTAAAAATATTATTTTTTCTTTCAGTACCTTGTAGGAGCAAGCTACCTTCTCAGTCATTTTCAATTTGTTTTTGAGACAGGTTTTCATTAAGTTGCTAAATTGTGCAGGCTGGACTCTACTTTTCAGTCCCCTGTCTCAGCTTCTCAGAGTTCTGGGATTACAGCCATGTGCCAGCACACAGGGCTAAAAATTGTCCTTAAAAATAATAGAACTTTTATAAAGAAAACCATTAGGATATACTAACAGCTACTAGAACTAACAAGTAAAATTTTGATGTTCATTGGATTGAAAGGAAATATTTTTAAAAATCAATTGTTTTAGTATTCTAACAGCTGGTAATTAGAAAATAAAACCTGTATTTAAAATTCAAATGAACGCACTGTCAAAACCCATCAAATTCTTAAGAATAATTTTAACAAAAGACACACTGATTCAGATTTAAATAGACAATTAAGAAAAGTATGGCAAAGACACACATACAAATGCTCCAATAGTCATTAGGAAAAAACAAATTGAAACTACTGCATACCTCGGGGAACAGCTAGTGACAACTTGGTAATAGGAAGCGCTGATGAGAATGTGGAGCACCTGAGCTCGTTTGTTGTTAGTGGCTGTGTGAAATGGACCAGCTCCCACGCACAGCCCAGGGAAGACTCTACCGTGTGAGACAGAGAAACTGGGAGGCAGTAGGTTGTGTACTTTGCCAAAGGATAGCTGTCATTCTGTTTGACCTTAACTTTTAATTAGATATGTACACATTTGTTGATTTTACACTCTTTTAACCTTCAAATGACATGCGGGGGTCCACAAAAATAAAAATTTTTGAATTTGTTTACTATGACTATTTCTGCATAAAAGTGCTTTCTCTGGACTCTGACCACGTAAAGATCATCCTAAGTGCACCCTTTTCACTTGAGATAATCAAAGGAGATTCTTACATCCTTTTCTGTTACAGAAACCCTAAATATATTGAGAAAAATGCCTCTAAGTCTTCTCACATGGGAACAGAGTTAAAAGCCAAGAAAGGACTTAATGAGCTTTGCTCTCTCCCTAGCCACTTGGATTTAACACACACACACACACACACACACACACACACACACACACACACACAAACACACACTCCTCACCTTTAACAGCATCACATTGTGACTGACAGGAACTTCAGCCAGGAATAAAACTTGTGTCATGCTTAGATGCTTAAGAAGAATCAACTAGCACCATAGTAATCACTTTATAAATAAAACCTGTAAACATAGGACTGAGAAAAACTGTATTTTGAAATATTTTCTAACATTTGTGTAAAGATGATATGTTTTCTCCATATTTGAGAGATAAATGACACAAAAGTTAAAAGAAAATCTTGAGGCACCAAGTATAGCCATGGATCAATCTCGAATATTCCCCCAAGAATCGAAGATGCTGTGTTACATATTCTGAGTGTTTTGTATAGGGTTTTAAGTCCCTAAGATCAAAGTACTTCTATTTAGACATGTGACACATCTATATATCTATATCTATGTATATAGTCACAGCAGTATTTGATATCACAACTGTATTTTCTTTTCTTAATGGTTAATTAACAAAAATATACAATTGTGAAGTTTGGAAATCAATAATGTGAGATTCATTTCTCAGGTCTTAGGAAATCACTGTGATCAGACGGAAGTTTATCTATCCTGACACCTAAGAAACACATAATTCTATTTTAAACTTTCTCCCGTTCTCAGCACTTTTAGCCTTGAATGCTGTGTTCTTGGCTGCTTTTATTTTGTAATCACAGAATGCATTGCTTTAACCTTGTGCTGCAAAATACAATTTTGGGGGAAAGTTACTGTGCCCGTAAACTACCTGTCCCGCTTTGCAGTCACTGTGCTGCTCTTACTTCATGCGCTGAAGGTCATTGTTCAGATTTGAAGATCATGTTGCAGATTTTCTGCTCCTTTTTGCACTATCAGGGAAAAGGAACATTCTGCAAAGGTTTGCTAGTCTCTTCTGTTCTCACTGGAGACAAAGCAGAATAAAGCTCATTCCTTATGCTTCAGACTCCTTTGGCTAGCTTGAGATTCTTATTTAGATATAAACACTGCTGGCTTCTGAGATCCAAGTGCCTTGGATGGGAAGAAATGAATATGATACAGCCTTTTTGGATGCTGTTCTCTACTTCAAAAATAAAAATGAGAAAGCATCATTACTGTCTCTGCAAACTTTACCCCTTCCAATGTGCAATGTTTTAGTGCATTCATCTTCTGTTGCAGGCAAAACTCATGGCAGTTAAAGTATTTGGTGAAACTCCATGTCACTCTCCTCCAAGGGTGAGCGCAAATGTCAGGAAACATGAATACAGGAGGGTCCTGAAATTCACTAGGGACCATGTCTGCAGTCATTGAGTCTTCACAACTTCATCAGGCAAATCTGTAACAGAATTCTCATTTGAAAAAGAGGGGAACTGAGTCCAGTGATGCGACACAGCTTTCTCAAATACTCAGAAGGACCAGACTAATCACTTTTGTTACATACGTGCTTCTCAGTTGCAGATTCCTCAAATATTTTTGGACCAGTCATGCTTGTGTTTCATTTTCCTAAGAATCTCCAGCCAGTTACTGACCTTTGAAGGATTGCAGTTGTTCTTATTAAAATCATTTAAACCTCAGGCTCTTCCTGGAGAACCTGGACAGCAGGGAAAGGATCTGGATCCAAGTAGTTACAGAAGGTCAGAGCTACCTGCCTCAGTAGGCAAGTGTTGTCAGTACAGCAGGAGGCACATTTGCTGGTTTCTGCCATTCAGGGACTTTCAATTCCAACTGCAAGCAGTGGGTGAAACGCTTGTCCAGTTTAATTGGTTTCATAGAATGTATTCTGGAAGGGGCAGCAAATATTATATGGTATCTAGTATAAAGGAAAATAGAACAAAAGCTAAAAAATGGAAATACAATAATTTCTTATCTACCTCTCTGAAATAGTGACAGATTAATGAGACTGGTCATGTTATGGGTTGGACTCCCTAGAAAAGACTTGCTCTGCTTTCTCCCAAACCTTTTTCTTCTTAGTTATTGCTATCTCTACTAGAAACAGCACAGGATTTAATGTAAACTTCTAACCCTGAGTCCTGACTCTGCCTGTAATTACTTGTGAGACTTTGGGCGAGTTACTTAACCTTCTGTGGATTTTGCTTTTACATCTTTGAAGTGAATATTCTAACACTGACCTTATAGGGTAATTTGCAGAATTAAATGCATAAAAATACGTAAAATGCATTTTAAGCCACACAAAACACACAAGCAGTAATTACTTTAGACTGACATATCACTGGAAATATTATATCCTATATATCCTATCTATAGAGCAACATATCGGTAGTCCCTAAAATGTGAACCATCGAAATTCAGTGCCACAAATATGACCTGAAAAGTGGATTGGGGTTTCGGGGTCCAAAATATCTTTTTTCTAGTCAGTCTTACGGTCTTAAAGTGTCCTCCAAAATTCGTATTTTGCAAACTTAATCCAGGAGGTGCAGCCTTTTGGGAAACGTGTCTTAGTCACATTCTTGTCATTGGTACATAATACCTGACACCCACAATTTAAGAGAGGAGAGGTTTATTTTGCCCCTGGTTATGGTCCTTAGCTGGAAGGCTCTGAGGCAGTAGCTACACTTGTGAAGGATGTACACAGATTGCTGTTCATGCTGTGGGGGCCGAGAAGCAGAGATCAGAGGAGCTGGGGAGGAAGATCCACCCTTCCTCCCTGGGCTCCAGGGACAGAGTTCCAGCCAGGCCCAGCCTAACAGCACTGAGGTCTGATCCATCCAGAGTAATCCGCTGATGGGCACACACTCTCAGGATCCAATCACCTTTCCAGGCTTTGTCTCTGAACATACGAGGCCTTTGAGGAACATTCTAGATCTGCACCCTAACTAAATGTTTAGATCTTTAGGAGGCTTTTTTCCTGAAAGAATGAATATCATTACTAGAAGTTTTCATGAAATGAATTTTTTCGATTCTGCTTTTCTGTCATTGAGAAGAAAAGGGTCTGTCCTCTCCTATTTCCCGCATCCTGCCTGAGAGAACACAGTCGGAAAGCCCTCATCACATTCTGGAGTCTTCAGAGCTATGAGAAATACCTTTCCATTATTTATAAATACTCAGTCAGTGCTATTTTGTTTCAGCAGAACAAACAAAATTCTTGCTAGATGCTCTGCTCTGTTAATAACAAAACATGACTCATAATCTTCTGTTTTATGAGGCTTATGGTCATAAAAAGGGGCCTCCTTTGATCCTTTTGTAGCAAGTTCCATTTCAAAAGTATGTGTGTAACCTTGCCTTGGATGGATCACTCCTGAATCTTTTTATTCTTTGTTTTATTTTCTTGAGCCTGAGCCTATAACATGACATCCTTCTCCTCTGGGTGTGTACATACAGCGCAAGGAACAATAATGGATATGAAACAATTTGTGTTTTTTTCTAGAAGTAAAAAGAACAGTTAAAGCTTTAGTCTATTGATTTGTTCTTTACCCAAACAGCCCAGTTTATTGTTGGATTCCTTTTTATAGCATTTTCAATAATTTTCTCTAACATGCTTTGTATGAGACTTTTCTAACTTCCAATATTTTTCCAAATTCCATCAATTGAAAATCTTTATATCATGAGTCTGAAAGTTATGTATATTCTGAGTAAAGATCTTTCCTTCTCTTTTTTTAGAAATGTATGCCCTTTTCTGAAACTAACCTTACAAACTTGCAGGGTGGAAGATGAAGCTCCAACCAGAAAAGATGGGTTTTGGTTTTGTATTGAAAGCTCAATACTTTGGCTTGAACATATTTTGGACAAGTCATATGTTTAATGTTGTAAGGCTGAACTACAGTGACTTTGTTTCTGCAGTGTTTCAGGCTATATTCTGATCAATATTCCACTTGGGGCAACTTTATCTGGGACATGTTTGAATCTATTAAATCTTTAAGTCCAAGTAACAGTACATTCCAAGAGAGATGTTACATATTTGTAATTTTTAAAAGTACTTTTATTTGGAGTCTCTCAAAGTTTTAGAGAAAGTATCTATTGTAAGCTGTGACTAGAAACTAAGAAGAAAGAGGAAAGATGTTTGAGACTAGATTCAGCTGCTATCTGGAAGGCCTTTAGATAGGACCTATGATAATTCCATAATTTTTAAATTTACTTCAATCAATTGTTCACTTATATTTTTAAAGCATCATTTTGTGCAAAACACTGGTGCTAAGTATTCCATAAGCCCAGAAAATCTTGTTTGCCCCAAACTTTGTATCTTTAGCTTCATCCTCCTCCCTGGGCAGAATCAGGCACAAAAATTTTTCTTCAGATGCCTCCTTTGAATTCTTCCCTGCACCGTGCTTACATAGCTACTCTAATTGGTTATGAGCAGCAAGGAACAGACATTGGTCAGTAAAGGCAGTGATACATGATGGTCACTGGGGCACCGTGCTGAGCATTTCACGGAGTTGATCAGTTCTCACAATAATCCTACAAGTACTATTATTATCCCTCATCCCTTTCTTAAAAATAACAAACCTGAGGCCTCAAGCAGTTAAATGACAGTCATGCCATAGGCAATGGGTCAGTTTGAATTGAACCCAGGCAGTTTGAGCCTAGAACTGACAGCCAAGGAGACAGTCCTAAGATTTTTCACAGGTAAGAACATCCGCGGAGCATTTCACTAGCTCTTTCATAGGTGCCTCAGGGGTATAAGGGTTGATTCTGAAATCTTGAGCTCTACTTTCAACTCTGTCATTCAAAGTTGCATGGATCTTAGCAATCACAACAGGGATAAATGACATCTGCAAAGGGTTTGAAGGAAGATTAAAATGAGATAAAGCAAACAGTCCACGGGGGAGAGTTATAGCGCATGATTTGTGATGGGCACTCAGTGAACATTGGATCACTCTCTTTTTTGAAGTACACAGGGGATGAATGGCAGTTTCGTGCCTTCTAACTCTCAGCTTAAAGAGTAAGCTCTTTTCTTCTTCTGGACATTTCTGGGTTGGGGAAGAGCTCTTGTGAGCCTTTGAGATGATGAGAGAGAGGCTGCATACAGAGGAGAGGATAAGACTCGTCATCTCTGCTGAAAAACTCACAATCACAATGATGGCTTTCTCTCACTTTGCCTAAAGACTTGATACCTGTAGAACATAAATATTCCTCCGGGTTATGTATAATTTGATGCTGTTGTCTGCCACTTACACGTTAGTACATAGCAAATCTTCTGTGAGATAATTTGGGCAGGCAAAAAATCAGAGTATATTGGTTAGTGAGAATATAAAAGAAAAAGAGAAGAAAACAAACAACTTGTAGCTCTCTGCCGGCATGCTCGGGGTTGCCTTACATCCACAGCTGCCCAGGTTGAAGGTGCAGTGAATGATTCGGAAGGATACATGTATGTCTGGGCAATAACATATGTACACGGATTTGAGTGGTATGGTCCTGTATGGTGGCAGAGAGAGGAGGCTCCGTCTGTGGTTTTATTTAGATCACACATGCTTCAAAATCATGCCTTTCTCTCAGTCTCACATCATTTTAAATGATTGACTTCCTAATGTAAAACTTGGAAACATCTTGGGATGTTCTTATTACTTATGGGAAATGATGTCATGTGATAATCATCAAGAGCAACATGTGACCCAGTGGCTTAGAAGTCATTCTTGACTGGTCTCAAATCTATGAAAGGTGACTGAGAAAAGAAACAAAACTCACCACCACACGAATCATCATTAGTCCTAAGCTGCACCTGGGAGCTGAGGAACACTCTATGAGGTACATCAGTGTGAAGAATGGTGGCCAGATGGAATTTAAAAGAGATAACGTGAGATCAAGTGCCGGTTTCCCTATTTATGCCAGTAGGAAGTGCATAATATTTAACTCCTCTGAATATTCATTTATAACATATTAATACTCATTTTCCTGATTGTTGAAAATATGAATATGGGTCATTAAAATAACACACTCTAGCCTTCTCAATTAAATAGTAGGAGAAATTTTCTTAGACACCTAAGAACTGTATAAGTCACTTCTATGGTATCTTTATGGCTTGGTTGCTCACTGAGGAAAAGACTTTTCCAAATAACTGCAGTCAGCTACCATATGGATGGACATAGTTCCAAGTCTAAGCGGTGTTTTCACCCAGTACCAAGAAGCTAAAGCTATATGTCTGCAATGGTTGGTGGCCATCTCCCTTGTCAGTGGGAAGCTCTGTGGTTCTAAGAGCTGACTTCCTGTTAACGTGACTTATGCAACAGAGATCCCGGACAGGGAGTCAGTAGGTCTGAGTGTGCACATTGTATGAAACTTCTTCAGCTTCCAATGTCTCCCTTATAAAAGGGGAAGTAAGGAGGAAGCTCATTAAAGAGTTCGCTTTTTAGATTTTTCATTCTGTCTTTTATTCTGTCTTGAAAATACTTGACTTTCCTAAAACCCCAGTTTTCTCTACCTTTCTCCATAATCTGCAAAATTGGACAATTGTTTTTGCTTTGTTTTATTGTTTAAGATAGTGACATCCTTTGGAGAAAGACACTATATAAATTTGAAATAGAATGTTATGGGTGTTTATTGCTAAATTCAGCTTGCGCCAAGATATTACATTATAGTTAAGACTATGTTAGAGTCTCTCTATATCTGTTTCCCATGCGATTATATATGAAAATTCAATTATTTATTTCAATTATGTATTCAAGAAAAATTTGCTCCCCTAAATGAGTACTTCCCTAATGAGGATTACTGGTGTTTTCAAATTATGCCTTTCCATGCCAATTATCCTGTTGTTTGTTAGTGCTATTCAACTTTATCCACTCTAGAGGTCAGTATAATGCTAAAAATGGAAGATCTCTTTTTCCATATGATTTTAAAAACAATGTCCTTAAAACTATATGTCAAATAAAACTGAAAAAAAAAAATCTCTAACCACAAAAGGTATTTATAAAATAATGATGATAATCCAAAACAGGAAATCTAAGGGAAATTAAAGAATGACTGAGGTTCGTAGCTGAATTAGGTGCACAAAAATATCACCCAAAGTTAGACCATCTTGGCAACAACAGTATCTGATGATTGGTAGGTGGTAAATAACACAGGAAAAAAACAAAACAAAAAAATGCTGCGATGAAGCATACGACAGGATGGAGACAAATATTTAATGTCCTTTTAGGAAAGTCCCTTTGCAGAGACTAGCAATGCTTTCCTAATGTTTAAATGATCATCACAAGAAAGCAGGGAAGGGAATGCCCTGTCCTACTTTTGGAGTACTTAATCTTGATAAAAACTACCTGTCTTCTCAAACCCCCAGTCCACCTCACCCTTTCCACTCTCAGCCAATGACTCTGCCTCCATCTAGAAAACAAAGTTCACCACTGCAACGTCCTCTAGACATGCTAGTTCATAATCTATCACCCAGCTCAGTTTTTCCCCTGTTAATAGAGGAAGGCATGCTTCAAGATTGCTCAGTCCTCATGGCCCCATCTCCTCCCAGACTTGTTCCTTTAGATATTCAATTAATGTCTTCAAATTAAATTTTTTCCAGTTAATATCATTCAACCCTCCCGCCATGGCTCATTGTTTAAACATGGTTAGGCTTTTAAACTTGCTTAGCATTTCTTAACCATCTCCCCAAAAAGTAAGAAAGACAAAAAGAAAACAAAGGAAAGCACTGTTCTTGTCATTTCATTAAGTGATTATTGGATCTCTCCTCTCTGGTTCTCCAAATCTCTAATAAAAACAAACTATAATTTTTTCTAAGTCATGTTGTCTTTGGCAGTACATATTCTAAAATTTCTTCTAAATCCCTCTTGGACCCATTGCAGGCTGGTGTTTTACCTTACTGGCCTTCCTGACTTTCTTTCTAACTGGCCAATTCAATGTATGCTTTTCAATCCTTGATCTGTTGGACTTTTCAGTTGTATGTGATGCTACAAATCACACCCTCCATGTTGAACTTTCTAATGCTCTTTCTTTGGAGGCACTTTGTTCTCTTTATTATTCCTGTACCACCCTGACCTTTTAATAATGGTGCTCAGCAGCTGCCAACTCCCCTGGGAGAACCCCATGTCACACCCATACCTGAATGGTCTTCAGTGGCTGTGCATTGGGGTCAGATTAAACTGAGCCCTTTAACATGCCATTCCATGAAACACTGCCTTGTCTAAAATAGTTATTTGAGCATGAAATTATAGATGTTTGCAAAATGAATATATGTGGCAGTAAATGGACATATTTATTAGGTTTTTAAAGTGGGTAATAATCCTAGTATTTTCATGTGTTTATTTCTCTAAATTAGATTATGATGATGATGATGATCATGATGATGATGTATTGGGAATCGAACTCACAACCTCATACTTATCAGGAAGACACTGTGCTATTAAACTGTATTTCCAGCTGAGATTATTATTTTTGAGTTACTCATCTTTTGCACTAATTCTCAACTGTTATTCTTATTACTCCATTACTCTTATACAAAAGCAGCTTTGATAATATATAAATGAAAGTAGCACTGTTCCAATAAAACTTTATCAGCACTGAAATTTGAATTTCATGTGTCACAATATTTATTCCTCTTTTGCTTTCTTCAACTACATTTTAAAAAGCTTTGAAAATTTTAGCCTTGCAGGCTATCCAAAAATAGATAGCAGTCAGATAGATCTCAAATCTGGAGTCGATAATAAACAAAGTGACTTTGGATAAAACGCTTAACTTTTCTGAATCTCTTCTTGATTTAAACATGGACTTAATAGAGATATTTGTGGGAAGAAGTCAGGGACCTGAATCTGTACCTTGATTATCTGGATTCTTTTGCTTGTCTTCCATCAAGAGTATGAGAAAAGCTAGGAGAAATGGAAAAAGTAGTTTATGCACAATTTAGGGCCTACGGTGTAGCTCAGCAGCACAAGTGCCTGCCTGGCAAGCACAAAGTCCTAAGTTCGATTCCCAGTACCAAAAACAAACAAACAAAGTCAACAAAACAAAACACTTTAGTCAAATTGAGAGGACAGGTTGGTCACCATCCCCTTCTCTTAGATCCAAAAGATTAGAGCAGGGGTGGAACAGAAGCCAGGAAACATACACATGCAGATTTAGCCAGTCTTTGGCCCATTAGATGGCCCAGAAATCCACTTCTGTTGAAATCTCCTTCGCACCAGGCCCCACGGTGGAACTTTCCCTTGTCAGCACGAGGAAGTTGGTGAAACAGCTTCTCAGTCTCCTGGTTTCAAATCAACTTCACAGAAAACTTTCTTCCTTCAAACTCCAGACACCTTATCAACTCTCTCCAAGAAGGCTGTCTTCCAGGACTTCAAAAGCTAAAACACTGGAAGGGGAAAAGGAAAAATAGAAAAGCAGACATGGTTCAGGTCCAGTGGCATTGGTTATCTTGTTTACCCTTTTTCCTCAACTCTGAGCATCACATTCTGTTATTCAGCTGTCAATGAAGTTTTCCACCTGGTGCTCCAAAATTGGGCCATTGTGTTTCTTGCCACACTAATGGCTCTGGATTCACCACTCAGAACTCTAGTCATTTATGCACTATTCAGTATTTCTAGAACTGTCTTATAATTTTTTTTTTTTACAATTTTCTTCCCTTTATTCTTTTTCACTTGTTCAACACATGTCTACTTCTGCAGATCTTTTTCTGACCTTAATCTTATATTATGCTAAACATAAATCCGATGCCTGTTCAGTGTTTTACTTCATTGTATGCAAGCATTGATTAACTAGCCTAGCCCCCTGACTAGAAAGTAGGCAAGAACTGTACCTTTCAGTTCCAAATTCCTAAATCCAAAAACAGTTCTGATGCAATGCTGCAGGCTTCTTATGCTTAGTCTTTGTGTTTTTTTCTCCTGAGCTCATATAAATAACCTGTCCTCAGTGGCAATTGCATTAATGTATTAGTGATGCCTCCATAACTAACTATACAGATAGAGAACCTTAAATTTTTATTATTATTATTCTACTAATTGTCTAGCTTGGACAGGCCACTTTTCTCTGTTTTTGTTTGTTTGTTTGTTTTTTGTTTTTGTTTGTTTGTTTGTTTGTTTCATCAATAGAAAGTAGTATTTCTTACTCTGGCTTAAAGGTAGATACCCAAATGATTCTATTTATCTAAACAATAAATTATATGTGAATACAACTTGTTTTCATTATTATCCACTGATTTTTTTCTTTTTCTTACTGTCTTCCAAGAGAACAGAATGGGGTGATTATTGCAAAAAGATAGTTTTGGGTACTCCTTCAAAGCCAGAAGAAACCTTGAAGTTAAATCTGTCAATCTCTAGTGTTTACTACTGGGAAAACTGAGACCCAGGACACTAGTGGAAGGACGTGGATTGCTCAGAATAGAGTAGAGAGAAGTACTTCTTGGCCAACTGTCAGTCAACTATAATCTTGGTTGTTTCCTCCAGCAGCGTTAGCAATGGATCCCAAGCAAAAAAACACAAAGCACTAGTCATTGTGTACTTGCCAACCAGTTTGTAGAACTGGAAGGCTGGGATTTAGCAGAGGGGAGGTCTTTGAGCGAAAGGAATTCTAAAGCCAGAGCCTTCCTGATTTGTAGGCACTATTAACATTTCCATGTTTTCACAGAGGGAGGGCTCTGTTTAGTTTGCCATAGGGGAGCAGGAAGAAGTAGCAAAATTCTGAGGTCCCCTATTCTCTGCTCTTCCTTTTGTCATGTAGGATAAAGGCATCTCTTTAGAGGCCTCCTCCCTTCATAGGGCCCCCCTGCCAAGACTCACTGACAGTCCTGTGAGATGAAGATTTTATCCCAGTTTCCTGGCCAGCTTCCATCTGGCCAAAGGTATTTCATCTAAATATTTCCTAGGCGCCTATCTCTGCAGTACTGAAGTGCTCAATTAGATATGGCCTGAGTCTTTGTAGGGTATCAGTGTGCACTGCTGAACAGCTGCTGCATTCCAACAGAGGGTGAAGTCATCTCTATATATAGAGCATGGCAAGCTGTTTGGAACAGTGGCAGATTTTAGCAGGCAAATGCACACCTGAGCTATAAGTCAGTCATCTGCCCAGAGTGACAGTGTCTGGAAAACATTTCTGCTTCCTTCAGGGGCAATTAGCAATGAGGCCAGTCTACATTTTTTTAATTTAATGCATCTTACAGTGTCTTCTAAATATTTCATTTTTCTTCTATCACCACAAATAGCAAAAATCATTGCTTATAAAACTCCCCATTATTTTCTTACATAATTTTCTCTGATCAACTTATGGTTTATTTATAGATAAAAAATTCTCCACATATTAATTCATACAGGACACTGGCATTTATTAATGTCATGTTGGAATCGAGGCATTGTATATTTATTCTTTAACCCTCTGTTTTCTATAAGACTATAAACTCCTTCCTCTTGGCACAAAGGACTTGAATAAATGTATCAAAATGAGTTTATGATAATTTTTAATCCCTAATGCATTGCAACACCCTGGTCTCTATCACTGGCCATAATTATAGCTACTTCCAACAAGATCTGAAAAATATATGGCCATCAATTTCCTGGACCCTTAGGTTAGCTCTATATTGAGTGAAACCTGGTATTGGAAAGATCCTAACAGCTTATCTAGAACTACTTGTCATTCGATTAAATAGAGGTTGTTTGATTTAAAGTCAGGGGCAGGATGCCTAGCTAATTGTGCAAAGACGCTTGGGAATAGAAGGATTTGGCATTGAAGATTCTGGAGTTCCACCCTGGCTCGCTGCATTATTGTACTTTGGCAAAGTCACAGATTCCTAATGGGCTTCAGTTTCATCATCTCTAAATAATTAGAGATAATGATCCCTACCCTGCTTCCCTAACAGTGAAGGGAGGGGCTTCTGTAGGAATGGGTATGAAGAAATTATGCAAATGATACCACTTTTGGACATACAATTCGTATTTTTATTTTTGTTTCTTTGTGTGTTATGGGTTCATTAAGGGTTGGGAGAGCCATGGGAACTTTTTGACTCTGGTCTGCTGGAGGCACCAGTCTTCTTGTAGTGACTGTCGTGGGTGTCATGTGAGCAGGCAGGGGAGAGAGATTCCAGGCAGAGTTCTGTTCCCAGTCTCTGGATATAGCCGTTACCTCAGCAGATAGTCACTGAAACTCACATTCCCCCAGGTGTCTTCACTCCTTCCTCCAGGAAGAAGTGATCTCACCTGCTTTCACAGATGCCAAAACCTCTAATGAACAAAATCAGCTAAATGCGGATCACCAGCATAGAGGATTTCATTTATGGCCAGTGCTGTTCTTATCCCACAACCCTGTTATCAGCCATTAGAGCTAGAGTATGTCTGTGAGGAAGACAAATTACTTTCTGGGATATAAGCTATTCTTGTTATCAGAACTCGGATCCTTCAACGATAAATTTAGAAACTGAACTTTGACTTCTGCGAGGCAAGCAAATGTAAATTCTTGTCTGGTGCTGATTTGTGGGACACACCTGGCTTTTCATTGATTGGCCATTAAACGGAGTCAGAGTGATATAAACTCAGGCCACAAGAAATGTGGATCAAGGAGCCCACAGCAAAGACCTCCCTGGATGCATGCCTTCCTTAAGTCGGTTATAAAATTCTGCCACGGGTCCTGAAACTCATTCTCAGTGTAAATGCCTTGCTCCTCCTCCTCCTCCACTCTCTCCCCTCCTTCCGCTCTCTCGCTTCTCTTTTTCACATTTCCTGGAGGCACAGTTGACAGCTGTAAGTCTCACTGTCCCTTAATTTTCTCTTGCCCACTACTGTCAGCACTGCCTCTAAGTCTTTCTAAGTCTTTCTAAGTCTTTCTAAGTCTTTCTAAGTCACCTAAATTGCCACTTTGACAGCTAACTACTCACAGGCAGGAGGGGGAAGAATCCGCTGATTACCTATTAACTTCAGGCTGAATTAAATAGATTTCCACATTGCTTTAAAATTCACAGTTCTTTCTTATGCATCCCCCCTGGGTTTCCATGCTCTATATATAAAACAGCAATGTGACAAATTTCTTTGCCAAGGCTTGAATGTTGGGAATTCAGAGTTTTTATTTAATCATGGTGCTGAGTTCCTGTCTGGCCTTGGATATGCTATTTTACATTTCAAATATTCCATCTGCAAAGGATGAATGATAATTCCATCCCATATTTCAGGGATTTTGGAGATGATGGATTATTTAGTGTGTTAAAGAGATTGGGACGCAGTGATTACTAAATAACCACTATTATCAGACTCTCCAAACTGGTTAAGGGTACTGGGGAAAAATGAAAGCTGAAACATGACCCGTTTTGCTGTCACATCTCCTCTGGTTTCCCATCTCATGGCACTTACTGGTGATGATTCTTTACATTTCTCTAGTAATAAAAGGAGTCTGGACCATTAACTAAGATTGTCAAAATATTACAGTCCTTTATTTCTGTTCTACTTTCTTTTATGAGAATACAATTCTAAAGCATCATGTCAGTAGAGATACCATTATATAATAAACATGCTTCAAAAAGAACTATTTTATCATGAAATTTGCTAGATTTTATCTTAAAATGAGTTGATGTGAGAGGATTCTTGGTAAATGCAAAGTTTTGAGAGCAAAGTGTAATTATCCTTAAGGTATCACTTTTGTGATTTTGACTGAATCTCTGCAATTTGAGGGAATCTTCAGTTCGGATATATTTTTATATTTTATTTATTTGAAAAATATGTTGAATTTTATAAGGTGTCAAGTCTTTGATTAGAACATGAAATAAAAATATACGATGTTCATAATATTGGGGAGGGGTAGACATTTCAAGATAAGTGGATTTGGGATGTCAACAAGGTACTATGTGAAGACAAATAGGGGTAACTCGTTGGCAAAACAGGAAAGGTTTCTCAGACTTTGGAAGCATTTAAATTATGACTATAAAAAGGTTATCTTTAAAGTAAAACAGGATGAGGAATTGAGGACTATCTTTGCAGAGGGTGTAGAATTTACACTGAATGTTTTAGGCTCTTACCTACTGATATGACGGTTTAGAGATGAAGGGAAGAGAGGAGAAGAGAGGACAGAAGAGAATGTGTACAGAGTCCCTTGAATTTTCTACCATAGCACCGAGGCTCACAAGTATGATGGCGTTTACCACGGTGAATTGTTGACTTGTCTGCTCTTTGCCTGTCCTGAGAGCTGTCTGAGGATAAAAGACAGTATTTTATCTCTAGCACTTACCACTTGTCAATAGGCAGCCAATGTTTTCTCTATGGATGGGCGGTTTCAGCACCTCAGAATTATGTACATAAATCCAGCTCTTTAAAAGTCTTGATTTTTGTATCAAAATATTCAATAAAGTGAGTCTCCCATTCTGATCAGAATGCATGGTATAAACAAGTCTAGAAACATGGAATTCCACAAACATACTAACGGTTTGCATTTAGAGTTAAATGTGAAGTTAACAAGAATCTCAAAAACATTGTCAGAAAAATATTTTAAATTTATAAAGATCCTATTAGTTTTTTTTAACAAACGAATATGATTTCAACAGATCCTAGAGTTCAGACTATTTAGTCCCACACTGTTGGATGTTACTGGTTTCAGGTGGGCAAAGCGAGGTTCCTGTCCAGGACCCTACACAGAGGGACAGATAAACCAATAGATTGTTTCAAAACCAAGTGTGAGTACCAACTCCACACAAGGACTGCAAATATCATGTACTGCAAACATGTTTGAAAGAAAAGGGAGGAAGAAAGGAGAGAAGGAGAAAGGAGATGAAGGAATTAACGTGTTCTGTACGTGTTCCAACTACATACAAAGAATGCAAACAGTATGTGCTGTGTACATATACTAATTAACAGACATTAAAAAGAAAACATGAATTACTGGAGCCTACACATTTCAGCAAGGGAAATGTGAATACAAATGGTCCTGGAGGGTTATTGGAACATGGACGGAAGGAAGGCTACCAGTCCGGAGTCAGAGGGGATGAAGTCCATGGCACTGCAGATACACATTCTTCCCAGTAGGCGAGGAGGGAGGAGGTGAGAAGAGGAGGAAGAGAAGGATGAGAAACGGAAGAGAACAGACACATAAAGGACCACAAAGGATTTATCGGCAGGTGTTAACCTAATGCCAGCTGAAGAGGACAGGTTCCCCTGGAAGGCAGCTAGGACAGGACTGCAGTAAGGGGTAAATTAGGACGGGATTTTTATGTATTTCCAAGGTGTCTGATAGTTGGGGAAACAACTGACTTTCAGCTGCAAATACAGTACAATTGCTGCCCTCCAACTCCTTAAAAAGCTTTCATGTGCACTCAGTAGATGGAAATGCAAAACTTTTTGTAGTCTTTGTTGTTAATTTAAATAACAGAGGCATCCGTAGGGTTGACTGAGAAAATATAGAAATAATTATTTTTCTAGCCTGCTTTGCTGCTGTACCTCCCAAAAGGTGGAGTAAATGGAGAGAAGCCTCCTTGCTAGACCTGGAGAAGCTGAAGTTCCTCTCCTGTACGGCTCTGCCTTTTAGTAAACACCGAGAGTAGGGCACTTAGAAGAGACACCCGGAAGGGTCTCAATAATTCTCACGTTACTCAGTAAAATGGATTGTGTTGTTTTGGGTCTCACTTAAGAAACCAAATCCAGAGAAGAAGGCAGAAACTCAGCACAGCTGGACAGCCCCGGAGTCAAAGATTCAAAGAAAGGACAGGAGAAAAAGGATGGCTGGATTCATGGGGCTCCCAGTATAGAAAGATTTGGGGCTCAGGCTTGAGGAAAGACAGCGAATTCCAGGCTGCAAAGCACAGCAAAGGTGAACGGCTCTGGATGATTGTTCAGAGTATTCACAGTTGCATGTTATTTGTTTTGCTTTTATGTCCCAACCAGGGTCCCATACAGGAGCAGAGATGGGAGGCTTCATTTAAAAAAACAGAAGGGATAAATTTAAAACCCTGCTGAACAATAGGTATATATGTATTTATTTTACTAATGTGCAATTTTTTTTTAGGTAGGGAAACAAATCAGAAGTTAAAAGTTCTAATGATTAATTAAAGTGTATAGATTTGTGAGAAGTGTGAGGAAGCTTACGAAGTCCACTGTGAAAATGATAGGAGTCATTACAGGCACACCTTGCTTTTCCTGAGGCAGGGTCTCACTGTGTAGTGCAGGCTGGCCTCAAATTCACAGTGATCCTCCTGCCTCAGCCTCCTGACAGACTCTTCTCATTTAATGACTGTGTACTCTTATGAGCAGACACTCGGATTTATTACCCATCTTCTTTTCTTTGTATAGTTCTATACAGCTTGTTTACAGAGCATCGATTTTTTTGGATACAGTATCCCTTTTGCCATTTTTATAATTGACAGTTTTATATTCTATTACACAACATAGTACTGCATTTAAAAGTTATGTAAATAAAAGTAAAGTCATCACATTGGAGTTTCCTTTGACCATTTTTTGTTTGAAATTACATCCATACTACATATAATTCCTCATTTAGCTACTAATTTACTTAGCGACCAAATTGCAGGAAACAGAACTTGGTTGTTAAATGAGGAGGGCTTAAATTGAACCCTATCCAGGCAGATGTCTTTGAAGTCTGTTAGAGAGGTCAGGTCCAATTCTTTGCCTGCTTTTTTAAGGCCTTCCAGCCCAGAGTACTTTTTATACTTTAAAAGGGCTGTAAATAATACAAATACCCAACATCCATGCAGAGTACAGAAAAGAGGAGGCATGTCACCTATAAAGCCTAAAAAAGATCTGCCACGCCAACCCCTGTCCTGTAGGGCTGTCCCTTGCGGGAGCCACACACCTAACTTCCCACGGAAGAAGGCTTCTCGTCCTGGGCTTGATTCTTCTGACACGTTGCTGTATGGCACTGGTCCACCGCCTCTAAAGCGCTCGCGCAGATCCATTTTCCCCTCATAATGGACTGTGACATGGGAACTGTGGGTGCAGATGAGCCCTTCCTAGAAGTCCCTGCAGAATTGAGGGGAACAAACCACCGTGCTTTCATGTCGTGAGGCAGCCTGTTTCCCGGGCCTTTAGAAGTTTAATTGCTGATGTCTCTTGCCAGTGATAAACAGTCATGCCGCTGTCAATCTGTCACCTCTCAGGAACACTGAAATCATGAAGAATTCATAGGGAACCACGGTAAATGTCAAACATCTTCAAAGAAAGCTTTTTAATCACTTAAAAACGAATATAGTCCTATTTTCTGTTTGGAAGGTCTGTATTATAGTTTTTCTTTTCTTTTTTAAATAAAAAATTTATACAAATTAAGCCTTGTAAGATTTATAGAATCGTTTCCTTTATGGATAAAGAAACTATTTTTGATACTTACATTGTTTCAGTTTTGAAATATGAGTTGCCATCGTATAGTACCAATAGTTCAGAAATTGAAGATAATTTGGAAATTCAAGTCTGTCATTTTATACTGATCATGATAATAACAATATTATTACTTTATATTTATCACATCATAGTTCTATAAAATGTCACCTATTTCTCTAGTGTATCTATATTTCTACAAAAACTTGTAGCCCTTAAGGATCTTGATACACACATTTCATCTAATTTGCATAATGGGTTATGAGGGGTGGTTTTTAAGCCACCTATTTTAAATTTAGCTTTTAGCATAGGTAGCTGTATTTAGGAAGATTAAATAAATTGTCAGCTAGTCAGAAAATGGAAGAACAAGGAAAAGAATAAAATGACTTGAATTTCCCTTGTGATACTTCTATCATATCAACATAATATTTGTCTAGCAACATGAAGAATTTTAATGCTTAAAATTATAATTATAGAGTTTATAATGATTAAAAATGCATAAGAACTAGAATTTTTTACAATATCATAAGTGATAGCTATGACTACAATTTTGATTACTTTCATGGTTGAAAAACTCCATAGCTCTCAAAGATAAAAAGTAGATTCTAAAAATGTTTCATGTAGACAAATTCTAATCATTTGCACCTGTTAAATATTTCTCCAACTTCTGTTCCAATACTTCAGAGGATAGAAAGCAACTCCTTTATTAGCTTCCTGGCAGGATTCTTCACAGGCTGGTCATCTTTCTCACAATTACCTAAGGCTGAGACCTTGGCTTAAGAGTCCATTCAATAAACTTCAAAAACAGGTTTCAATTCCTGCTAAATATTTTTGGAATTTTTTTTTTTGAGTTGACTGCTCTGTTCCAGGATTAATAAAAAACAATAAAATGAATTATTAACTAAAAAAATTAAAGCTTTGAAAACAGTAGTATTATTTTAAAACTTGCCCCAATTAGTTAAAACTAAAAATTTCAATAAAATATTCAGATATTTCATTGTTGCTAACAAGATACATGTGAAAGATGAAAAACACTGTATTTTATATCTCAATTTAGCAGTCAAATTTTTAAAAGAAAGGTTAACATGCTGAATGTAAAATAAAACATTCTATTTTCAATTGTACATGAAAAACAAAAGAGAGCAACCTGGAAATATATAAGAGAAAAAGCAAAATATTTGTGAAGCATTTTATGCAGCACTGTTTTCTAAATAATACTCATAATATTTATCTACACATCCCTAAAAAATGCTACTTTTTCAATTTTATCATATATATATACATATACATACATATATATATATATATTTTTTTTTTTTTTTTTTTTCCTGCACAAGTTACTATACTTGGGAACAATCAGTGAAATTTTCCCAGGCAAGTAAGCAGACACTTGAACCAAACTCGATCAACTCAATTCTCTTGATATTCAAATATGAATATGCAGAATCAAGGGATAGAAAAATTATTTATGTCAGATGGTAATAAACAGATGAGGTCAACAATTAGTTTCCATTCTTTGGGCTCCCAAAATTGCCTCTTCTGCTGTGATGCTTTGGCTGTCCCGCTGTGTTTGCCTTCTCTTTTGTTGGGGTGATGCCCTTTGGGGAAAGTCTTGTTCTGTTGCTTGCAATCAGAGAATCATTACTCATGCATACGCCACTTTGTGTCTTGTTTTTGTCACTGTTACATCGTGTTTAGCACTGTAATAATATTCTTTCATGAGGACGTAGCATACTTTAAAAAACCAAGTGCTAGATATAAAATCATACTTCAGTGAATGTCTTTCTATTTAGATTCATGCCAACATGTGTGATTATTTTGAGAGGTTACATGCTTAGGCAAAATTGCTTGATCAAGCATTATAGACTTGTTAAGATACTTTCTCAAAAGCTTCACTTTTCTCATAATTGTATTTGTATATATTTCTCATGTTCTTACACTATTATAACGTAAAATATTTTCTTAATTCATCAAGAAACGTCGCATCTTTTAATTTAATTTACTTGTTTCTTTCATTCTAATGGATATTTTACTTGTACTCTACATTGAATGTGAGTAATAGCATCAAAAATATTTTATCTCTGGTAGGCAGCATGACACATGCTTTACAAATGAGTCAGTCCTATAAAATAATTTGAATTTGATATGTGTTACATTTTGAATTGATTCATGCATTTACCTAAATGTTAAATTTTACTATATTAATTCTCTATGTGTTTCAACTTTTTATTGATCTGATGAGAGTTTATATTAATTTATTTTCTTTTTATTAGCACCCGTTTACATTACACAGTGTTTCCGTTCCTTGTGTGTGCTGATGAATGCACATAACACGTCTCAGTTCCTTTTTCATCCCCTTTCCCTCCTCTCCCTCCTCCTGCCCTCTATGTTTTGATCTCCTTCCCATTTGAGAAAGATCTCACTGCTTCTTATTATTTATCTTTTAATTTGATCTTTATTTATCATTTAGATTTCTCACAGAAGGGGAAAATGTGATATTTAAGCTTACATGTATTATTTATTTCACTTAAGATTATGGTCTCAAGGTGCGTCTGTTTTTTACAAATGACTCAAGTTTATCTTCTTTAGGACAGAGTAGTGCTCCATTGTATATACATACCACAGTTTCATTATTCATTAACCTGTTGATGGACATATAGGCTGCTTTCAAAAACAGTGATTATGAATTGTGCTGTTGTAAACAAGGATAGGCATGGGTCACTATAATATGATGTTTTTAACTCTTTAGGGAAGGTATCTGGAAGGGGAATATCTGAGTCAAATGAAGTTTTTAGTTTAGTCTTCTGAAGAATCTCCATACTGATTTCCATAGGAGTTGTACTAATTTGCATTCTCACCAACAATGTAGAAGTGTTCCTTTTTCCCCTGAAGCTTGCACCAGCATTTATTATTTGATTCTTATATCTTTCAAAATGGTTTAGTTACATTCAATGATAAAAATTGCTTGAATTCTTTGGAAATGTGTCTTATTATGAGTTTTCATGATTAAGTCCCTATAGGAATCACTTCTGCAATAATTTCCCTGATCTGGCATGCACGTTTCAAACACAATGTAGTCATAGCAAGATATGACTCAGAAACATATCCAATTTCTTGAGTGTTTTTGTTTCTGGTTTGCATGTTAAGAAAAAGATACTGTAATGAAAGTCTACTTAAAGGCTCATGTCATGAGGTAATCATTGAGACCGTGGTCAACAGATGTTATAAACCAGAGAATAATTTTAAAGGCAGTTATCCTGAGTTTAATCTTTTTTAAATACCAGAACACTTACCAAATTTAATCAGTCAAATGATTAATGAAGGTAAAGAAAATTCCATTCATGAAATAAATTAAAGGATAAATTTGAAACTATTTTTTATGTTGGTATTTTTAGATAGTGACTCTGATTAGATAAGATTGAGAAAAGGGATCTATAATATCTAAAAAAATGTAAATTATAATTAAATGAAACATAATAATAGTTGATAATGTACATATAGGTGTGCATACACATTTCACTTGACTTTAAAAATAGAGATAGATTTAGGAATAGGAATATGATTTACCTACAAAATTATAAAAGCAAACCACAGTAAATCCCACTTTTGACTTTACAATTACTCGGAAGCCAGGGCTCAAGAATTTCTCATTCTATTGTCAAGAACTCTCTCATTTTCTCAAAAGAGCTCACTGCCCTTTTGATTTTTGTCCTTGTACTACAGTCCTAGTAACTGGAATTTTTAAACTCATAACTTTTTATCTGAGACCTTGTCAAGTTCTTTGCCCCTACCCAGTCTCCGCTAGATGTGCAGCCAGGGTGTCCGCCCTTCCACAGCCTGAGGACTGGCATTCTGTGGCCTCCTCCTCAAGGGGCAGGGTGCTGCCCACACTCCTGGGCGTTCTCCTAAGACTCTCATTGCAGGCCCAGAGGCTCTGCCGATTCTCCATATCCACATGCAGGGCATCTTGATATGTTCTTTTTAATTTCTTTGTTATGTACCACTGCATGCTTAGTAAATCCGTCCTGGCTAGATCTGTCTTCTTCATGATTTGATTAGAAGTTGCTTCCACTTACTCCGTCCAGCAGTAAGAATGGCCCTGCTGGAATGTAGCATGACTAAAAGGAGTCACGATTCTCTACTTTAAATGACAAATCAAAACAAATGACTCCTCTCCATTTGTCAGTACAGTAATTTAACTTTGTAGATGGCAAAGTGGAGAAAGTACATACACTCATGGCACTTTAGCACATGTGAATGACTGCATGAAGAGATACGTAGATTATATAGAGATGGACGGCTAGACATATGATATACTGATAATAGCTTGTTAAATTGAAATATAAAAAAACAAGAACATTGATATTTTTGACTTCCCATCAGTTCTCTTTAAAAACATATTATACTTAATGAGTATGGTCACAGCTTGCATCCATTTACCTATAAAAGCCTCTAATTTAACCTTCTTTATAGCTGAGTAGTAGTCCATAGCATAAAAATACCACATCTTTTTTGACCCATTTTGCAGTTGATGGGCATTTGGGTTGTTTCTAAGATTTAGCTATTACAAATTTTGCTGCTGTAAACATGGATGCATATATATTGCTGTGGTATTATGATTTCAACCCTTCTGGGAAAATATCCAGAAATAGAATATCTGGATTGAATGGGACCTTCAAACCTAGCTTTTGAGGAACCTCTACTCTGATTTCTACCTGGTGTCACCGTTCTACACTCCCATCAATAGTAGAGAAGAGTTCCTTCTTCCACATAGCTCCTTCAGTTGATTTATTGATAATAGTCATTCTTTCTGGGCTGGGATGAAATCTCAGTGTTGTTTTAATTTACATTTCTTGAATGACCAGTGATGTTGAACATTTTTCATATACTTATTTGTCCTTTGTATTTCTTCACCTGAGAAGTGTGTATTCATTTCAGATGCCCATTTTTGGATTGGGTCTTTGAATTTGGAGTGTGATTTTTTTTCGATTCTTTAAATATTCAAGATTGAAGTGTTTTGTCTGAGGGACAACTGGCTAATTTTTTTTCCTATTCTATGGGTTGTCTTTTCACTTTGTTGGTGATTTGATGTGTAAAACTTTTTAATATGATGAGATCAAATATATATATGTACACATGTATGTATACAAACAAGACAGACGATTTCACTACTATCTGTCAGTTTCATCGTTTAATCATTTTTCATGTCTATATCTTATAATCTGAGTAATTACTTGTAAGATAACAATGCACAATGTATTAACCATTGTTAGTCTCCTGTTGCATTGTTTTGAAATTCTGTAGCATCATTTTTTATTAAAATATACACATATCTTTGCAACAGTTGTCAAACTAGTAACTGTCCTAACACTCAAAGGAGCAGAAGCAGTGACCAATGTGACCTGAGTTTTTTTTGAGTTGTGAATAACCCTTTGTACTTATTATATATACTCTAGAAATATAGACATACACTGAGGTGATGGAAGCATAATTTGAAATCTGTTTGAAAATATTTTTGAACTTTCTATAAAACATTTTAAAAAGCTGAGAATATGTTAAGGTCCAAGGGGAACTAGACTTTGAGGCGGGATACATCATAAGTGACTTAACTAACTCTTTCTTCATTGGTTACATGCTCTGCTGAACTGAGCTCTGCTTCTTCATTTATAAAATGAGAAAATTGGCTTTAGAATGTTGCATCTAATTCCAACATTCTGTGATTTTTACATATTTATCAATGTTTTAAGTTTCATTGTAAGATTTCATAACTCAAATAATTTGTACCATATCAATATTTTGAGGTAACTTTTAAAAATATATTCCATCTTGTACTTTTTTTTTTTTCATGTTTATTGTACTTGATTTTCCCTGAAAATAATCCTTGGTGTCATCCTGATATTGTCCATTATGTAAAACAGATATTTTAAATTTGGATTTTAGTTTATAAAATATGCTATCAATTAGAATTGTACTGTGCTACATAATGATATTTCTAACAGATGTTATGCAAAATATAGTACTATAACTACTGAATATTCACGCACACATAATGCAAATCTTGCAAAAATTCTTATGACACTTTGAAAAAAACCAAGAATGTTTATAAGAAGCAATAAAAAGTAACATGAATTCTTTGTTCCAAATACCAGAGAGGATGATTTTTGACTGTGTTGCTATTACCCATATATGTATAAATAGATGATAGTTAGACAGGTAGATAGATAGATAGATAGATAGAGTAGATACATAGTTACAGTAGACAGATACAGATAGATAGATAGAAGGATACAGTATTAACCTAATGTCTTAAAGTAAACAAAATAGCATCTGATGTTAATAGCACCTACTTCAAAATTAGGTTTTTAAGATCCACGGATCTATATGTATGTTCGCGGTATTCTTTCTTATGACAGATGGTGTGCTTGGGACAAGGGATGTATCATCATTTAAGAATGATGGTGCTTAAAATCTCTAAATTTGAAAATATAATTATAAAATATATTTTCTTTCACAAAATATAGTAAAATCCAAAAATAAGGTAGAATATTAACTTGCCCTCTTGTCTTTAAAATAGGGTATATATGTCATTTAGTGGGGTCTCTGTGAAATAGGCAATAGGTAATAGAATTAAAAAGGTAAGCTGATTTGCAGTTTTTAGACTGTAACTAGGTGTACTTACTAGTAACTGAATTACATCTGAATTTCAGCCTTAGTACACACAATGTTTTCATTGTCTTAAAAATTGTTTTTATAAATTTCTGGAAATTATGTTCCTTTTTGAGGACCTATAAGTACCTATAACTGTGATTACTATACGTCACCATTCATGTCTATTATATCATAAGTGTTTCACTTTCCCCATGGACTAATGGCTGTGCCCTAGTTATTCAACCTCAAGAAAATCAATTTCTTTATTTCTGAAACAGGTTATTATAATTTCTTCCTGTTTACATCATGTATGTTTTTCTGGGGAATTGAATGAAATAATTTGTGTGGTGATTTTTTTTTTATGCTGGGGCTTGAATTCATGACCTTGTGCCTGCCAGGCAGGTGCTTATGCTGCTGAGCTAAATCCCAGGCCTAGTGTGGTGATTTTTAAAACAGTGCTGTACAACTGGCATTTGTCTGAACCATGATTACAGCACGATACCATAATTATCCCAAAGACAATTGCAGCTACAATGTTGTCTGCTTGAGGGCATATCTATTATTTCATAGCTACTTTATTCCAGTGTGCAGCAAACTATTGATGATTGCAGCCAGTGAATCTACAAAAAAACTCATTCCACAGAATGCGTGAAGCAGCTTCACCTGGCATGCAGCCATGCTGAGAACAAATTTGTCACAGGCTTGCAAATACAAAGGTTCTGAAGGAATGAAAACCTCCTTGGAAATATAATATCACTGTTTGTAGTAAGGATGGGGATGTCTCCCATGGCATCAATTTTAACCAAGCACAAATCCCTCTTAAAAATTCTTTGAACATTTATGCAATTAATTCAAATGCAGAAACCAATTAACTGTGTATCCCATAATCAAATCAGTTTCAAGCGAGTGCCCCAAATTTTAAGAGACTTTCAATGCACTACCAAAGTGAAATGGAACAAATGATGTATCTGATGCCAGCAAGGGAAATGTTTCACTATTTTTTCAGTCTAAAATACAGCTGTGCAGTTTTATGCAAGTCACTAAATACGTCCATGTTATACTAACCTTTCTGTTTTAATTCTGCATGGTTATATCTTGGTATGTATTAAAGGCAAAGATTTTATTTTTTTAGAAAAGCATCAAAGAACTTGATTGTCCTAGGTATTAGAATTGGAGTTCTTTTAAAACTTGCAGTGGATTTTTAGGTAAATTAAATAAACTCTTTGAAGTTCAAGATTATACTGTGAGAAATGTCAGGATTCACATGTGCATTTTGCTCCATTCTGACCTTATGTATCCACTTTTGAACTACACAGAAGCATCGGCTAATAAACCAGCTATGTAAGCCATGCCACTGGTTATTTTAATAATCTCCTCTTAATAATAGGTTGTGTTTGGTGATTGTATTGTATCCTATTGTAGAACGTGACACTGCCAGGGCCGGGTGCTCAGTCAACTGAATGCTAGATTGTGCCTTGACCTCAGAAACCTTGGGTCATGGTGGATGTTCTTTCCTACTTTACTTGCTGATATTGAAAATTAACTGATATATGCCATTAACTTTTTTTTTCTTATGAATGCAAATACCCTGGGAAGGGATTCTTATGGAAGGCATTATTTGTTAACTATACAAGTAGAGCATCTTTTAAGCAGATTTTGGTAAAAAGCATGGGAAGAAAGATCGTGTGCTGTAGGTAGATGGCGTGGAGGAAGGAGCTTGCCATGGGAGTACAAGTTTACAGCATGGGGAGGGCCACGCCCTTTCCACAAGTAATAGCCTAGGAACGACCACTTCACAATTTCCTAGACATGTGGCTCCCAGCGAAACTTTTCCTCTGTGTACATCAGTTCCTTCTGTTAAAAGGGGAATTAAACTATTTACTTGGTAGGTGGTGTGGTAACTCAGTGGTGTGATAACTAATTGAGTTAATACAAGTAATATCATTAGACTGGTGCCTGGTACATAGTAAACAAGTGGACAATTATACATTTTTAACAGTCAAAATTTTTAAGGGAATTTAATTTAATTAACTTATTTATTTATTTTGGTACTGGGGATCACACTCATGACCTTGTACTTGCCAGGCAGTCGCTTGTGCCACTGAGCTAAACCCCTTGCTCCAAGGGGATTTAATTTTAACAGCTTAGATAAACAGGTAAAGTTTGGTTTCCTTTAATCTTTAATTTCCAAGACTGGTTTTACAACTACCTTTAAGACTTGTGAGGTGATAACAATATTCATCAGTTTCTTAAACTTTTCTTTTTTATGGGTAATGGTTTATAATTTATACTGATAAAAATCCATTAACAAGGCTTCTAGATGGTATGTTCTGCAAACACTTTCTTAAATGGAAAGACCAATGTTCATTATTGCAAGAGTTTAAAACTGGGATTATCAGACAGCAAGATAGCAAAATTAGTCTGTAGTTTGATACTCATGATCAAAAAGAACAAACCAGTGAAGCAGTGGAAGATGGTGTCTGTTCCTTCCCATACTGCACTGCTCTCCAATAAAATCCTTACTACAAAACAGTAAAATTCAGTGCTAAACTCACTGTAAAAATCGCATTTTTCATCATTCAAGTGGATTAAAGACTTACATAGGAATTAACCAGGTAGACATTGTTGGAATTGTATGTATTTTAGGTTCTGTTTTATTTTGCTTTAATAACTATTTTATTTCTCCTAAGCCTTAAGTTCTTTCTTTCTTTCATTCTTTTTCTCTTTCTCTCTTTCTTTCTCTTTTCTTTCTTTCTCTCCCTCCCTCTCTCTTCCTTCTCTTCCTTCAGAATGAAACAAAGCATGTGGGGCAATAAAAATAAAAATAGTTATGATCCATACCCTCAAAGATTCCATAGTCTGTGAAAGCAGAGACATTTCCGTAGACAGTGAAAGTCTGAACTGATAAGTGGCACAAAAGATGAATGAGCAGAAGTTACCTCTTAGAAGAAGAGCAACTTTTCCATGAGTTAGACAATAGCTTTGAGGAAGGTTTCATTGTGGAAATGATAGCTGAATTTTGGATGTCCTGTTCCGTAAAATGATCTATACTGCAGTCCTCTAAGTTTGAAGTTGAAGTTAAACATTTCTGCTTGATTTTTGTTCTTTGCTTGCAATTTGCTAGTACCATGGATGAAGAAAAAAAAAAAACATAAAAACTTGATACCTCTGGTTCCCCTATTTCATATTGGGGAAGCTGAAGATAAGGTTCCCATTGGTGGAGGGTTTTCCTAAGGTCATATGGTTATTGTGTAATAAAACCAGAGCCACTGTATCTGAGATTTTCTCTCAGCCCATAGCTCTCTGCCCCATTGCAAACTCTTCTCAGAATTTCCCTTTGGTTTTCTGAATAGCAGACTTGGCAAACATGAAATAAGGCATAGCTTTTCTTGAGTTTTATATTGCTAGATTGTATTCACTTAAAAAGAATTATTCACTTGTTTTGTGCATAGAAGTAAAGTCTAGGAAAAAGATGCAACTTGCTCAAGGTCACAGAATAACCAATGAAATAACATGTCTATGTTGAAAGGTCTTTCTTTAAGATCTGCACCTTTCAACTTTATTTCAATGCTTGTTAACATCAAGATGAGTCACATGGTTCCTATTCTTAAGGAGTTCAGAGTCTAGTAGAAAAATACGAATAAGCAAAAATAATACAAGGAAAAGAAGCATATTCTGTAATTACAATTTGTTAAGAGAGTGAGATAAAAAATTTCTTTAACAGTTCAGGGATGAATTTGTGGAAAAGGTGCTATTTGCAGTGGTATTTAGCAATTTGTATGACCCAGACATGGAACAATGACATGAAAATGGGAAGGAAAATTCTGAAACACAGTGTTTGCATTTTTGGAGGTCTTCAACTATTTTGTTTGTAAAGCAAGAAGCTCACTTCTAGTGATATGTTGGTATATATAAAAGATGAGTAGAGAACCCAGCTACAGAGATCAATGGGGCAAACTTTTGAGAAGTAAGGTTGTCCAGGTGTGAATCTGGACGTTTTCCTATATTCTATGGAGAGCCCTATAGGTATTTAGCAGAGAAATAGAATGAATGGAGATTGATTTTCTATCCCCCAGTGTAAAAAAGTCATATTGTTTCAAATGTTAACTTTTAAAAATCTACTTCTTAGAATTTGCTTTTTAAAATTTCCTTGTTCATACAATCTATATGCATTTAGTAAAATGTTCAATATCTTTTTATTCCTGTTGAACTCTTTCTGTTTTATTTTGTTTTCTTGAAGCATCATCTCACTGTGCAGTTCAGGTTGGTCTTAAACTCACTATGTAGCCCACGTTGGCCTCGAATTCACAGTGATCCTTCTGCCTCAGCCTCTTGAGTGCTGGGAGTATAGGCATACTTTACCAGATCAAGCTCATATTGACATTTGAATTTAAATTTTAAGTTTTTCTTGTGAGAATTCACGTTGTGTGTATGGCACACAGTTACTGAGTTAGCAAACTTTTATCTAGGGAACTGAGATTGAAATTTGGTCAGCATCGTTTTATCTGAAGTTGATCAGTTTTTTTTAATGATTAAGAAAATAGAAATTGCAATGTGATCCACTTAGTAAATTATAATGTTGTTATCTAGTTATGCAAGACAGAGGAAAAAAACAAGTGTTTTTATGGGTGATAATAAGCAATAAGAAGTATTTATTGAGAGCTTCCCATAATCTGGTCCTGTGGGGGAACCTTCTCTATGTTGGTTTGGTTTTCATGCTAATCTTGTAAAGTAGTAGTATTTCTACTGCTTCAGACACGGAAATGGAGGCCCCAGGAGGTTAAATCATTTACACAATTCTTATAATTGGGGAAATGGCAGGGCTGGCGCCAAGCCCCCTGGTATCTGGTTTCAAAGATAATGCTTCACTTTTTTTCCTCACAGAGAATCACAGCTATTATAGGAAACATTTTCTTGTATTTTCTGTGTAATGCATACAGCCAACTTTACAAATACAGAATATTTCATATGAGGCCAATTCTAGCAGCCAAATTTTTTTTTTACCATGCTTTAGTTTCATTTGATTTGATTGCCACCCTTTGATTTTGTTTTGACTGTTGTCACCTTGAATTTGTAATAAAATATAAAACAGAAGTAACCAAAAATTTATAATCCTTGAGAGATGTCAGAATATGTTTTAAAAACACCTTGTTTGACGATACAAGGAACTTTAGGTTGGATTTGAAAAAATACGTATCATTATGCCCTGTGGCTTTTTCTGACATGTCGTGATGCCACTCAGTTTCCAAGTAACTTTTCATAGATGTTGAGAGTATTTTTGCTGAATAAAGAGGCCACTTTGGAAATGTGTGGAGGTTAATATCATGCACATGAAAATGTGCAGCTTTCTCACACCCTGTCAGATCTGTGCAATTATTCTACCATCAGGCTGCCTGTCCCCGCCTCCACACCACTTCCTTAAATTACTGTGGAAATTAAATCGTGAGAGACACTCTTTTTGCAAAGACGCTTCCTTCAGAAACCTCTCTGCTTTACCCTAGCCAATTTGGAATGGAAAAATCAGGCCATATTTATACGGAATTTAGAAAGGCCCTCGCCAGACCTCTAAGGCCTAATTTGCCTGACATCTGTGTGCTGGCATCATGTGGCATCTAAACAATTCGTGATGCTCAAATGAAAGTAGGCATCCTGATGTATTAGCTGGAGCATTTAACAAGCTAATAGCAGTCACTTCGTATTCTCTCATCCATAGAATCAGGACAATTGTGCTTGTAAAGTGTCCATCTCCTATTATGTTATTTTGTGATCACTTTGCTCTATTGAACGTATTTCTATCATTTTGCTTTCTTGTTTTTCTTCCTGTGCACATTATGTGCAGTGCTGCTGAGACTTCTTAAAAAGTCTTCATTCAACGTGATTAAGTGTCTTACTAATAAAGCCAAGAAGCTTATTTATAACTTGCAAAAGGTGTCTTTTCTTCACACCTACTCAGTGTCATAATCCGGGTGACTAGTCAGGCCTGGTCTCTGCCTAGGGAGGTAGCCAACAATGACTTAATATGAAGTGTTGAAATGGTCATTGGGAGCCAGACATCTGGACGGACTGCTTTCCATTGCTCAGTTTATAGGCAAGCACTTCTTTCTAAAAGTTTGGAAACCTCATAATAACCAACAGTGCACTCAAATTTCTAAATGCTTTAGTGATCTTGAAGATCTTGAAGATCATGATACTTCCCTTATGCAACTTAAAATCTTTAAGAATTTTAAATATTAACTCAAAAACTTAATTTGAATAATAGAGAAATGTCTATGAAAGTAGAAGGATTGCAGCCACAGTATAAGCTGATAGTTTAAATAGCAGTCTAAGACCAATATCTACTGTACATTTAGGAAGTGCTGCCCTTCTTTGGCCTTTTGAGAAGATAATGGAACTAATGTTCTCTGAAGTCCACATTGAAAATTTCTATTTTCAGTTATGACTAAAAACTAACTTTACTGTCTGAATTACAGTACAAAGAGGAACTACATAATAGATCCTTCCTTCTTGCAGTTTAGATCACAACACATCATTCTTTACTGTTGTTTGGAAGGCTTTTTCAAATCCTCAAAATATAGCTTTGATAAAATTAGAATTTGTCTTATTAACGATTCTCCTTTCCAGTTCAACTGATGCACGATACTCATTATTTACTTTCTCTATGTTCTGAAGCAAAACTTGCCAAACGTCTATGCTTTTCTCTCTTCTTCTTCTTCTTTTTTTTTTTAAATCGGTACCGGGGATTGAACTCATGACTATGCCTTGCAAGGAAGGTGCTTATGCCACTGAGCTAAATCCCCAGCCCTGTCATCTATCCTTTTCAGTATACTTAAGTTCACCAAAATTCAGAGTGTTGATAATTGTGGTCATTTTATCATTCTCCTTCCTTAGATCTCTCCTGATCCAGGTTTCCATTCTCTCATGATTGCCTGTATCATTGTATGTCTTAGATTTCAATAGTTGCATGAAAATAACTCCTCATCTATTTTTTTCTGGAGGACCAAAATACATTTTTTCCTATCATTGACAGTATTATTTAGAAGCTCCTGGAAAGACTTTTCCCATCAAACTCCCACTGCTGAGTCACAGATGTGTGTCCTGAGGAGCCGGAGCTCTGGGCTAATCGAGCTCTCCGGGGCTCCTCAATGCCAGTGCTCCTCTTGCAAGGTGGTTACAAAAACTCATGATTTATAATTTCACACTCTAGTTTCTTATATTGAAATCAAAGACAAACAACATACATGTATAGTAGTATGTTTTTGGAAATTGCACCATGAAGAAGAGGCTTGTGGAATGTTTTGTTCTCTCCAACATGTTTTTTGAGGATTCTTCTTAGGGGTTGTGACCAGACAAAAGCAAAACAGTAGGGCTTAAATACAAGCAGAAGAAAGCCTCCTGCAATGCTTCCAAAAAATGTAGTCACAGCAGAATTATAAAGGTGGTAGAAATAATTATTCAGAATTTTAGTAATGAAACTAATTTTACACTAAACATTTGTAGTGAATATTAATCCCACTTTTTCATATTTATTTCTTCATATCTGCCTTGATTATGATGGGTTCCTAACCATGAAGAACATTTACCACGACGAATATCTTGATCAACAAGCATTGCCTTATTATTTTTCTTAACTTGTATAATTTCTTGTATTTAGTGTATTTTGATGTCAAAATACTTCTAAAATTTGTGTTTTATTTTTTGGTGGAGAAGACAGAGAAGACATTATTTGAAGTCTAGTTTCAGCTGTATTAATAATTAGTTGTGTACATTTAGGGAAATTAACTCTCTGAGTTTAAATTTCTTTACCTATCAATTAAAAACTTAAAATATAAAATCTCTAATATTTTCTTTTTTAATTTCTATTTTGATTAGCACATATCAGCAGTATATAATGATTACATTCATTTTAAGTACATGGGAATAGGTGCATGCATTTAACACATCTTAATTCTTTTTATACTGTTTTCCCTTCCCTTATCCCTCCTCCCTCCATCTCTCGGTCCCTTTCCCATTAGCAAAAGACCTAAGATTTTTCTGTCTACAATTTGTGATTCTATTTGAATACTTTCATTTTACTGTGTAATATTTTAAGTAATATTCCAATGGATGGAAGCCTTCCCAACACAAAGCAGGAAGCAAAATTGATAAACAACCAGAGACTGTGACACGTACAATCCTTCCTGCCCTAAAAATAAACAATACCAAACTTTTGTAAGAAAATGATAAATAAATTCTTAGCATCATGAAGATATCTTTCCTGTAAAAGTCAGCATCTATGAGTAGGTATTTTTAAAATAAATACTATTATTTTATGAAATGGAAATGAAAAGAATATTGGATATGCTCCCCAAATTTGTTGATTAGAGACTTATGTGAACATTGATTAAACCATATACACAGTTTTCCTTTATAAAATAAGCAACTTTGAATATGATTATCTCTATGGTTATTTACACTTCTAAAAGCTTTTTGGTTTAACTTATATTATGGGGTAGATTCATATGGATTTTGGAGCCAGGAAGGTCTGGGTTAAAATTTCAGTCTTTTTATTTTGCTTTTTGTAAATGAGTGAACTTGCTTATGTCACTGGTCCTCAGTTTTATCATCAGTAAAACTTCATAAAATAAAAGCTTAATAAAATAAAAGTTATCACTCATCATTTGCCACAGGTTTTCCTCATAAAGTGCTTGCATTTGCTCTAAGCGTGGACCAAGGACTTTGCCTCTTCCCCCTGTAGCTTACCATCCTTGGAATGGTGGAATCATTCACTTTCAGACCCAGAAAAACATGATAAGATAAGACATGATTTCTTTTTAAATATCCTGATGCAGTGGTAAAAGATATCATCCTGTTTTTACATTCTTATGTTCACAATCACACATGGTCATTCTTTTTTTTGGGGGGGGGTACTGAAGATTAAACTCATGACCTCCCACTTGTCAGGCAAGTGTTTGCACCACTGAACTAAATTCCCAGCCCTTCCATGGTCATTCTTGAATGCAAAATATACAAAATATAGCCCCATTCTCAACAACGATCTCCTTGAGGTCACTCCAGATAGAGAAGGCTTTTGTGAACCACTAGCAGACTTTGCTACGTGAAGCATTCAACACTTCTTCTCCCTGTTTCTTTTTCTCCTAATTAAAGTGTTGCTTTTCAGATCTTATAAGAGGAGTGAAAGAAACCATCAAACGAAGGAACCAAAATAGAACTGGTGTTTTGTTATGCATCATACTCTGAGCAGAATGTATCAGATGTTGATGTGTGGCTATATTTTCATATCTTGTAATTGTTTATAAAAATATAATGCTAGTATGAATAGACTTGATGAATATATGGATGATATGAAAACCTTTTCCTTTAAAATGTTTGACATACCATGGACTTCATATATAAGATAAGAATTTTTTGATTTATCATAATTTCACAAATCATTCTAGATTTTTCAGCTCTATACTGTTTGTAGCATTTGCTAATCTTCCTTGTGCTCTTGGAAATAAATTGACAAAAATGTTTCAGATCTATACACATATATTCAGAGGCATGATATATATATATAGTTATATATATGTATGTATATCTATATGTAGACATATATATGTCTATTTTCAGGTGCTTCGAGTCAGATCTGTGCCTTTGCTTCTCTTTTTGCTATGTCACAAGAGCAATAATATGCTTCAAGAATTTCATTACATTTCTTGGGGATTACTGCATACAAATAAAACAGCCTTTAGCCTTCAGCTTCATGCTGTTTTCAAGAAAATAAAATAACCTTTGTTATTCCATAGATGGTGTGTTTAATTTCTGATTGTAGCTGTCTGTAGAATCCATTAGCAAAAGTCCAGATGGCTGAAATATAACTAATAAAATCTCTTTAAACTTTCATCTTATGTGAAAGTTTTCATTCTGAATTCTAGGTCTAAATATTAGGCAGAGTACATCCTCATCCTACATCCGCCTTTGGTTGGAACACACCACGCTGTTTTTCCTTACTGTGGAGCTGTCATTCTTCTCTGTGTTCCTATTGCCACTGGCAAACTGATCTCTGTGAAAGAAGAGAAGGGCAAGCCGATGTTTCCATGCTGCCTTCTCCACGGATAGAATTGCCAGCAGGAATGTGTTTGATCCCTTCAAATTAAACATGCATTTATTGAATACGGTCACTGGGTTTAATAGTAGAAGAAAAATAAAGAATAATACAACATGGTCTTTGCCTGTAAGGAATTGATTCAAAGGAAACAAACAAACGACCAATGTTCTGTTAAAAGCCTTTAATATTATTATTACTTTTTAATCTTAAAGCAGGTTTTCCTTAATTTGCTCAGGATGGACTCAAACATAGTCTTTCTGCTTTAGTTTCTCAGAGTGCTGGGGTTACTGGCATGTGCCACCGCTCTGGGGTCATAATAATAAGTTTTACATAAATGACATAGAAGATTTCTTTATAAAAAGCAAGATAGCTTATAAAAGAATGCTTTATAAAAATAAAATAAATAAAACCCAGAGATTTTTTGCACACCAGAATACTACTACACGTGCAGCAGAATGGCAAGACCAAAAACATACCTAATATTAGAAAGGATTTGGAGAAAGCACTCTCATATGTTACTGGCAACAGTTTAAAATAGTAACATTGCTTTGGGAAAACATGTGCCTTTTATTAAGTAGACCTAGGTCTACTCTAAGACCCAGTAATTCAACACTAAAATATTCACTCAAGATACATGAAAAAACTTATCCCTCAGAGACTTGTAAAACAATGTTCTTAGCAACTTGAGATATACAGGTGTCCTCACTGGGAGAATCTAAACAGGCAACACTTAAGCACTAAAGAAAAATATAATATGGAAATAACTAGCAATATGAATAACCCTTGAAAACATTTTTGAGTGAAAGAAGCCTTATAAAATGAATTCATATATTGTCCTATTCACGTCAACATCTACAACAGCTAAATATAATCTATGCGGAAAAACATTAGAACAGATCTGCTCTGGATTGTGGGGCTCTGACTGGGAAAGGACATGAAACAATTTCCTAGACTAATGAGAAGATTCTGTATCCTGATCGAGGTTTGGATTATGTACACATGTGTATATGCCAAAATGCAATACATGTACACAAGAGTTTTTACATTTCATTGTATGTAAATTTTATCTCAAATTATTGGAAATGAATATTGAACTCCAGTCAATGACATGCATAAGAAATATTTTAGGGATAAACACTTAACATTGAAATGCATAAAAGTAAGATACGTTAATGAAAGGGTTGAATGGTGGACATGTAGATATGTGATGAAAGGAAGAGCTGAATATTAATGATGGAACATAGTGGTTGCATATAGATTTTCACTGGAAAATCTTTTCACCTTCACTATACGTTTAATTTTTTGCAATTAACAAAGACTGAAGCATAAATGATCCCATCATTTTAATCGATGTCAATAAATCTGTAAGAAGTATGTCTATTGCCTTCATATTTTCCTTCAATTCTACTGTTTTTGTTTCCTTTATAAATTTGTTTAGCATATAAGCAAACTTCAAATCCTTCCTAAACTTAGAATCTTTTCAAATTGCTTTTTTCTCTTAGAAAATATTTTACTGGAGTGAAAAGTATCTAAATTTGCCATCCTGCTAACTTCCATTTCTCACCCTCAAGCAGTTTGTCGTTCACCCTTATTATTCAGTTAAAGCTGTTCTCTCCAGGGTTACCAGTAACGACCTAATTGCCAAATCCAGTGCTCCTTTCTCAGTCCTCATCTGTTATTTGAGGTCACAGCAATAGGCCAAAGCAGCTGGTTTGGCTCAGAGCGTTATTATGGTTATAAAATGACATAACCCATGACACTCTGCTTCCTGTGACAGACAAACACATCACCGGGTACAGGAGTACGTGGAAGCCACAGTGTAATATCCCCTTGGAACACATTTTTTTCCTGCTTCTCTGCTCTGAATCTTTGCTGTTGCTGACCACCTGCAAATGGAAAACTTCTCTTTCCCCAGTTTCTATGATTTAAATTGAATTCTTCTTCTTCTCTGTTCTTCCATTTGGTAACTAATATAGAGCTCACTTTTTCCGTTTTTAAGTTTCCACTTTCAAACGGATGTTTAAGTCATTTCATGACATCTACATATATTTTTAAAAATATTGTAAGGTGTTAAGAAACAATAAAGTCTTCAGAGAAAGCAGATATAGGAAAGATGGCCAAAGAATCCAGTAAACGTTTAAACTAAAAGATATTACAATAAAAACACATTGCCTTTATCATGACACAGGAGTGTCATGATATTCCTCTTTCCTTCCAACACAGGCATCCCATAGTTCTTGCTACTTTCTGAAGCAGTTCTTGGAGTCTTTACAAAGTGTGATAAAAGTCCTGAGTGCTACTGCGGGTGCCATCCCACAGAAAGGCAGATTTCTCAGAACACTATGGTAGGTCCTCTCCACCTTATCTGCTGAATCTGGTGCATGGTGCCTTCGGGCTTTTCCCAAAAGTTAAAATGAGCATGAAAAGTAAGTATTTTGAATTGATTCAGGACATACATAGTCAAGACAAAACATTGAAAGACAGTGCATGAAAGAGCACTTCCAGAACTGCTTCAGAAAACAACAGAAATCATGGGATAATTGTGGTCAAAGCAAGGGGAAGTTTTTGAGGAGGATTCATGGCAACTTGTTTTTTAGTGTCATAAATTCTTAAAAATGTAAACATTGACCAGATTTTTCACACAAACCTTTTAAACCCCTATGAATCATCTGCAGGCCTTGCCTACAGTTTGGGAAATACTCTAGGGTAATCCGTGTAGTTATTTGCTACAATGAATGATGATTTTCTCTGAGCAAAAGGTTTTATTTTTAAAGTTCTTCATGGGATCTCAATACATGAAAAATATAAGAAAATCCAAAGTGCTGTAATAAGAGTGGGTTGGCAGTGGATCAGAAAAAAACTTACCTGGCCTTTCAGAGACTCACTGTCTCAAGAAAAGCCTTCATGGTATTAGGTAGTGCTCTCAGATAATACTCTACAATTTGTGTGTGCACTCATAATGTGGAGATTTTATAAAGATGAAGGTTCTGATTCACTCTGTCTATTTCTAGCAGTCTATTTCTCACAGGTAAAGCTACTGTTTGACCCAGAGACCACACTTAAAAAGTAGGGCCCTAGACTTTGCACCAAGTGTAAGTATAAATTCTAAGCTTATGCTATTCTAGAAAATATTATAATTGTTTTTTTATTTGTTTGTTTGTGGTTTTTTTTTTTTTTTTTTGTACCAGGGATTGAACTCATGACCCTGTGCTTGCTAAGCAAGCATTTACACTGCTGAACTAAACCTCCAGCCTCTGTTTTCTTTTTCTTTAGGGATGAATATCTGTTTTTTCAGAGATCAAAAAGCAGATATTTTAATTCTGTAATGCTTAATTATCCCTCTAATGTGTTTTTAATTTTGCTTATTCTATTTGGAATTGGATCCTGTCCAGATATAATGATCAAGGAGATTATATCTTAAATACTGTTTCATGAATGGAAGTTAGTAAATGAGGGAGAAGAACTAAGAAAAAGAAACAAGATTAAAACAAAATCAAAACCAAAACTCTAGAAGGAGACTCAGTTCATTTAACTCCGCAGGCACAGTCACAAGAAATTCATTAAGGCACCGTGATTGTAATACATGGTTAATGGTTCCACTTGGATACAGATATTTCTTTCCTGTCTTACTGTGGCAAACCACTGAATCTTTGTAGTGTAGAATAACTCTTGATGCAAACAGACTCCATTAGTTAGAGGTAAGGGCAAATGTCAGTCTGGTAAAATTAGTAGAATTGGTGGGTATTTATGTGGACTGCAGAACAAAGCTCTGATACATCTTGACCGTAGCAGCTTGTTCCCAGACTTGAAAACCTCCCTATCATCTTTTTTTCTGTATCACTTTTTATGTTTCTTCTGCAATTCCATTTTAAATTCTAGGTAGTTGACCTCTGTAGATGTATTTTACAATTTGATTTTTCTGGAGTATTTATTTTTGCTCCAAAAGTTATTTATTCATATCTCTCATTTATTCCTTGAAATATCAATTCAGAGATATAGGAAGAAATAGAAAAGTCAAGTCTTCAGAGTTCCCCTAGAGAAGGTGGAAAAATACACTAATTAGAATTCACCGTATAGTTGGTGGCTCCTAATTCCTCTAGGCTTTTGGGGTCTTACACTTTCCTTCATTTTCTAGACAACTTGATTTCATCCCCTATACCACAGACTATAGTCTCCGATGATATCCGGTTGTCAGTGTTTGCTTCAAATTACTTTCTAGAATTCTCCATCCTGTAACACCAATTTCCCTCCTGCAGCTGGAGTCCTGTCTGCACACAGATTTGTCTCAGTGGAGTTACTGCCTGTCCTATATCACATGCTAACTCCCCACAAACACAAGGTCTTGCCAGTAATAGACTTCTACACAAGAGTAAGGTGTGGTAGAGGGGAACCACAAAACACAGAAGGCCAAAGGCACAGAGAGACACTGGCGCTTTGTGAGAATTTTCTCACTAAGGTCTTTGTCTGTGGGTGTCAACCTACTCTCACAGCCAGGGCCCTTTCCAGGATCATGAGACATTCTCTCTCCCATGGCCAGGTTATCTGTGCCACTTCCTCCCTCAGGGCACGATAGAAAAATAGAGCTTATTTTCTTCAATCTTTCCTTCCTGACATTTCAAAAGAGGGTTTTTTTTTTCCCAGTCAATAAAGCTCAATCAAATTATCCTCCTAATGAAGGGAGAGGATTGTTTTCCCTAAGAAATATTCCTATCTTTTTAAGGAAACCATGTCCAATGTAATTATAACCTTCCAAATACATGAAAAAAATGCTTTTAAAATAATCATGAAAATGAAAGTACTATAGCTGTCCAAATAGTGGTAAATCTATTCAGTGTGAAAGGAAGTTACAAAACAAGTGATTCTATTTTCTAGAGGCTGGAGATTAATTTAAAAGCATATTATGTAGGCAGCATTGCATATGTAATAAAATCGTGTTAACCTTTATCTTGAAAAAATAGATCTGACCCACAAAAGGATCTGGGAGGAGCAGTAGGATACAGTGGAACAGAAGCCTGCAGGTAGTTTTAATGTTAATAGGGTTGACATTGTAGTTCAGTTACCTGGGTATTGATAATCTGATTTATTTGTATGCTTCATAAATGCCTCCGGTGTTACATTGGTTTTGTTTTTGAATAGTCCTATGATGATTGTGCACAGGGGTCTCTGATTTCACAGATGTTAAATCCAGATTTGGAAGAGAGGATTAGGAATCCCCCTAAAAGGGGGATCATTGAGGTTTTTTTTTTTTTTTTTTTTGTACTGGGGACCAAACTCATGGCCTCCTAGGTAGGTGCTTACACTAGTGGGCTAAATCCCTGGCCCTCAAATAGCCATTTTCTATCTCTAACTTCCTTCTGCGACTCATATTCAATAGGTTTGAAATAAACACATGTTGATTCTAGTTCAATCCAAATTACTTCACAATCACGAGAGCACTACCTCAACGCTCTCAATAGCAGCTTGAAAGAGCGACATTCAGTGTGAGTTAGGATATGGGACCTCTTGTTTGATCAGAATTGTATAAAGGTCTTGATAAGTAGTTTAACGAAGGAGAAAAAGAAAGCAAGATTTTACAAAATGGAATAAAATCTTGGGGCTGCAAAACTGTTGTTTGGTAAAGACTTAAATGTCCCAACGTAATCAATGAAGTAATTTGTACCATGTATCTCCCTAGTTGAGTTTCCTAGAATATGCAAGAATTGTTGGTGAGAACAGTGGAGTAATAAAGCTGTGTTAATGTAGACAGAAGTAGTAGATGGTTTCAATTCTCATTTGTTCTTTCTGTATTATTCAGAGGCAGCATTAATTATGCAGTGGATAGGGAGATTAAATTTAGAGTCAGAAATCTCACATCTTCTTCTTGCTTCCTTTTGCAACTTGGATGAGTCACTCCATGCCTCAAGTCTGATGCTTTTCTAAAGGAGGACAAGGTTTTCCTTATAGGATCAGCTCTGGAGTTAAAAGGAAAAAAAGGTATTAGCATTGCAACATAGGTTTACCCTACACTCCATCCAGATAACATCTTTATTTTCTAAATTAATTGTTTACTGGTACATTTTAGCTATGCATAATGACTACATTTGTTACAGGGAATTTGCACCTTGATTCTTTTTTCCCCCCTCTTTCTCTCCCTCCTTTAACCCTCTTCCTCTTTTTATTTACAAAAGCTTTGTTTCCATTTTTCCTTCTTTTCTCATCATTTTTTCTCCTTTTTTTCTACTCATCATTTTTAAACTAGCAAGAAGGTCAACCCTGAATACAGATGTATTTCCTAGCAAGGTATAATGTAGGCAATTTTACATTTCAGTGTCCACCTTTTACATAATGATGAAAATTATGAAGGAAACAGTATCTTAGTCCATATGCAACAGAATTCAAAGTGAAAGACATTGGTCTTAGACTTAAATCCTACCTGGAACTTGGCATTTCTTTCAGCGCACTGGCTTGTTCAATATGATCACTGACTGAGGTTCTGTGTATCACTTTTCTTTCTTTTTTGTTTTTTGTGTGTCGATGGCTTTAGCAGTCAGAATGAATTAATTTTGCCTCAGTCATGCTTGATAGGAACTGGTGATTTAACTGTTGCAAAACTTTGAAAGTGTTCATTAATTCAGGCTTAATTAATGCAGAATGACAATTAAACTTTTATGGAGTATATGTCATCAACATGAATATCACGCATTCATTATGCTGCTGTATACTGTGATGAATGAAAATGAACTCCAATGACCAAAACTTTAAAAATTATCCACTTGGATAGTGATGGGTACACAGCTATATGCCTCATGTTACTGAAAAGATTTAAAACTACATTGCATAGTCTGTGATGTAAAAGAAGAGAAAGCATTGTATTTTTAATATGTAATGATAAATTCTCTTACAGAGCCAGTTTCTGGAAAAAATACAAATAATTTCTTTAACTTCTTGCCCAATAATTTATAGTCCTTAAAATGTTAAAATTATAGTTTCCTAATATTAAAAATTAAATCTGTGATTTCATGGCTGTTTAGTGTACCTTAATTCAAATATGTGTTCTTTGGAGTTAAATAGAACAGCCATATATGCAAGAATGTAAATGGAATTAGGTAATTGACTGTAAAACATCCCTGTACATTTCAAAATTACATAGTTTCATCAAATCTTAGGCTTATGTTCCAGGTTCCAGCATTCAGCAGAGCCAGAAGTTTGCCATGGCAACTGCTATATCCTTTTTTAATATATAAAGCTACAGACTAACAGCAAAGACTATCACGTCAGATGCTCTTCCGATTCCTTTATAGCTAGATTATATTCATGTTCATTTCGAAGGCATAATTTAGATAGAATATGTGAAAGCTTTGTTTTGGATTGAGTTTATAATCAGTACACTGATAATGTGTTCTTGGTTAAGCATGTTGTACACAGTGTTTCTCAATTTTCTGTTGCAGTCAAATACAAATAAGAGAAGCACATAACACTGGAAATTTTATCCATGTGTTTAATGGCATCAAACACATTTACATTGTGCGGCATTCTCTATCCTACACCTCCCAAATTCTTCACATGTTGTAAACTTGAAACAACTTCCCTGTCCCCACTTCCCCCCAGTGCTCGACACCCAGGATTCCACTGTCCATTGACTTTGATTGTTCTAGGTTTTTAGTGTAAGTACAATACTGGCATTTATGTTATGTGACTGCTACATTTTATTTAGTCTAATATTCTTAAGGTTCATTCATGCAGCACAATTCAGAGTATCTTTCCTGTTTGTTTGTAATATGCATTGTGTATATAAATTGAGCTTTGCACATCTATTCCTTTATTGCTAGAGAATCAAGGCACTTCCACACTTTGTGAGTAGTGCTGCTGTGTACATGGATTGTACAAGTATCTTTCCAAGACCTTGTGTTCAATTTTGATACATTTACCTAAGAGTGGCACTGTGGCATTATATGGTAATTCTATTTTTAAATTTTTTGAAGAATTTCTGTTTTCCACCAAAACTGTATCATTTTATATTTCTACTACCAGTGCACAAGAATTCTAATTTCCCTGTATTCTAATACTTGTTATTTTCTGGCTTTTACTGAAGTTTGTTGTGCTAATGCTGTGAGATGGTATCTTTTTGTAGTTTTCATTTGCATTTTTACTAAAGATTAGTGGTTTTAGGGCCAGGGTTTTGGCTCAGCAGTATAAGCACCTACCTGACAAGCGTGAGGTCATAAGTTTGATCCCTGGTACAAAAAAAAAATAGTGATTTTTAAATGTTTTCATGTGTATAGTGGTTATTCACATATTTTGGGAGAAATGTTGGCTCAAAATACTTGGTCCATTATTTGATCACAGTGTGTGTGCTCTCTCTGTGTGTTAATTTTTAGGAGTTTTCCACACACTGAATATGTATCACTGTTTAGAAAACAACTCCACAAAAGCAATTGTATTAAGAATAAATATCTTATAAATATATGAAATAAGATATAGTTAAACTGAACATTAACAAACTCTAAAACAGTTTAAAATAACTATGTTTGAAAAAAATATCTTTCAAAATTTAAACCGGAATGTGATTCTGGATCTCATACCCACCAATAATTAAAGTCATTATTTTTAGTCCTCTCTCAGCACTCCTGTTCAGCATCACCCTTGCAGCTCTGACTTAGCACAAAAAGACAACAAAAGGAAAAAGAAGACAGACTGATTAGGAAGGAAAAATCATATCATCTTTATTCACAGATTACATGATAACCCATGTGAAACATTACAAAGAACAGACAGAACCTTTTACAACTAGTAAGTCATTAGGGTGAGATCTAATATGCAAAAGGTAATTGCTTTGTTATATACTAGCAACAGATAATTGGGATTAGAAATTAAAAACACAATGCCATTTACAATAGCAAAAAAATTAAAAAAACACTTAGGCAATAAAGCAAGAAGATATGTACAGAATCTGTATTTAGCAGACTTAAAACAACTAATGAATGAAATAAAAATATCTAAATAAATGAAGAGAGGGGTGAACCAGTCTTTTTTTATTTTAAAGATGATAAAACTGAGGAAAATAGAATAAAATTAATCAAAACAAACCAGTGTAACTGACACAGGACTTCAAAACAAAACTTCTTGCAAGAACTACCAAGGACTCCTACTAACCCAACCTCTGACAGCATGTCTCCAAAGGTTTATGCTCATCTCAACATGCAAAATGCATTCATTCCATTCCTAAAAATCTCAGTCTTAACAATTCTGATATTGCTTAAAAGTCCAGTCCAAAATTTCATCTGAAACTCCTGGCAAACTCTTTCGGTTGTAGTCCCCAGTGAACTCCAAAACCGAGTCCAGGATAATGACAAGTCAGGAAACATTTCTATTCTGAAAGGAAGGGAAAGACAGGCAAAAAGGAATACACCCAAATTAAGCTAAACTCTGCAACGCAGGCATTAAATTCTGATGCTCCAAGATCAGCTCCTTGGATGCACTGCTAGTAGGGGTGAGCACCACAGGGTAAGGGCAACTGTGCCCCTGTGGCTCTGTTGGTCACAGGCCACATGAGTCACGTGAGTAATCTCTGAAGCTGTAATCAGACATGCATTTTCCAAGTTTGGTGTGGCATGTTGCTATTTTCTCTACTTCTTTGAAGTCTCTACTTCAGTTCTATTCAGCTCTGGGTGTCCCTTTAGAGACTTTCCTTCTATAGCTCACTGCCTGGCATTCCAGGCTTTCTTTTGAAATCTCAGGAGATGATGGGCCACTCAATAACTCTTACATTCTGTATGCCTGCAAAATCATCACTGTATGGACTATATCAGGTTCTGTGACTGGCACAAGTTGTGGCTAAGGTTTGTTAAGCATGGCTGCAGCTGTGCCTGCACTCACTTTGAAGACCATTTCACAGGCAAGCTAGAATTTTGAGCAGACCCATAGCATGCAGTAGCACGCAGGGTACCTCAGTGCTGTTTCCTGAAACAATTCCACTCTAGCATATTCTGAGATGCCATGGAGGCGTATTTCCTATCGTTCTGATGCAAATCACCTGGCTTCTTTTTAAAATCTCTATTAGTTGCTCTAGAAAACTTCCATTTTACTCTCCTTGATCACATTTTCACATTTTAAAGAATTCTCCTCATTGCCAGATAGGAATTTTTTTCTGAATCTTTCTTCTCTGCTACATTTTAGTCCAGATTTTCCCTGGAAAATTGAATAAACTGGTAAATAACTCCGTGTCACAACTTGAATGCTTTGCTGCTTTGAAATCTCCACTGCCAAATAAGTCAGTCAATCATTCTTATATTTGGCCATTCAGAAGGTCTTAGAGCTTGGACACAATGCGTCTAGATTTTTTTCTGTGATGTAACAATTATGGCCTTTTGTTCAGTTTCTAACAGAATCCGTCTGGAACTAGTTCTCCCAATTTTTTCTTCTGTACCTTCATGAGAATCACCTATAACATTCCAGGATTTTCTTATCCTTTCAAAAGTCTCTCAACGTCTTCCCCTAAAGCAATTCCAAAGATGCGTCAATGTTTTCAGGGACAATTGTAATATTACCTTTTTATACTTGTCAACATTTCAGCACAATAAGACAATCCCAGATCCCTAATTATACAGAAAACACTTCCCTCACAGTTTTTTAGATTCAAGGGTATGGTCACCAGACTCAGTCAGTTCTGGTGAGGAACTCATGGGGGTGCAGGCAGTGGTGGGACCGTGCACCATAGCTATTGACTAGTCATATCACCAAACAGGAATGGTTTTATTCTGGGTTGTTTGATTTTATTGTCTGTGATGGTATAAAAAGTCTTTACACTCTCTGTGACTCACATCTCTTATTTGTAAAATGGTGGCAATATTATCTCCTTTGTCAAGTTGTTATAGTGAAATGGAATAATAGAACACACACGCATTTAGCATGCGCTGTGATAATTATTCACAACTTCTATTTGGGTAAAGTTTTTCAGTCATAAGTTTAGGTGGTCTTCTAAATCACTGCAAGTGCCAAACACTCCCGTTTTCTTTTAGAATACCCATTTCTCCTTTTTTGGCTCACTTACCCCTACTGCTGAAGAAGAAAATGTGGGGAAAATCAGGATAAGTTTAGGGAGAGAGAGATGTGGACAGAAACAAAGAATAATCTTAAGACAATGGTCAAAGAAATAAAAGATCTAATCAACAAATGTTTGCTGAAAGCCTTCTCTGAGTCAGGCTTGATTCCAGCCATGAAGGTACTTAGAGTCCAGTAGTGTTATGAAAGACAAATGTTTGAACTAGTAATAGTTTGCTAGAGGAACAAAAAGCCGCAGGAAACCTTTCTTATTCACTTTGCTTTGAAACATTTTTATAACACAGGCTCAGTAGAACCAATAATACACTGAATTGTGTAGAAAAATAAAATCACCATTATTTTTGGTTCTTTGCTCATTTCTCTCAATTAAACAAAAGGTCCTAGAATTTTTTTTTTTTCTTTTTCTTTTTTAGATTCCCAATTAGGTGAATAGAGAATGGTCACCATGCCTTTGAGGGTAAAGCACAAATGCCTTAGGCTGGAAAAAAAAGCTATTTATAGGTAGAGTGTTGCTCTCTTTGGTCACTGATCTCCTCCAGGCCCATTCTGAGAGGCTTTGCTTCAACTTCATCAAGTTCCGTTCTCATGTTGTGACCATCCTCTGTGATACCCCTGAGTCTTTGGACACACGATTTTCATCTTTCCTTTCTAGAAATATTCCCAAGTTTTCCAATTTGAATTAGTTACACCTCTCTTTTGCTTTGTATTGGTACAACATGATGCTCCTCTTTTAATCGTTAGCTTCTAATCTAACTTTCCTCTCAGCTTTGTTGACAGAAAAATCTGTATATTTTAAGGTTCATAGTATTATACTTTGAACAGTGTATACCCTGTAAATAATTACTACAACTTAGTCAATTGACATATTAATCTTGTATTGCTGTCATCTTTTCTTTTTGTGGTGAAAGCATTTAAGATCTATTCTCTTATCAAATTTTAAGTCTACATACAGTATCATTAACTGCAGTCACCTTACTATATAAACAGACCTCTATAATCTTATCGTCCTGCATAGGTTGCCTTCCCCCAGTCTCTGGGGACTACTTTGTATTTTGTTTCTGAGTTTGATCCTTTTTTAAAAATTTCAAATTTATACGATTTCTCATTCTGTGTCTGATGTATTTCATTTAGTATAGTGTTCCTCAGATTCACCCATGATTTTGTAAATGACAAGATTTTCTTTTTTTAGGGCTCTTTTCATCCATTCATTCGCTGATGGACACTTAGGCTGACTCCAAATTTGTCTTTGCAACTAATGTTGCAGTGAACAGAGTGAAAATGTCTCTTTGCTGAAGTGATTTCATATACTTTGGCTATATACCCAGGAGTGAGATTGCTAAATGATATGATATTTCTAATTTAATTTGTTTTTAAAAGATCAATATTGTTTTTCTGCAGTGATTCTATCACTTTGTATTCCCAATAGTGACTGACTTTCCCCTTTTTTTCTACAGTTTTCCTTTACCTTTGTTTTCTAATAGCAATTCTAATGGATGTGAAGAAATATCTTGCTGTGGTTTTGATTTAAAATTTTCAATGTTTAATGATATTCAATATTTTTCATATATCCAATGGCCATTTGCATTTCTTTTTCAAAAGGTATTTATTCCTGTCAATTGTACATTTTACAGTTTTGTCATTTGTTTTCTTGCTAGTGAGTTGTTTCAGTTTCTTACATATATTGATGATGTCTGGGTTGCAAAAATTTCCTCCCATTCTTTAGGTTGCATCTTCCTTTTTTTTTGATGTTTTTCCTTTGCTGTGAAGAATTTTAGTTTGGTCCAATCTCACTTGTCTATGTTTGCTTTTGTTGCTTTGGGATTATATCTAAAGATTTAAAGATTTTTTTCCCATTTCTGTGACAAATATCTTTCGAATTTTGATAAAGATTACATTAAATCTATTGGCCACTTTTTAACAGTATTCTTGCATCCATGAAAGTGCAGCCTTTCATTTTGCTGCATGGTAGTCACTTTTTTTCATAAATGCCTTATTATTTTAGCGTAGAAATCAAGGATGAAATGGGATGAACCTATATATATATATATATATATTTTTTTAGTTACTATAAAAGAGATTTTTGGGTGTAGTTGGTTTTAAAGTGTATAAAGGCACTGCTTGATTCTTCTATTAGTTTTTTTTGGTAGATTCTTCAGAATTTTCTGTATGAGATTATGTGATCTGCAAGAAAGAGGCAATTTTATTTCTTCTTTTTCAATATGCATGCCTTTTATGGGATTTTTATTTTTGCCTATTTTTCATGGTGGGTTATCTTTATAATGTATAACTGAAGTTACTTTGCTAGTGTTTTGTTGAAGAGATTTGATTCTTTGTCCAGGAATAATACTGGTCTTTAATTCCATTTCCTATAGTATCCTGTGACTGGCTTTGGTATCAAATTAACATTGGTTTGCGAAGTATGTTTATAAATGTTGCCTCCTCTTCAAGCTTTTTAAGAAGAGTTTGAGAATTGGCATTAATTTTTCTTTAAACAATGGATATAATTTACTAGCAAAGTGGTTAGGTCCTTCAAAGAAGGTCACTACATACTCGTAAGGGGAAAACTCCAAGAGGAAGAGATAACTATCTTAAATATATACGCACCAAACTCCAGAGCACCCAGTTATATAAAACAATTATTAACAGAAATGAAAACTCAAATTATCAGTAACACAATTGTAACAGGAGACCTTAATACACCACTGACACCAAGGGACAGATCAACCAGACAGAAAATGAGCAAAGAAATAACAGAACTGAATCACACCTGTGAACAAATGGGTTTGATAGACATATACAGAATGTTCCACCCAACAACATCAGAATACACATTCTTCTCAGCAGTACATGGATCATTTTCTAAAATAGACCATATATTAGCTCACAGAACATATTTAAGCAAATGCAAAAGAGTTGAAATCATCCCTTGCATATTATCGGATCATAGCGCTCTGAAATTAGAAATTAATGACAAAGGATACTGCAAAAATTCCGCAAACACATGGAAACTAAATAACACACTCTTGAGTAATCAGTGGGTCACAGAAGAAATTAAAGAAGAAATTAAACAATACCTAAAAGAAAATGAAAATGCAGATACAACTTACCGGAATCTGTGGGATGCAATGAAAGCCGTTCTGAGAGGAAAATTTATTGCACTGAGTTCCCACATCAGGAAAACAGAACGAATACAAATAAATAACTTGATGCTACACCTCAAACAGCTAGAAAAAGAAGAGCAAGTCAAGCCCAAAGCCAAAAGAAGAGAGGAAATTATAAAAATCAGAGCAGAAATCAATGCAATAGAGACTAAGAAAACAATCCAAAGAATCAACGAATCAAAGAGTTGGTTCTTTGAAAGAATAAATAAAATCGATAAGCCCCTAGCCAACCTTATTAAAAAAAGGAAAGAAAAAGCTCAAATTCATGCAATAAGAAATGAAAAAGGAGAAATCACTACAGACCCAATAGAAATACAGAGGATCATCAACACCTATTTCGAAAACCTCTACTCTCAAAAGTTTGATAACACAGAAGAAATAGACAGATTCTTAGAAGCATATGAAGTACCAAAGCTAGATCAAGAGGATATAAAACTGTTGAATAACCCAATCTCTGCTAATGAAATTGAAAATGTAATTGGGTCCTTGCCCACCAAGAAGAGCCCAGGCCCAGATGGATTCACTGCAGAATTCTACAAGAAATATAAAGAAGACCTAATGCCGACACTCCTCAAACTATTCAATGAAATTGAAAGGGAAGCAATCCTTCCTAAGTCATTCCTGGAAGCAAATATTACTCTAGTAACAAAACCTGAGAAAGACCCAACTATAAAAGAGAACTATAGACCGATCTCCCTAATGAACACAGATGCAAAAATCCTCAATAAAATATTGGCAAATAGGATCCAGCAAATCATCAAGAAGATTATACACCATGACCAAGTGGGATTCATCCCAGGAATGCAAGGATGGTTCAACATACGCAAATCAATAAATGTAATCCATCATATCAATAAAGCCAAAAATAAGAATCACATGATCATTTCTATAGATGCAGAAAAAGCCTTCGATAAGGTCCAACACTTATTCATGATAAGAACTTTACAGAAAATTGGAATAAATGGTCTTTACCTCAATATAATAAAGGCCATTTATGACAAACCAACAGCCAGCATCATACTAAATGGCCGAAAATTGAAAGCCTTTACTTTAAAGTCGGGTACAAGACAAGGATGTCCTTTATCACCACTCCTATTTAATATAGTACTGAAAGTACTAGCCAGAGCAATTAGGCAAGAAAGAGAAATAAAAGGGGTAAAGATAGGAAAAGAAGTTAAATTATCATTGTTTGCAGATGACATGATACTCTACATAGAAGACCCCCTAAACTCCATTGAAATACTCTTAGATACAATAAATAAATTCAGTAATGTGGCTGGATACAAAATCAATACTCAGAAATCAATAGCATTCCTATACACGAACAACAAAATTACAGAGAGGGAAATAAGAGAAACTGGACTATTCACATTAGCAAGCAAAAAAATGAAATATTTAGGAATTACTCTTACGAAACAAGTGAAAGACTTATACAGTGAAAATTATAATACACTGAAAAAGGAAATTGAAGATGATCTCAGAAAATGGAAAGACATCCCTTGCTCATGGATAGGAAGAACAAACATTGTGAAAATGGCCATTCTCCCAAAACTGTTATACAGATTCAATGCAATCCCAATAGAAATACCATCAACATACCTTATAGATCTAGAGAAATCACTCCTAAATTTCATCTGGAACCAGAAGAGACCTAGAATCACAAAGGCAATTCTAAGCAGCAAAGACAAAGCAGGAGGCATCACAATCCCTGACTTGAAGTTATACTACAAAGCAACAGTAGTAAAATCAACATGGTATTGGAATCAAAACAGAGCCGAAGATCAGTGGAATAGATTAGAAGATACAACCACAACTACGAACACACTCAACCATCTTATTTTTGATAAAGGAGCCAAGCAGGTTCACTGGAAGAACGACAGTCTCTTTAATAAATGGTGCTGGAAAAACTGGCTCTCCATTTGCCGAAAACTAAAGCTAGACCCATGTCTATCACCATGTACTAAATTAAAATCTAAATGGGTCAAAGATCTGAATATTAAAACAGAAACACTAAATCTATTGGAAGACAAATTAGGTAGAAACCTTGGAGACATAGGAGTAGGTAAAGAATTCATGAACAGGACTCAAACCGCACGGGAAATACTTCCCAGAATCAATAACTGGGACCACTTCTTATTAAAAAGTTTCTGCATGTCAAAAGAAATCTCCAGCATAGTGAAAAGAAAACCCACAAACTGGGAAAAGATTTTAGTAAACTCTCTCTCAGACAAGGGCCTCTTGTCTAAAACATATAAAGAATTAAAGAAACTCAGACCTCCAAAATTCAAAGATCCAATCCAAAAATGGGCATCTGAGATGAATACGCAATTCTCAGATGAAGAAATGCAAATGGCAAATAAATACATGAAAAAATGCTCATCATCATTGGTCATTAGAGAAATGCAAATTAAAACCACACTGAGATACCATCTCACTCCTGAAAGAATGGCCAGGATCAAGAAAACCGACAACAAATGCTGGAGAGGCTGTGGGGAAAAAGGAACTCTCCTGCACTGCTGGTGGTAGTGTAGACTGGTATAGCCTTTGTGGAGATCTGTCTGGAGATTTCTCAAAAAGTTGGGACTGGAAATCCCATTTATTCCAGCTATTCCACTTCTAGGCATATTCCCAGAAGAACTGAAAGCATCATACCACAGTGATATATGTGCACCTATGTTTATAGCAGCACGATTTGTAATCGCCAGATCTTGGTAACAACCCAAGTGTCCATCAACTGAGGAATGGATAAAAAAGTTGTGGTATTTCTATACAATGGAGTATTATTCAGCTATAAAGAAGGATCACATTGAGGTATTTATCAATAAATGGGCGCAGCTTGAGACCATACTCATTAGTGAAATAAATCAATCTCGCATGTGTGAATACCGAATAGTTTCCCTAATGTAAATAATGATTCAAATATATAAAAATATGTGGTAATCATGATTTCCCATTAGGTGGCCTTGAAGCCTTATAAAGTTTTCACTCATTAATTAGAAAGGCTTTATTCTGGACTTCTTGATATGAAAATATTTGAAGCTAGAGTATATGAAGTTTTATCCAAATATTTCAAGGAAAAAGACACTATGGTAACTACTATTAAGTCAGGTTATAAGGTGGTGAAGTACTAGGTGTTGAAACAGTCATGCTGTGACCTCTATTGTTATATTGTTATGTCCTGTTTTATCTCAATCTCCCCCTTATTGTTTCAAAAAAAATTATTTAGTCATTTCTTATGTTTGTCTTAATTAAAGAAAAAATTCAAAAAAATTAGGATATATAAATAGTAACTCTTTCTGATTTCCTATTAACTTGTTTTGAAGTCCTGTAGTACTCCCACGATCTTGTTTTGACTGATTAGACTCTGTCCCATTCTGTATGATAGTATCAAGTTTGAAGACATAGGCAACTACTTTGAAGACAATAAGATTCACTAAGATACCCATTCTGGTTTGACTATTGTCTTCTTTGGAAGTCCTGTAATGTTTACAATGCCTAAGTTGTATTGGTCTTGTTCTCTACTGTTTTGTCCAACTTTATGATATCTGGTGAGATAGACAATTCTTTTTAAGGAAACAGGGGACAACGTTGATAACCATTGTTGATAAACTTGTACTCTGTTCTGCACCATGTGCTATGTCTATCCTTGATATTGACTGACAGCTTTGTTTTGCCATATTTGACTGTATTCTTCCCCCCCCCCCCAAAGAAAGTAATGAGCACTAAGGAGTAGTAAAATCCAGGATGTGTGGGTTTTGTTGTAAAAAAGAGAGGGAAAAAAAAAAAAAAAGAAAAAGAGCTCTAACGGATATAACAGCAAGTGTGTTTGGGGGTGTTAAATAGCTGACTATATCAATGTTTTTGGAACATTGAACACAGCTGTTTGCGGACTCCCTGTTTGAATGTCCACCTTGTGTTCTTTGATACTGTGATTTGAGGAACTATATTCAAGAAGATAGTGTGTAATCTACTAGCAGGTGATTTCTTACTGTTATGTTTTTTTGTTTTGTTTTGTTTTGTTTTGTTTTTTTTTGTAGTTCTGTATTGCATGTACCCTTACGCCGCTTTGGTTTGTTTTGTGTTTTTCTCTTTTTCCTCTTAAATTAAAAAAAAAAAAAACAAACAAAGTGGTTAGGTCCTGGATGTTCTTTTCTGGAAGATTTTGGATTCAAGGATTTTTTTTTATATTAAATTTTCATGATTCGCTAATAGAGGATTATAGGTTTTTAGAAATTAATTCACTTCTTCTAGGCTATCACATTTATTTATAAATAGCTGTTCATAGTAATTTTTTCTCTTTGTGTGGCTGTGCTAACAATTTTTGCTAGTCTAGCCAAGCTTTTCAATTTTCTTTTCTAGATTATACACTTAGCTTCAATAATCTTTTCCATCGCTTATCTAGTGTAAATTATTTGTTTTTCTATGATAGCTATTTCCTCATTTCTTCTGTTCTTTATTTCTAGTTCTTTGGAGCATAAAGTTAGGTTGTTGAGATTTTCTTTTTTCTTTATGTAGGTGTTTATCACTATAAACTTGCTCTTATGACAGCTTTTGTTTTCTCCTATAAGTTTTGCATGTTCATTTTCATTTGTGTGAAGACTTAAATATTCTTCCCTTTTGAATTGATTTCATCTTTGGCTCATTAGATGTTCACAAGTGTGGTATTTAATTTTGACATACTTCAAATTTTTCATTTTCTTCCTGTTATTTTATTGTTTCATGTAATTTTCATTAAAAAAGGTATTTGAAATGGATTCAGTCTGCTTAAATTTGTTTTAAGTTGTTTTGTTATCTACCATACGCTTTGGTTCAGAGAATGTCTATGTGAACTTGAATTGAAGATGTATTCTTCTACAGTTGGATGAAGTGTTCTTTCCATGTCTGTTAGGTTCACTTGGTGTACTGTACTGTTCAAATCTGCTGTTTCCTGATTTTCTGCTGGATGGTTTTTCCATGTTGAAAGTGGGGTATTGAAGTATTCTACTGATAATAGCAACTTTGACTATAGACAGGAACTCCACACTTTAACTTCTTCTCTTATATTTTATGATACTGATGCAACAACTTACATCTTTATGTGTCTGTTAACAAACTGATTGTAGCTTCCCTTGTTTTTTTTTTTATCACTGTGCCTTTTAATTTTTATATTGTAAAGTGATTTATACACTACCTTTATATTGTTTTTCTGAATTTGACATCATTCCTACCTTTACAAGTTTTAAAATTTCATACGCTTTCATATTAGTAGATATCCTTCATTTAAATTGATGAGTTTCCTTAGCCTGTCCTATAAGCTGATGAACGCCCTCAAGTTTTTGTTAGTCTGGGAAGGTCTCTTATCTCTCTCTCTTGCTTCTGAAGGAAAAGTTTTCAGAATATAGTATTCTTGGTTGACAGCATTTTTCTTTCAGCACTTTCTAGGCTTGCAAGTTTTCTGTTGAGAAATAATTGATGTTTTATGACAGCTTCCTTGTATGTAATGAATTACTCTTCTCGGCCTGCTTTTAAAATTCTTTTTGTTTGATTTGAGAACTTGATCATATGTACCAAGATCTCTATGTTTAATTTCTGTTTTGGGGTGTCTGTTTTTCATTTTTCTCTTCAAATTTTCAGTTCCCTTTCTAGATTTGTGATGTCTGTGTTATTATTTCTTTAAATAAGCTCTTTTCTTATTTTCTATGCTTTTTCTCGGTGTACTATAATATTAATATTGGTCTTTGGGATGGTATCCCAGAGGTCTTGTGGATTTCCTTCCTTCCTTTAATTTCCTTCTTTCTTGCTCCTCTGGCTGGATAACTTTGACTTATCTTCCTTAAAGCTCACATAAAGATCCTTTGCTGGCTGATCATGTCTGTTGTTAAAGCTTCCTATGAAAATTTTCAGTTTAATCATTATGTTCTTTAACTCCAGAATATCTCTTTAGTTCTTTTTCAAGCTTCTTGCTTAAACTTTCAGCTTTTCCTATGAAATCTGTTCATGTTTTTATTTAGTTATCTGTTTTCATTTTTGATTCATTGAGATTCGAGGACATTATTTTGATTTCTTTGTCAAGACGTGTATGCATCCTCATATTTGTGGCTTCTTTTCTTTCATTGCTTGTACTGTGTTTTCTCTATTATTCAAGATCTTTCTAGCCTCGTGTTGGTATTCATGCTTTTGAAAAAGAAAACATCTCTTCAAATCTTCATAGACTGACTTTTGAAGGGACATTCATTCACCAGTTATCTCATTCAGAGATTCTGGAAAGACTGACTAACAAGGGATGGTGGAATGGTGTTTATACCTGGCGACGCTGGACCAGCTGGCCTGGAGTCTTGGTCAGTGAGCAAGTGGGCCTGATGCCTAAGTCCACAAAATTGCCCTGTTGCTAGGTGCATTTGAATGCATCTATTGAGATAGATCTGCCATTTAAATTTACGTGGTGAGTCTGGCACCTGAGCCCATTTTGTCTTGGATTCAAGGTATGTTGGGAGTTGGATTCACAGGGTTTATAGGTATCAACTTGGCACTGAAATTCACCAGCATGGGACTCTTGCTGGGGTCTTCAACACGACTGGTTCACTTTTCCTTCACTACACAAGTGTATCTGTTTTCATGCTGCATTGTATGGGCTTGAGGGAAAGTGGGATGTGTATTATGAAACTTTCTTTCCCTCTTAAATTCCCCCCCTTTTTTCCCCTCTAAATTCATCTTTTCTCATTCCTATGCATCACCTGGATACCTTAATCTTTGATTTGGGTACCTTAGCTTTTATAATAGCATTTTAGACCATGGCTAGCTGTTCAATTTGATGTTCAATTTGAGAGGACAAGCATTAGAAACTCCTGTTCCTCCTTTTTCCTGATGACAGTCTTTTCAATAGCTTATAAATATTTAAGCATAAGTGTGAATCTCATAGTTCTATAGTTCATACAGGCAACAATGTATTTCATGCATATAGATTTTTATTAACATCTGAAGAAAGGGAAAATTCATAAATTTTGTTCCTTGAGTATGATATTAGAAGAGGCATTGAAATTTATTATTCTTTTAAAAATTCAATGAAATTTTAGAAAAATTCAGTGCTCCCAACTTTCTTTGCTACAAAGAATAAGGAGAAATGAAATGGTAAAATTTGAGATTTCATTAAAGAATAATACCCATGTGGAAATAAGTAAGGTAAAACAATCATCAAAATTGGAAGGATTCAAATAAAACAATGTATTAAAATTGCCAGAGTTCTGTAAATTTAGTGTCAGCATGTGAGAAAGAATGCAGTTGTATAACAAGGGCTTGGAATTTTATTTTAAAGCTATGGGTTGGATACGTCCTTTTTATAACTGTTTTTCATTTTTTAAAAAAATTTTATTTTAAAGAGATTAAAACTAAACAAAATGAAACAGTAAAGCAAATCAAAACAAAATAGTGAAAATGATACAGAACTTCAAAGTAGGATAATAGGAAATCAACAATGGTTACTGTAATGCCTCTTATAATCTTCAGAATTGCTGCCCATACCATCAACATAATAAAATCAAACAAAAGAGAACAGAATGAAACCAATCAAAACAGAATATTGAAGAAAACAAAACAATAATATGGAACAAAACAAAAGAGTGAGAATAATACTGGATCTCAAAAACCAGACAGAAGCAAATCCCTGGTAGTTGTTCTACTGCACATTGCTATCCTCTAACTAGATGCTCAGACTACCAGCTTTAGGTCTGCAAAGTGAATCAAACAATTCCAGATAAGCCTGTGATCCTGTGAATCAGCCAGTTTTGCTCACGGGGTGGGTCCTCTTCTTGTCACCCAGCCTGCTGGCAGCTGGCTCACAGGAAGGGTGAACTGGCCTCTTGTTTCTCTTCCAAGCCCTGCATGGCGGCTGCTGGCTCACAGGAGCAGCAGGTAGGTCCTTTTGTATTTCTATTTTTGGAGAATTTTTGGACTTTGGCTCTAGAGAGGTAAAGCCAGAGGAACTCTTTGGGTGGACTCCTGAGGAAAGTAGACTGACAAGCAGAAGGTGAGGCAACCTTCTATTTCTTTCTAGCCCGTTGAGACTAGGCCTCTGGAGAATCACAGTTTCATAATAAATAATGTGCGATTCTCTTGAGTTTCATTTTCCTAGGTCATTTTTCAATGTAAGCTTTGATAATTGGAAAGTGAGAAACCTCATGTTCTATTGCAGAGGTTGGTAAACTGCAGCCTGCAAAGCAAATGCTGCCAGTAGCTGAATTTTATTTTTGATTTTTAGTGAATTATTTTTTGGTAGCTGAACTTATAACAAGATGTTATTGAAACGAAGCCACACATCCATTTATATTTTGTCTACTGCTGTCTTCACACTACAAGGTGCAGGTGAGTAGGACTGCAATAATTTGTATGTCTGAAGAGTTAAACATATGGATGTGGTTCTCTGCACACCTGAGTCTTAGATGTTTCTTCTTCCTTTAACAATGCCTACTGCCTGATGTCATCACCTAACATAATGAAACAAAGCTCAGGAGCACCATGTTTAGCTTATATGCCACATGATATGTTTTTGTCTTTCACGTTTTTACAGATGGTCAGTAGTTCATGGAAACTATCTGCTTTACATGCAGTCATCAAAGCAAATGGTTTCCTTTTATCACTATGAAGAATTTAGATAAAATGAAAATCAGTAGAAGAGATTCTTATATATCACTGTAAGGAAATTCATAGTTGAACCATTTTGAGGGAATAATTTCCAATAGATAAAAAACCTTAACAGGTATAAATATTTAGACCTAGTGCAATTGAATCTACAGACTTGCCCTAAGGATACAAATATGAATAATATGTGCAAAAAGACTTAACCATTGTAATATTTTTATGTAATACAAATGATTTAAGATCATCTAAATATTCAATAATAAGGGATTAAATAAGTAAGTTAAGGTTTGCATATATACTGAAATTAAAATGCATTAAGAGATTACTTATTAACGCAAAATATTGTTTGGTATTTTGCCATTTATTATAAGAAAGCATAAACCTGAAAGAAAATATAGTAAAATTCTCATAAATATTACCTGTAGATTGTAAAATTACAATAGTAAATTTGTATTTTTATTTTCTAAAATTTTGTAAAATTAATATATGGTTGAAAAATAATGGAAAAATATCTTCCCTCCAAAACACATATTTATGTCCTACATTTTTTTCATGAACATAGTACATAGCCTTGAGATCAAGAAATCTCTGAAAAGAGATCACATCAATTTTTTAAACCTACAAGGTTTACATTTTTTTGATACTATCCATATTAAACACACACATACATACACACAATGAGGCATTACAATTTTTTCTTTTCTTGTTCATCTATGGAGTTGGCTCTTGAATTCTTTTGTACATTTTTCCCTCACAGGTTCCCCATTTTCTCTAACTAAAAAAACTAAAACAATTAACTTGCTTTATTGTTATCTATAAACAGCACTGAGTCAAATGATAAATCCAGATTTCTATTACATATGCTTTCTGAAACCTACATAGTTATGATTTATTTTATACAATTGAGTAAGATAAGTATTATGAACTTTTTTCTCATTTCCATATGCTGACAAAGAAAAAACAGCCAATACTTAAATGAAGATAAAGACTATCAGGAGAAAAAGGGGAATTTATGTTGAAAATTTTCCACTTTTTGAAAACCAAATTGGCTTCACAAAATAATAAACTTATAGTAACATTCTATTTTAAAATTTTTTCCCAATATATAGCAGGGATTCCAAGTGTAACTTCCTGAACCCAACTATTTTGGTAGTGAAAAAACAATGTTTTCAGGAGCCTCTGAATTTTATAAAATCCATGTATGAGTTTAAAAGGTCTTCAAAGCTCAGCAAAATTCCATGGAATATTCTTTCAGTCATATTGCCTCTGCTTCTAAACTTTCATTGTCACCTAAGTAATAAAGTTATGATGGGAATATATTACATGGTGTATATAAGATGCCAAGGACATTACTTGAAATACCATTCAATGTGCACTAGCTAATTTTGTTGCTTCTTAGTTTTTTTTTTTTTATTAAATGCAGCAGACAAAATAATAACAGAACAACTGATATGTTGACTAACATTTCCATTTTCAACTGATTATTTTGGGCAAGAGAGAAAACAACTTTCAGATGTTTAGTGGCTTCTAGGGAACAATTTCTATGTGGCAAATTGAAAGTTAAAACTCAAAGACCTCTTCTTCTATTTGTCACTGAGGTAAACATAGAGTCACCCAACCCTTGGCAATAGACAAGGAAGGCAGATTGAAATAAGCAGGTTATGATTCTAAGTAACAGAAATACAAGCGTCTGAGGGTGTGGGATTTGCTTGTACTTCTCACAGTTCTGCTTGCAAACGTCTGAAGCAGAATTCCTGTAAGGCACTGTCACCGGTGCGTGCCTGGTGAGCCAGCCTGTTTACCAGATTCTGAAATGAAAAACATGTTCTTGTGCGGGATTGCAGAGAATTGCAATTCCTGTTTCAGCCTGAACCGCAGCTTTTTCCACCCACATGGCGTGTGGAGTCTTACAACATCAGGTTCAAAACAGAAACACTAATAACATCCACACGTTAATGCCTTGTTTTGCTTCACCACAAAAATGTTTACCTAGATGGAAGTACTTTTTCTCCTGAAGCTGCTGGTTAAGTGGCTTACAATTTTTGGATGAAGATGGGCATGATTGCACAATTCCAAAATTACTTGAAGTTTGAGCAAAACAAATGTGAGCGGTTGCATATAAAACACTTATTGCCTTAATGCCCTGTGCCTTGGTACAGAGTCGAATGGCTTGCTGCGGGGGAAAAAAACCCATCTCTGATTTAGTGCCCAGAAGTTATTACTGTTTTGAATATCCTCATTCCTCTAAGAATTTCCTGTGGCTTTGAAGCTCATTTCACATTGCAATTTTATCCTTATAATTACACTGATATTTTCACTAAAGGAGTTAGGGGAATATATAAGAAGTTAGTTGCATACTGCATGAATGTATTTTTACTCTGGTCTCAAGTGCCTAATTGCTAAGCAGAATGGAAGAGTAGTATTTATTTATTCACCAAAAAGTCACCTAGTACATGAGCTTTGTAGGGAAAATAATGTACAGGAGCACAGGGTCATCAACTAGAAAGGAAGTACCAGGAAACATAAAGGAAAAAGCAGCATATATGAATAGTTAAGATAGCACAAATGCCATCTAAAGTTGTGGTGCCAGATGCCTTACAGACATCAGGTATCTTTACTTAATGCAGCTTTACAAAGGAGAGCTCATCGCTGGCATTTTAAAGATTAGTGAGTGAGGATCCAAAGTGGCAAAGTAATCCCAAGGCACACTAATAGTACTCCTAAGTACCAGAACTGGAAATTGAGCACTGATTTGTCTTGTCTCCAAACATTTAAGTCCATGAATACAATGTGCTGTCCCTGGGACTATTAACTCAGGATTCATATCTGCTTGGAACCTCAGAGTCTAGTGATTGGTTTTAGGTGAAATGACTAGTTCTTGGGAAGCTAGATTCCTCTGTGTGTTACATTGCCTCTCTGGCAGAAACAGGAGAGTATTGCAATCTTGATCTTATAGGCATTTTTCTGGAATGGCGGTTGCCTTCACTGAAGACTGATTGATGCAAACACTTCTTTGCAGTCCAAGGATTTAAAAGACTGTCAGAAACCTGTAGATTAGAATTGTAGGGGAAAGCTTTCATGATTATTTCTCTGAGAAGCAGTGGATTTCTCTCATCGCTTATTCTCTGACTTTACAAAATAGTATATTTTGTAAAGAATTATTCTTTTCCAAGAATAAGTAGATGAATGAACCCATTACTTGGGCGTCAGTAATATGTACAATGTGAATTTAGGATTAAATGATCCTAATGTACCTTCCCAGCCCTATTTTAAAGTGCACCCAATTTAGATGTCTCTTACGTACTTTCTCAGTCTACTGGAGAGAACGTTTTGTCTCAAGTGTGTAGAAAGCCTGTATACAAGCACCAGCACCAGCTCAACTGCAAAACAATCACATAGATCAGGATTACCTTCCCTTGCTTGTGAACTATTTTAATTTCTGACTGACTCCATTCTCTCTGCCTTCTCAGAGCATAATGTACTGACAAAATGCATACAGCATTATACAACTAATTTAGACTGTAATTACTGTTAATTTCCTCCTCCTATTACTGCAAAGGCAATGCTGAAGTTCAGAAGACATGACTTCAGTCTGTGTCTGTGCTATGATTCTGTGAATTTCCAACCCTATAATACAGTGATGGATTTTGCTTAAAGGTAGGTTTAATTACCTTAGAGGACCTCAAAGAACTGTCAGATGGCAGATATTTGCTCCCTGTTTCACTCAAAACAGCACAGAGGGATTAAAAGTGATAGAAAGCTGCATATTATAGGCAGTTGCTGTCTAGCAGGATAGATAGATAACAAACTTGGCTTGTTTTCCAGCTGAATGGTGAAAATCATAAAATCTTTCCCTTGACAGTGATTCACCAAATCAGTCTGGTAGTCTTTGGATAGCTTTGAACTTAGGGTTACTGGCAGGGATAAATGAAAACTGCATGTGGCTGGGATTGATCCATTGACCCTCATTCCAAAGCCTTGCTTTGAGGAAGAAGATACATTTATTAATAACAAAAAATACAGCCTTCCAAGGACCATCATTGGGCAGAAAGACCCTGATGCTGATCACCTGTGAAACTTGTTATTTATTATACAGAGGAGACATTTGTAATGACACATATATTCAAAAGAATATTTGAGATTGGATTTTAAAAATGGTAAGATAAATATTAATACCTTGTGTACCTAATCTATTAAGTGCTTTATTTTCATTTTGAGTATGTCACATCTCAGTAGCATAATTCTCATTGTGGTATTGGATGTAGGTGTGGGAATAGATGTAAGGATTCTCTTTGAATGTTTAACCTAAACTCACAGATTACTAAGAGACAGAATTTTTAGATTGTGCAAAAGCATACAGATGGCGATTTCTGAATGTGGTTACAGTTTAATATGCACAGTCACTTGAAATGTTTTCAGCACCAACCTCTTCTGTCAACCTTGCATGGTGATTACTGTCAAATTATTGCTATTCTATATCACCTTTTGTTTCATATTAAATATCCACAGACAGGCATTGTTGTATGAGTCTCATCTATGTGCGCAAATGGTTGTCATTTAAACTTTAAGAAATGTAACAAAAGAGAGGTCACACATTAGATGGACTACTGCCTATCATTATACGGGAACATCCTTGTTCTTATGCAGGACAGAGTACAAAGAATCTGACTACTATTTCTCAGTCAGTAAGCGATGGTACCATTATCAGGTAGAATGTGGCAAAAAGTCTCTAGATTTCATGTTCTTAAGTTCTATGACCCAGCGTTTCCCATTCAATATATACAGATCTCTACAGCAGGATAAATTAAATACTCCATCTTACTGCTCTTACTTCCCTGCCCATAACATCTTTGTTTAATGCTCACTGTATCAAACTTCAGTGTAGATAGAATTCTTTTGCAGCTCCTTTGTAGGGGATTCTTCCTTTGCTCCACTGAAACTTTTGATAATGACATTGATTAACTCCATGTTGTTAAAGGCAAATTACCTTAATTTGAAAGCAGCATTTAATATAGTTGATTTCTCTGTTTTCCTTACTTTATCATTTTTCACCTGACTCTGAGGTCACCAGACAGTTCCGATTTTCCTCCGCCCTCACTATTCATTTCTCAGTCTCCTAATGCGATCCTTTCTCTCCTTTCCAACCGCTTGATTTTGTAATGTCCACTGCTCAGCCCTCTTTTCTTATATATCTGTCCTCACCTGTAAGGGTGTGTATAGACCATTCACAGGTGTAGTATGTCCAAGTTTATACTTCCTTTTTTTTTTATTTATTTAAAGAAAAGGAAACGAAAAAAAAAAAATACATGGAGATTATAAAAAAAGGGTAGAAATAATTCTAAATTACAGACAAACAAAAGGTAAGAAATTGCCAGTTGATAAGTTACAAATTGTCATCTTCGAAATGGCTGTTCAGGTTATAGAATTAAAGTATATAGAATGACATTCAAAAAAAAATGACCCTACAAACCATTCTGCTCTATGGCCGAACAAAAGCTCCGTAATATGATTATCAGTCCCACCTATTTGTTTTACATCTCTAAGAGGATAAGGTTAACCATATCAAAACAGAACAGAACATTTAAAAAAAAATAAAAAACAATTTAAAGAAATACAGATTTCAAAGCAAGTCCACTGGAGATCTACCTTATCTAACTGTCTCTAGCTTCTTACAAATAGTTGTCCCTAACTTCACCCACTTTCTATACTTATTGCATATTATAGAACTAATCAAATCATTACAGGATGATGGAGTCTTTTTAGGTCCTCAAGTTCCAAATTAGGGAAGACAATACCAACTACCATCGCATCTCTCATTCTCTTTGTGATAGCCGTCCCCATCTCTGCATATGCTGAAGTTGAGCTGAAGAAACCAGTCCAGAGTCATTTTAATCAGCAAGCAATAGATTGCTAGAATTTATATTATAATGCTACAAAATAGGTCTCGGGTTTTTCAGGTCTCTTCCTCAGAGTATTTGTTCCTATCCTCTCTGTATTATAGGGAAAACCAAGTCATAACAAGACAACGAAACAATTTCCTAGATAAACATGCAATGGATAGGACTTATAAAACTATAATATAAATGATCTTCCGTAGCTACTATGTTTTCTCTTGTTATTTTCAATAGATTTGTCGACAACACTGGCTTATTATAGTTAAGCATACTATCACCTATTTTTATAAAAACTTATCTTTGACTGCATTGTAGTATTTGAGAGCTGTTACTGATTCATACCAGTATGGATATCCTTTACATCTTGTCATGCTCAGAGTAGTTTCCTCTACTTTTAGGGTTGATTCTAACACGCATACCGATTTCAAATAGGATCAGTCAAGGCCAACCAATAGTCTTATGATTCAGATACAATTAAGATCAGTCATAGTAAAATAATGTAAGTAATACAGAATTTCAGCCTAAGTCAATAGGAAAGTAAGGATAGTTGCCGTGGTATAACCTGCTATTTTTGGTTCTAGAGGTCTGTGTCCTCAAATCTGATATGAGTGGACAGACCAGAACAAATTTAATTCAATCTAAATATGTCACTAGGACTACTGTGTCTTTTAAATCGTTATACACCATTAGCAATGACCTCTGCTTTTTTTTTTTTTTAAATATAGTTTCAGAGCTGTCTCTACTAAAGACTAGCTTACCGTCTCTGCCTCATGTCTGCTACTCCACTTTTCTGCTATAATTTGTCCACCTTATTCCCTCATTCCATGGTCTGCCCCGTTCACTGAGGCTTCTCTGCCACTGTAGCTGTAATCCGATATCTCTTCCTCTCTTTCTCTGTAATGTCCTTCAGCGCTCTCTGTAGGGTTGGATTGGTGGCCACGAACTCCCACAGTTCCTCCTTGTCTTGAAAGTATCTTATTTCTTCATTAATTTTTAGAGAGAGTTTTGACGGATATATGAACTTAGGTTGCATATTTTTTTCCTTCAGGACTTGGAATATTTCTCCCCACTCCCTTCTTGACTTAAGAGTTTGTGTTGATAAGTCTGCTGTTATTTTGATAGATTTCCCGTTATAGGTAAACTGCATCCTTTCTCTGGCTGCTTTTAATATTCTGTTTTTTTGGTGGATTTCTGGGATCTCGATTATTATATGCCTAGGCGTAGATCTGTTTTGGTTGTAGGTAGCTGGCGTTCTGTATGCTTCTTTTATCTGGATATCATTTCTTTTTGCTATACGTGGGAAATTTTGCTTTAATATCTCTATGAATATTTTTTGTATTTCATTTTTGGATGTTCCTGCTTCCTCATTCACATTCTTTATTCTTAGGTTATGTATCTTTTTATCATCTTCCAGTTTTAGAATTGCTTCTTTCTGGTTCCTTGTTATTTTTAAGAGGCTTTTTCTTTCACGTTCATAAGCCCTAAATCTCTCTTCAAGTTTCAGAAGGTTGTCTTTAGTTTCTGTCAAGGCATTTTGCCAATATTCAATGGAGTTCTGAGTTTCCTGATATTCTCTTTGGATCTGTTTCATGTATTCTAAGTTATGCTTAAATTCTTCTTCAGATGCTTCTCTTTCTTTTCTGATTTCCTCAGTTCTTCCATCTGTGTTCTCTTGGGCGGGGCTTGTCATTTCTTTAATTAATCTCTTTATATCTTGCCTCACTTGGATCAGGAGTACATCTTTAAATTCCTCTATGAGATCATGTAAGTACTTTTTAATTTCGGCTGATGCTGTGTCGAGTAGAGGATGGTTACTGTGCTTGTTCTCTTCAGTGTTTAGTTCTCTTCGGTTTAATTTCTCCTGTTGAACAGCTGGAGGTTTTTTTTTATTTTTATCTCTTGTCATGTTTCTGGTTTCTTTTAGACTGTCCTGGAGTTCTCTGGCCCTCTCCGAATTGCTTAGGGCCTTTCAGAAGCGTGCTGGCTTGAGTTTTTGCTGTCCTCCCCAATTTGCTGTTATCTGGGGTAGGCTGGGATGTAGGGGCGGTACAGTCTAGTCTCTAGCCTCTGTGTCAGTTAGTTCATAAATTAGGCTGTACTTTCTGGTTGTCACTGAGTTGTGACTATTTTGTATCTGCTTATTGGGCCCCAAGCAGAGGCTTGGTTTAGCCCCAGTAGCTCCTGCCAGTTCTCTTTGAATCAGAAGCAGCTGAGTAATGGCACAGGATTCTGCCCAGGTCCCAGCCGTTCTCTTTCAAACCTCTCTGTGATAGGAGCACCAGAAAAGCAGATCTGCCCAGAACAAAGATGGCTCCCACTAAGTTCTCTGTGTGGAGCTGAAGCCAGCAAGTAATCAGGCTCTGCCAGGACTCAAGATGTCTTCCACCAGCCCTCCCTACAGGGGGACCTGGTGATGTCACCAAGCTGCGATTTCTGCCGCCAGGCTAATATGTCTGCACCAGACTCTGTGTTATTGATTTCCTCGTGGTGGCGGGCCAGCTGTTCTCTGGCCAAACCCAGCAGCTGCGGGGTTTTCTGTACTCACCAGAGTCCGGTGCAAGTCCTCGTTCCGGGACCGCCGCACACCAAGCTGTCCACTTTTCCCCCACTCGCGGCTCAGCGCTGACCGGTCAGATTTCTGTGCACCGTTTAGATTTGAATCGCCAGAGCTCTGTACATCTGCTCTGGTGCAGCGGTGCAGAACTGGCTGCTACTTGGAGTCTCGATCTGGGTCTCAGTTTCCCACGGTCTCCAAAAGCAACTCAGCTTTTCGTGCTGGGTCCACGAGTCTGTTTGTTGATTTAAGGGTGCGGGATTTGTAGCCTCCGGTCTCAGCACGACTTTAAATCCTCCAGCTGTACTGTCTTGGTTAATAAGAATCGCTATCGATTTGTCTGGTCCTCTCCATGCTGTCTTTTTTTATCTTTGAGTTTGAATTCTCTGGAGAGATTCTTCGCTCGATCCCCTAGCTCGCCGCCATTTTCAGCACCTCAGACTTGTCAGTTTGAAGCCTCTCTTTTCTTCACACACACAACTCCAAGTTTATACTTCCAATCCAAGTCTGTCTTTTGAAATCCAGACCTGAATTGTCACCTCTGTGCTCTACCTCAGAGTGCAAATGTATAGCACAACCTAGATTTGACTAACACTGACGGTGCACCCCGAACTTGTAACTTTGACTTGTGCATATTTAGAACCTCTTTCTCCAGTCACTTCGAAGCTGAAGAGATCCTCTCATGTTCTCGTTTCCTCTCTGTGACCCATCAGAAGTCACATTAGTTCTACTTTCAGATATTTCCACATTTCAAGCACTTCTCTTTTCTCCTGTGTAGTCTCCTTGATCCAAGCAGTTATCCTGTCTTACTTCCTTAGAGACCCTGTAAAATTTCAGTCAGATCATGTTAGGTGTCTGCTCGGAGTACAAAAGCAAGGCAGTGACAAAGATCTGTGTGGCTCAGGTTCCTGCCCGACCCTTGAGTGAGGTGTCCTCCTCTGTCGTCTTTGCTCAGCCATCACCTTCCAATTGCCTTCGTGCAAGGAGCTGTGTTCTTGTTGCTGGCTTTTTGCTTTTCATGCTTTTATATTTTTACAGAGGTATCCTGTTGGCTTCTTCCTTCATTTTTTGTTGACTTTCTTGTCAGACCTTTGTTCCCTGGTCTTCCTTACCTCATTCTACAATGCCATTTTGTTCCATACCACTATTACTATTACATACCTTACCTGTGTGTAAAGCTGTTTATGATTCATTGCCTAAAATCCACGTGATCATGCACGTTACATAGTGCAGCTTCCTAACATGAATGAGCTAAGTGAATGGGTAACTCTTCATATATAAAATATGTGTGTGAAATGCTGTTCCTAGCTCTATAAAAGTTATTTATTGTTACTTAGCTGTTATTAATGAGAGTTTTTAAAATCACTCACACTGAGAATTTCGTGAGACTTACAGCAAAAGGAAATTTTTTTCAGGGAAATGCATCTTAGCATTACCATCACTGTTAGTTTACAAGAAATTGGCCACTGGCAGAGTTGCAAAATAGGAGAAATTTGTCAGAGTCACCCTGTATTTGCCTCCATCTGTTCTCCTCTCTTCAGAGTGTGCTCATCTCATCTCATTGTGCCAGGAATCATATATGATTGCATGGTTGTCATTCATTTGTCACCAAGAGTATTTCTCATACAATGATAGGGAAGACTAACTCCCAAGAGTATGTACAGTAGTGAGCAGGCTTAGCTTGTCTCCTTTTCCAGAGTCATTTATTTATTCATTTTTATAGCAGAACTGAAGATGAACTCTAAAAGTAGTACGGAAATTGTAGAGATGAAAGGGTCTTCCTTGTAGGCAGAATTTACTTTGTTTTTGTAGTAAATCATTTTCACTTATGACAATCTCTGACATCAGTATTTAGAAGAGAAAATACACAAGAAACACTCTTTTGGGATATTGTTTGCTACTATTTCATTTATATTTAGTTCAACATTTCTCCTTTATATGTAGATTCACTCTGCTGTTTCCACTTGACTCATCTTGATGAAAGAAAATAGTGGGCAACCCATTCTAAGTAAGATGAAAATAATACTTGTTGGTAGTAGGGAGTTATTTAATGACATGAAAATGGTCATGACTTCTTAAAGATGCTGCATGACTTCCTTGAATCTATCATGCTTTGGCAAGTGAACCCATCTTTCTGTTAACTGCCTGTCACCCAGGAACAACGAAACTGCCATTGAGATTTAAATTTTAGAAATAGTACATATTCCAATGAACATGAAAATCGTTATCACCTGCCCAGTAATGCAAAAAGAAAGAAAAACTTAAAGTTGTTTTTATTTAAGGAGGAAAAAAAAAAAACAGAAAAAAGGGTAACATTATAGAACTAATCAAATCATTACAGGATAATGAAGGCTTTTTAGGTCTTCAAGACCTGATTTTGGGGAAGTCTATCCTTTCTGTATTATAGGGAAAAACAGATCAAAACAAGACAACAAAATAAATTCCTAGAAAAACATGAAATGAAAGAGACATATAGGAACACAATATTAGGTGATCTACAGTACTTACTATGCTTTCTCTTGTTATTTTCAATAGAATTGTCCACATCATCAGGCATAATATAACTGAACATAACATTACATAGCCATTTTAATAAAAACACAACTTTGAAGACTTTGTAGGACTTGAAAGCAGTTAATAATCAAAAAAACCAGAATGGATATCTTTTACATCTTGTCATCTTCAGAGTAGTTAACTCTACTCTTAGACTTGATACTATCAAGCATACCAAATTCAAATAAAATCAGTAGAGGCTAAAAGCGGGCTAACAAACCAGTTTCAAATAAGATCAGTCATAGTAAGACAATGTAAGTAATACAGGGTTTAAGTGTAAGTTAATAGGGAATTAAGGATAGTTACTGTGGTATAACATGCTATTTTTGGGTTAGCTGTCTGTGTCCTTAAATCTAATATGAGTAGACAGACTGGAACAATATATAATCAAACTAAACAGAGTGATAAGACTACTGTGACTTTTAAATCCTGATGCACTATTAACAATGTCCTCTGCCTCCCTTTTTTAGACAATTCCTCCCCTTTCCCTTTCTCAGGGTGCTTTGTATATTTTGGGTCCCACTAGCTCTTTTAGTTTTTAGATTAGGAGGCCAACCTGTTATCTATCTGAGTGTTGCTAAATCTTTTTACCCCTGAGCTTGATCTTGAGCTGTAGTCCTTTAATTACTAAAGTCACAAGGTTTTCCTTTCTTCCACATGTGCAGTTCTACACTGCCCAAAAGTGTCATAGCTTTCTAATCTATCTGCGACTGTTGGACGAGTTGTCCCTATTTCTCTCTGATTTCCTGTCACATATAGCATTGTTTTCTAATCTTTGACTCTCAGTTTATTAACTCTCTTTCTGGTTGATTGTATTTCCTATTCCAGAGCATCTTGATGGATCCTGCCTCCTAATCTACTCTGCCTGTGTTTGTTTTTTGTTAGTGTATCAGGGCTATCTATATTAAAGATTATAGCTTACCGTCTCTGCCTCATTTCTGCTATTTTATTCTTCTGCTATTATTTGTCCACTTTATTCCTTAATTCCACTGTCTGCCCCATTCACTGAGGCTTTTCTGCCACTGTTGCTGGTATCCCAGCATTTTATCCTCTCTCTCTCTCTCTCTCTCTCTCTCTCTCTGGAATGTCCTTCAGTACTTTTTGTAGGGTTGGGTTGGTGGCCATGAACTCCCACAGTTCCTCCTTGTCTTGGAAATATCTTGTTTCTCCATTAATTTTGAGAGAGAGTTTTTCCAGGTACATCAGTCTTGGTTGGAGGTTATTTTCTTTCAGGGCTTGGATGATGTCCCTCAGGCTCTTCTTAATTTGAGAGTTTGTGTTGATAAGACTGTTGTTATTTTGATAAAATTTCTGTTGTAGGTAATCTGCTTCTTTTCTTTGGCTGCTTTTAATATTCTGTTCTTGTGGTGGATTTCTGGAATCTTGATTATTATATATCTGGGTGTAGTTCTGTTTTGGTTGTAGGTGGCTGGAGTTCTGTATGCCTCATTTATCTGAGTATCATTTCTTTTTCCTATGTTTGGGAAGTTTTCCTTAGTTGTATCTGTGAATAGTCTTTGTAGTTCATTTGTAGTTACTCCTGCTTCTTCACTCATATTTTTTATTCTTAAGTTATAAATCCTCTTGTCATCTTCTAGCCTTTGAATTGTTACTTCCTGGTTCCTGGTTATTTTTAAGAGATCTTATCTTTCACAATCACATACTATAAATCTCTCTTCAAGTTTCAAAAGGCTAACTTTAGTTTCTGCCAAGGTATTTTGCCAGCTTTCAAAGGAGTTTTTAGTTTCCTGGTAATCTCTTAGGATCTGTTTCATGCATTCTAGATTTTGTTTATATTCTTTATCAAAGGTTTCTCTTCCTTTTCTGAGTTCCTCTGTTCTTGTATCTGTGTTCTCTTGGGGGGGCTTACCATTTCTTTAATTAATCTTGTTATATCTTGCCTCACTTGGGTCAGAAGTATAGTTTTAAATTCACTTATGAGGTCATGAAGGTATTTCTTTATTTCCACTGAAGCTGTGTCTAATATTGCATGATTACTGTACTGTTTTTCTTCTGTATTTAACTCTCCTGGGCTTATTTGTCAGTGGCTGGAGGTTTTTTCTTAATTTTTCTCTTATCCTGTTTCTGGTTTCTTTCAGACAGGTGTGTGGTGGAGGTCTCAGGCCCTCTCTGTATTGCTTAGGGTCTTTCCAAAGCATGCTGACTGGGGTTTTGCTGCCCTTCCCAGTTTGCTGTTATCTGAGCTTTCTCAAACTCCCTCCCAAGGACTCGGGATGGTGCGGGGACACTTATCTCAGGCCACCCAGTCCAGAGTTCAGGGCACAGGAAGGCAGGCCCAATTCCCTGAAGTTGGTCAAGCACGGCAGGAAACCAGAAAGTTCTGATTCTGTATTTCTGATTATTGTCTGAAGAAGTGTTTTCAGAAGCAGATTCTCTGGGCTCCATTCAGGGCGGTGAAGACACACTCTTCCACCCGGGACCTTGGGCACTCCAGGTGCCGGGGCCCACTCAGTGCCAGCCTCGATCCAGAGAGGTAGTGGCAGGGGCATGGGCAGCCGGTGGGCACCCCCACTCCCCCAGCCTCGGGTGGGCTTGTGGAGACAGAGTTGGAGGCAGTGGCTGGAGCACAGAGCACAGGGATGACTGTCTTAGTGCACCGAGCGCGGCCCAGAGGCACTCAGGGCTGTATGCTGGCGCAGCAGGCCATGATTGTATGTTTGATTGGTTTTTCTCACTTTAGTTTATTCTTGGGACAAGAGAATTCATCTCCCTCTGTTGGGGCTCCCCACGCTGTATTATGTTGAATTCTAAGTTAATTATCTCAGGGAGCCTCTGTAGCTGGCTGTTATCTATCTGCCATCTTTGCTCTGCCCCCAACATAAAGTTAATAGATGTAAATGCATCTCAGCTCATGTCCTGGTGGATAGAGAAAAACTTTTGTCACATGAAGCTTGTTATCATGGCAACTATATTGTAGAGAGTTTGTCCCATTTTCCTTAGGGCAGAGATTTTAAAAATTAATCATTATTTTAATTGATTTTTATCAATACAATGTGATAATTCAGCATGTGTATATGATTGTAGCCATCCAGTCAGGGTAATCAAGATTTCCATCTCCTTACTGTTACATTGCATTTAGAGCCTTTCAATTGCTCTGTAATGATTAAATTCAGTTGTCAACTTGATTGGCTTGGTAGATATTGAGGCAATGAGAAAATCACAATTATGGGTGAGTCTAGAAGGGCCAGGGAGGTGTGGCACTGGTCTCTGGCCACTTCTTTTCTGAAGTTGTTCCTTGCACTGTTTGTCTACCATAAACTCAGCAGCTATGTTACATCATCTTTTTCTGCTCTACTGTGCCTACAGGGAGCCAGCTGACTGTGGACTGAATTCTCTGAAACTGAGACAAACAATCCATTTTCTCCTCTAATTTGTTGGCATTGGATAACTTTCCCAGCAATGGAAAAATCTCTTCAATAATACATCTTTTCTAGTTATTTATAAAATTTATAACAGGTTATCATAAACTGTATTTTCCATACTGTGTTATAGAATATTAGAACAAATTATTTCCACTTGTGTACCTGTTATCTACCCGCATTGTATTACTGTTCCCTTCCCCCTTCCTGTCCTCTAGTAATCACTGTAGTATATTCCAATTGGTTTTCTTTAGCATATCCATATTAGACAGAAAATATAGTTTATATATTTCTGTATCTTTTTAGTTCACTTAACTAGTATTTTCCAGTTCCATACATTTTGGTCTAAATGACTCTTTTTATGATTAAATAACTTTCTATTGTCTATATATACTTCTCTTTATCCATTAATGGACAGTATATTTGATTCCATACCTTAGTTGCTATGAGCACTGAACCAATGACGTGGATATTCATGAGTCTCTTTGATACGTTGATGTCATTTCCTTCAGATGTGTACCTAGAAGTGGCATAGTTGGATTGTAGGGAAGATCTGTTTTTACTTTCTGGAGGACCTCCATACTGTTCTCTGTGGTTGCTATGCTAATTTACATTCTCACTAACAATGCATGAAAGTTTCCTTCTCTATGTATTCTTGCCAGCATTGGTTATATTTTGTCTGCTTGATGACAGATATTCTAACCAGGGTAAGATAATATCTCATTGTGGTTTTCACTTGTATTTCCCTGCTTATAGTGAAGTTGAGTATTTCCTCATAAATTCATTGGCCTTTTGAATTTCTTCTTTTGAGAAGTTTCTGTTTCTATTCTTTGATATTTTTAAGTTGGATTATTTTGGGGTGTTATTGTTTATATTTAAATGACTTCCCATAGCCTCATCTGCTCATAGGTGGGACTTCTGAGAGGTAATTTTACAAAAGTGTGAGATACTTGGTGAATAGTCTGCTGATGAATTGATAGCTAAATTGATGTTGGGGGGCAAAGCTTCTTCAGAGGAAATGGGTACCTTGGGGATGGCTTTGAATTGTACATCTCCTTTCTTGCTCTCTTTGTGTCTCTGTGCTTGGGTTCTTTTTACTCAATATTACTCTGGCTATTTGAGGTCATTTTTGTTTGCATATGAATCTTAGGATTGTATATTCTAGTTCTATGAAGAATTTCATTGCTATTTTGATAAGGATTGCATTAAATCTGTAAATTAAGCTGAATACTATGGACATTTCATTTATACTAGTTATTCCAACAAATGAATATGGAAGTCATTCTATTTGTGTGTACATCACACATGTGTGATATTCAATTTCTTACATTAGAGCTTTATAAATTTTATTGTAGAGATAATTCATTTCCATGTTTAAATTTATTTCTAGGTAATTTATTTTGTTTTGTTTTATATTTTGTGGCTGTTTTGAAAGATTTCTATCATGATTTTTTTCTCAGAAATCTTGATTATTTATATAATTACTATTGAATTTTGAATGTTGATTTTGTATCTTGTAACTTCACTGAATTTATCAGTTCTAATCAGTTTTAATTTCATTTTTAAGTTTTTCTTTACATATCATTATATTATCTTCAGACTAGAATAATTTGACTACCCTTATTTGATGTGGTGTATGTGTGTGTGTGTGTGTGTGTGTGTGTGTGTGTGTGTGTATGTGTGTGTGTTTGTGTGCATTATTACTGGGGATTGAATCTAAGAGCTTCTCAGTTATCTATACCCAATACTTTTTTGAGACAGATTTTCAGGCTAAGTTGCTCAGTCTGGATAGAAATTGTGATCCTCCTGCCTCAGCCTTCCTAAGTGCCAGCCATGTTTCACCATCTCCAGCTCCCTTTCTATTTATATGTTCTTCTTTATTTTATCTAATTGCTGTAAAATTTCTAATATCATATTGAATGAGAATAAAAATCTTTGTCTTGTTCCAGATCTGAAGGAAGATATTTCAACTTTTCCCCTATGTGTAATGTGATTGTAAGTTTATTGTGTATAGCATTTATTAAATTGAGGTATAGTCCTTCTATTCCAAATTTAGAGCCTTTATCTTGAAGGAATATTTAATTTTTTCAAATGTTTTTGTCTACATTTATTGAAGTAATAGTATGATTTGTGTCCTTTATTTTGTTGATTCAATGTGTTGCATGTTTTGATTTATGTATGTTGAAGTATCCTTGTATTCATGAAATAAATCTCATTTGATCACGACACATGTTATTTTAGATATGCTGCTGAATTTGATTTTCTGGTTCTTTGTTGAGATTTTTACATGTATGTTCATTAGATATATTGGTCTTCGTTTTTATTTTTCTTGTGCTATTGTTTCATTTCCGTACCAGTGTATTGCTAGCCTTGTAGAACAAGTTTAAAGAGTTCTCTCTCTTTCACATTTTAGATTATTAGTGTGGATATTTAAGAGAATGTCTGAAGTTCTATTATTTACATAAAAATACTGAACAGCAAAGCAGGAAAGCATTGTACTTAATTATTGGTAAGTTACTTTCTGGAAAATGTTGAAATTTTGGTTTATTTTTCTTGAAAATTCCATAAAGTTAATGTTAGTAAATTACCCATTAATACAGCCTACAAAGTTAGGCAATGCATCGTGTACAAAAATTTTTGCTTCAATTCAATAAATACTTGTGAGTTTCTATGATATTCTAGGAATCTTGCCAGATGCTGAAGCTATAGTGATAAATAACATGGTATTTCTCCTCAAGAAATGGGCAGCCTAGTGTGACACTTATGAGTGATTAATACAATGTGATATTTAATTATAATATGATATGGTATTTTCACCAAAAAGTGCATGCCAAAAACTCAGCAATAGTACACGGGGAGAGAAATTAACTTAGGCTGTTAGAGGCAACTTCCAAAACTAGAACAAATATGGTTATTTTTGAAGGATCTGTGGGAGTCTCTTGCCAAGAATGGGAAGGGAATTTTAAGGATGGTTTCCTGTCATCCTTGAAAAAGGCATGGACAAAAATATGATGAAAGAGAGCTATAAATGTTCAAATTAAAGTTACAGTGATGAAATAGTTATATGTGAACAGAATAGTGTTTGTTGCATATCAATGCCATGAAACAAAGTGTGCTGGCCCCCGTGATGTGTCAGAGATGAGTAAGACATGTTTCTTTTATTTATTCTTGCTTTGGTGCAAGAGATATTGAAATAATTAGTTTAAAAGGTCGTGTGGAATAGGAGCTGTAATAGCAAAAAAACGTAAATTACATTAAGAATAGATTGTGTCTCATAACTTGGAAGCCAACTAGGGACAACTAACTAGATGATGCTTATGCAGTAAACATGGAATAACAGACTGTGCTCAAGTCTGTGACACAATTTCCTGAACCTTAAAGAATTTTTCTGCTCACCTTACACACAAATGCATACACACACACACACACACACATACACACACACACACACACACACACACACACACACACACACACACCATGGTATTTATAGGCTCTTTTAAGCCTAGGGATTTTATCTCATCTCAGTTATTATTTTCTCTTTTCTATTAACTTTGATATTCTGAATCTTCTTGCTCTTACTTCTTAGCCCCACTTATTTTCTTACATTCTGAGGAGATTTGATATTTGACCTATTTCACGACTAATGTCAAAGTTCTTTGGAACTTTTATGCTCAGTGACTGGCCTAATGAGATACTGCATTCAAGAACAGCGTGCAAGAAGCCATATTAGTGTTAAAGAGTCATTGCTGTCTCTGAGAATAACATGAAGTGGGCGAGTGACTGACACTATCTTGTACTCTCTTGCAATGATTATTTGTTGTAGTCTCATTATTTTATCTTACATTTTCTTTCATTTAAATAAACTTATATTGATAATTTCAGGAAAAAAAAAACAGACCAGGTACAAAACTAACAAATGCTGAATTCTGTAAAAATTTCTGGGCATGCATCTAAATGTGCTAAATGCTCTAGAGATTATTCTAGTATCAGGAGAACACAAGAATCTTACCATGGCTGCCAATGTATACCATCCATTCAAATAACTTCTTTCCAACCACTAACTACAATCTAAACAACTATCACTATGACCAAATATATTAACTTGTTTACCTGAATCACCCTATCCTTGAGTTGCACTTGAATCACTGAGAGTTTAAAATAAAGTATAGAAATCATTTAGCACTTAAAACACTCTACTTATGCATCCACTATTGAGAACCATTCATCACTTGAACTTCATGATTGTAGAACAGTTTGGTTGGAGAACTAAGTTGAGCTGACTTTTCAAAGGCAGATAATATACCACTCAGTACAAAGGCCTTGGGTCCAATCTTCCATACTGAAAAAAAAAAAAAAAAGCAAAACAATATCCTGTAGAATAACATTTATACTTGTGGAAGATATAATAATAAACAAGTGAAGCCAGATTGACCAAAACTTTGAATACAGCCTGTTGATATTTAATGAGCAATTTCTTTAATGAGCTTGAATATTTTGCTCCTCCTCCAATTCACATGATGAACTCTTAATCCTCAGTGTACCAATGTTGGGAGGTATGGTGTGGTGTGATTAAATCATAGACATAGACCTTTCACAAATGGAATTAGGTAGAAAAGACCTCAAGGATGGAAGTATAGTGCAGTGGTAGAATGTTAGGTAGCATATGCATGACTTTAGGTTCAGTCTCCAGTACCAAAAACGGGAAAAAGACAGACAGACTAAATGGCTGACCGACTGACTGAAATCTCAGAGAGCTCTTTTGCCCCCAACACTTGTTAAAACACATAAATTACAGCTGTTATTCCACATGACCTTTCTATAAAACAAGAAATTAAAAACTCATCAATTTTGGATACATTTATTTGAACTTTCAACCCTCAAGAACTGTCATAAATAAATTTCTGTCATTTAAAAATCACCAGTCCGTAGTAATTTACAATAACAGAACAAAGAAACAAAGGCAGGCAATGATACTGGTATGTACCTTGCAAGACATTGTTATTTACAGATGTGGTTTAGTAAGCAAGTAAGAATCTAGTGAAAATAGAAATAATTTTTACTGAGAATACAGGAAAGTTGTTTATAGACCTACTACTTTCTTTCTCTAAGAAGTTATTTAACTTTAGTTTTTTTCCCTGTTAAGGAAAAATGCCTCGATGATAAGTTTTTCTTTTTGTTCTAAAACACGTACTAAGCATAATCATCACAAGTTATCTATAAACTAATGAGAGTCGGCATATTCTTTAAATTCTTGAATTTTCCCACTGTGAAGTCATTTTGCGTTATGGCCCATTACAAAACTTAAATGTTTTGCTTTTTCATTAGCCAAATTATAATTTAAATTTGGTTATTCAAAAAATAATTTAGGGGCTGGGGATTTAGCTCAGCGGCATAAGTGCCTGCCTTATAAGCAGGCAGTCCTGAGTTCGATCCCTGGTACCAATAAAAATGAAAAAGACAAAAAAAATTTTAATTTAAACACAATTAGGCATTTATTATATGATATGTTAGCCAAATGTCAAGTAGTTACATAAAATATATTTAATAAAATTTGTCATCCAACTGTTATAGTATATTATTCAAACTAGAAATTATGTACATTTAAATTATCTTTTAATATGAAATTATGGAAATTAGACACATATTCTTAGATTTTCTTTAAAATAATTTTAGTCACCTAGATAACAGTTCATCCAAGTGTATCTATTCTGCACCATTTAGAACTAGTTATTTATAACTTCATCATTACAGTACTATTACTTCGTCTGAGGAGAGGAAAGATGCTTCAGGAAAGACACTGGTTGTCAAACAATCTCAGAACAAGGGGGATTTAAAGCCAAGATCTGCTATTTATTAGTTAAGAGAATTCAACTGAGATTCTTAAATATCTATTTTTTCTCATCTGTAGATTAGAAATGTTATGTCCTAATTTATAGAATTAAGTTAGATATTGAATAAAATATTGCCTTACACTATAGTAGACAAAGGCTATAGTTATCATCATTATATAATATCTAAGTGAAAAATGTGACACCTAAATAAAATATCTGATCCATGGTGATTAAAATACAGTTTATTTTAGTGGGTGTGCAGATATGCTTCATTTCATTTATTACTTATAGTAATTGCTAAAATATATATTGATTTATCACTTAATTTTACTTCTAGTAAATCTTTGTGTTCATGACCCAATAGTGGTATTTATAATAGGATGTACCACAATGCAAATAAAGAACTGCACATTATTTTGTCATTTAGGTATTCAATAATTTTTCACAAAGTAAAACAGAAACAATGTATTTTGTTTTTCTCCCTATAAGGAATCAACAAATTATCTTTTATTTTAATTTAAATATCAAAGTCTAATCTCTACTCAGGGAGAATATTTCATTGAAATTACATTGTTCCTTAATATATGCTCTAAATTACAGTACTAGTTTGTTTTCATGGAGAACCCATAGAAATTTTCCTTTTTCCACCAAGTGACATCTTTCAATTGAAATCAGCAATTAATTTCCATTTAGGAAAATAAGAATCACATTTTTAACCCTCACCAACACTATGAGATACCATAGGGAAGATAGTATTATAAGAGATGATCTGCTTTTGAAATCTCATCACTATAAAGATAGGCCAGTTAAAACAGGACAGAAATGAAACATACAGCTAGTCACTTATCAGCTTCATAGGAAACATGGTGTTAATTATCTTGTTCTCATACTCTCTGTTTAAAATAGATATCAAAAATTAACTACCAATTTTATTATTTTCTAATCAAGTGAATAATAATTCATGCTAATTATTTATTTGCATATTAAATATATGGAATTTTTACTTATTTGAGAAGTAGTTGCTATAACATCAAACAGACCTCTAAGTCAAAAAAGTAGCTTAATTTTTGAGAGAAGGATCTAAAATTGCAAGATCCAATCTGCGTTTTTAGAATCTTGTGGAGCAAAAATACATAGAGCTAGAGAAAGACTTACAAAGCAAATATATGCATATAAAAATAAGCAATATAAACTGAAAACCATTTTGTGAAAGGAATAGCTGGTGATCGCGTTAGCTGGGGCTGAGTGTTTGGATGCAGCGTGGACGAAGAGGTGACACAATAATCTGAAAGGAGGCTGCGAGAACCTTTAAGTCATGCGCAGTTCAAAGCCATAGTGTTTAATAATCGATGTTAATAATTATTAAAAATATTATTAAACACAGGAATAACCTTATGTAAGGTAAATGACTAATTGATTCTCATTGTTCTGCAAAATTTAATATGCAAATGACATATCTAGGTTAATCTAAATGCCTACATATAGCCTGGAAAATTCTGAGTGTTAGTCCATAGTACAGTTCTCTGTTGTAAATAGTACATTTAATCAATAATACGTATCTCTGTTGCACATAATCACATCCTACAATTGAATGTTTTCTTCTTTATCTTAAAAAACTTTCTATATATTCTGATGAAGATAAGCCATAAAATGCTATAGACAGAAAGACAGAGACATGCAGATGTATTTCCTATCAGGTATACATACACACGTTGAATGGACGATTTCTAAAAATGTAAAAGTTAGAGTTGAATTTGGAATTCCTTTGAATAAATAATTTTAGAAAATTTAATTAATGATTCCTCTAAGAGATAAAACTCCCGAGAATTTTATGTCAGTCTTCAAATACACTTGTATTCACTAATTCTTAGGCATATGCAAATATTTGACAATCTTCTGATTAAATCTTCCTCTTTTTCCCCTTTTGATGGGATCTAAATCAAAATATTGACAGAAACAATTTCCGGAGGCAAAATGGAAAAGTACACAGGATAGGCAAAGATGCATGAATGTCTCTGCTTTCTCATGATTTATATTCTGTGTGACTTCTGTAGTGAAAAATAAGAATTTCAAACCCTTTCTCACTTTGAACTATGATTTTGGCAAGGCTGAGGGGAAAAAAGAAGACTTTACCAGACAAAATACTGATGTTTTATTTCGAGTATTTTCTGTTATCATGTAACTGTTACCCATATGATTGCATAAACTCCTGTAGTAACTTCTTCAGGACACAAATTAATTACTGAATGGAGTAAAAGTGGCTTATCCTAAAGCATCCTCGAGTGCCGTGATGTACATCTGTAATTCCAGTACTCTGGGAGGGTAAGGCAAGAGGCTCACAAATTCAAGCCCAGTCTGGGCAATTTAGTGAAACCTGGTCTAAATATTAAAATAAAATAATGTAGGCTAGTGATGTAGCCCAGTGAAAAGCAGGCCCTGGGTTTAATATCCAATGCAAATATTAAATAAAATAAAGAAGCACAAATGCACAAAGTGTTTACTACATGGATATTTATAAATTCAGGCTTTCATTTGTTCTTTCAACATTTGTTCTTTTCGTGTGAATCATTCTCCATGAAGATAGAAGATATAGTCTAGACTATATCCACACACTGATGTAAATATGAACACCACATTAGATCTAGTATAGACTGGTGTTAGCTAGTTACAGTTTATTTCAGGGGCTGGGGATATAGCTCAGTGGCACATCGCCTGCCTGGCAAGCACGACAAACCTGTGAACAGGCCTCTGGTTTACCTAGGAATTTTTTATAGCCCAAACTCATAATAAAAGGAGAAATGGCACCTAAGGTTCAGAAAGCAACACAAAGAAAATATTAGATTTGACAAAACCAAGGAAGTGTGGGACAACAGAGCTCAAATGTCACCATGGAAATTCTGACTTTGTCTTAGCCCTGGCATCCCTAATTTAAACATGCATCACAGAATAAAGGGTAAGTATGTGAAGTGATGAACATGTTAATTATCTTGATTTAATCATTTCGTGATGTATGTACACATCAAAACATCAGATGGTATCCCATAAATATATACAAGTAGTATTTGCCAATTGAAAATTAACAGGAAAAAAATGAAAACAAGAAAACAGGGAAACGTACTATGTGGTTTTAAACAAGTGGCTAAACTCCTGGATCCATCAACTTCTTTATCTGTTATGTGAAGAATTATCCCCAATTCATAGTTGCAAATAGAATACAGAATGCTGTGCATAAAAGCAGCTGCTAAGTGATAAATCCGCAAATACAGGTTGTCATTTCCATTCCTTCTCCGTCTTTGGAACTGGGATGTAGGGGATCACGCCTGAGCAGAGCTAAGATTTGTAGAGTTTTCGTGTGGAGGACAAACTGAAACCAAAGTCACGCTGTAGGGGGAGGAGAAAGGATGTGCGGATGAGAATGATTCCTATCACAGTAAAAAGTGAGCGTTCCTAAGGCACAGAAACAAAGAGCAGAAAAACAGTTTATCAGGCCTGCCTGTTTTTATCAGTAGCTGCCCTGGAGACCCATCAGTTTGCCAGTGCATTAGCTGGATGCAACAAAAGCGTGAAGAAAATCAGTATTCCGGCAGTCTTCGTGGGTTCAGCTTGATAAGCCGCGTGGGAAGTTGGTTGTGGAGCCCCTGTGATAATGAAAACGGCTCACTTCGTATTACAAAGATATTACTTATCTGCTCGAGTTTGAAAAGCTACACAAACTCCTACATTTTCCCTATTTACATTCTTGCCTTCCACACACCATTTAAGTGCAGGACATTTTGTGCTATTTTTGCCAAAACATAGGAAAGGCTGTGTGGGGTCCCTGCTCTGTTTTGTTTTAGAAACAAGTCAAAACACGGTTGCCTGTAGCTGTATGAGTTTCTAAAACTTCAAACTTTTTAGTTGTGACTGTTGACCACTTTTTTCCTCAGCTTGGAGACAAATGATAATCAGCCTTTCACCATGACACTGATAAGGAGGGTTCCAGATAAGAAACACCCTTTTGTGAAAATAATCTCACAGCTATGGAGGTGGAGAGGGCCTTGCTGGTCTGTTTAAGTAAGTGCTCATAAGAAACAAAGTTTAGTTCATGGTTTTAGGAAGCAAGATCAAAGGAATGGACCCATAAAAGAAACTTCGATTTTTTTTTTTTTTTTGGAACATTTTCATTTTTAAAGAAGCACTTTTTGTTCCAAATGATTACCTTTTCTAAATAGGTAGAAAACGCAATATTTGAAAGAATATTTTTTTAACTCAATATACCCTTGGCAGTATTTGCAGAAATTGCTACTGTTCATCATGTCCCAAGCTGTGAAAATCACTGGCAAAAATAAATACCAGACAAAGGAATCTTTTGGATGATCATTTAAAAATAACTCAATTATAAGTCTACTTCTTTTCTTTGCAAAAAGACGATTACATTAAGCATTACTAAAGTAACTACCTCTTATTAGCTTGTAAGCGCCACATTTTCCATTTGTATTTTACTGCACTGAATGCTCAAAACAAGCCTCGGAGAAGCCTGAGATGAAGCATAGCAGCTCGGACAGATACGGGTTAAGCTGTCTAGAATCCAGCAATTTTTCAAGGGTGGAATTTATCTAGTACTGGCAGCAAAGACAAAAGTAAAGCACAATATTTATGTCGGCGAGGACTTAAAGGAAGCTTATATCAAATCTTATTAGCAGCATTTTGCATAGTGTTGCATATAAAAACTATAAAGACAAATGTCAGTGCTTTTCAAGTAGTTAACATTAGACTTTTAAAATTTATATAAATAGCTATACATACATACATATGTACATAAGATATAAACAAATACAGATAAAATTAAATCCTTTTTCAATATTATCCCCACTCCCTTTATTCTTCCTTTCATAAAAGATAATGATCATTTATGGGGTTTCCACATCTATATATACATCAGATATATTTTCAGATGAAATTTCTAATTTATCATATGTGTATTTGCCACTTGTATATCTTTTTTGGAGTATCTGTTCAATATTTGGTCCATATCCATTTGTCAGTTTTTACTTTTTAAGAATTCTTCATATATTTTGAATATAAGTTATTTTATACATACTAGTAAAGTCTTTCTTTGACTAATTGAGGATGTTCAATTGTTAATTTGTTTTTTATATATAGTTTTGGACAATGCATTGAAGAAATACTTGCCCTACTTTAAGGTCTGCTTGATTTTTGTCCTTTTTCCCCTAGAACTTTCATTTTGTTTATTCATTTATTTAAGCCAGGGTACTGCTGTGTAGTATAGCCTGGCCTCAAACTCACAGCAATTCTTCTGCCTTGTCTATTGAATTTGGGGTTAAAATGAGTGTACCACCATGTCTGGCTGAATTTTCATCTTATTAGATGCTACCTTTAAACAATTATCCATTTTGGTTAATATTTGCATATGATTTGAGATATGTTTTAGATTTATTTTTATACGCATAATGAAGTATTCAAGCACTAAATATTGAAATGGTGATTTTCTCTATAAAAGTTTCACTTTTATCAAAGATTTACTTTCCAGAAAAGTATTAATCCATTTCCAACTCTCAATTGCGTTCCGTGTTTTCTATCTTTACCCCAATAACATACTACTTTATTACCATAACCTTAAAATAAATCTTAATTTTCCATGACAAATAGTACCTCAAGAAATTTATGACCACCAAACCAGTATTATAAGAAATTCTCAAAGATACCCTGGAAAGAACAATGAAACCAACAGTCAGTAGGTCAAAAAGAGTAAATATCTGGTAGGATGAGCATCTAAGTAAAAGGGTGTGAAATGAAGAAACCAGCAATAGAAAAGCAATGCAAGGACAAAACAAGTCAGCACTTCTCAGTAACAACTCTCAGTATAAATGGTCTAAGTTCTCCGATCAGAAGATGATGGATTGGCAGAAAAGAACAAAACAGAAAATTCAACAATATGTAGTATTTAAGACACACATTTACTTCAAAAGATATAGATTAAAAATCAAAGATTGGAATATAATATTGCATGCAGCAGGAACTCAGATAGAAGCTGGAATTTCAATCCTAATTTTTGGCAGAGTGGACTTCAAGCCATGACTGATCAGAATGGACAAAGACAGTCACTACATATTGGTTTGGGGAACATTTCAACAGGAAGAATTCACAATTATAAACATATTCACCAAATAGTGGCACATCTAACACCATAAAACAAACACTAATGAATGTGAAAAGTCAGATAAACACCAAAATAATTGGAATTTAAGATTTCAATACCCCACAAATAGGTCACCTAGGTAAAAAATTAATATACATAAAAATTGAACAAAATCTTTGAATAAGTGCATCTAATAGATATCTACAGGGTCACTTTTCCAATCACAGAATACATATTCTTCATAAAAGTACACCTGACTTTCTTGAAAATAGATCACATACTAGCCAATAAAGTCTGCTTAAATAAATCCAAAAGAATCAAAATTATGCCATGCATATTACTGCGCCATAATGCATAAATTAGAAATTCATGGCAACATACATCTTAGACACTGTGCAAACACAAGGAAATTATACAATCCATGGGACACAAACGAAATTAAAGAAGAAATTAGGTTGTTCTACTGTCAAATGAAATTCAAATATGATGTACCAGAACCTATATGACATGATAAAAGCAATGTTTTGAGGGAAGTAAACTAACACATCAAAAAAGAAAAAAAAAAAAAAAAAGAATGAGTTCAAGTAAATAACCTACTGATGTTCCTCAAAGTTATAGAAATGCAATCTGATACAATCCAAAACAAAAGCTAATATGAGGAAGGAAATTATAAGGATGAAGGCAGAAATTACTGAAATTTAGAATAAAAAATTACAAAGAATCAATGAATCAGAGTTGGTTCTTTGAAAGATTAAACATATACAAGCCCATCGGCAATTTTACCAAAAGAAGGAAATACCTAAATCTGAGCAACTAGAAATGAAAATGTGAAATCACAACAGATTCCGTTGAAATTAGATGATTGCTGAGTAATTTGAGAACCGGTAGTCTAATAAAATGGAAAACTCAGAGGATACAGATTAAACTCCAAGTATATATAAACAACCAGAGCTGAAATATTGCTCTGTAAGCCAACATCAGTCAGAGAAATTGAAGAAGTAATAAAAAAAATCATCAACAAAGTAAAGCCAAAGTCCCCATAGAATCACTGCCAAATTCTGCAAAAACTTTAGAGAAGATCTAATGCCAGTACTCCTCAAACTATTTAATGACATCAAAAGCAATACTCCCAAAGTCATTCCTGGATGCAAACATTGCCCTGATTCTAAAACCAGAGAAAGATTCAACAAGAACAACACAAAAAACTACAAGCCAATCTCTTTTCAATATAGATGCAAAATTTTCAGTAAGATTGAAAAATACAGTCTAGCAAATTATCAAAAAACCCCACCATAACCAAATACAATTCATCCCAGGGATGCAGGGAAGGTATAAATATGTGAGTCAGTCAATGTAATATATAGCATTAACAGAATCGAGAAGAAAAACCATATGATCATCTCAATAGATGTAGAAAGAGCACTTGATAAAGTCCAGCACCCATTCAAGTAAAGAAAAAAATTAAAGAAGATTTGAATAGAAGATCTTTATGTCAATCTGGTAAAAGCCATCTATGACAAACCAGCCAACATCATTCTAAATGGTCAAAAACTGAAAGCTTTTGCTCTAAAATCAGGAACAATAGAAGAATTCAGACTATCACCACTTCTGTTCAATGTAGTTCTGAAAACATTAGTCAGAGCAATTAGACAAAAGAAAAGGAATATGGAAAAAAGGAAAAAGATAAATTATCAATATTTGCTGAAGACATGATACTCTGTAAAGAAGAACTCAGAAACCATACCAAAATACTCTTAGATCTAATATCCAACTTTGTTAGATCAGCATGGTCCAGAGTCAGCATGCAAAATCAATAACGTTCCTGTACAACAATAACAAATTCATCAAGAGGGAAATCAGGGAAATAATACTCTTCACAATAGCATCAAGAAAAATGATATACTTAGAAATTAATCTAAACAAGGAAGTGAAAGACCTCTGCAATGAAAACTATAGTATTCTGGAAAAGGAGATTGAAGAGAATGTCAGATAATGAAAAGACACTCCCTGTTCTTGGATAAAGTCAATCTTGGCAACAAGACCCAGACAGGGGACATCACAATTCCAGATTGCTATACTACAAAGCTACCATGATAAAAACAAATAAACCAAATAAACAAAACAACCCTCCTCAGTATTGGGGAAAAAACAGATTTATGGACCAAGAATAAAATAGAAGATATAGAAACACTTCCAGCATACTAAACTACCTTATCATTGACAAAAGGGCCACATCCCTTTGCTGAATGGTAGAGAGCCTCTTTAGCCCTTGGTGCTGGGAAATTTGGCTACCACATGCCAGCAGTTTGAACCTATTCCCATATCTCTCATTGTGCACTAAACTAAAATCAAAATAGATCAAAGATCTATACATTACAATGGAAATAATCAATCCTCTGGAAGATATAGATGAAGGCAAAAACTTTATGAAAGAATCCTATCACAAGAAATAATGTCAAGAATCAACAAAATTACATCAAAAGCTTGTGCATAGCAAAAGTAAACGCATCAGAGTGAAGATATATCCTGCAGAATGGGAAAAAAATTTTTGCTAGGTAGTCCACAAAGGACTAATATGTAGACTATATAAAGAAGTTTAAAAAAAATGACACTCCTAATTTAAGAACACAATTAAAAATGGGCATCTGAAATAAATAGACACCTCAGGGATTAGTACAAATGACCAATAAATACATAGGTTCACCACCACTAAGGTAGCCAGTGAGAAATAGAGTAATGTAAAATATACAGAAATTACAAAGAGCAGCAGTATTTACTGTGGTACTTACTGATACTAGACTGAGGCAAGCACCCAGGTAGTGGTTTTGCTTCCTACAAAGACATATTCATGGCTCACCCACAGGATGACACAGAAGTTTTCATGAAGATGCAAGGCAACTTGGGCAAAATTCACACTTTGAGATACAGGAGAAAATTGTTCATGGAAAAATCACATCATCAGGGCATTGTAATATGCAACCATTTTCTGTATAGCAAAGATTCAATCTCATCATGGAGCAATCTGGCTCTTGCCCTTGGACCTTGGGATTTAATGTCTAAGAATATCCTGATAAAACTCTCTCTCTTTCTCTCTCTCTTTCTCTCTTAATACATTTGATAGTCTAGTAATGTAATTTGTGGTGGGGACTTCAAGCTATATTGTACTAGCTTAATCCCTAGAGGAGCTAGAAGCCTGGGTCAGCCACACAGGTGGCCAGCCACTATGTCAATGAACAAGCCCCAGTAAAATCTCTGGACACCAATGCTGGAGTGAACTTTCTTGGATGCAAAGACTTAGAGCATATTTTCACACAGCATGCTGTGTGAAGTTAATACAGCATTACTCCTCTTGAGAAATAAACTGGAAAATGTATTGGGAACAGACCTGGACCCTCCTCCATTTATCTCTTCCATTGACTGATTTTTATTTTATTTTATTTGTTTGTCTTTTGCTACAGAACATGTTTTAGTCTGTGCAAGCTGCTATTACAGAATACTATCGGCTGATAATTTACAAGCAATACAAGTTGTTTTTCATAGTTCTAGAGGCTAAGAGATTCAAGATCAAGGTGCTAGTAAATTCAGTGTCTGGGGAAAGTCTGCTTCATAGTTCATGAATAGCTCTTTTCCATGTCCTCAGAATGTGGGAGGGGTGAGGGATCTATGGAGTCTGCTTTATAAAGGAACATCTCATTTTTTAAGATTCTATCCTCAGGATTTACCACGTACTAGAAGATTCATCTCAGAATATCATGATGAAGACTAGATTTTTTTTTTTTGTATTGGAGACCAAAATTGCAACCTTGCACTTGCCAAGTAGGCAATTATGCCACTGAGCTAAATTCCTGGCCCTAGAATTTTTGCATATAAGGACTAATTGAAAAATATGGTGACATCACTGATCATTTGAGAAATGAAAATTAATGCCAAGATTCCATCTCACTCCAGGCAGAATGGCTTTTATCAGGAAGTCAAACCAGGAGAAATTGAAGATGGCACATCAATAAGCAGCAAAATAAAGAGCCTCTCTGAGAGAAACAGCTCAGATGCTAGAATAAAACCTCCTGGAGAAGACCAGAGGGAAAGAGATAAGTCCTTTGGACCCAGGAAGAAACCAAGGGGAAAAAACAGAAAACAAAATCATGGACGGAAGGCTGCAGCCAGACTTGCTCTCACTGGAGCCAGTTCCATCGTGTAGGAAATGCTGCTGGAATCCGAAGATGCGCGGTCATAGTGAAGTTGGAGTTTGGTAAGCCTGAGGGCCTCGGTGGGAGGAAGTGGTCACAGAGGGGACTGGTAAAGCAGAGAGCAGTACTCAGCTTGGAGATCTGGCTCAGAGAGCTGTACTGGCTCACAGTGAGTGTGCGGAAATCAATCTTCCTACAGGAGTGGGCAATTGACTTGGCGATATTTTGGAGTTGGGCAGGATAAGCCCGGAACCAGAATTGCAGTGGCTTCAATCAGCCACTCCTAGTGCAGAGCAGATTTGTGAGAATTGCTCAGACTGAGTCCTGCCTCTGTGTGTGATCCAACAGCCAAGGACAAGGTCTGCACAGCACACACTAATGTGGTGAACACTCCCAGAGCTTGACCAGCTCAGAAAGGAGGGTCCAGCTTCCGCTTTCCCTGCTTATACTTCAGTGGTCACCAGCAGACTGGGAAGGGCAGCAATCCCTAGCTAGCATGCTTCAGAGTAATTGTAGCCAATACAGGAAGTGCCGGGGACCACCAGTACCCACTTGTCTGGAAGAAATCAGAAACCTGACAAGGGGAAGAAACAAAAGGATGTCTCCAGCCCCCAACACAAACAGTCTTGGCCCAGGGGAAGTAAACACAGAAGAGATTGGGGATTGCACACCTACGCTGTATGAAAAGCAGCATCTGACATAAAGAATTATCTTCGTGACATTATAAAAGAACTAAAACCAGAAATTCTAGTACAAGTAAAGGAAGATATAAGAAAAATAATAAAAGAAGTGCTAAGCACCTCTCAAGAAGACACAGATGGAAGAATGAAGGGACATTGAAAAAGGGGAGAAACCTTCAACAAAGAATATAAAAAAATCTAGAACACATGAAACAGATTCAGAGAGACTATGAGGAAATTAAAACCTCCATTGAACGCTAGAAAAACTGCTTGAAAGAAACTAAACATAGACTATCAAACCTTGAAGACAGGTTTGTAATGTGTAATTGTGAATGGAATGGATCTCTTAAAAATAACAAGGAACCAAGAAGTAACAATACAAAGACCAGAAGATGACAAGAGGATCTATAACTTAGTAATAAAAAATGTGAGTGAGGAAGCAGGGGAGAAACAAAATGAAACACAAAGGCTATTTATAGAAATAATTAAAGAAAAATTTCCAGGCATAGGAAAAGGAAATGTTATCCAGGCATAGGAAAAGGAAATGTTATACAGATATATGAGGCATACAGAACACTAGTCAGCTATAACCAAAAGAGATCCATACCCTGAAATTCAACACAAGATCAGAATATTAAAAGCTGTCAGAGAAAAGAAACAGATCACCTATAAAGAAAAACTCATCAGAATCATGACAGACCTCTTGACACAAACTGTCAAATCAAGAGGAGCTTGGAGTGAAGTATTCTAAGCCCAGAAAGAAAATAACCTCCAAACCAGATTGATGTGCCATGCAAAACTATCTCTCAAAATTAATAGAGAAACAAGATGCTTCCATGACAAAGAGGAATTGGGGGAGTTTGTGACCACCAACCCAACCCTACAAAAAATACTGAAGGACATTCTAGAGAGAGACAAAAAAAAAAAAAAAAAAAAAAAAAAAAGACCATGGTTTCAAGAACAGCAACAGAGGAGGCTCACTGAACAGGTCAGATAGTGGAATGAAGGGGAAAGGTAGACAATCAAGAGCAGAAAAAATAGCATGGCTGAGATGAGGCAGAGAAGATAACCTTGATACACTACTGAAAAAAACACAGGCAGAGTGGATAAGGAGATAGGATCCATCAAGATGCTCTATTTAAGAAATATATTTAACCTGAAAGAAGGCTTATGGACTGAAAGTCGAAGATGAAAAAACAATGCTCTATGTGACAGGGAGCCAGAAAAAAGTGGGGGTAGCTCGCCCTTCAGCTGCAGATTAGTTGAAAAGACATAACACTTTTATACAATGGAGAACTACTCAGGTATAAGGAAGGAAATCCTTGAGGCTCTTGCAGGTAAATGGATACAACTTGAGGCCCACTCCAGGCGTAAAAAGGTTCAGAACCACTTAGGTAAATAGTGGGTTGCCTCCCTAATCTAAAAACTAAACAGGTAGTGGGATACAGAATGTACAATGCCCTTGTGAAAGTGAAAGGGGAGCAATTGTCTAAAAAGGGAAGGCAGTGGACATTGTTAATCTTGTATCATGATTTGAAACCCTTATTGTTTTCATAGCTCTGTTTAGTTTGGTTGCACAAAATCTGTTCCAGTTTGTCTACTTGTACTAGATTTGAGGGCTATTCTAATGATAGCAGGATATACTATGGCAACCATTTTTGATTTCCTATTAACCTAATCTGAAGCCCTGTATTGCTTTTACTGCCTTATTTTGGTTGATTTTATTTGAATGTGTCTTGTTCAATCACCATCTTGTCTTGACTGATTTTATTCAAATCTGTTATGTTTGATAGTATCGTCTATTAATATAGTCAACTACTCTAAAGACAATAAGATTCACTATGGTAGCCATTCTAGTTTTACTATTACCCTCTTTTGAGTCCTCTGAGTCCTCTTTTGAGTGTCTCCAATGTTTTGTTTTTATTGATTTTGTTCCACACTGCTATTTTCAATTTTATTGTACCTGATGATATGGGCAATTCTATTGAAGATAACAAGAGACATCATGGTAACCACTGTAGGTTACCTTGTATTGTGGTTTTAAATTATGTATTATGTCATCCTTTTGTTTTGAATGACCCCATATTTTTCTCATTTGGTTTTATTCTTTTTTAAAAAAAGAAGTCAAACAATAACAAACACTGGAGACAATATAAAGAAAAAGAAAGCTGTTGGTGGAATCACTGTGGAATCACTGTGGAAATCACTGTAGCGATTTCTCAAAAAACTAGGGTTAGAGATCCCATTTGACCCAGTTATGCCTGAAAGAAATTAAAAACATCATACCACAGAACTGCACACCCATTTTTATAGCAGCATAGTTAGTAATAGCTCAATCTTGGAAACAACCCAAATGCCCATCTACCAAGGAATGTTTAAAAAGGATTTTTTTTTTTACAACAGAGTACTGGTTTGCCATAAAGGAGGATAAGCTTGAGACATTTATAGACAAATAGATGCACCTTGAGACCATACTCTTAAGTGAAATAAATCAGTCAGACATGTGTAAATATTGCATTGTTCTCTGGTGTGAGAAACTGAAGTTGTAAATCAGGATCAAAGTGTATAGGAGGTATTGTGAAATAGGAAGAAGTGGTTCAAAAGAAAGGGGAACTAGGGAGAGGGGACCAGGGAAAAAAGGAAGGGAAAATAAAGCAAGTGAAAAAATAAGCATAAAATGGAAATAAACTTTGTAAATAAGGAGGGTAAGAGGAGCTGAAGGGAAGGGAGGAGATGTGGGGGGGGGAGAGCAATTAAGATGTATCATACACAGGAATGAATTCCCTATAGGGAGTGTGATCATTATGTACACCTAACCTGCACCAATAAACCTAATACAAATAAATAAGTGAATGAATAATAAACAAATTTATCTCCTCTATTTCCTATACTCCATCAGCTAACTAAGTATATTTTTGACTGTATAGCAATGTAAATCATCACTTTTATTTCTGAAATCTAATCAATTATATATCATTGAAATAAAGGAAAAATATGGTGAATGTTTAAGTTTTAAAAATAACTTATTATAGCAAAAGGCACATTGCCAAGAATGATGTGATAAATGAATTCAAAGCAAGGGACAGTATTTTGAATAGGCTGAGGGAGATTAATGACAATGTGTTTTTCACTATAGGAATTTTAAAAATTTAATCATTCGATGCATATTTTGGTCACACCTCATTGATCAAACAGTTATGGCAATTTTTGTCAAATAAAAACATTATGGTGTGCCCTTCTTGTTTACTGAGTCTATCACTTGCAACTTTTGGCTTTTCCTCAAACTAGAAATGGCCATTAAAGGTGAGCATTTTAAGTTGATTTGGGACATGGGGGCATCAATGACAGTGTTACTAGACAGCATGAAACAGCACTTCTGGAGCAGCTTTGAAAAATAAGCACAGTGATGGGATAAGGGTGTTTCAGGTAAGGGAGAGTATTTTGAGAGAGGTTATTGGCAATGTGCCTTTTACTTTTTTTATATCAGAGATAATAAAATCCAACAAAAAAAAAAAGCAAAGCCAAGTAAAAGCAAAATTGGTGCAGAAGTTCAAAGCAGGACACAAGGAAAACAACACTAGCAACCGTAGTATATCTTGTTATCCTCACAATAGTTGCCCATTCCATCAGGCATAGCAAAATCAAACACAAAGCAGAATAAAACTAATCAACACAGAATATTGATTAAAGCAAAACAATCGAACAAAGCAAAACAGTGAGAACAGTATTGGATTTCAAAGGCAAGATAGAAAGAAATCCCCCATATTTGCTATATTACATACTGTTATGCTCCCCAGAGATGCTCCGACCTCTGGCCCCAGGCCTGCAAAATCAAACAAACAGTACAAGCATTTAGTTGTTTTTTGTACCTTAGTTGCTATCAACTCAGCCTGTCCTCCAAACCAGACAGTTGCTTTTGGGAGTTGGGGGGAGGGAATGGGGGAGTGGGATTGATTCTCAGCCCATGTGTCAGTAGGCTCATGGGAGGTGCTATCTGACTTCTCTCTTCCTTGAACCCTCACAGCTTGCATGACTTTGTAGAAAGCCTGGATAGTTGGCTTCTTGGTCGGTTCCTCCAGTCACAGCATGGCCAGTTCTCTGGAGGCACTAATTTTTCTCTTCCTGGAACCTGTGTTGCTTGCTTATATGTCTTTCACTGTAAACATTTTTAAATTTAAATATTCATTATAGCTTTCAACTGTGACTCATATGAATCTTTAAGGTACATTCAGTCTAGAGGAACTCACAGTCATAGATATATAACAGCCTCAATGAGTTCTGTGAATCATTCTGGTGAATATAAAACTAAACTTGGTTTTCAAAACTCTGAACTTCCAACTGATGGTATTTCTGCTGTTGATGTCAGAAGTCATGGGGATTGTATCCCAATTTTGCACAGCTCAATGGGGATGGAAGGCACCCACTGACCTCTGGTTACAACAGAGAGCTGACCATCTGAGAAACCAGGTTTTAGTGTAGCAAGCATAGTTAGTCACTTGCTGTCAGAAAAGCTGACCACACTGTTCTGTAGAAGCTGAGATTTGGAGGCGATGGAAGTGCTGCAAAAGTCATTTTCTGGGGAAGTAAAGAAGCCTCATGAGAAAGTACAATGAAGCAGGAAGAAGAATTCCTACTGTCTGCTTGCACTCCAGTATCTCTTTCTGGACAAAGATTAGCATTAATCCTGCTGGCAAAGGAAATATTTAAAGGGTCTATCTAGGGTTTTGCATAGCAAACAATGAAAAATGAATCAGGAGCTGAAATATCCTAAACACATATTTAGCACAGTTAGGCTTCTAACTTCTGTCTAGGGTATCTATTTTCTTTGGTAAATTTTATGGTTTTTTTCCTTAATATTCTGCATTGTGTTGTGATGTCTATGCCACTTCCCTTATGGCTTTCTTTGCTTCCTTGTTTAATTTTGCTTGCTATGATCTGAAGTTTCACAACTATTATCAAGAAAGCAAGTAACAGCAAATACTAACAATGCTGCATGAAAAGAGGAACTCCTTGTAGAATGTATGGGTATAGGAATGTATAATGGTACAACCCGCACGAAAATCCATATAGAGATTCCTCAAAAATCTAAAACTAGAAATTCTATTTGACTTAGCTATTCTCCTTCTAGGTATTCTCCTAAAAGAATTAAAGATATTTTACCCTGATGCATGTACACTCATGTTTATGGTAGCACAAGTCATGACACTAAATCTTGAAGGTCGCCTATACGCCCAGCAACAGATGATTAGATAAAGAAAATGTGATATTTATACACAATGAAGTTTTACTCTCCTATAATGAAGGTTACAGTTGAGTCATTTGTAGGAGAATGGATATACTTTGAGACAATAATGTTAAGTAAGATAATTCAGACACACCAATTGAAATATACATATCAAAATATAAATCAACAGCAAAATAAAGGACAGAAAATAGGAAGTAGGGAGATAAATTTTTGTCAAATGGAAAGGAGATCAAGAAATGGAGGGAGGTGAGGAAAGGAAGGGAGAGAAATAATATCTAAAAACCAACAATGCCAACATGTTATTTACACATTCCAACTTTCCACGTGGAACACAATCATTATATATGATATATGCAAGCATATAAAAATGTAAACAAACTGAAATAAACATCAAAAGCTATCTATCAACCTGGACTAGGAGTGTAGCTCAGTGGTGGAGCATTTACCTAATGTGTGCCAGGCTTTGGATTTAATCCCAAATGCATCCAAAAAATTGCACAAAATCCATTGTCAACAAGTGGAAAAGTACATAAGTATTATTATTTTCCTTCATTCTTAAATTTTCTATTTGTTTCTTCTAGGACTGCAAATAGACTGTCAAAGTTCTTTTTCTATTTTAGTTGTTTCTTAGGTTTCATTTTTTTCCAAATTTTTATAACCCTGTGTACATTATAAAAGAAATAGTTCAAGTTTTTTACCTCCAAGTACATTTTTTCTTCATATGTGCCAATATATATATATCCTACTGAGATTTTACTTCTGATTACTTTTCAGTAGGCTTCAAATTGGCTCATTTTTTAAACTACCTGCTTGTTGTTATGCATCTAATTTTGTTAACTTGGGTACTATCCTCTGTTCACTCTTGTTTAACTTTATCAAATTAATGCTGTGGGGTGTCATTTGAGCATTTGTATTCCAGGTGTGTTCTATCATTTTCAAATGAATTCTTCCTAGTAGTAACTATTTCTTTAAAATAATTATCTGTTTATTCAATTTTGACTCACAAAGGGCCAGGATGTGAATAAGCTCTTACTTTTCAAGTTTATTTTGGTCCTCCAATTGAATTTACAGAGTTTGCGTTTCTAACTTTTTTTTTTCTTGGTTCCTACTGGAAAATCAGTTTATTCAAAGACAAGAAATAAATCTGAATAATTAACTGTCTTAACTCTTTTTTTTATGATGAAAAAATAAGACAAAGAAAAATTTCCACTTACTCTTTATTTTATCTCCAGTAAATTCTGAAGCACTTCCTGCCATATTTCTAAGGAAGAAAGCTTGTAAAATAATGTGTAAAGAATTTTGAGTGCCTTGTGTAAAAAAGTTTGCTAAATATATATGCAAGTTACTGTGTTGACAAAACTGAAACATTCTGAAATCCCTGGATGACAGGCATTACGTTGAAATACGTGCAGAGAAACGTTGTTAGGGACTCACAACAAGACAGGCAATTTTTCAGACACAAAGTGTCCTAGTTAAAATGAAATGCTGAAGAGATAAATGTGCCCATATATTGAGTTTACAGAAGAAATTAATGAAGTCTTATTTCCCAGGGGTACGTATTTGAGAAGGAAGAATTTTAGAAAATGTTTGTTAGTTGTTAAATTTGTGTGACCAGTATATTTAGTCCAAAGTTAAGCATCCATCAAAAGTATTGTATCAATGTCTTTTCTCATTGCAGCTTTTTGTGGACATAGTATAAATATCTTTGTATTTTGTTTAGTGTTGAGCACTTGTGATAGGTGTACGCTGGTGTGTAGCTTTGGAACAAGGTGAGAAGGTATAGGATTCCTTTGTCTTACAATCAGGGAAATTAATCTTAGATTGAGATGTCTCACATAATAAACATATTTAGTGATCAACTATGAGATTCCTAGCTAATGGATTAGGATCAAACACTGATTTTTTTTTTTTTTTAAGTCTGGTTCATATCTCAGCTCCTTGATTTTGGAGTCCCAGTAGTGGTATTTGGCTTGAACTGGTGTATTAGCCTGCAGAGTCTTTCCTCCTACACTCATCCTTCCCTGACTGTATGAAACCGCTTCCGATAAAAACTATTACACTAAATTTAACATGCTATTAAAATACTGTGCATTTCTTGATGATCTGTTGCAGTTACACGGACCCTTACATAATACACAGTATACATTTTTCTAGATATATTTTAATTTTTTATATAAGTGAAACTTATTTTTTGTTTAACATTATTCTTTTTTTTAGTATGTGGGCAGCCAAAATAAGCCTTTTTGAGACAGGGTTTCACTATGCTGGCCTTGAGCTCACTTTGTAGCCCAAACTTGCAGCAATCCTCCTGTCTTAGCATCCCAAGTGCTGGGATTACAGGCATCTGCCATCATACCTAGCAACATTATATGTATGAGATATATCTGTGTTGATAAAAAATGTTTATCTTTTAAATATTTTATGTCATATAATATTCTTTTAATGACTAATGTAAATACTCCTGTTAGTATTTTTTATTAACAAGGCTTCAGTAATATATAGTATATAAAATATACTATATATATAATAAGTGGTATATAAAATATAAAGTATTGTAATAAAAGCATATATGCTGTTCTGCACCTATGCAAAAGTGTATACATATGAGTGTGTATGTGAAACTGCTGAAAAAGCATATATACATTTGTTACAAAAATGTATTATTTTCTCTATACCTTAATATACTCTCAGCAGGAGAATTTCCTTTTAAAATTCTCCCCACTGGTGATTTTTCCTAGTTCTTTTTATATGTTGTATTTATTGTTGTATTTATTTGTTGTGATAAGTATTTTTGCTGTACGTGGTATTCTGACTTTTTTATCTGATAAAGTAAGGATATTTTTTACTTTGTTTGCCCTCTACAGTTTCTGATGATAATTTAACTATTTTTTCTATGAATGTTTGTATATTTTTCAACTCTTAAGGTGTTTTATCATTTTTATTTTATGAAAAATAAAACAAAACAAAATTTCATTAAAAAATGAGAGAAAAACTATAGCAATACACTGTGTATTGTTATCATCAAAGTAGTTATCAGTGTACCCATTTGACAAACATACTTTGACAGTATTTTTTGTGTTTGTTTTGCTTGAGATTTGTTGGGTTTCTTGCATCTGTATTTCACCAAATTTGTAACCTTTAAGCTTTATTATTTATTTAGATATCTTTTCATTATCCTTCTCTTCTCAGACTGTAATTATACTTCTGTTAAATCTTATCCAATCAGGTATCTGTGTATTTGCTTACTTTTATTTTATTATATTTTATTTTTTATTCATTTTCTATTTTTTCAGATTAAATTATTTCTATTGATCGAGTTCACTGTATTTCAAATTTATCAAATATTTCCTGTCATCTCAATTATATTAAACCCAACTGGTAAAATTTGAATTTCTAGTAATTGTGTTTTCTTCTTGTAAAATATAGATCTAGATCCTTTTCATGTATTTTTTGTTGTTATTTCGTGTCATTTCATTTATTACAAGTTTGTTTTCCTTCATCTCATTGCATATATTTATATCAACTGATTTTTCACTGCTTGATGATACCAACTTCTAATCATCTCAGAGGTGGACAGTGTTGATTTTCTTTTCTCTTCAATCTGGCTGATTTTTTAAACATGTAACATAATTTGGGTGGCATCTTGCAAATTGTAAATGTTATTTTGTGTAGATGCTGGATACTGTTCAGTTACTCGGGGCAGTGTTGATGTGATTGTTTTTGCAGGCAGTTGACTTGGTTGGATTCAGACCAGAAACTTCAGTTGGTCCTTGAGGAGCAGAATCTCTTCTCTGTTCAGTTACTTTATATTATGATGATCACTGACAATTTTCCTCATGAATACACAGTCTCAGGATCAGTTTTGAAGACAGCAGAAGACTTTATATCACTATCGGAAGGTTTTTTAGCTTTCACTCTCTTCTTTCCATGATTCTCTGTTATTCACTGACGTCTTTGGTCGCTAATTCATTTTCTGATTCCTTGGGACAAAATGATGATGGTCTTTCTATCAAGTATCCTCACTGAGCTAAGATCATCATAACAGAAAAATATGTGCTGGATTATTCTCATTTTCTTAATGACAACTTCTTTTCAGAATTTACCTGCTTTATTTCTTTTTCCAAGCTTGCAAGACGCCATTTTGAGTATTGCAGTTGGAGTTTGTAGTTGACAATGACAGTTGGGCTGTTTGAAACTGATTGCAGTTTGTCAGCTTTTCCAAAAGGCTACCAACATGGTTGGTCCATGTAGATTGATTAGGTACTGATATAATACTGATTTTTTGAAGAAATGAAAATTTTTAATTCTTAAAGCATTCTTTGTCCATAATTATACAATTGTTTTGATAGGTTATTTATTCTGGCAAATGCTTCACTTTAAAAGCGTTCCTAAAAATTTCTTGTTTTGGAATTTCCCTTGAATGCTGTGGCCATTTTTGATGCATAAAGAATTGGCGTATTATATATTCACCTCAAAAGGAAATTTGTTATTTTTGGATAGTCAGGATTAAGCTGAATAAATAAAATTATGATTATGGACTAAATTGTGTTTTCCCAAAATTACATGTTAAAGTCTCAATGCTCATTGTGACTATATTAGAAGACATAAGGTTTACGGGGCTGACTGAGGTTAAATGTGATAATAGGAATGATGCTGTAATCCTCTGGTAAGATTAATATCTTCATGAGATGTGCATCTTATCACATGCACGCAGACAGGAAAAAGGTCATGTGAGTATGCCAAAAAGACACCACTTTCGCATCAGAAGCGAGTCCTCATCAGAAGCCAACCTGCTAATAAGACTTTCCATGTTCTTTGCCCCAGAACCGTGAGGAAAGAAACTTATGTTGTTTGGCTTATGCTGTTGGTGGTACTTTGCTAGGACATTCAGAGCAGACTCTAACACAAAGACACAAATTACTGATAATCATGTTATGAAGATCAAGAGTGCTTTAAATACTATATAAAACAATGTAAACATAAACTTGGAGAAAATGATAAAAATTCAAAAAGATTTTGTATGACAGCAGCATATGGAAATCAGCAGAGTCCAAAAGCAATAGGATTTAAAAATGCAATCTCCGTGATGATGTGATGGCAGAAAAAAGGAAGTATCTCACGATTTTAAAGCTGCACTTTCTGCATGACTAACTCTTTCAGCATCACTATTAATTTGTTTTAGATTGTACAGTGATTACAAAATCAGTTTGTAGTTTTACAAATTTCAGCTCTTTACAAGCTTTTGATATGTGTGAGATTCTATTTCAAGCAGATATGTATTACCATATTTAATAACCCTTTGACCTTAACATTAAAAGATATTATTTATTTGGCTTAAATCTGCAGGACTGTCATGAAGCCACAAGAGAAGTTGCTTATAGAGCTGAACAGAGATAAGAAAATAATCACTCATTACTGTGCCATCTAGCAGCTGTGACCTTAGTGGTGGGTGTTTGTATGTGTGTGTTTGAATTTGTTAACGGGTGTAACGATAAATCACCAACAATAACAGGAGGATCACCAACAATAACGGGAGGATCAATACTCTCCCTTACCTCTTTTGTGAGATCTGGAGCATGGCCCGAATCTGTCAGATGGAATTAAAGGACTCAGGGTATCAGGGGCCGTGCCAACAAATAGACCTGCCGTGTCGTCCATTAATAAACAGCCCCAAATCTCTGCCATGGCCATTGTTATCACTTTAATAGGAGGACATTTGAGATCTGCCATCTTTTAAGTGAAAAGCAGTCTGGTTATTTACAGCAGAGATTACTTGCATTTCTAATCAATGAAAGGTACACTCATTCAGTGATAACATTGAATAAACTCTGTGGAAAGAGGAATCATTGTGTTTTATCATAATAGAGGAAATGACATTTGATCAGAAGACAGATAGAGGAGGTTACTGTGAAACACAGGAACACAGCCATGGCCTGCTTGAAAGTTTCTATCGTGCAAAATCTTCCTTTTAGCAAACACTAATGCCTAAGGGTTTCTGCATTCTTTTGTCTCTGTACAACAACAACAGCACATCATGCATCTGGCCAATTGTGCAGTGGGATACCATGGGGAGGGTTTCCAGCCCAGCACCAGCTGGTGATGATTTTATGGCTACCAGCATGAGGATTGATAGCTTCCATAAATTCACTTGCAGCTAGTGTAGCCACAGATGCCATTCTTATCCCTGTCTTGAAACTTTACTAAATTTTAGCCTGAGAAATATCCTGCAGCAGTGAATTCTGAAAGCTGATTATGCGCTGCATGAAAAAGACTTTTGATCCATTTTCAATCTGCTGCCTTTTGAATTCCATCCAGTTTTTGCTCTTTCTCAAATTAAGGTGAATGGGAGTATGGTATATAATTAGGCCTTGTTACACTATCCATCACTTCATTCACCTTAATCTTATTATCCTGCAGACGTGTTAGGTCAATTTTGGGAACACTAGACCAGTAGATGTAGTTAATTTTAAATGAACTGAATATAATAATAATACATTTGATTGAGATAAACTCCAAATTGAAAGAAAGTATCTTAGAACTTTATTCTCTTATTAACACTGGCAGATATTTCACAAGCACAGTGCTGGTGTCAGGGAATCTCTCTTTGTATTTGTTAAAAGCTGTACAGTCATGGGGAAATCCATAGAACCTTCATTTACTTTGCGTTAGCTATGGGTGAGTAATAGATTATAAATTTCAAATTATGTAATTGCAAGCCTTCCAAAGGATAAACCTAGGACTGACCTCAAATGCATCAAAATGATGCTGTCAGCAAATTCTAACGCCTGACAATTCTCAGATGGAATGTTAGCAGGAAAATGAATGGAGTACGGGAAGTATTGTGCAATATACAGTAAATGCCTGTATGTATTGTCTCCGTGGAAATAGAACATAGATTGTTCTTCTGAAAACGGAAACAATAGCCTGTACTATATAAGTATTACATTTATCTATTTTAAATACATGTAATCATAGTTTTAACATACTTTTTCTTTTTTGAAGTTGGTTTTAATACTTTTTATTCAAAAATTTGGAAGTATACAAATATTTTTAAGAATAAAAAATATAGGTAAACATAAAAATGGATTAAATAGAAAATTATGCAGTTATAACATTGACACAACAAAATATGATTTCGAAGTAAACAGTGATTATAGCAACCACATAATGATACAAAAAGCAGTTCTCTAACAAGAACTGATAGTTCTTAATACAGATTTAACATACTTTTTCTAAAATGAAAGATCACCTGCTTGTGAATAAACTCCAGTGTAGACCATCTGTGCAATTCCTGTATTTCTTTCTTTTTTTTCTTTTTCTTTTTTTTTTTTTTTTGTCTTTTTCCTTTTTATCGACACCGGGGATCAAACTCACGACCGCCTGCTTGCAAGGCAGGTGCTTATGGCACTGAGCTAAATCCCCAGCCCTGGTTTCTGTATTTCTTTGTTGGCTTATTCTCTAACAATTCTAGCAATTTGGGGAAACTTTAGTAAACCATCTCTCCCTCTCTTCCCCTCTGTTCTCTGTTCTTTTAATCTTCCTTCTCCTCCTCCTCTTCTTCCTCTGACTCCTTCTCTTTGCTCCCCTCCCCATGTTGTACCTTTCCTCTTTCTTCTCTGATATCAGTGATGTAAGAGATTGCAGAAACTCCATGCCCCATCTTTATTTATTTGTCACCGGCATGGTTGAGTCACTTGCTTTCTTCTACGGATCCTGAGTTGCTCACATTCTCAGAGTTGCTTTTGCACCGCCGCAGCGCTCCTGTGCAGCCTCCTGGCTAGGAGCTCACCCTCACAGGGCCCTCACCCTCAGTCCTGCTACTCTTTTCCGGTGTCAGATTTTCTAACCCAGTATTTGGTCACAGGTCCCATTTTGCTCTTTGTTGATGCCTCTGCCTATCCGACTGTTCTTTGCTTTTATTACTCTGATATGTTGTTGATAGTTCTTTGATTTTCCTAAATCATAAGTGCCATGACTGTTGGATTAGTGGTTGTATATTGCAGATTTTTTACTATGTCTGTCTGTCTGTCTGTCTGTCTGTCTGTGTCTCTCTCTTTGCAGTACTGAGGAATGAATTCATGTCCATTGCCTCGAGCCACATCTTCAGTCCCTTTTTATTATTTATTTGGAGCAGGGTGATATTAACTTGAACTCTCCTGCCTCAGCCTCCCAGAGTTATTGAATTACCAGGCCATCTTCTCCCCTTTTCTCCAACTTCCCAGCTGTGACACACTATTTCAGGTGAAGATTGTCCAGTAGCCATGTTCATTGTTTTCTACATTCCTATTCCTCCTCTTCTCTCCTCTCCTGCTCCTTCTCCTTCAGTTGTAGAATATATTTCAATTTTCCATAAAGTGAAAGGAATAAAAATAAAGCAAAGTAATAATCCTACAACCAAGAGGCAGAGTGAGCATTTTGCATTGTTTTTTTCTCCTTTAACAATAATTCTAATAATGTTAATAGAAAACATTTTAAAACATTACTTATAAAAGCATTTCATATGAATTTTGAAAAAAGCTTGGTCAAGTTTTTTGAAATAAATTTACAGTTTTGTATGTCTAACTTTCCTGTATTTTGCCTGAAGAAGCCACATTTTTTCACTGACAGAAGGAGCTCTGGTGAAGGAATTTGCATTTTCCTCTTGCCACTGCATCCAACTATCCTCATCCATAGTTTACCAAAATGGGTCAAATGTTGCTCTCAGAATTTTAAATTTCAAATTCCTTATATATGCAAATAGAGGTGGGAGGAGACTAGTAATGTCTCCCTTTGAATGCCAGAAGATGGGTTTCTTGGGGAACTGATATACAGCAGACATGGTAGTAGGTTAGGTGTATCACTAAGATCGCTGAGATATTGCACCAGATATAAAGAATATGTCTGTCTCACCCAAGATGGGCAGTAGCTCTCTACATGCCTGCATTCATTAATGTCTGAACTCCACTGCTTTGTGTGAGCGATTCTTAAATCTGGCTAAAAGAATCACCTAGAAGCCTCAGAAGATCTCTTTTAATTAGTGTGTTTTGGGACACAGGATTTGGTATTTTTAAAGTTGCTTGAGTGAGTCTAATGTGCTGTCAGTTTGAATATCAAGCCTCGTGGTGAATCATACTTGCTCTTTAGAATGCTAGTGGAGTGAGTTCTTCCAAAACAGGAGAGATAACAGGAGAAAAGATAACACTAACTAGAAACTCTCCCAGAACATCAAGACAGAAAATGCAATCATGAATATGGCATTAACTTCAGGGTGCTCTTCTGACACATTTAGAAGATAAAAGATGCTTGAGGTCATTTTACAATGGCATTACTGACTAGGGAGCACTAAGTCAAGATTAAACATCTTCCTTTATTATAGGAGTTTGCAGAATCTAATTTCTACATATCCTAGAGAAAGATGTGATGTGCTGTATTTCTTAAGCTTATTTAATTATGTGATCCTTGTGCAAAACTCATTAGTATCTTACACAAACAAATTTTGGAAGTATTTGTTCTAGGAATTATTAGTGTATGCATACACACTGGTAGTTAATTCAACCTTGAAATATTTTTATTTGTAATATAACTGATCAGTTTTTAATAACTGTTTTAAGTTGTGGATGTGACTGTATCAGAGATAGAAGAATTATTGACTTACACAGTAGTCTTGGCACTTGTATTCTTTTGTCTCTTAAGAAAATAAAATGAGGGCAGATGTCACCTGCAGATGGGAAGATAGTTTGCATATTATGGACCAGGAACTTCAGAGGCTTTAGATTTCAGGCCTTGTCTAAGAACTTCTATCCCCGAGAGAGGGACAGTAAATGTTGCTTCCTAATAGAAGCATTTATTTTCTGAGAAGAGATGAGGGCTGTCCTTAGGTGTTTACAACTACCTCTTGTAAACAAATAGCCTTATATTTTATCATTCTTGTATGACTAAAATATAAGCACAGACCTTCTGGTAAATAAAGCACTATATTTTTCTAGAGCATTCCTTCCTAACGTTGGTATTCAGTCATTCTTTAACCCATGTTGCTATATTAGTTTTTCCTCAGAGAGCCAATCAAAACCACGAAAACATTCATATGACTTTCACAATATTATCTAATATCAATTGGGAAATTCTTACTCATGTCAAATTTGTTCTTGATTTAAAAATACATTCTAGTATCAATTCGAGAAAATTTTTCCTTCATGAGATGACTACTCAGAATAGTTCCAGGATGCACAGAAAGATTGTTTACATGAGAGAAATGAGTCTTCTTATTCAGGTGACACCTGTCTTTAAAATGCATACTTGTTTAAATTTAGTTACCCTTACAACCTGCCTTATATTGAAAACTGTTCGCCTTCTCAAGGAATCAAAGTCTTTATGTAATGAGTTACAATTTTAATTAATGACTAATTAGTTTAAGGTCACTAAATTCTACCCCACATCCTGGTTTTCTTGAATTCAATGCTGTGTTTCACTGGTGCCTCCCTCATTAATAAAGCATTGCTTGCAGTTATGTAGCACCCTATATATCCGTTGCTATAAGCATATCTGCATTATTTAGAAGCTTTTCACATCTGTGGACATTTGCCTTGCTTCAAGGCTTTAAATAGTAGGAAACTACATGAGATACTTAAAAAGTATACAACTGCTTCAATTCCTCTAACTTTTCAAAGCTTTCTGAGATTTTACTTGTCACTAGCGAGTCTTTCATCCTGTTCAGTCCACATAAGAATAATTACAGACTCACCAGTCTAGGTTACTCAACCACCCTGGAATTTAATACCTTACTGAGCATACAAAAATACAAATATAATAAAAATCCATTGATGCTCTAAGAAAAGTATAATTTGCTGTGGTAATTTACATGTTTTCTAATAGCACCATAATGTTTTTCTTTAATGTTTTCAGCTCTCAAAGATATCAGAAGATATAATGGTCAATACAGTGAGCTCTAACTCTAAAGTACTTGGTCGCATAACCTAAACCTGCTTATTTTTTAGTAATAGTAAGTATAGTAGTAGATACATTATTTAATCTCTTTTTAAATTTCCTCATTAGTAAAATGATGTTATTGATAGCATTGATGTAAGGGTAAATTAATGTCTGCAACTGATTTAAAACAGAGAATATCTCTTAGTAATGCATCTAATCATCACGCTAACCTTTAATAAATAAAATCTAGTTTGCTAATTTTGAGCGCACTGTAATTTTACCATTGGTAGTTCTGCATCGGCAGCACTGCTCTCAGATAAGGTGGAATGGAGTGTAGCTGAGGTATAGTTCAAGTGTTTGAAATATACATGGAAACTAGAAATTGAATAGCAAGTTTGGCATCAAGCCTAATTATGTGTGAGTTGGGTAAATATGATGGAAGCAAAGGAGAAGTGACGGATGGTTGTCAAACAAGCCCGGGAGTAAATGAGCAATAGACTTTTCATGAAAAAAATTGAATTTAGACAATTTGAGCCATTAATCTCAAAGGAGGCAAACAGTTAAGCTGAGGTAAAGGGAGTCAGATGAGGCAGTGGCTATCAGACCCGGGGCTGCTTTGCAGATGTGGGAAACTCAGAATATTCCTATTGCTGCTGATGCTACGGAAGGTGCTTTTGCCTGTGTACATTTTGAGGACTTAAAACCTTTATAAATATAATTTGGTAGATACAGTCTTGCTAAAATTTTCTTTCATAAGAAAAAAAAAACCATTCACACTGCCTAAATCTGTTTCTACTTCATTATTTACTCCTCAGTCTCTGCACAATGCAACTATGGATCCTGTCTACACCTATTCTGTTTGATTTGTATCGGTAGTTTTCTTCCTTGGGTTTATTTAAATAGCTGTTAACTACCTATGAATTTGTTAAAGTTTACTTATGTGTGTTCTAATATCAAGTTTCTTTGCTCTTGAGCAGTTTGGGACCTTCCTCCACTCCACAGTTAGCTATTTTCCTGTTTTAAAGGTTTTTTTTTTTTTTTTTTTTTTTTTTTTTTTTTTTTTTTTTAATGACAGTCTCATATTAATAAGCCATGCAGAGTGGCTTTATTTGTAAATTTAGGTTTGTTGGTAGATATCATTTTTATTTCTGTGTTGATGTTTTCAGTTCATGTAACACATATAGTCCTTGGAAGGATATGACTTCCAAGATAGTCCCAGGGAAATAAACTCCCAGTTTCCTCTGCAAATTTCACTCTTTAGGTAACTTCTTTTTGAGACATGTAGTACACTAGTTTTAACTGATATTCAATGAATAAATTAAGAAGTTTTCATTACACATAATGGGAATTTCTTGACTCTATGTATTTAATAACATATGAAAATAATATATTACAGTTAAGAACTTTTAAAAAAACATAGTCTGGACTGTGATAAGCTGATAGGTAAATTTAATTCTGTGAAGGATAATCTATAGCTGCTATGAAAATGGCCAGTGTCATGGCCGGTGTACTAAATACCACTGTGACCTAGAAAGTCCACATTGCTGTGTACTGATGAAAGCTACATAGGATCACAGCTGCTACCTTAAAGATGAGTTGAGAAGGCCTCTTATTTCTAATGTAGACTAGCGACACATGCTCTGCATATTTCCACAGAGCAGCCGCAGGTGACCCAGCTGCTTCCTAAGTGGTGTTAAATTTGAATTGCTGACTGACTCCCAACTATACGTGCAGGAATACATTTGCTGTGGGTGTGTGTGTGTGTGTGTGTGTTTGCCTGTGGCTGCGTGCATGTATTCATGGGGAGAGAGCATGGAAGAGATTAGAGCACAGCTGGCCAAAGAAGTTGTATTTCACCGGAGAGATGTGGTTTTTAACCACACCCTCTAATGGATCTGGCCTGGCGCTTTGTTGGATACAATCTTTCCATATCAGTTTAAACTCTCTGTATCCCAAAACATTTGTGCTTGTATCCTCTGGCTCTGAATAAATCTTCTATTTTCATACCTCCACCAAGCAGTTGGCCAACTGATACTTTAGAATAGCATTAGATGGCCAAATAAGTAGCACCATCTGCCACAATTTAGAGCAATCCTCAGTGGTGCTGTGACAGCTGTGTGGTTCTCACTCCTGAACACCAGAATTCATTTGTCAGAAAGGACACATATTCAGTGTTTGAATGGCCATTTTCTCTAAAAGGATTGACTGTTTCCAGCAATGCAATGCTCTATTGTTAGGAAAGTCAGATTTTTGGAAACTGTTATCTATGCTACAAAATACAAATCCCTAATGTACATGTTGACAAAATAGTCCTTCTAGGCAATTAGATTGAAAATCAAAATTTTGAAGTTGAGTGTTAATGTATGAAAAGTCATTATATCCTCCCCAAGAGCTTAATAACTTTTATTTAATACATAATCTTTAATAAGTTTGATTATCTGGTTTGTGAGGAGAAATAACAAGCTGGAATTAGACGTGGCAGGATTACAGCTGAGAGAAATTCAATAATTAGATAAAAGTAGAAGAGAAAAATTAAAACATAGACCATGGTTTTACAAGCATTACAATGACAAATTGTGTGATCATTTAATAAATACCTATTTATTATTATGCAGACACTTTTATTTATTTATATGCAGACACTTTTCTGTTTTTTCTGTCACTTCACTGGAGTATATATATGACTTAGTAGGGTTTAGTAAGACAAAATCCATTTACTTAAAGAGTGTGATGTCTCGTCAGATGAGATATATTATTAATAATGCATATCAAATTATACCAACATTATTATAGAGACACATAAATTAATAAGTAAGTGCACACTGAACTAATTCCAAGCACACAAAGAATTCACTAAGGCTGAGGCATTTAAATTAACTTTTTAAAAAAGTATACTATGTGAATACACAGAGGCAGAGAGCATAACATTCCATGCATGAGCAAATTTGAAAACCTGAAGAATTTTTCAGAATAGAAAGGATTCATTGCTTCAGATGTCTAGAAAAAAGTCTGGCACATGGTAGGTTCATGAACAGCTTATCTGTATTTCATGCACAGTATCTAAGTTTAGATTAATAACAAAAGATTAACTGATTATACATGACAACAGGAAAATACATATGACTGCATAAGCACTAACAATATAAATATGTGGGATGTTTTCTGCCTCTTAAATTGTTACTACAAGACTCTTTATAATTCATTCCTTCTACTCATCCCTGGCCACAGCCAACTGATAGTCCATTGCCTTTTCTGGGTAATTTGAATATGTTTATATTACAAACAGGCATATGAATGAACTGATTTTTAGAATGAGCAGGCATGCATGAACTTTGAAGTAATTCTAACGTGTATAAGAAAGTACTTATTAGGATAATTTCACCAGAGAATTAGAATTTGCTTTAAAAGAAAAATGAGAATCATGGAAATAAAAAATAAACAGTTGTAATGAAGAGCTCAATATGGGCTTTAATATCAGATTAAAATCCCCAGAAGAACGGATTAGCAACCAAGAGAATAGATTAACAGAAAATTTTACTACTGAAGTGGAAAGAAAAGAGAATGAAAATTTCAAAACAGAGTTTAAAATGAAAAGCATAATACAAAGCTCAGGTTTTTGTTATAGCCTTATGCATGAGTGTTCATGGAATCATTGCTCTGCTCCACGTCTTTCTGCTTGGTAAACTTCCGCTGATCGGTGGCTTGCTCCCAGGCATGTAGAGAGGAGCAGTTCCAGTATTCTTCTCTAGTCCGCAGCAAATTGAACCTGGTGTTGAAAGTGGAATTGAGATTGGAGTATAAATAAAATCTTTTTAGAAGATGAAGCCAGCAATAAAAGCTAATATTTTTTTAGAAATCTCAAATGAATTTATTAGCAGAATTAATGAAAGTGTGGTTTACACACAATGAAATACAATCATTTCTGTGTAATTCGGTGTGCTAACAATATATACAATAGTTCCATGTTTCCTAAGAGCTCCCGTATGCCTTTATATAGTTACCCTGATCTACTTTGGCCATCATCAATCAGTAATCTGCTTTATGTTGTTATGGATTAGAATCCCATATTTTGTAGGTAAGTGTCTAACTTCTCTCAGCAAAATGTCTCTAAGACTTATTTGTGTTGCTGTTTATCATTAATTAGTTCCTTCTTAATATATTATATATATCATTAATTAGTTCCTTCTTAAATCTATTATATACCAGAATATGGACATTTGGTTGGTTTCTAGATTTTTAGATATTGTGACTAGAACTGCTTTAAACATTAATGGACAAGATTCTGTGAGTATACATGTCTTTTTTCAGATGAATGAATTTATTAATTATTTAAACAGTGACTTTTCAGTCATATAATAAATGTATTTCATAACAAAAACTTTGTAAAGAAATTACAGTATCAAATACTCCCACAAACAATGTATGAAGTCATAATTCCTCCCCATAAATGCTGAAACTTGGACTTACTGATTTTTTTTTTTCATTTTTGCCATCATGTTGTGTGCAAAGTTCTGTCTGTGGACTTAATTTTCCTTTTCCTGATGGCTGTTGTGTCACATGTGTCCATGTGCTTTGTGGTCAGTCTTATGTTGGTGCAGCATGATGGCAGGAAGCTGTCCACTTGTCAGTTTCTTTACTCAAAAAAGAAAAAGAGTAAAATTAAATTTATTTATAGTTTTCTGCAAACATGATGGACTGTCCAAAGGTCTGGTTTCTGCACTGCTTTATTCAAAAATCAGATGAGAATCACACATAGTTCAGATCTCAAGTTAAAAGCCACGAAAACGTTGAAACACATCGTGACTTGTGAAAACTGCAGAACTTCAGATCTGCCCTGGTGGGCGAGATTATCAGCAGGGTTATACAACAGAACACTGGAGGCCCCACGCGGGAAGCGAGAGTGAAACTCTTATGGAAGTTAAAACATTTAAAAACAGTGATGTACTCTATTCTGGAGCTAAGGGCAGGGTGACAAACATATGCATGCTCAGGGAAGAGACACCATGAAAAGACTAGAACACACACTAGATTGCCACCTCCAGCTCATTAGGAAATGTCTTCTCCCTCACTGAGCCAGCCTGCAGAGACTGGATTTACAAAAATGTGTAGTTTTTAACAAAATAGACAAAAAAAAAAAAAAACAAATAACAACAACAACAAAAAAACAAAAACAGGAAAGTACAACTCTTTGAAAGAAATAAATTACTTTTCCAGAAACTGAACCTGAAGTTGCAGGGTTTTGATCTTCTAGACAAAGACTTAAAAATAAACTGTATTATATATACTCAAAAAGCTAACAGAAAGCAATGAACTATGAGAAACCAGGGATGAAGTGGCATTACCAAAATGATATAAATTACTTTTAAAAAACCGAATAGAAACTATGGGGCTAAAAAATGCAACTGAATTCAGAATATTACTAGAGAGGTTTAGTAGCAAGCTACAGCAGGAAAAAGTGGAGGAAATCAGTGAACTTGAAAATAGGACTTTTGAAATTATGGAATCAGTAATAAAAGAAAAAAATGAAAAGTCTTCAGGGAGATAAAAATAGAAATGGAAAGAGAGATTATTTGGAGAAGTAATGGCTGAAAGCTTCTCAAACTGGAGGAGAGATAGAAATAAAAAATATGAGAAGCTTAACAATCTCTAAATATAGATGACTTTACAGACTCTACTCAAACTCAATAATCAAACTCTCATAGCTAACAGCTAGAAGGACTCTTGAAAACAACAAGAAAAAAACCCTGACTCATTACAGAAAAGCGATCCTCAATAAGAATATCAGTGGAGTTTTCAGTAGAAACCTTACAATCCAGGAGACAGTGAAATGATGTGATTAAAGTGAAGAGGAAGAAATAACCACACGTCAATTTGTAATTTCGATCTCTATATCCAGACAGCCTGCTATGGATTAAAAACTGGCAGTCAATTTAATGCCAGCTGGATTACATCAGTATGGTGCTGAGCATAGATATCCCACCTGAGGAAAGTTGCCAGCATAAATAGGTGGAGAAGGAGAAGGATGGTGTTAAGACATTAATGAGTTACTGCACTGAGTTATTGTGGGTTCTCCTACGTATTGCTGTTTCAGCCGTTAGATTCTCCTGGAGAAGCTCTAGTCCTCACATCGAGCATTGCTTCCTGGCTCCAGAGGGGAAGACATGTGCGGCTTGGCCTCCAGGATGAACTCCTCATGCTGGCTTCCTGGCATGTACCCGTTTGAGCTTGTCATCAGAGGAGCTCGGGGCCTCCTTGTCACTTAGGATGACTATGGTGCTTTTCAGGATCGCCCTGATCTTTGTTGTGAGTGTGACTTCTCAGCTCCAGCGTAGAACCCTCATCCCGTCAGCACAGCTCCTTCATCCCACTGGCATGGACTTTCTGGCTTCCACTGCTGAACTTTGGGCCTTCCCAGCACAGATCCATAAAAGAGACTGGCGTGAGTCCTTCTTGTGGACTCTGGACCTCCAGTGAGACTCGTGGGAGGCACTGTCATGAGCTCTGGGTTTTCATCTGGACTCATGTGGGACACTGCTATGGGATTTAAGCCCTTGACTAAATATTCTATGTCTTTGGAATTGTGGATAGATTTTCTGCATTTTCTTGTGTTAACTCCCAGTGACCATCGTAAAACAATATTGTAAACTCCATGTCCTGATTCTGGTTGTTCTCTTCAGAACCCCTGACTACAACACAGCCATTATAGAAAAAGAAAACTTTAGACATTTCAAGAGAAGAAATTCTGCATTGTCAATAATGCACTGACCAGTCAGATAGAAGAGAAATAATGAAACAGAAGACTTAAATACTTCAAAACATCAACAAATTCAAAAAGACATATAGAGAAGAATCATGCAGGAATTAGTAAAACACATATTTTTTTCAGGTACATATAGAACATTCTCCAGTAGAGATAAAGTTTTAATAAATATAAAACACTTTAATAAATACAATAAGATTGAAATCATACAAACTATTTTTCTGTTCATAAAACAACAGAAGTAGAAATCAATACCTGAAGAAAAACTGCAAAATACACAAAAATATGAAAATTAAGCAACATTCTCTTAACCAACAATGAATTAAAGAATCACAAGGAAAATTTTTAAAAATACCTTAAACAAATGAAAATAAAAATACAGCATATCAAAATTTATAAGATACAACAAAAGTATACTAAGAGTAGTTGTAAGTGCTTATATTAACAAGGAAAAAAATTCTCTAAACAATAGAACTTTGTATACTGAACAACCAGAAAAAGAAGAGTAACCTAAGCTTGAGACCATTATGATAACTAATGCAAAAGTAAACAAAAGTAATAAATACTATCGATGATGTGGACAAGTTGCAGTTTGCAAATCTTATTCAGGATGGCAATGTAAAATGGTATGGTTATTATAAAACTGTGCTGTAATTTATCAAAAAGAGAATCAACGTATAATCCACTAGTTCTATTTCTGGCTCTGTTCCCCAACAGAATGGAAGTTAAATATTTGATCAGATATTTGTATGCTCATTCTTATTGGAAGCATTATACACAACAGCCAAAAAGTAGAAGTAACACCAGTGTCCACCTATAGCTGAATGTATAATCCATCCAGTGGGATGTCACTCAGCTTATAAAAGAGAATTCTGGCACACATTGCAGCATGGGTATGCTAAGAGAAATAAGCCATTCAACACAGGGCCTATAACTGCATAATTTCACCTTTACCAAGTATGCAGAGTTAAATTCATAGAGGCACAAAATAGAATCATGGTTTCCAGTCACTGAGAGAAAAAAAGAATAAAGATTTATTGTATGAACAGAATTCTAATTTTCAAAGCTATAAAGAGTTTTATGGAGGTGGATGACAGTGAAAGTTACATACCAAGGTGAATCTCCTCAATGCCAGAGAAGGGCTCTCTCAAAGGTGGTTTAAGTGGTTAAAAAAGAGACCATTCTGCAAATTATTTTTGAAAATAAATTATTTTTCATACCTACCATGAATATTGTAATTATTTTCATGTAAATAGCATATTATCATATAATGAATATACTATTAACATTTCAAAATGAAATAAGTTCAGGTCATTTTGTTTCCAAAAAATTCTGGACTGCTCTCGATCACTTCCATCTACTAAACTTCATAATCAATTTTTTGATTTCTACCAGAATTTTGACTATGATTTTTGCTAGACTGCACTGTATCTCTGTTGCAAATGTGTCCATATTATTGTCAAAGGCACTGATTGACTTTGGACTCTTTTTCAAGGATATTTGTACAGTGAAAATCCTGAGAAGAGAGATACACTGTGCTATCTCCCTCAGAGCAAATGCAACACTTTCTTGTAGACCTAAACATAACTGCATCTCTCCTGGATCAGAGGATGCGTGTGCTCAGTACTCCATAGAGACGTCGCAGTTTAAGTCAGTACTCCTCTTCTAGAACAATGCATAATGCATCTCTGTGTCATGTCAATCTCTCTGGAGATATCAATCAACTGGAGAGGTTTGGAGGTAAAGGAATTGGTAAAAAAAAAAATGCTGATACCTAAACTATTGATGTCACTGTAAACAGAAAAAAAAAATAATTGATTGCTGACCAAATTCTTGTGTCTTGTGCCAACATCAGGAAACTGTAGCAGAAAAAATCGCTAAGAGGGTAAAATTTCAGACTGTTCATCATTCTTGTCATGGATGGTGTAGGGTATGTTGGTCTGTTTAAGCAGTGATATCTCATACCGTGAGACCTTCTAATGCATGAGCAAGAGCTGCTTCTTCATTTATTTGTCTTAATTTCGTCAATCAGCATCTTATAACTTTCCACATACAGATTTTACACCCGATTGGTCAAATTTTTCCCAAACTGGCCGTATTGTAATTTTGCATGCCAGTGGAAATGAAGTTTTTTATTCTCAATTTCCAACCACCCATACTTGTGACATCCACATATATTTGATATGTTTGTATTGAGTTTAATTTGATAGCTTATTATATAGTTATTTAGTTTAAAAGCCCATTTGTAAAGTGAGAATTTTTTAATAAATATCAACATATTGATGAGTAATAAAGATTTTTTTCTGGTCCAATTTATATGAAACTTACTTCACTTTTTAAATTTATTTATTGATAAGACTTGCAAAACACTATTGTTTGTTATGCTTTTCTTTTTGTTTTTCAGTGCTGAGGATGGAACTCAGCCTCAAGCTTACCTGGAAAGTGTTCTATCAGTGCAGTATGAATGCAAGTCATTAGGGCAAACAATTTTCCTGTTTTTTAGATTCAATTTCTCACCATTATTTGTAATGAATATTTTATAATTTTTTGTAATATTTTTTAGTACTGGACATTTTTTTTAAAAATCAGGTTGAGGAAATTCATTATTGAAGTTGTCTTGATCTGGGGGTTCCTTGCAGGAAAAACATTTGATTATTAATTTGATTTTGAATAATGGTGTGGGGTTTTCCATTTTTCTGCCTTTCAAAAAGTTTTCTATTCCACAATTTTATTTGCATAATTTGATTCTCTTTTCCTTCTTATGATGGATGTTGTTTCTGTGCTAAAGTCCTGTTTTACCTCTGACACATACTTTTTATGTTTCCTGATTCACTTAGCTACAAATTTTTATACTTCACTGATCATTTCATAAATTAACTTTAAATTTTATATCTTTCCAGATTGTTGAGTCATTTTTTTCTAATTCAATTTTTCTAGTTTGAATTGCATTGTGTGTTACTGATTTCTACTGATATTCACAAATTTTCCCTTTTTGATATGCACTTAGATTTTCTTTGTCATTTTTTTCTAGGTTACTACATTGGCATCACGGATATTTTCTTCCAGAATTTCCTTTTTTGAAATATAAGCATGTGCAACTATAGATTTTCCTCTAGGTTTTTCTTTGCATCATTGATGTATAGTTTTGTTTATATTATTGTTCATGATAAAGCATTTTGTTTTCTTTTAATTTTATCTTATGCATGTTATGTAATTTCTATATGATTTGAGATTTCAGATATATCTGTCTAAATCTATCCACATATTTACATTTTTAATTTGTTTTCACTGTGTATGGTAATATACAATATTTTGTGTAACTTCAATTGTTTTAAGATTTATTGTCATCTGATTATTTTAGTGAAGTTTTATGTACACTTGAAAAGAACATGCACTCTACTGTTAAGTAAAGTGCGCTGTATATGTTCATTAATTCTGTGTAGGGAGGACCAAATCATTCAGCGTAGGGAGGACAAATAGTGGGCTTACTGATTTGCTGATGATTTCTTCTATCAATTTCTGACAAAACAGTGCTATATTTCTCTATAGTAATAGTGCATTTTTATTGTCATTTCAGGTTGGGCACCATCTGTTTCTAGAAAATTGTGGAGCATATCTGTTATATAGAATTCTCTTAGCATCATCACTCCTCTTAATAAATTGACTTTTGTAATTATTAAACAGCTCTTTATATAAGTGTTCAAGTTCCTTGTATTTTAAGTCTACTTGTCTAATGTTCAGTAGCAACTTCCATTTTCTTATGATTAATAAATTGTATATCAGTTTTTATTCATTCATTGTTTTTAAAGTATTTATCCTATATATTTTAGATGCATTTTTTACAAGCTGTATGTATATGAATGTCACTTTATTCTTCTGATTTTTGATTTGGAGTATTATGTTTCTTCATTTATGAATAAAATATATTTGTTCATAATTTTTGATCAGGAAGAATTTACCTCTGTTGTCATTCTGTTTGTTTTATATCTTATATCTGCTCTTCAATCATTTTTCCCATTTTCATATCTTTACTTTCAGATTATTTTTAGCATTTAGTTTTATGCCCATCTTTGGCTTATAAGCTGTATCTATTTTGTTTTTTTCTTTTTTCTTTCTTTCTTTTTTTTTTTTTTTTTGTCTTTTTCATTTCCATTTTTACCCGTACCAGGGATTGAACTCACAACCGCCTGCTTACAAGGCAGGTGCTTATGCCGCTGAGCTAAATCCCAGCCCCCCTATTTTGTTTTTTGATGGTTGTTCTAAGACCATGCACAGTTTTAATATATTATTGTCTACTTTCCCCATCCTTTTTTTTTTTTTTTTTTTGTACTGGGGATCAAACTCACAACCTAGTGCTTGCCAGGCAGGCACTTACGCCACTGAGTGAAATCCCTGGCCCCTACTTTCACCTATCTTAAAATATTATTACTGAATATCACATATGAGTGTCATGCATGATGTTTATATCAAAAATATATTTCCATCACCCCATTTTTACCATTATTGTTGTACATTTCATTTCCATACATCTTGTAATTATTTATTGCCTGCAATTATTCGGTGTTATTGCCAACTCTGTTTTCAAAAATTTTAAATGAGGAAAACTTTGTATTTCTTCACGTTTTGCCATTTCTTCCATCATTTCTTGGTTTTTGAACATCTCAGTTTCCATGTGAAGAATTCTCTTTGTATGCATTTTAGGGCAGGGGTACTGTATATCTTGTTTAGATTCATCAATCATCTTAGATTTGTGAGATTTTTTTTCTTTCTATTTCAAAAACAATTTTGTGTTTTATTTCTTTACATACTGTTTTGGCCAATTTTTTGTCATCAAATTACATACATGTTTGAATGCTTGATATAGTTCTATAGATCGCTGAGGCTTTTTATCTGTTTTACTTGTTTTATTTCTCTTCACCTATGCTTCAGTTTATGTGGTTCCTGTTGTTATGAATTTAAACTCATGATATATAGTTTACGTTTAGGTACACATATTCTGCTAGATGCACCAAGCTGATTTTTTTCATATTAGATACATTCTTTTGCAGCAATGATCTTTTAGGGCCCTTATCTCTAAAAGCTATAGGATATATATATATATATATATATATATATATATATATACACATATATATATACATATATATATATGTATATATATACAAACAAACATACATACATACATGCATACACATTTAGCCTAGTGATTGGTGAAACTTTTGCTAGGATTCACATTTCTATTAATTTGGAACAGATACTGTCCATTTTGATAATATATTGCTGAGTGTCTGGATTTTATTTTGTTCTAAAAAGTGTTGAAATATATTCTTACAGGTAAGTTCCTTGAAAGTAGGCTTGATTCCTCTTTAAACTACCTTCAATGTTTATTCAGAAGTTTCCAGAAAATGAAATTTATTTCCTTCCAGGACTAGTTTAATATTTTGTTAAGGACTAACCTTACAGAGGTTTCTAAGCAATATCCTGAATTTTTGCAAGAGGATTCTGCCCTCTAGTTGGCTGGCAGATAAATTATCTTCTAAACTTGTTTAAATTTAGCAATCATTTAGATGAACACTTCCTCATAGTTTGTGTTTTTGATGGGTTTTGGTTTTTGCCTCTTATTAGAGTTTTACTTAGCCCCCATGTAGATTTTTAGAGTACATTTTATGTAAGGTTCTTTGACTTCAAAATGTTCTCATACCTCAGTTTTCTCAAACTTCAGTCTGTGCTTCTTCAACTCAACAAGACTTCCCTATTCTGCTGTAGTCTCTTGGGAAGTGCTAGCTTGACTTAAGGATGTGGTGCTTATGAGCCACATTGTAGGTGTTTCTGCTATAAGAAATCAAAATTTCTTTGTTCCTCTTATTTTAAGTCTGATAAATTCTTACAGATTTTTGTTAGTAAATTTTTAACTTTTTTTGGTGAAAATACAATATTTATGGTGTCAACAACAAAAGAAAGTTTACACTGTTTTAGAATTAATTTTTTTAAAAATTTGGTTTCAGAAAATTGGTAAAGAAAATTTTTGTTTGTTTTGTTTGTTTGCAGTACTGAGGATGAAACCCAGGGTCTTGTGCAAGAACAAAAGAACTTTACCCTGAGCTACATCATGACAGAATATTTTACTACAATAAAACAATCAGTAAAATATTAAAATTGAGAGTAAGAATAAATTTTAATTGTTAATCAATTCTGTTGTAAAAATGTTATCTTTGATTACTGAATAGTATCAGAACAGAATTCCCAGTTCATCGATTCACAAATTTCTTATATTAGAATCAGATAGATTATTTGAATATAGGAATAATAAAGTTGTAGGTAGGATCAAGATGCCAACATTTTGGCATTATTCCTTTTGGCTGTAACATAGAAAATCCAATGGAAAATTCAGATGCAAAGTCCTCTTGTTTTTATTTTCCTTCTGAGTGACAGTTTAGACAATCATTGTACTGATTCAGCAAAATGAAGGCGTTATTTATGTGTCATTAAGCATAGAGGTTTTGTGGGTATTATAATCATTCATTATAAATAAGTGAATATGGAAACTAAAATTTCTGTGACGAGTAATTGTATGTGTTAACTTCATTGTGCCACAAGTTGCTCAGATATCTGGTTAACCATTAATTCTGAGTAAGTCTGTGGAGGATATTTTAGGAAAAGATGAGATTTGAATCACACACTGAGTAAATTATATTACCCTCCTTGATGTGAATGGACATTACCCAAGCTGGTAAGGGTTTAAATAAAACAAAAAGGTGAGAAAAAGATGGACGAATACAAATTCATCCCTCTCTTCTTAATTAAGATGTGATGTCAGTCTCCTGTCCTGGATGATACAGGTTCTCAAACTCAGACTGGGCAGACTAAGATATTCTGTCATTAGTCTGCCTTTCAAACTCAGACTGGGACCTAAACCATTTGCTTTCTGGATTTAAAATTTTCAAGTACACCACAGGTTATTGTTGGTCTGAAAGTTGCAGATAGAAAACGGTGGGCTTTCTTAGCGTACATAATTGTATGAGCCAGTAATTCTCTCTCTCTCTCTCTTTCTCTCTCTCTCTCTCTCTCTCTCTCTGTTTCAGTCTATCTCATACATGTGCCTTTGTACACACACACATTCATCGTTTTCTATTGAAACTTTTTCCATCTTAATTCTGAAATTAAAATGCATATTTAAATTTGGCCCGAGCTGAATTTACTAAGTAGCTTAGAAAACTGGTGGCAAATCTATGGCACGGTACCAGAGTGGGTTATTTGTTATCACTGAAAGCTCTAAAGGCTTAGAAGATGTTTTAGGTACAGATTGGAGGCATATTTGAAATATTTAATTCAGTTCAGTTAAAAGCCCGAATCTCTTTTAATCTAGAAATATATGGGAAAAGAAAACCCGTTGGTAACAAGATTTTATCATAACACTTGAGATTCTGGTTTTAATTCACTCTGATAGGGAGTAGGTGGCCAGAAATATGTCATTTACTACTATTGTATGTTCCTTCATTAGTTGATGAGATAAAGAACATTTTCTCCGACATGAGTGTCTGAAGCTCATTTATGTCAGAAAAATATTATTCTTTATTTAGGTGTTGACGAAGTGTGGGAGACTGCTATCACTTCCCCAGGCTGATATCTCCTCTATTTTCCGTCCGAATTGGTTTCCTTGTGGTTAGAGAAAGGTCACCATGCCCCAGATAATACTTATGCAGAAAAGCTGCAATTTGATGAACCCGCTGGCACATCAAACAGTGAGACAGCCTAGTGTTTTCTTGCTTTTTCAGTGGCTCAGATTAAAACCATAACAGACCTCTGAGATTTATTCTGATGAATTACTTTTTAAAGATGAACCCTTCAGGCTTGGCTTACTTATTGCCTGCAAGAAAAATTTAAGAGAAAATGTTGCTGATTCTGAAAGAGTTTGGGAGAGTGAATTTCCTTTTCATACTGATAGAGCTCATTTATTTTTGTTCAAGTTGAAAACTTATTAGTCTGCCTCATAGTGGAGTAGCCTTTTAACTTCAACCCAAATCCATAGATTGGTTTCTGATTTGCTGGAGGCTCTCAATTTGCCGTGGAAATTACCTTTAGCAAAAGTTTCAAAGCCCAAGAGTATAAGCTCTTGGCAAAATTGAAAGAACATGTAAAAATGCCCCTGGTGCTTTTGGGCTTATTAACAGAGAATTCTAAATATGCTTTAACAAATAATACTGTAGGAAATGCTAAACTCGTAAGCCTACAAGCTTTTCTCTTTCTACTTAATAAAGTACGTGTTTTATTGAGCAATTGCTATACAACATAACATAAAGGATCATGAATATTTTTCTCACCAAATCTTCACATCAGTCCTAAGAGGCAGATACTGTTATTGTACCATTTTGAAGGGAAGCCAACTGAGGAATAAAATGTGACATACTTTATCTAGCAAAAGCAAATTCATGGTCAAGAATATAAATGGCAGTCAAAATCTGAATGGAAGAGTATCTGCCCCTAAGACCTGTGAGCTTAGTGATTTCATTCTATTTTAAAACATTAACATATATCTTCTCCAACAATTGCTACTTCTGTATAATGTTTCTCCTGTGATAAGCTCCATTATACTCTGATAGTTTGCTTTGGTTTATAAAAGTATGTCATCAACTTTGCTAAGTTTTGAAATAACAAATTTCCTCTAAGCTAAGGAGTTAATGATCTAATCACATCTGATATATTTCTTGACTGAATTTCTTGTACTTCTTTTAAGTCCCTTTTGTTTTCAGGCAGAGTTGGAACCTAATGTTGTAGATATAAGATGCTTGTGTTTTCCCAGGACTCAATCATTCCCAGTGACCCTTTCTCTTCCAGTGTTGACCAGGTCTGGAGTTATGCTAAGTTTTTCTCTTCATTGTAATAACTGCTCTAGTTACTCTTCATTTCAAATACTGAAATATCAAAGCATTCACAAGATCCTGCATAAATTTTGTGATGTGAATTTTTAAGACTAGATTCATTTTTCACACTATCATCTTTAGTGTTGGAGCTCTTCTTCCTGTGGGCAGACTGTTAAATGGTGACCACTAGCTGGTTTCTCTGTTGTTAATAGTTGTATTGTATTCCTCAGTGCTCCTTCACTGGATGCCCTTGAAAAAACATTTCTTAAGCATTTTATGAAAAAAACTGCTGAATCAGGGCCTCTTATACACAAAAGTAAAATATTAGACTTGTGTTCAAAGTTTACTGACTCTGCCCTATACTGTAAGAGTCAACTATTTCCTTTGATATGTTAAAGCGATTTGCTGAGTTTTCCTTGAGGTTGATGTCCTCCAATATGATTGCTCTTGCCATAGTTCTAGCTTTCAGCCCAGATTCCCTGAAGATTCATTATGCCTAGAGTACACGTAATGACATCTCCTGGCTCAGTTCTTCCATCCTTCTCTATGATACTTCCCACACATGCCATAAAACTGACCATTCTAATTGCTTGCCTTCATTTTATTTAAATATATTCTCTAGTGGTGTAGACTTTTATAGTTTATCAGCCATTACAGAAGAGACAATGTGGAAATGCTTAACAAGTCACTTCCTAAGTACTCACTGGAAGCAAAAGTCATAGGGAAAAGTGGTTGAAAGCTAAGACAAGAGGTGGCAGACTGCGCCCTACAGTGAAATGCAGCCTATACCTGGTTTTGTAAATTATATTTTACTGAAGCTCAGTTCTACTCATTTCATTCATGATATCTAGCGCTGTTTTTCTGCTACAGTAGCATGGAAAACTAAGTAGTTGTGACAAAGTTCTGTGGCTCACAAAGCCTTGATGTTTACAATGTTTACCTACAACTGTTGTAATCTCCCTAGGACGCACATAAGTAATAACAGTTGCTGGTTATCTTAAATGCTCTAATAACTACAAGAGCAAATTTAAGATGTATGTATAATTGTCCTTACTTTGTTCACATACTTATAACTTGAATAATGATAAGAGGCAATATGCTTCAGCTCATTTATAATTCTGAAATCTCTGACCATATTGGCTATCTGTGATCCCACATTATGCTTACCCTTTTTGCAGAGGAGATAATTAACTGATTCCTAATAATGTTGCATGAAATGGTCCAGCAGGAGTTTGGTATCACAGGAATAGTCAATGTGCTAGTGCCAAGTTATCAAGTAGCATCTGTACAATACTTTCTTTGGTTCTTTTTGACATTTTCTATTTTCACGTTTTTCCACTGATTTTATTTCCATGTAAAAAGGAATCTTCATTCAAAGTTTAATGTTTTTATTTTGATATTACCTTTTCTGTTTTCTAAGTATAAAACTTGTTGTGTGTTCTTAAAATGATGGATTTGCTCTTTTAAATCTGCTAAAGTATCTCTACTGAGCTCTCCAGGGGCTAAATCAACATTCTTATAATAATGATGCTATATTTGGATGTTCATTTTATGTTATCATGATCACAATAGTAAGTATCCTAATAAATTTTGAGAGTTCATGTGTCTATATTGCATATAGGAAATTCTGCATGTAGATTAATCCTTATAGTGTTTCAGTCAGTCTGGCAATAATGTCCCTGATTGTGATCATCATGAAAAACACATTACTAGGGAGGTTTTGTTGGTTCTTCAATACAGGTATAACATACGAAAGAGTTATGACTAGTTATATGTTTTAGGTATTTCTTATAATGGAGACTCCCTGTAAAAATAGTGTTTACATAAATATTTATACATGCACATATCTTCTACATATACATAGTTACACATGATAAGTCCACAGTAATTGTTCATTTCTGTGCAATTTTAATTCATGAATAAACTATTATCAAATATTATGAGGTATACATTATTGTATTGGAAGGAAAGTAATTACTAAATATATACTTACTCTCTTGAAAAGCATTTTACTGAGTAACAAACTCACACAAACCAGATTAAAACACAGAAATCAACGATCGTTAGTAGCATACAATTGTAGCTTATGGAAGGAAATGCAAGATGCAGCAGTGAAGGACCTGTCAGTCTCTCTGGGTCTCCTACTCTGGCTCTTCATTCCAGTAGTACATCCACTACCGGGTCCTTTACTTGGCATCTTTTTGAGCATCTACCTCCTTTATCCTTCTGCAGACAGCCTCCTCTGATCTATAAATGGCACAAAAAGCAGCTTACTTCAATCTCTTGCAACACTGACTAGAATTTCTGGATACAAATAGCAGATTTCCAGAAGAGAAAATTAGTGGGTTATCTTGAAGCAGACATTCTTTTCCATCTCATTCAACAGTCTGAGGTGTGTCATGACCTGGTAAGAGAACAAAATCTCAGACAGAGTGTAGCATAAGGAATGAATTTGAGAAGTCAGTTTGTTATATACAGACAAATTGACTTCTTTATTTCTGAATGCCTAGAAGGTGTAGTAATGTTCCTTAAAACTGGGTAGCAATACTTTTGACTACCCTCAAAGACTATTAGATGCCTCTTTACAAAAGGTGAAGAATCTACCAAGTATGATATTTCTAGATCTTCACTCTTTAGACAATATAGCTCCCTGGCAACACTCTCTTATTTCTATATTTGCTTGTAAAGCCAATAAAAATTGATCTGCAACAAAAAAATACATCATACTTTTTGGTGCTGAACATAGTCATAAAATTGCAAACTTCTTCTTTCCCTTCTGATCATACTGGAATATGCACCATAATAATTAGCCAGAGGGAACAGCAGGGATGAGATGGAGATTTTGTTATCCTCTCAAATACTCAAGTGAACTGGTTAGTTTTCCCAGGCCAGGTTCAAGGACACCTGGTAGCTGCATGGGCAGCATTTCAGGTTCTAATTTCCTTTTCTCATAAGTTTTTGCAGGTAAAGTACTGGATCTGAAAAAAAACCACATTAGCTACTATCAAGGCAATGTTTCCACAGAAGATGCACCAATAGAGATCCTCAAATAGCGTAGAGTAATGGACTCTTTTCCACACTAGCTTTTTTGATGCTAACAAGTCTTAAAATTTATAAGCCAAAAATAAAATTAATTCTCTTGAGTTAATGGCAGTTAAGATTTTTTTGTCCTTTCATTCATACTTAAGAAAATTTGTGGAAATTGAAGAAATGAGACAAATACTTCTTAAAAATTAATAAGAACTGGGAGAGAAAATGCATGCTTTTGGCCAGAGACTTCTACAGACATATCAAAAAGACACATTATTTCATGACTTCCCAGGGATGGAGAGTCTCACATTATTGTTTCAATTGCATTTATTCTGTCACATGATTCTACTTGGGCTCAACAGCTATTACTACAGGAGTTTGTCAGTATGGTATAAAAAAGGGCTGGGGATTTAGCTCAGTGGCATAAGCGCCTGCCTGGCAAATGCTAGGCTTTGCATTCAATCTCTGGTACAAAAAAAAAAAAAAAAAAGACAGTATAAAAGAATAGATGCAGGATATATGAACCTCAGAATGTACTATGGAATATAATTTCAAAAGCCACTATATAAATTTCTTCTGTGTTTACTTTTCTTTTTAATTAAATGCCAGGCACTAGTAACATTTGGCAGGTATGACTAAAACAGAAAGAGATATTTCATTAGCAATGACTAAAAGTGGCACATTATTTCAGTACCACCATTGTGCCCAACTGAAAGATAAACTTAGCAGGAAATTATCAATTCAGTCTATTTAGTCACTAGTTGCTGAGTTTGGCTGTACATAGCGATCACCTGATGTCTTCAGAAAGCCCCAATGCATATTCTACCCCAGGGATCCTTCCTTGTCTGTGGTGGCTTTTGGGCGTTTTGAATAAGCTTAACAAAATTTTAAAATTACTCTCATATTCACAGAAAACTTGCAAAGATAGTGCAGAAAGAGCCCGTATGCCTTTCACCCAGTTCACTTCTGATTAGTGTCTTACATTACTGTGATTCATATATCACAAGGAAGAGACTCGCACTGGTACCTTCCCATGAACTGAACTCTATTCGTATTCCATTTCCTTAGCTTTCCCTCTGCTGTCTATTTTTGGTTGCAGAATCCCAACCACAATGTACTAGCACATCTTGTCATTGTGTGTTCTTCAGTTCTGAAGTCTGTGACAGTCTCTTGGTTGTTTCTTAATGATCTTGGCAACTTAAAATAGTCCTGGCCAGGTATTTTGAAGAATGTTGCTGCATTTAGGTTTTCCAGATATTTTCTCTCTGGTGACACTGGAGTTATGGGTTTTTGGAACAAATACTACAGATATAAAGTGTCTTTGTCATTCATCAGGTAAGTGCCATGAACGAGACCCATCACTGAGGGTGCTAACCTTGATCATTTCCCTGAAGTATTGTTCTCCTTCATTGTCAAGCTATTTTCTGCCCCCTCTATGTCATCTTTCCATATTTTATTTTTGGCACCAAATTATTAAGGGATGTGAAGAGAAAGAGAGACAGGCATGCAGGATCACCTCCTGCAAGTGAGAATATTTACAAAAATTATTTGTTTCATAGGAAAGGTTTATCTCTTCTCTCACATTCATTTACTAATTTTTATTTTAAATAAACAGACTCATGAGTATTTATTTTATACCCAAATTTTCTTATTCATATTACTCCATCTCTGTCCATTGAGACTTCTTTTGGTTTGGTTTGTTAATATTTTAAAAGCTCCCCAGGTAATTTTAAAGTGCAGGCAGATTGGAACTCTAATTTTCGTAGAGTACTTCCGTGTTTCTCAAATCAAAAGCTTCTTTCTGATTTAGGTAGCTTCAATTCCTATATCTAGTCAGGTTTGAATTATTATTCACACCCATAAAACTGATCCTGGACCATGGATGGTGCTGTGCCTGAATCCTTAATTTGTCCTGAGTACATTGACCAGAAATAACATTAATGAAAGGTTTATCATCTTATTTTCATGCCTCAACTGGAAGGTGCTAGGTGGATTAGAGCAAAACTATCTGTAGGAGGAGTTCTCTTTTATGCAAAGCAAGTATAGGCACCACTTTAAATCCCCAGCATAGCTATGTTTTCTTCCCCATGGCAATTTTAGGATAGTGGTCAGGCACTTACTGCCTGTAGCAGAACAAAGCTGGCCTCACAAGTCTGGGCTATTGGAGAGCTGTGAATTAGCTTTTCAACACCTGAAGCATAAGTTAGAGAAAGTTAATGGCTCTGCTTTGAGAATAATAAGACAAGCCTGGGGTTAGATGTGGTTCCTTTCTTCACAGTAATTTTGAACACTTTAATAATTATTAATGCATCAATATTTATGTTATCACAAATAAAAAGGTACATTTGGGGGGACATGTTTAATTGTGTGTATATTCTAGTCACAATGAACCATGACTAGATAAAGTATTATGTCAGGAAAACTGTGATTTTGTTCAAGGCTTTCTAAATCAATACATATTGCCTGAAAGACATTAGACTACTTTTAAAGTGCTAGCCCTCCAACCCTACAGCTAAAATATAATGCTGATCTTAAACCACACATGCATTCCAGAGTAACGTTCTTGGCAACCTTATATTTTAAAGACTGATGTGTATCTCTGCTACCATCTAATTCAGTAAGTCAGTCAGAGTGCACCTGGCTCTACCTCAGTGCTGATTCTGTGTAATTGGGGGAAGGCCCCCAAATTTGCATATCTAAATTCCTAGGTAGTGATGTGATGATATTTTTCCCTGGGGATTATGCTTGGAGAAACCAGAACTCCCCAGTTGCAAATGAATACTTTGTGGATGAACTGCAAACCTGAATGAGTCTCTGGAAAGATTTGCTTGACCAGTATGATACATATCAAGACTGAAGCAAGGTACAGATTTTAGAATTTACCTGGTGGAAAGAAAAAAGGCTGAGTGTTTTGAGGGATATTAGTAAGAGTAGATGAAAACATAACCTAGAGAGTTGAGCCTGGCAACGAGGAAGAAATAGAGGATGACAGAAAGCTGATGAATGGTTAGGAAAACATGGAGTCACTTTCTATTCTTGGCTTTCCTGTGGTTAGAAAGAACAAATTCTCATTGCCAACAAGAGTCATAAGATTCCTCAATGTGGGAACTGTGACTTCCACATTGATGTCAGAGCTCTAGTTTGAATGTTACGCAAATGTTCAAGGCAAAAAAAGAATAGCAAGACTTTCATTTTGTGGGTGGGCGTAGAGAGAGGGCTGGAAAATCACTAACATCCTCACAGTCTAGGAGTTCCTTTAGCTACCAGAATGTTGTGAAGAACAGAAAAATCAGAAATGATAAAGCTTTCTTCTTTTCAGATTTACTTTCTTTGGTTTCAATGTTTTCATTTCTCTTGTCTCTTGTGCTAATTATCATCGACAAGGGCTCTGGCTGCTTTAGTTGCTTGCACAACACTGTGTAGCAAAAGATTAAAGGGTAATTGGATCAAAAATTTCACAGGAAAAACACCAACATGAAGCTGTTCTCTGTTGGATCCATCTCCAGGAGGAAGGCTGGGATTAAGTGAGCCACAAATAGAATATGATGATCTCAGCCAATGCTGTGGCACTTTTGCTAAGACAGTTACATAACAGGGAGGAGCTACTTTATTTGTGATGCAAGGTGGGGCTGGGGAGAATCTGACAATTGTCTTGATCATTATAAAAAGGTTAGATTTTTATGTGAGAGTCAGGGACATTTTAAGATCCTCCTAGGCCCAAAATGTTCTTTCCTTGGAGGCTCCAATTTCGTGATACCATAAATCACTTTAAATGTATAAGGGCCTGAGATTAAATCCAGTTTGCATGTTGGATTTTTGCAATTGCTTAGTTATTGTACATTTTATCTCTGCATTATTAAAATAGTTGTTACTTTTGGCCTTGCAAATTTTATCATTGGGTAGCTTGTACTATTTTTTCAGATTGCAAATACTTTCTTGGCCCTTTAAAAGTTCCTAAATCCTGGGTATTAGCAGGATATACTTACTAGTGGAGGAAGAAATTTGACGAAGGAGTAAAAGGCTTGATTCTTTGAGGAGATAACATAAGAGGAAGCCATGGCCTCTGACAACAGGTTCAAGTTCAAACTTTGTATGTATCCCCTGTGACCCAAGCAGAACTCTTTGTCTCCCTCTCTGTCTCATTCACGAGTGTCACCATTAATCCTGGTTTTTTTTCCTGCATTTAATAGAAACAGATAAACAATAGGAAAAGTACAATGAAGGAGTAACATTTATGAAGGACATAATAGGTTTCTATGGTAACAAATAGAAGGGGCAGGAAGTTCAAGGAAATAATTTTTCCCTTTCATGAAAATATAGATAATACACAGGCTTCCTTTTGTTTTACAGGAGAATAAAATGAGGTTAAGTTACATCAGAAAACTTTCCTTTGTACTTTTTGGCACAGTGGAAACCACACAGCATTGGAGTTAGAACAAGTTTCAAATTCCAAATCGTTCCTCTGATTTATCAGAGACAAGTGCTAAGCATATTTCACTCTCCACACCTCTAAAAGGGGCATGTGCTGGATGGAACTGGGGCAAAAACGTATCTGTCCCGAATCTGTGGGTGTGACTTTATTGAGAAATCATTTGTGAGGATGTAATCAGCAAAGATGAGATCATATTGGATCAGAGTGACCTCTGGTCTAATAGCTGCTGTTCCTACAGGAAGATGGAAATTTACATGGAGACACATGGGGATGAATGCTCTCTGATGAGGAGAGGAGAGAAATACCAAGAGCTCCTGGTAACCATCAAAATCTAGAAACGGCAAGAAGTAATTATTTCTTGGAGACTTTGGTGTCTGCATTTTCATTTTGCATTTTGCATTCTAGCCTCTATTTATGAAAACATAAATTTCTGTTGTTTCAGGTTACACAGTGTATAGCAATTATGGCAAACCTAATAAACTAAATAATTAATATAAGGGATCAGTAACAGTATTACGTCAGGAGTTCTCTAGATCTGAATCGCTGTGGTGTGGGTTAGCAGTGATGTGGTCTTCCGAGACCAGGAGACCTGCTTGGGTGCAGCCTCACTGCAACACTCCCGCCTGACTTACTCACCGCATGTGGTCAGTCTCACTTCTAGTTTTCTTGTAAACATCCGATCACAATGCTATTCTTTGATTTCTGATTTTTTATAACTATTTTCCTGACTTGGAATTGCATGGCCGAGGAACCAGTGATTCCGTTTTCCCGAATTGGCCTTCAGAGTTACAGTCTACACTGTGCTCCATGGTCCCAGTTAGCACAAGAGATGTGATAGATAGCTGAGATCAGAATATGAGAGTACTTTGGGTTCTGTGGAGCTCCAGGTGATGATGTCATTTGGAAGAAGTAATGTGCTCAGTGGGGAAGGCACTGATGCAGGCTCTAGCCCAACACTACAGCCCCATCCCAGGGCTGTGCCAGTGTGACACACTGAGCCTGAACTGCAGGTCTATGGAACGAACGGGAAGGGTTAATATGTGAAGTTACTCTCAGCTCTGGATCGCCTGAACTCTACTTAAGGTGAATTTTAAGAGGTATGAATTTTATGAGTGTCTATAATTCTGTCTTGAGTGTTCTCCCTTAATTCAAAAGTAGCATTTAAAGTACCATAATTTAGAAAAGTGATTAAGAAACAGATCTTTGAAATTACGACTCCAGACTTTGGGAAAAAGCTTTTTGACTTACAGTTACATGATGCCAGGATGAGCAGTTCTGACTCATAACCCCTAAATGTTTTAACACTTCTTTCATGAAGAGGTGAAGCCTTTGTTGTCTCCTTTTGATTGTGGGGTCTGTGACCAATAGAATACCATGCAAATGACCCCGCGAGTTTCCAGGGAAAGCATTGGGAAATGGCCCTTTCTTGTCTCTGCGGTGCTTACTCTTGGAGCCATGATCTAAGAAAGGCAAGCAGCCCCATGGAGAAGTCAATTAAATATTTCAGTCTCATTTAAGGAACCAAAGAAATTATCAGCCGTGTGTGTGTGTGTGTGTGTGTGTGTGTGTGTGTGTGTGTGAGAGAGAGAGAGAGAGAGAGAGAGAGACAGAGAGAGAGAGAGAGAGAGAGAGAGAGAGAAGAGTCAGTGATTGTAGATCTTAGCCATGATTTCTCTGCTACATTGGGTCACTTCATTAAACATTGCTTGGAGCAAGAGTTTACTGTCCATACAAAGAACTGTTCAAATGCAGAGTCCTGACCAAACTAAATGATGGACTACTAAGTTTGGCATGGTTTGATATACAATAGTACATAATTAGAATGGTAAGTTACTTCTTTAAACTTCAGTTTCCTGGTTTCCTTATTTAGAGACAGACAGAGAGAGACAGAGCCAGAGCCAGAGACAGAGACAGAGAGAGAAATTTTTTTATGATATTATTATGAAGATTTAAAAAATAATGCATTCAAAACACAGAAGACCTAACATTTGTAGACTCAATTGATGTAAGCCATTGTAGTTATGCTTGATATTTTAATTTTTTTGGCTGATATATTAGCCAGTTTCACATGACTATAATACAATGCTGAAGGAATTAATTTATAAAAGAAAAGGCTTGCTTAACCCAGTGTTAGATGTATGGTGTCAGCATTTACTCTGTTCCAATGAGGGTGACCAGTGGTGACATGTCATGGCAATAGCTTGTCTAGAGCCAACTGTTTGCAGCTACAAGAACAGCAAAAGAGAAATGCTGGGCAGTGCCCATCATTCCTTCTATGGGTGTACTTCTAGTGGTTGCAGGATCTCCCATGAGACCCTACCTCTTACAGGTCCATAGCACCTCTTAACACCACCACCCAGGGACCAAGCTTTTACACACAGGCCTTTGAGAATCACTGCATGTGCATAAGCACTGCAGCCAATATGATGACTTTTCAAAACCTTATAATTTTTTATAATTAAGTGGCCTCAATACAAGGAAAGTGTAGGTGATAGCAATAACCTCAAGAAAATTAATGGTTGCTAAATTATCCATTCAATACTTCGCTCTCTTTTTTTCTTTGTTTTAAGTGTAATTGGAGGGCTAGAGATTTAGCTCAGTGATGTAAGCCCCTGCCTGAAAAGCACAAAGTCATGAGTTCAATCCCTGGTAAAAAAAAAAAAAAAAAAAAAAGCCAAGAATTTAGCTCAGTGGCATAAGGTCCTCCTGCCTGGCAAGCACAAGGTCATAAGTTTGATCCCCAGTACCAAAAAACAAACAAACAACTACAACCACTAACCATATATAAGTAAGTATAACTAGAGACAATTACCCATAGAGAGATGCATGCCTACACTGCAGGGAGCTAAAATGAATTCTCCCTGATTCCTATCACTGACCTTTGTAGGTGTGGCTCATTTTCCTGGCGTAGTACTTTCCTTAAAAATGTATCTGATTCTTTGTCTATGGGGCACACAGCCAGAAATTGGGGTTACACGAGGAATAAATGTGGGTGCTTATTCTGACTCCAGAGACGAAGTCTTAACTGGTGTAGCACAGCTGTGGAAGTCAAGAGTCTCTTTCCCCTGATAAATTGTGCAATGTTTTTAAAAATAGGTTTTGCAGTAAGGAAGTAAAATAGTGAACTCTACAGTTCGTTTCAAAAGGACATGAATATGACATAAAACAGAACTGCCACTCAGCTTAAAAGTGAGAGTTGTCCTTTGGACACTGGGTTCTGAATGCATATGTCTAAAAACCTGGAATCTGGAGTGGGTGCATCTAGGCGGGGAGACAAGGAAGAGCACCTGTCAGGATGGGGTCCTCAGAACCTGGAATAGGGTTTTGTATCCTGATTCATTCTGTGTAATTTGAACCGACTAGACGTATGATAGGGATAGAAGTTTAAATCTGGAAAGAAAATCTGAACCATACCAAGTTCTGCATGTGTTAACCCTTTATTTTTCCATAGACCAATCTGTTAGTTAAAAAGGTAAAAGGTGAGGGAGAAGCTATGGAGAGACCTGAGCCTACTCCAAGCGCCGCTAGGAAAAAAGAACAGTAAAGGAGTCCCCAGATTATACTGTAAGCCTGGTTCACCAACACCCATTCCCCTGTATGTGTGCACCAGAATCATTCAGCATTCTTTGCCATTTCATCCGCATAGATAACACAACTTGCTGCCATAAAAGATAAGGAACAGACTTTAAAACTGCTGCATCATGGAGCTCTTATGTATCAGAGCCATTAAACTAAATTTCTGCTCTGGATAATGCATAAAAATGGCTTGTGATTTCCCCCCTCGGGTGACTCATTTTGTTTGAACTCCAAAGCAATTCCTTAGAAATGGAAAAAGGCTATTTAAAAATGAGCTGCAAGACTCATTTATAAAGCCATTTTTTTTAAAGCAAGAAGATCTTTTCCACTGGCACCAAGTAACAGAAGAGAAATTTGAAAATCCTGAACTCAGCTCCTATGGATAACACCTTCGTAAAGGAAGTGCCATTTTTTTTTTTTTATTTAGAGAAAAAAAGCAGCACAGGAAAAGATTAGAAATATGCAAAACTTCAAAAAATTATAATAAGAAATGACTAGTCAAAAAATAACAGTAAGAAATCACTAGTTGATAAATCACATATACAACAAGCAGTTTGAAGAAACTAGAGAAATGAGAAGGAAATCTTAATTTTTAAGTGAAAAATTATACAGCTTTTTATATAAAGGGAAGACTTCCATGGTACCTTTCCCTTACTTTACAAATTGCTAGTATTTCACATCAAAATATAGTATATTTGCTTAAAGAAAAAATATCAGTACAAGTTGTGGTTGTCATATCTCTGATGGTTAAGCTTAATTGCATTTGAATGCTTTTATTAGATGGCAGAATACAATGTTAAAGGTGAACAATACAATCAGGATGATTTTTCTTTGTAAAATCCACTGTCTTTTTCTTAAAAAGTATGATTTAGGAAACATCCCCCCAGCAAATGTCTTGGACCATTAAGGAAGACACCAAATTGTGGACTTTGCACTATGGATCCTTCCCTAGCCTGCCATCTTTCAGTTCATCCTATGCACTGCCCTTCAGCCTCTGTCAGCCCTGTACACAGTCTTTTACAAGCTTATTCAATAAACCCTTTACTGTTTCATCAACATGTGCTAAATATCTGCAAAGAATGAGATTTCAGGAAAATGACTTTTCAACTAAAGGATAATTTTCCAGCTGCACAATTCAAAGTTTAAAAGAAATCTTTTGGAAGTGCCACCAGGAGGGAAAATCTGGGAGATAGCAGAAAGAGATGTACGGTTTCTCACTGTCTGTCTCATGTTGCAGAGCCTCAAAGGGGCCTGATCGTCCTGGTAAGTCTTCCAGGTGTGCAAGCCATCCTGCGCAGGGAGACTAAAATAAAAATGGATGTAAACCTTTTTGTTTGTGATAGAAAACTTTTTCTAATCATTCTGGAAATTCTGGAGGAGTCGAGTTATTTATGCTGTTTTCTTAGTCACTTCTGACTTCAAAAGTGTGTTGCCTTTGAATCAGTACAACTCAGGGGTCCTCACAGCTTCACTCCCAGGCTTGTCCATGTTCCTGTGTTGTGACCTCTCTTCCTTGGTTTCTACAGAGATGCTAAACGCACAAAAGGTCTTGGCAGGTGCTTTCATAACTCTGTAATGTGAGCAGATGAAGAATGAATGTTAGGTGGCTTCAGTGTTGGACTGTGTCTCTGGCATCTGAACGCTGGCTTTGCCTTGCCCCCACCCTCCAATTGTTTTTCACCCCAGAACCTCATTTCTTTAAAGAACACATTGAGCTGTCTCTTTTCCCCCTATCCTTTCATGCTTCACCTTTCTTTTCTAAAACACAAAACCAAAAATATTCTTTTCCCAGAAGGAATTCTGGTGCCAGTTTGTAAAATAATACCCCTTTTGACTTACAATTTTATTTCTGTCTTAGCACAAATGACGCACCAGAGAACAGTTTTATGTTTAGAGTGGCAAGGACACAGAGAGAGCTCTCAGGAAAAGCAAGAGGTAGGGGTGAAGGGGAAAGGGCATAGGAAGGGGAACAGGGTCCAGGCAATACGGGAACTAGGGGGGAACGCAAGATGTCCGACATCACAACAGAGCCTGACTTGCTCCTGCTGCCTACAAACACTCGCCATTTTCTGTGTCCATGAACTCAAGTTCTTGAGAATTATGCCATTACATATTTTATTTTGTTACTGTCTCCAGATTTCCAAATGTTGCCTTTCAGAATTACTTTTATCACCCCCTCTCCAGCAGCTAATAATATTTTCTCTCTACAGATTCTTGCATTAATGACTCAGGATCATAACCTCCTGTGAATCGTGTATTATTAAATCTCTTTCCAGCAGCTGAGATTAGAATAAAGAGAAGTTAATAAGTTGCAGGGAGTCACAAAATGAGTCATTAGAATCAGGGACAGATTCAGACACTGAAACCACAAGTCCTGCTTCTCAGCAGACCTGTCAGCTGCATATTAATTTAACTCCCTGTAAAAGAGCTGAATCACACTGTCCTCCTCTGTGCCCCGTTCCCTTCTCAGACAGGATTCAGTGGACGCTTTGCCATTTTCTCCTTGTCATTTCTGTCTGTCTGTCTGTCTAACTAAATGATGAAGACAGTTTATAAACATTTCTAAAATCTTTGGACTTGCATAAATATCAAATGAATATTTTCAAGGGCTCCTGCCCTAAATAACAAAATACTTCTGTGTTATCCTACGTCAGTTCCCCACATGTGTTAGTTTAGTGTAAACCCACTACTGGGTGCTTTTTAATCTCAGGATCTTGGAGCTAAAGAGCTTTCTCTTAGAAGATTTTGAAAGAAAAACCTGGAGACATAGTCGTGAATATTTTCAGTATTTGGGGAGAGTTAAGGAAAGAAAGACCTGAACTAGCAAACAAAAAGCAAATGCTCAAAGTATGCCAAAACCAAGTTTTGTCAAATTCAAAAGCTTTTTTGGGCTTATGTTTATACTTCTATGACCATGGGAAGTATCATACATTAATGCACTTCCTATTAATCAAGAAAAAATGAAATAATTGGTATTTTTAAACAAAGATGTTCAAGATGAGTCAAGGGATAAATGCATACGACCGAGGAGGTGACTTGACTAGGTCATATAGTCAGAGAGGCAGGTGACTGATTAAAACAGTAAATCAGAAGTGAGAGGCTCACATTGCTGTGGTGATATTCTACATGGTAGTCATGGACAGGACTGCCATTCACTATGAGGCTCCACTTACATAATGGCTGGGAAGGAAGCATAAACCCTACAAACTACACGGCACTGTTTGCCCTAAATATTAACTCACCCTGCTATGATGCCAGAGGGGGTCCTCTGTGAACCGTTCTGCAATTTAGTCGTTCACCAAGACCTTCATTAGACTGGGTTACTAGGTAGAATGCAGGATACCCAGTTAAGTTTGAATTTTAGATAACCAATGAGAAATTCTTTGGATAACTCTGTGCCAAAGTGTTTGTTGTTTATCTGAAGTTCAAATTTAATCAGACATGCTATATTTTATCCGTCAAGTCTAGAATCCCTACCAGCAAGGGAAGTGGAGGTTGATAGTTGACTGTCAGCACTGTAGCTCAGAAACTTGATGTTGGCACAGACTGGACCAAGTCATTTATTATTTGTCAGAAATATAGCTCTCTACATATCTAGACATTCATTCTACGATACTGGTACACTCAGGCCTGTGGGAAAGTTAAATATGAAGTCCTTTAAGTATCCATTGTTTATTGATAAACAGGTTTTCTCTTGCTAAAGGCAAGCCAAAGGGAACGTGCAATTGCCTTGCATGAAGACTGCCAGTATTTGCTTCTATGACTTTTTATTTTTCTACCTTAATGAATGATTAGCCTACTTTTGATTGATATATTATATTTTAGTTTTAAAATTATCATTTGAGTGCAACCCATTTTAGCTCTCTCTTAAATTTAACCCTACACATCTCTGCCTTGATGTTGTATCTCAATATTAAGTTTAACCTTTCACATTAATCTTACCTTCCTTTATTTAACTTTCATGGTGGTGGTCTCCTGATAGCCCACATATTGCAAATGAGTGATTGGTGTATGAAGAAAAGTCACACTGCAACAGAAGTTACCTTTTTAGAAATCCAAAATAAATGCAAGGGAAAAAATAGTGCATTTTAGAGAATTTAAGATTAACTTGTCTTCTCTGGCTGACTCACTTCAGGAAGTAAAGGAGGATGACCTTTAAATAGATTCTACAGCCCCAGAGAAATAATAACCATTTGGGCACATTTCCAACCCATCCATAAACAATCTGCCCCAGAGTCCCTGGGACCTCAATCTCAATCTCAGGAAACAGGTAAAGTCATCAGTGAGAGGAGGGACTCAGATTTCTTTAGAAGTCCTGCCAAGATAATCCTCTGCAGACGAAGTGAAATCAGTAATGGCCTTCTGAACCCAGAGTCATCAAAGAAAGTAAAGCTGATTAGTTAATTCTCTCTAGAAGAAAAGGTCTTTGTTTTCCCCCTGTATTCCAGATAGGCAATTGTATTTAATGGGCAAATTCATCCAAAGGCCAGAAAAGGTCTCCATCATAACCTGTAAGTGTGCCTCAGGGGCTAGTTCAGGCAAATTTATCTGTCCAATAGTAAGGATTAGAATTAAAAAAATTGAGACTGGCAATTTTAAATCAAAGTAGGGTAGCTCCTTACTATTTAACAGTCTTGTGTAACTGTTGGAAATGTGAACAGATAGTATAATATTTAGAAATTAAGACTGTCCGGATACAGTCATACTTGGATATTTTTCTATTTTAGCTCCTGTGGGCTCAATTCTTTGTTATAAATTATTTTCAAATGATAGATAGTACAAATTAACAAAATACTTTAAAGAAATGAGAAATAAATACTTAGAAGAAAATTCCAATTTGAGAGAATTAATAGTTGAAAATAAATTAACTTTCTTAATTAAAAAGATTCTTAAAATGTATTCTCAGTTGACTGGAGCAATGCATACTGCTATTTATAGAGCACAGTTCTCTCTTCAAGGTTTAAGCAATTTAGAACTCACATAAAATGCATTTCTTAGCATCATTAATATTTAATTTAATTTCCTGTAAGAAAAAAGGCAAAGAGAAGTATTCTAATGGATGAAAAAAGGGCTTCCAACCATTTTACAGCATTAAATTTCATGGGCACTTAAAACATCATGCATTTCATGAATTTCCTCCTTTCTTTCTTTCTTTCTTTCTTCTTTCTTTCTTTTTTTCTCTCCTCCTTTCCTTCCTTCCTTCCTTCTTTCCATCCTCCTCTCTACCATTCTCCCTCCTGTTCATCCTTTCTCATTTTCTCCATTACTTCCTTCTTTTTACTTGTATGATTAAAATTGTATATATTTTATAAAATTTCTATATGTTTACCTTTCACAGTTTGGTCTTTAAGTCAGCTAGTATTGATTTCTGTGCGTGTCATGTGAGGTAAACTAAAGTATCAATTTGTTTAATTGGAAAGACAATTGTGAATCATTTTTCTTGTAATAAGAAATAATCCTTATATGATACATAAAGGATACATATATATGTGGGTCAGTTTTATCATCATTGTGTTAATGAGGTATATCTGATTATATTTATCTTACTTATAATAGTTTAAGAATACTTTTTCTCAATTTATTCTTAAATAGTGGCTTAGCTTTATCTGTTATTTATATTTTATTTGGTCAAGTTAAAAAAATCAAACTTAAAAATTTAATTGGTATTGCAAGGAATATTTATATACATGTTTATAAAAAGTTTATATTTACATGAGACTTCGAATTCATGCAACACATTATATCCATCATTTAATTTAATTGTAAAATACTAATTCATAAAATATAATATATAATTTTCTTCATAGTAGTCTTGAATATATCTGAATAGATGTTTCAAAAACTTATCATTTTAAGAACTCTATTGCGGGGCTGGGGATTTAGCTCAGCGGCATAAGCACCTGCCTTGCAAGCAGGCGGTCGTGAGTTCGATCCCCGGTACCGATAAAAATGAAAAAGACAAAAAAAAAAAAAAAAACAACTCTATTGCATGTGGCCTCTTTTGTTTCAGGTCTCATATTTCAAATTTTATGTCTATCTATGGAAAAGGTTCTTTTTGCATGTTATAGGAAAGTGTAACAAGTTCCCTATTTTTCCTGAGTAATTATCTCATCTATCGAATGTCTGTCTGCAAATAATTAAAAACTGGTTGCTTTGTTTCCCAGAATGTTCTGACATATTTCTTTCTCTAATTCAACTATTTAAGTTCACCAGTAAAGTGATAGAGTATAATGGAAATTTTTTGTATTTTTTTCTGCTTTCACAAAATTTTTCTTTTACTAAAGTGTATTGTTACTGTAGGTTTTTAATTCTATCTTTTAAGTCAAATCCAAGAATTTTTATCTCTTCTAAGGCTGCTACACAAGTTGAATTCATGTTACATAATTTTAGAATTTTTTCATCTTTAATTAGTAAGTTTTGGCATTATACATGCTTATATATTATTTTATGTGAGTTCTATATAATTATGTGTAAATGGTAGTGAATAATATTTTAAATATTTAATATAGCAAATGAAGTTAATTTTCTTATTATCTACCTTGCATTCCTGAGATTCAAAACTTTATAATTTTTTTTGTTCCTCCCTACACACTACTGACTTTGTTTGCTACATTTTGCAAACACAATGCTAAGATCACTAAAGCATTTTAACATTTAGGTATATGAATGTCCGAGCTATAATTTTCTCATGACATCCTTGTTAGTATTGGAATTAAAGCACTGCTAGTCTACTACAAAAATGAGAACTTTTTAGTTATTTATTTATGTAATTATTGTGATTCCCTGGGAACCTGTCTCTGAGACTAAAGTTACTATGCAAAGAGGCTATTCAGGGTTACAGGGAAGGCAAAGGAAAGGATGTGTTCTTAAGACAGCTTCCATGATGGGCAACTCGAATTTAATTCTGCTTGAAAAATGCAGGCGGTGTAACACACAAACCATAATTATACAATTCTAGGTCTAGGGAACTGGGTTATTTGTGTTCCCAACTCCCATCTGTCACTGTTTGCTGGGGCATGAGGTGTGCTGGAGGAGAAGGGTGTCAACTTGGTATTTCTGGACTCACAATCCTGGGAAAGTTTCTTCCAGAAGGGGCCTCAAGCACAGACACACAGACACCACCGGAAGAGGCTCAGGGCACTCTGAGCTGATAAAAGGTTAGAAACACAGGGTGGACTCTGATAGTTAGCACATTATTTCCTCTACTACTTTCCAGAAGCATTCAAATTTGGAGATATTTATTCCTTGAATTTTGGTCATAAATGTCCAGTAAAATTATCTGGGGATAGAGTGTTCTATGTGAATTCTTTATGATTCTGAATTCAGTTAAACCAATGAGACACATTTCTTTCAACTTCTTGAAACAATTTTCTTAAGTTACATTTTCCTAAACCATTTCATTTATATTTTCACACTTAATAGCTTATTATGTTATTTGTATTATTTTTAAAATATGCAGCATGTCTGTAGTGATGTCCACCTCATTTCCCCGTTATAATATTCCCTAGATGTGACTCTTTTCTCCTTCATCTTCGTAAGTCTTTACAGGTATTTGTTAATGCAAGGCCAACTACTAAATACCTAAATTTGCTTCAAAGACTCAACATTTACTTTTATTGATACTTTCCATTGCATGCTTGTTTTTGTCACCAATTTCTTGTATTTAATATTCACTGCCTTCTATTGTGTCATTTATTTTGACATTCTTTTTCTAACTTCTGGAGTTATTTGTTAGTAACTTTAGCCTACGTTCTTTAACATGCATAATTGATGGTACATATTTCCTTCTAAGTGACACTTCAGCTGTGCATCCTATGTTTGATGCATCATTTTATCTTTCAGTTTAAAACTGTTCTAATTTATACCATTGCTTCTTGAATAACCAAGTGTTAAAAGTATATTTTTGAATTCTAAGACATGTAGATTTTCCAGTAAATCTTTCAATTATTGGGTTGAGTCTAAACTGGATCAGATTTAGAGAACAAATGTGCCTGTGTGTGATAAGTGTGCATGTTTTAGAAAGACATTTGCCTGCCTTCAATCACGTATTTTCCCACTATTACCTTTAACATTACGTTACATTTCTTCTTTGTTTCCTGTTAGGTCCTTATTAAATTCCACCAGTAAGAGACTGGTAAACTCAAGCAGGAAGTGAACAGATTTGCCTACTATTTCTGCTTTGTCCCCTGAATCCAGTCACTCAGCCTTCAAAAGCAGTAGCTAGTTACAGCGTTCAGCTTTCACACAGACCTAGCCTTCCTGTGACTACTTAGAAGCACCAGACAGACAGTACTTCCTCCCCATGAGAGACCTGAGTCCCCACTCCAAATCTTTTCCTTGGTCTTGCATCTGGGAGTGTATCTTCAACCTACAGTTCCTGTTTTGGGGAGATTCCAGTGTCCTCTTTGTGCTCTCTCATTTTTTTTTTTTTTGACAAATGTTTAATCAATAGCTTTCCAATGGTTATCTAATATGATCTCTAATTTTCTGACTAAATGTTGCTTGCTATATTTTATTATTTTAATCTTTTGAAATTTGTCTGATTATGGTTTTTTAAATTCTGTGTGTTCAATTAAGTTAATTGTTATTAAAATCTTTTCTATATTTTAGTAATATTTTGGTTTTTCCCTATGTCTTATAGAAGTTTTGTAACAATTTCTTAATCTTTATGCATCTCTTTAGATAATCTTATTTACTCTTGTTTTGTAAATACCAGCCCTCACTAGTAGGTACATGTAAGTTAAAATTTCTAAATACATTCTAAGTTGAACTCTAAGTTGTATATTTTAAAACTGAATTTCTGTTTCAAGAACTTTTTGCTTAACTAGTGAATTTCAAATAGATTAAAAAGAGATGAAAGATCATTTAAGTACAGAGAGCCTTGATTTATAGTTAGCAAACTCATGACTTAAAAAAAAATTGTTGAGGAGCTCAAGAGAATGAAAAAAAGCAAAAGCCAGAACTGATGTGAGGAATAATGCATATTTTTTGGATTATTTTAATATTATTAATGAAATCATATTCTGAATATTCTTGGGTATCTTAGTATACCTCGGATCTATGCTACTTTGGGTAGTTGAGGTTTCTTTCCCTTTATTTCACCAATGTTAGTTTTTTTCTATACACTATTAATTTAGAATATCGGAGCCTCCTCATGTTCAGTGAACTTCCTCTCTATCCACAATTCATGTATTCACTGGCCACATAGTGAATATTTCAGTGGCTCAAAATTTCCCCATCTTACATTTCATGAATAGTCACCAAAGCTGTTGGGATTTGAGGAGATCAAGCTTACATTCACTTTCCATTTCAGACCAGAATAGTTTGAGTATTATATAAAAGAATCCAGACTGGTGAAGCCTTATTGCTATTGATAGTTTAGAGAAGGAGCTTGAGCACAGGCATAGTAAAGTTCCTACTGCCTTTCCCCTTGAATTAAATCTGCTCACTCAAAATGAGGACGTCCCACAGAAAGAGAAAACCAGTTCTCAATTCCTCTAGACAGACAGAGGTAGATCACCGTCAAGGGTCTGAGCCACAAAGGTTTCTTTTTTGATCTTGGCTCCAAGTGAATGACTTATTTTAAGAGAGAAATGAAAATTGTTCCTTCTACATTGTTACCTCTGTGAAATGAGTGGCCTATGTCTCTTCTAAAAATGAGGGATGATTTGTCTTTATAGCAATAACTGTTCTAGTCTCCACTTCATTGTTTGTCAGTATGACCGAAACTGTTCTTCATGTAACCACAGGACTTTGCCTACTCCATTTTGTTACCACAATGAATTAATCTTTCGTGACTCCACCCATTATCCCACTCAGGCTTTATCTCACAATTTCTGAGTTTAACTTTCTCCTGATATCATCCCAAGAGTTTCGTTTCTCCTGCTTCCCCAATCCCTGTCTCCAAATCACTCTCACTTTTTAATTTTTCTGTTCTCAATCTTGAATTTCAGAATGTTTTTGAGATAGTCATAAATCTACTGATTCATTCCATCTGATTTTAAATGCACTATTAAAATACTTAACGTTTTATCCAATTATATTTTTCACATTCATCAGTTATTTTAAAACTCTGTTGTTTTCACATCCTGTTTTGATCCATCACTAACACCCAAGAGAGGCCTCTCTTCCTGCCTAAATACCTATAGCTGTGTAATTGTTCTTATATTTTATTTTACCTCTATCGTAGTCATATGTAGTTCGGCTACTGTATTATATCATAAATCCTTCGGTGTACAGATTTTATTGTCTTTTGACATGGTATATGGCTCATAGACTGGTTTTTGGAAAAAAGATTGAGTGAAGAAAAATGTCCCTGAGCTTCTTTGCTTTACTGACACTATTGAATGAATGTCAGTGGTCACAGAGGATCTGCCTATATCCATGATGTGTATACAAAGTAGGTCTCAAAATAGCAACTTTGTCACATGTTCACTTGGTTGCAGTTTTACATATTTATCATCTATATATATATATACATCCATCTTATAAAATGATTGTTTCCTTAATCAATATTGTCCTACTTTCATTTCTTATCATATATCTTTAGAGTAGTAAAGATAACTTGATTTAATGTTTACAGAATTCTATTCTCTTTGAAATATTGTTATGAAAAATAATATACTGAACTTCATTTTCTTGTCTTCATATGGAAATATTTGTAAGAATCAGACAGATTCTTCATAATGGATATAATTCATTTACACTTGGAAAAAAACCTTTTTCTTCTACTAACAGAAAGCAATAACTATTAAATTCAAACCAATGAATGATTATAACTAATGTTAGAAAGTCAGTGCTGGTCAAGTGAGCTAAGAGTTATTTCTTATTTGTAGACATATGAAAATATTCAAGTCATAAGAGAATTTAAACTTGTTACCTAAATTTTCTATGATCATCATCTCCTCAATTATTCTGGTTGCATTACTTGATATAAAGTAATAGTTGGATTGTCAATTATTTCTAAATACTAATCTTGCCCCTAATACAAACTGGTTTATGGATTATGTAATATATTTTAATCCATTCTGTGGCTCAAAAAAAGACATATTAGCAATTTAAAAATATTCCTTTCATTATACCTTTGAGAGGCAATAGTAAAAATGATACCAGACTTTGAAAATTCTATTGTATTAGAAAACATCACTTTTTTGAAATATGAACTATGTATGCATATATATATATATATATATATATATATATATATATATATACAAGATACCATGTTTATAATTGGGAGATTCAGAAATCCATATTTCTGAGGTTTGGCCTAGTGTTTCAGATAAATTACAAATCTTCGTACACCCTTCATAAAAGCTTAACATTTCTTTTACTGCAACATTTGACAAATCGGAATCAATAAGATGGACCTGTAGCTACTTTTCAGTGAGCAATTTACTCTGGTTTGTTAAATCTGACAAACGATGAAGGATACTACAGAGACTCAGCCACTCTGTGAAGAAAGAATTGCCATTCCAAAGGAGGATTTGCTCTCCCTACATATAAATATTAGTCTTGTATTTAAATTCATATGAACTACAGTCTTAATTGCAAATCTGCCCCCTATTAGTATCTCATCAACATTAAGAGAATTGTAGATGATTTACCCTTTGAGAAATTCTTTAAATATAGTACTTAACCAATTCAGCACTAACAGGGAGATTTATTACCAAATATCAAATTCAAATGAAATGTCATAAGGAAGAATTTTATGAGAAATTGAGCAAAGAGGTTATTTCAATTAGCAATTCTAATTTCCATGACAAAGAACTTTCTGTGTATTTTTCCTTCTCTGTTCTTTTCTTCTTGTTGAAGCATAAATATAAATTTTCTAGCTTAAGAATCTCCGCTCTTATAAATTGGAAATTCAACTCAAGCAGGTCAGTGATTACCTATTTTTCATCCTATTGTGCTTCTCTTGGAGGAAGAAAACACAAAATGCAAAGAAAAGCGGAGACAGCATAGAAGTTGTGAAAGCTCTGAGAATGCAGAAGTCTCGGAATCTCAAGCCTGGCTTCTGACCGTAAGGAAGGCGCTCGATAAGGAGAAGATGAGTGGATGCACCGAGGAGGTGCTGGCTTCCATTCCTTTCCTCGTTTTGTAAAACAGCACAATACCCAGTACGTACTGTGTTCAGAGGAAACAAATTTCAAAGAATTGGATGTAGGGAAAGTAGTGAGGAGTCAGAGAGAAAGGGTCTGGAATTTCAAATGTCATTTGAGAAGGATTGAAAGATGCAGTTTTTGGTCTCTTTGAACTTGAGTCAGTTTTCTAAGACAGAAGGCCTACATTATTCAGAGCCTTAAATAAAAGCTGCATTGTGTGGGGGCAAGCATTCTAATAAAAGCATTGTCGGTGTCGCTCCCGGCCGGCAGGAAGAACACACGACAAGATCTGGCAGTGGCTGGGCTTTCTTTATTTTCCTTCTCCGTACAGTCTGCCCCGGGATTCTTCCCGGCCGAAGCCTCTACCGGTCCGCTCCCCGCGGCTCCTTTCGTGCTTCTTCTCTACAGTCTGTCCCGAAGCCTCTACCGGTCCGCTCTCCGCGGCTCCTTCCGTGCTTCTTCTCTACAGTCTGTCCCGAAGCCTCTACCGGTCCGCTCTCCGCGGCTCCTTCCGTGCTTCTTCTCTACAGTCTGTCCCGAAGCCTCTACCGGTCCGCTCTCCGCGGCTCCTTCCATGCTTCTTCTCTACAGTCTGTCCTGAAGCCTCTACCGGTCCGCTCTCCGCGGCTCCTTCCGTGCTTCTTCTCTACAGTCTGTCCCGAAGCCTCTACCGGTCCGCTCTCCGCGGCTCCTTCCGTGCTTCTTCTCTACAGTCTGTCCCGAAGCCTCTACCGGTCCGCTCTCCGCGGCTCCTTCCGTGCTTCTTCTCTCGTGGCGGGAGAGGCACTCACTTTTATAGGGTTACAGTGGCCAATCAGTTCAAAGCGCACGATGCGGGCTGATTGGCTAACATCAGTTGTTGCTAGGCAGACTATCTTACAGAGCGGGTTGTTTACCAAGCAGGAAGCAGGAGATAAGCGCCATCTTAGCACACTCGATGGGAGGGGTAATCTAGCTCAGGCTTTGCTCTTTCTTACAGGCCTCACGTCCTCCAAGTAAGGCGACCGGGCTCGGCCGCGGCTCCCAACATCTCCCCCTATTTTATTTTACAAGAACGAGCGCATCGCAGCCCGTCCTGGATCGAGCGTAGAGACCTACGCCCTGTATCTGAGGCCCACCACAGGCCTTTGGGTTGGAACCCGGGCGGCCGTCCCAGGGTCCACCAAGGCCTTGAGGCCCTCGTCCTTTTTTCCAGGGCCAGGGATAGGTCAGACGGAACCTGGGTGCACATAGGCATACGCTCACGTCTCTCCTTATGATCCCCTTTGGAGAGGCATCTAGATTCGGGGCGGAATCTAGCGATCCAGCGGCTTTCGTGCGCCATGGGGTAGGGCCTGGCTTAGGTTGAGTCGTGCTGGGGAGGCACGCTCTTACCCGTCATTGACTCACCCACCCTGCTACATGTTGTTGTATAGGGAGGAGAATGTGGGAAGCCTGTCACTTTTAAACGCGGTCGTAGGCCATGCGAGCGAGCCATGCGTATGCCTGGGGGTCATTTTGCCCGTTCTGGACCGCTGCCAGAGCAGCATGGGCAACCATGCGGACCTGACGACGTGCCGCCGCAAGGCGTCCATTAATAAACGATGTGACCCATCTGAGCAAGAATGGTCCTATAAGTAAAAGCAGAAGCAGGGAGCAGATAGCACTCCCAGTGTAGAAGGCAGCCCTTTTTTGGCTCATCTTGACTTTACGTCTACGGCTGGTCCCTGGTGGGGCAAGTCTGGTCTTCGGCCGATGGACTTGTCGCACGTGTCAGTCTCTCTGGGACCCACAGTGGTTCCCGTCCCGGTTCCTGCGGAAAAACACAAACCGCACCTCGGTTCCAGCTGATTACCGGATCCGGGCCCATCCATTGTCCTGTTAGGACATCTTTCCATTTCACCCATCCCTTATTGCTAGGAGATGGACTAGAATGCTCCATAGCTGGTGAGCGGTTATTATTGTTTAAATTTAAAAAATTGTATGTGAACAGTGCCATAGATAACCGTGCCTTTGGAGGCAGGCCTTGGCTTACTCCCCCTCTTTGTTTATATAAAACTTCTTTGAGGCTTTTGTGAGCTCTCTCAATAATTCCTTGACCTTGAGGATTGTATGGGATACCATGCTTTAATTGTCTGCCATTGATCTTAAGCAAAAGCATGGGCCTCTTGTCAAGAGTCATGTGGAGTACTGGAAGCTCTTATGGAGGCTGGGGAGCAGCAGGAGCTGTGCTATCCTGTCCCCCTCATTAATTACTTCTACAAGTTCTTGAGAGCTCCCCCCGTAACTACCCTCACTCTTAGTGCCGCTACTTAGCATGTTTCCCATTTTTTTTTAATATGTTACTCACCGCGTGAGGCCCAAGGAATCCGCCACTTACGCATGAGCCTGAGAGGAGTCTACAAACCCTGTAGGTGCGCGCCACCCAGGGCCCAGGTTTATCCTCTACTCACCTGTCCTGCAGCACCGTACTGGAGAATGCAGTCCACCGCCGCGTCTCGGGGTTGATCAGTCCCCGTACGGGCCACCAGATGTCAGTGTCGCTCCCGGCCGGCAGGAAGAACACACGACAAGATCTGGCAGTGGCTGGGCTTTCTTTATTTTCCTTCTCCGTACAGTCTGCCCCGGGATTCTTCCCAGCCGAAGCCTCTACCGGTCCGCTCTCCGCGGCTCCTTCCGTGCTTCTTCCTACAGTCTGTCCCGAAGCCTCTACCGGTCCGCTCTCCGCGGCTCCTTCCGTGCTTCTTCTCTACAGTCTGTCCCGAAGCCTCTACCGGTCCGCTCTCCGCGGCTCCTTCCGTGCTTCTTCTCTACAGTCTGTCCCGAAGCCTCTACCGGTCCGCTCTCCGCGGCTCCTTCCGTGCTTCTTCTCTACAGTCTGTCCCGAAGCCTCTACCGGTCCGCTCTCTGCGGCTCCTTCTGTGCTTCTTCTCTCGTGGCGGGAGAGGCACTCACTTTTATAGGGTTACAGTGGCCAATCAGTTCAAAGCGCGCGATGCGGGCTGATTGGCTAACATCAATTGTTGCTAGGCAGACTATCTTACAGAGCGGGTTGTTTACCAAGCAGGAAGCAGGAGATAAGCGCCATCTTAGCACACTCGATGGGAGGGGTAATCTAGCTCAGGCTTTGCTCTTTCTTACAGGCCTCACATCCGCCAAGTAAGGCGACCGGGCTCGGCCGCGGCTCCCAACAAAGCATAGTATAAGGAAACATTTTTTTGATAGGACAAGCTTTGAAATTCAAAGGATTTGAGTCCAAATTATAGAGCTATCTGTTAGCTGTGTGATGGCAGATAATTTAATTAACTCTATAAATTCTGTGTGTTTTCACCCACACTGAAGGAAATCATACCAAAATATGGCATTCTTGTGAGATAAAAATGGACCATTATGCAAACCATGTACTGTTATAAAGTACTCTGGCCAGGACTGAAAAGTGGCATTTACAAAAAGTGAAATAGAAGTAAAATTTAAAAAGATGTAGTAATATTTTTCTAGTACCACAGTATAAGGGAATATTTTGCTGTTTACTTGGTTCATTAGTCTATTTTTGTTTATTTTTCAGTATTTATTCATTACCTGTGCTGAGATAAAGCCTCAGTATAGGAAGACAAATCAAGGTACTTATTATCTGTGAAATACTGATTGTCTATTATAGAAATCAACATGTCATTGTTGAAATATACTGGTACCAAGCAGACTGTAATGGAAGAATGTGTGGTTTCATTGGCACAATAAATGGCATATTTGATTCTACCTGGTAAAAGAGAGAATGTCAGGCAAGACATCATAAAACAGGTGAATCTTTGAGCCTGATCTTGGAAAATGAAAGAAAAAAGGCTTTTCTTAGTGGAAGGGGTGGAAAAGAGTTAGTAGGTTCTCATCAATTAGACAGGACTATATCTGAAGGCATGAGAGAGCCATAAATGCATGGGAAAGGAACTTGGGTACAGCAAATAAGAGCACTGTCATGTAAGAGCCCAAATGTCATGTCCTACACAAGAAGCAAAGAAATTGAAATCTAATGTTCCTTCCATTTTGCTAACAGGTTTCAGACTCCAATTAGCTCCGTGACATTAGAAAATGTTTAATCACTGTAAAACTCTGCTTCCTTTTTTAAAAACTGAGCCAAAATACCTACCCTACAGAGTGACTGTTGATTAATTAGGTACTATATGTAAAGAGTTTAGCAAAGAGTAAGTGTTCAAAATGATTGCGACCATGGCATTATAAGAGGAATGGCGGCTGGGACTCAGATAGCAAGAGGGAATCACCAGTGCTCACAGTTAAGAGGGAAGAGGACAAAGGCTGAAAATGACCCTGAGAGGAGAGACGTGAGGGAGGAGAAAGTGGCAGAATGAAGATCAATATTTTCAAAGCAGGTTGGCTACGTAATTTTCAGGGGAAGGTGCAAATTGAAAGTATGAGCCCCTTATCCCAAATCAGGGGAAAATGTCCCATAAAAGTACTGCATATAAAGCTTTATCTTTACAAATGGTTTGTTAGTTATGTAACAAAATGGGATAATAACGATCTATGAATAACAAACATATAAGTAACATAGATAGTATTTTAGTTTTATTATTTTATATGGTACAAAAATAATAAAGCTTTTAAAATGTAGTATCTTCATTTATTAAAAGATTTTCCTGGCTTGAATTTTAGAAAATTATTTTGGTTAGCCATCAATACTATACATACTTCTGCCAATTTCATTTTCAAATGATACAACTGAAAATTACATCACTGTTCTTAGCAAATACAAGATCACAAATACTTTTTGATAACTTTTAAATTTGAAAAAAAATACTTTGTTGATGCAAGCATTATTGGAACTGCTAGAATATTTTCTAAGATTCTGACAACTTTGAAATACAAGTATGATAAATAATTTTGAAATACATATTTTACTACCAATAAAGCTGATGATTCTTTTTTGGATGCTTTTTTCCTAAAAAGATTTAATGCTTCAAACAATTTGCTTTCATATAAATCTGAATTTAAACAATGACATTATAGTATTTCCTGTAACAATTTTTATAACTCACTGTACGAAGTGGCTTACAAAAGTGGCTTCATGATTCACATACAAGTCCAGACATTTATCCATACTGCTGCTGTCACTTCAAGAGGAGAAATTAATTATAAAATTATCTTGCATGCTTAAAAATAGCACATTCAAAGCTTCATATGGCAAGAGTTTTCTTTTGAGTGTGACAATCTCTCCATTGAGTTTCTCCTTCTAAGCCCATGGATATCTCCTTTGCAGTGTTACTGGTGTTTTCAAAGCCAGGAGTTTTAAGTGCTTTGAAGTATGATAGCTTACTGCCTGAATAACTGACACATGTGGTACCCATATGTATGTTTTTATGTTGTCATAATTTACTGGAAAATGTATTATCTAAACATCAGAACTTCCTGATACAACACTTAGACCGAAAACTTAATGCTTTACAGATACTAACACAGAAATAGAGTTAGTCTCCCACCAAGAGTTTCAGTGTGTTCCCACTCAGTCTCACTCCTCTGTCTCATGACTGGGACTGCTGAATAACTTTCCATTGCTGTATTTGCTGCTACAGTCACTGCCATTGCCACCAGTCTGGGTCCAGCCTTTGGCTCTTCCAGACTGCTTGTAGCCATGTGCTTATGTGCTGGGTGGCCCGGCGAATTGCTCAGTGCCTGACACTGCCTGCAACATTTCAGGTCTAAGACTGTCTGTGTATACAACTGCCTAGTATGCTTTCTCTGCTTATATCTCGTTGTTCTATTGGAATTCACTTAGAAAATCCAAGTTCAAAGATAAAATTATTTTAAATTTCAGTATGCTGGTAGTTGACCACTAAACTGTGGGTAGGTCTATGCAGGTCACGGTCCCTAAAGTTGGATACCATTAAAAGAGAGATGGGATCCTTTATCCATAATGAAGAGCTATAAGTCTGCAAAACAGCACTCTCTACACAGAATCTAACTCTTGATAATTGCCCGAAGGAAGAAAAGGATGCTATGCAAAAAATATATTCAGGCTGTTATCCTATCTGTCCATTAAACTTCATAAAAATTTCATTGCTTTGCTTGGGCCTGGGGTGGGGCCAGTCATTTGACTATAAGCTCAGTGAGTTGTAACCACATTTTCAAGCAGCACAAATCTTCAATTAGAAAGAAAACTTCCACCTGTATGTGGGTGCTGGGAATGTCAGTGTCTCAAGGAAACTAACAGATTTTAAGCAAGGTTTTAAAAGTGAATCCATACTCTGGAAGGTAACAATTAGGGCCATGGAAGAGATAATTAGAATCCCATGTAATTAAGGTGAGCTTCAGATCAAACCTTCCGTCATGGAAAAACCTAAATTCAGCCAGGGATTTCAACAGGAGTGGACAGGAGAACCGAGGACACAGAATAAGAAAATGTAACTCAGAACTTTTTAGCACAAATAATCCAGGTTTGTATCATGGCACCTCCAAGTATTTGTCATTGATCTGTTTTTTAAAAAATTATTTTTTAAGCAATAATTTAAATATTACACTAAGAAAAACATTATTTTATCTAAAAAATGCATTTGTGAAGCTTAGAAAGTTACACCTTTCTAAAACAAAGGTAGTTGTATGAAATCATTCAAAGAGTATTGCTTGGTCTCAGAAATCTTTGGCTTGTTTTCTCCTTCACATAACTCAAAGTTTATTAATGATTTCTTTAATCATACTTGTAAATTCTTAAAACTCTTAGATAGGGTGCCTAGAGTGTGATATATACTTGCAAATTATATACAAATGGTGATCCTAGCTCATTTCCCAAAGCCATATGAAACACAAATGTTTTCTTTTTTTTTTTTTTAGGTTAATATAAAAAACTATTTTAGCACAAATAGAAATATTTTAATATACTCTTGAAATACTGACTAATGTTTTATCAACTCAGCACATTTTTATAAAAATATGTAACTCAAAAATGCCCTTAGTTTTATTAAATTCAAATCTTAAGATGGCAATTTCTGATAGGTTGTGAAAACTGCTTGAAATGGAACTATGCAGTAATTTCATTGCTGTGTATGCTAATGATCCATCAATGTTTACTCAAAAAAATGTTCCCTTTGAAATGTCACAAGCAAAAAGAATTTCTATAATGCTATCATTAGCATTTAAAATATACCCTTCTCCAAAACATTAGATCTAAAAAATGGTTTGAGTCAGGTTTTCTGGGCAAAGCATAACCACATCATTCCATATTCAAATTGCTCTTTGAACCTAATAAAAAGTAGATTTGCACACTGCTGTCAGATATTCGAAGATGTTGTCAGCAGTTCCTATTGATTCTTTTTTTTTTTTTTTAATTTTACTTCGCCCTCTCCTGGTATTTATATTGAGTAAAAAGAATATGGACACAACTGACTGCTTACTCAGTCAGTACCCATTCACTTCTTTTTCTGAACCCAAAGAACGCCAGCTTTTACTGGAATACGTTGAACCCAACAAACTCCTTCCTTCCGTTTTATAGTAGGGATTGGAGCAGGAACTGCAAGTAGACGGGAAAATGTTGTTTTCCTTGATTCAGAAATTCTCCCATCCTTCATTCTCCATTTCTCTTCATGTCTAGAACATCATTATAAAACTAGTAAAACGTGCTAAGGATGGAAGGGTAGAAAACTAGAAGAAAAATAGGACACGTAATTTCAAACAGAGTTTCTACAGCATCCCTGGACACTCAAGCTTGGTGTAGAGCTCTTGTTATGTGAGACAAATAGTGCATATTTACTGTAGCCACTGTAAGTGTTTCCTTGACAAGAAGTTTTAAAAAATCTACCTGACTGAGATTGTATATACAGCTGAATTTATTCATAATATACACACTCGTAAAACAAACTCTGTAACATCTTACACTTGGTTACTTTATTTACCAATTCAATGATGTATTCAATTGTATATTTTAGTATCTATTAAAATAAATTTACATCTAAAGTTCTAAATTAACCTGCTTAGTCTGACTTACTTTGACACTAATAGAAACACTTGCCAAGAAGAATATGAACTTGAATTTCATCCTCAAAATAAGCTGGAATTTTCAATATATGTGCTAATGGGCCATTTGATTTACAATGAACTAGATCCACATATGAATAAGCAGATTCAGCTGGGTTTTATTTGAATACAGAAGCAATACAAGGACATTCTCAAATTCTTCTATTTTTAATGAACAATTTTATTCAAGTATAAAGTGTTTATATAAATTGCCAGGATACAGTTTGATGAATTTATTCAAAGTAAATCTATCTATTTAACCACCATCCTTATCACCTTGATCAAGAATTATAATTCTTACAGTAACAGAGAACTCCATTTGTGTCTGCCTCCCAAATATAATTACATATTCTATTCCTCCCCACTGGTAACTATTACCTAACTTTTAATGCTATCAGGTTTACTAGAGTTTTTTAAAGTATCTTTTTTTCTTTCTTTCTTTCCTTCTTCTTCTTCTTCTTCTTCTTCTTCTTCTTCTTCTTCTTCTTCTTCTTCTTCTTCTTTTCTCCTTCTCCTTCTCCTTCTCCTTCTTCTTTTTCTTTCTTCTTCTTCTTTTTATACTGAGAATTGAACTGAGGCCCTTGCATTTGCCGGAAGGTATCATGCTACTGAGGCTAAATCCCTGGTCTGGTTTACTTGTTTTTTGAAATTTCTATAACTATAAAATGTATATCCTTCATATTCAATGTCTTTTGATCAATATCTTTTGTGAAATTCACTCAAGTTCATAAGAAAAATATGTGTTCTAGAAAGTTCTTAAATTTTTGAATTCTGTATAGCTATTTATAATAACATTTGTCATTTTTACATGTCTACAAGATCTATTCAGGATCAGTTTTTTTTTTTAAATTGACATTGGTATATATGTATACATCCTCTCTTTTCCACAATGAATCTCAGCCTATGTCAAGATTTTCATTAGGCTTCTCTGAAAAAATGTCTTTTGAGGTTTTGGAGCTCCTCCAGTGTATCTTTCTCTTCTAGACTCTTCCGTTTTTGTCTTAGCTTTTTTCGTGTATTTTATTTAACCTGCTTTTTAAAATTTCTTGAGACTATAGAATAATTTCTAAAACTAACTTACATAAAGGAAGAATCCACAAAGTTCAAGAAAGATAAATGTCAACTATCTAAATATTCATTTGAGAAATAAAAGGAAGATATTTTAATGTCACATTTTCATTACCATTTAATTCAGAATATTTTAAATTTTCTTTGTTTTTTTTTTTTCTCTGACTGATGAGTATTTTAGGAGAAAATTTCTTTCTATTTTTTATTAATTTTATATTTTTTATTTCTTATTAATACATGTTTGCAACACACTGTGTTTACATTGTTTGTGTGGAGTTGGTACATGCACAAAACACATGAACTCCAATTTTTATTCTCTTCCTTTCCTTTTCATCTCTTTCTCTCTATCCCTTGATATTCTTCCCATTTGAGAAAGATCCATCACTCTCCTTCCTTCCTATTACCTTTCACTTGCTTTTTAATTATAACTTGCCTCTATATGCATATAAACAAAACCATGTGGTAACTTAGGCTTTTGTATCTAATGTATTTCACTTAACATTATGGTATTCAAGTGAATCCATTTTCCTACAAATGGCTTAGATTTATCTGTTATGTGATAGTACTCCATTGTATGTAAAACCACATTTTATTTATTCAGTCATCTATTGATGGATATACAGGCGCTTTCAAGATTTTTTTCTATATGTAATGTATGTCTATAAAAATGAGTGTGCATGAATACTGTAATATGTTAGCTTTCAGCTCCTTGGAGAAGATGCCTAGAAGAAGCCTAGCAGGCTAAACTGGATTTTTTAGTTTTGTTTTTTTGAGTACTCTCCATACTAATATCCATAATGGCTGTACTAATTAACTTTCCCATTACCACTGACAGTCTAGAAGTGTTTTTTTTGTTCCCATGCATGTCTCATCAGCATTTGTTATTATTTGATGTCTTGAGCCTTTCTTTCCGGAGTAAAACATGATCTCAGTGTGGTTTTGATTTGCATTTTTCTAAGGGATGTTGAATATTTGTTCATGTATTTACTAGCCATTTCTACTTCTTCTTTGAAGTGTCTATTAATCTCAATTGCCCATATTTGACTGGTTCTTGTATTTTGGGTACCTGTTTTTTGATATCATTATGTTCCAGATATAGGTCTTTTGTCCAAGGAGTAGCTGGCAATTTTCCCCATTTATCTTGCTACATTACTGAATTTATTAGTTTTAGGGGTTTTTTGGTGGAATTTTTGAGCTGACTTTTTAAAGGGTCATGTCATCTGCAAATAAGAATAGTTTGAATTCTTCCTTTCTTAAACCAATCCCTTTTATTTCTTAAGTTTTGAGTACTCTATTGAACAGGAGTGGTAGAAATAGATATCTTTGTCTTGTTCCCAATGGCAGGGGTAAAGCTTTCTGTTTTCCCTCTTCTGATATGATGTTGATGGTCAGTTGTTATGAATGGCTTTTACACAGATTAAGATATGTTCCTTCTGTGCCTATTTTTTCAGTGTTTTTGTAATAAATGGATGTTGGGTTTTTTCAAGACCTTTTTCTACTGAGTTGATTATGAGATTTTATGTGTGTGTGTGTCACTGTTTAGTTTTTTAGTTGAGTAGTTGTCTGGTTTTGGAATCAAAGTTAAGCTAGCTTCTAGGAATGAGTTTGATAATACTTCTTCTCATTCCATTTCATTAAAGAATTTGAGGAATATTGGTGTTAGATTTTTCCTGAAATTCTTCTAGAATTCAATGGTGAAACCATTAGGTCCTGAGCTCTTTGAAAGCATTGTCCTTTACCAAAGACAGAGGAAGCTATTAGAACACATGATTTCTGACATTAAACTCTGTTAATTAGAGGAATGTCTGCTATTCAAACTTTATTTCTACTTCTAATTCTTTGGTATAATTCCACATATTCAAGAATTGTCTTACTTTTTTTGGTTATGTCTTAGTTACTTTTCACTCATCGCTGAGACAAAATACCTGATGCACCAAGTTGGGAAAAGAAAGGTTTATTTCTTACAATTTTTGGAGGTTTCAGTCCATACTCAGTTGGCTCCAAGGCAGGATGGCATGGCGGGGCCACAGTTCATGGTGGCTTCAAACAGCAAAAAGGAAACCAGCAAGAGAGAGACAAACCTTCTTCCTGCAATTACAATGTATGCAGGCTCCACCCCTATGTGAGTGTATCACTGACACCATCAATGATGGTGTCATAGACAATGAACCAATCACAAATGCATAACTCAAATGCATGAGGTCTGGGGGCCACCAATATAAACCATGATAGGTTATTTCCTATTACTAATTATTCTCACCATTTGTTATTGTTTAGTAGACCAAAACAAATAAACAAACAACCAAAAAAGAAAGCCCATAGTTGAGATTATAAAACTCTGTAGTTTAAATTTGACTCTGCCAATCATTAAAAAATCAATGAACTGACTTTTCTTCCATTGGGATTTTTATTCACTTGTGGATAAAATGAATAGGCTTAGGTACATTTCCAAGGTTCCTTTCTAGATCTACAAATTCATGGTTATTGGAACCATTCCCTCTAATGCTAACAATAAATTTATAGGACAGTTCTGCCATAAATTCCTTTTTGGTGCTATTAGATTTACTGTTACATAACTTATGTCTAGCATGACTAAGGACACCTTGCTTTGAGAGCTCTGTGGATAACTCATTGAACCGCTGCACAGTTCTCCCCACTCCAGAGGATGTTTTCTGCAAGAATGTTCAATAATAGTCACTGATATCTCCTTGAGTCCATGAATATTTTTGAAAGCCTGATTCTTCTCTCTTATTTCACAGTAGGAACAATCAGGATGAACTCTTGAAATTGCTTTTACAGTTTGATGACTTGTTTAGAACTCTTCATTCTATTATCAAAGAAAAATGAGCATATTCAAGTTCACCTAAGATGAACTCCTAAAAAATCTTTCCACTCAAATGATCAAATGTGTTTAATAGTGTTATGTACCAGGATTTGTACTGATCATCCTTAGGATATCAAAAAGGGTTAAGGCGCTCATTGATAAATCCTATAAGTATACAATTACAGCAAAAATACAGTAGACAATATTAAACAGATGCAAAAGTAAGACGTGATAGTTCATAATTTTTTGTCAGTTTGCTTTGCACAGTGCAGTAAAACTGATTTGTTATAATTAATTGAATATAGTTATATTATATAGTTATCAGATTCTTTTGAAAAGTGTAAACTTATTTTCATCAGACTTACACAGTAACTGGAATAACAATAAAAAAGCAAAATAATTCATAATCATACAAATTTCAGTTTGTAAAAAATATAAAATCACAATGAAAGTATATTTTAAGAATTTTTGACCTAGATGGTAACTAACACCAGAATAGTATACTTGTGGTAGATGTAATGAATCAAATGTCCTACTATATAGGTAATGAGAATAGGATTAATATAAAGATCTGAATTGGAAATCACTACCACAGGTGCTGGTTTGGAGTTGCTAGGAATGTGAATTTAGGAACTTCATGTATATTCTATTCACATTTGTCCTTTTGAAACAGTGAGGGGAATTAGATTAAGGCAACAGATCCCAAACTGTGATCCTTGAGGTCCTTGGAGGTTCTGTAACGATCATAAAGTAAGTGTGAACTTACAGATGGGCTGAGCATTGTACATTTTACTGAACACTGTAACAAAATAGTATATTTATACAGTTATGAACCATGATGCATCTAACACACATGTTAATGATTGCAATGAATAAGATATGCAGAAATTCCTTACTAGTTAGAGGTTAAAAGTTATTTAATCTTGCTTGCCGCAGTTTCCTCATCTTTAAGAATGTTAACTGTACAATTTTTTGTAAATATAACTGTTAAATAGCATGATGAAGGAAAGCTGTTAGAAGGTACTTTGTATGTAAAAACATTGAAAAAGATTAGGTATTATTAAAATTCCTTAAAAAACATTGATGACTATAGATTATTATCATCATATGCCATTTTTTCAATGAATGTTAAAAAATAATGATCATGATAGCCTACAATGTCATTGTTGTTTATATTGATTGAGGAAAAACTACTCTAAAATAATTTCTTACACTGCTCGTGAAAGTCCTCAACTGGAGTCTGCATCTGACCCATGTGGCATCAGCTGAAACAGCTGTGGCTTGAGGCTTCACCTCCAGTTCATGGGAACAGACTGTACAAGGTTCTGAATTTCAAGAGGCACAGCTTGACGGAGTGGTTGCATGTTTTAGAAACTCGCTCTCAGGGTTATTATTCTCACATAGGTTAAGAATGACTGGTGAGATACTTGTTATGCCCCTTTTCAGCACTTAGATTTCACAACTGTTTAATGGCTACTCGCCTTCTGAGCAGAAGAATGCTTTTATGAATGCCACTCCCTGCACTACCAGGCATTCTCAGTGGCACATGGTTCTTCCTTCTCGGGATATAAAAGCAGTGTGCTCTGCCCATGGCTGACACATTTGCCATTTACAAGTCATGTTATTTCATCATTTATTCCCCTCTGTGTATTACTATGTGAGCTCATTTCATATTTACAAACAGTGCCTTGATTTGCTCCTCTAAAACAGCAAATTTTGAAGATGAACTAAGATATTTTGCTGTTTGAATTTGTGTCAGTAGACCTCAGAAATGGATTATGTAGGTAATGTTTGTTTTTTTAAGACAAAGCTTGAAGGATTACATTGAATTGTTCATCATATAAAAATATTTTTAGGGATCAGGTAGTTGATATTAAGGCTTAAAACATCCCTACATCGAAATCTTACCTGTATAAAAGAGAAGGTAACATTTTGCTGGCACAAGGCATTAAAACTTGTTCTTTCAGTTTAAGTCCATACACAATTTAGGATTAGCTATTTTCAGTCATGTCTTTTCAAAGACATGACTCACTCGGTTTCTAAGCTAGAAGGAATTATGAAATTTTGCATTGAGACAGATTAAGATTTTCTTAATATGAAAATGTTTCCCCTTTTAAGGAATGAGTTGTATGCTTACTGCATTTTATAATAATATGGCATCTATATGTCATGCATCATCTATTTGTATTCTTGTCCATTGGCCATCATCTTATTAATTATACTTCCAGGTCTTTCCTTTTGGCTGGTACTGTTGTGAGGCTGCTCATATTGCCCCTCTGACTATACCCATCATAACCCTGTCCTAGTAACCTTTGATCTTCATTGCAGTACAGAGGTTTGTGACATTTGAAATTTAGTAAGACACAGATGGTTAAACAGATTTTTTATTATTATTGGCTAATGATAGTAGTATTCAAAATAATTTATATAGTGAAAATTTATGAAGCATTTTTCTGGTAATTCTGATTAATTCTAGCTAATGCATTTTCTTAAATCCTCAATTCCATTTCCATGACAAGTTTAATTATCTTGTTTTTTTATGATACTAAAGATAAAAACTTTTGTCCAAAATCTATGCATTTAATATGCTGTTTGAAGCTTATTACTAATCTTTTAGATTTAATTTTTACTGCCTTATTGTGATTATGAAGGAAAATCAATTTGCATAATGCATCCTTTGTTGGCCCATTTACTTGGGAAAGTGGAAGAAGTGTTTTTACTTTCCTCCATAATTTTTATGAGTGGATCAAATGTGTGGGTCTATTTTAAAACCACCAGAAGTCTTGTTAGTTAGCTTCCTTTTCATGTAATGGAGAGGTTGAATGGGTCATGTCAAGTGATCCCTGATATTAATATAGACAAAGATGTCATAGCCTCATGCATGCAGCTATGAATGGCATATCTACTTCGCCATCTGTAAACTTAATGGACAAAATGTACCAGTGACTGCTTCAGGGTTTAAAGTAACTCAGTTATCAGAAGCCACATTTCCTGTTGCCTAATACCCGAATCAAATTTTATGGGGAAGCTTCAGTCTGGCTCTTGTAGTAGGTAGAAAAATTTTATAAACACATTACACTCTTTCATAACCATATTGAATTGGATTATTAGCTAATACTGAGTAAATGCAAGTACTATTTACTTTGAGAGAAGATGTTTTATATGGATTGGTATTCATTTTCTCTGAATTGGTGTTTTAGCTCAGTGGTGAAATTAAACAAGGCATTGTAACATAGCAACTATCAACTCTTTCTGTGTTCAATAGGGTCTGAAAACAAACAGTCTGTAATGTAAATATGGAGCAGGTTTAATTTAAATTGTATTGAGTTGTGTAACATTTCTTATTATTTTATATTGAATATTATATTACTCCCTCCACATTGAAAAAGATGTAGCACTTTTCCCAGAGCTTACTGTCATGATATCAAAATCTTAATTTTTATCTTGCTTCTGGTCTGATCCATTGCAGTTATAAAATAAAGTTTCTCTACTAATTATAATATGCTTCATTTACAAAAAGGAGTTCTGCATTTAACAAAAATTAAGAGGCTAATACAGATAATTCCCATGTATTTCCTCATGTGTCAGCCACATGCTCATGTCCCCTGTGGTTACCACTATGCATTAATGCGATGCCTATATTGTAATTAGTACTGGCACATTGCTGTAGAAAAATATTCATATTTCACATGCAAGTTTATTTTTGTGTTGGAAAGTTCTATGGATTTGGGATAATGCTTAATTTATTTTATCTACAACTGTAAGTTTCATACAGAATAGTTCAATACTTTCTCTCCCACAAAATACCCTATGCTTCACCTCTGTCCTTCACTCCATAGCTTCCTTTCTAAACCCTCAGAACCACTGATATTTTAATTGTTTTTATTTATAGTGCTGCATTATTCATAGTGCTGCATTTTCCTTGTAATCATATAGTATTTAGCTTTTTGACAATATCTGTTTTCATTTTGCAGTGATTACTGTATTTAAAGTTTCCCTGTATCTTTTTACAACTCTGTAGATCACATTCTATTGTTAAATAATAAATACATTACAAGAGGTAACACATTTTGTTTATCAAGTCACTTCTTGGGTGACATCCTGATTGTTTACAGTTTGGGAAATTATGTATAAAACTGCTATAAATATTTGTATGCAAATTTTAAATGTATGTAACTTTTCAATCCATTTGAGAAATACTATAAAGCATGATTCATACAATATTCATATAATAATCCTGAATTCATCTTTCTAAGAAATTATTGTCATTCAAAGGGGACATAATTTTGCAGTTCACTAGTCATTAATGAAAGTTATTTTGCTCCACATCCTTACCAGCATTAGTGTTGTCAGTGTCTTGAATTTTAGCTTTTGTAATAGGTGAATAGTGATATCTCACTGTGTTATAATGTATAATTCCTTAACAACATAGTATTTGGATCAGCATTTTTTATACTTGTTTGAGCCTTGTGCTTCTTCTTAGATGAAATGTCTACTTGAATGTTTTCCCCTTCTTGACTATTTTCTTTTTGTTGTGTTTTTAGAGTTCTTTGCAATTTTTAGATACAGCTCAGTATTCACTATTTGTATTACAAATGTTTTCTCCTACTCTGTGACTTGCTTTTTTATTGTAATAGTAGCATCTTTCCTCGATAAGAGGTTTTAATTTTAATAAGTCTAACTTACCATTATTTTCTTTCATGAATCATACCTTCTATGTATCTAAAATTTGTCATTCAACCCAAAGCCTGGAGCATGTCACTTATGTTATTTGCTAGATGTTTATGGTTTTGCACTTTAGATTTTTGTCTATGACTCACTCACATATGACAAGAGTGAGATCCATGCCATGACTCATGTATCTATACAATCTCCTCAAACATTATATATAGATTTCCAATTGTTTTTAAAAGACCAACCTTTTTCCATTGGATTATTTTGCTTCTTTTTCAAAGATCAACTTACTATATTTGTGTGTATTTTAAACTCTGTATCCTGTTTCACTTGTCAGTTAAGACTATTTGTTTTCTAGCATCACAGTATTTGACTGCTATAGCATAGCAATAAACCTTGAAATAAGATAGTGTCAGTCCCCCTCTGTATGCTTTCCAAATATTGTGTCACATAGTCCATGACTGTTACTCTTTCAAATGTTCACTTTTAGATACTACAGCACTGGTTTATGCAGTTATCTTATAACTGAATACTTCCAAATTCTCCTTTACTCCCTGTATGACTGCTGTCACTTACCTAAATAACATTTCAAATACACAACTAGTAATGTTACATTGAACACATATTTATCCATTGGTTCAATTAAAAGTAAAAAAATAAAATTTTGTGCTTTACTTTACTACTTGCTAACATTTCTTGCAAAGCAGGTCTACCTCCACCAAATGTCCTCAGTTTTTGTTTGAGAAATAATTTATTTCAGATCACATTTAAAGGATAATATTTCAGGACATAGAATTCTAGGTAGATGTTTTCCTCCCTGACCACTAAATATCTCACTCCGTTCTCTTCTTGTTTGCTTGGTTGGTCCTGAAGGACTTTCTGTCTTTCATTTTCTATAGATAAAGAATACTTGCTGTGAAGTTTTTTCTAGATTTTTCACCTTGTTTTTTTTTTTTTTTTCTGCAATAATACACCTATCGTAGAATTTTTCTATTTACCCTGCTTTGTGTTCCCTGAGCACCCTGGTTCTGCGGTTTGGTATCTGTTATTAATTTTGGAAAATTCCAGTTAGCACTAATGCAAATATTCTTCCTGTTCCTTTTCTTTTTCTTCTTCATTCAGTGTTCCTTTTAAGAATATTTTGCAGCTTTTGTAATTATGTCACAGTTCTTAATTATTGCCCCTGATTCTTTTTTGTAATCTCTTTGCATCACGCTTTTAGAAATTCTGTTGACATACTTTGAAGTACACTGCTTCCTTCTTTGAGGGCATTTAGTCAACAGATCAGTCATCTATTACACATTTCATTTTGCTAGAGTGGTGTTCAGTTCTAGCATTTTCTTTAGATTCTTTCTTAGATCCGTTCCCTCCTTTGTTACTCATCTATCTTTTATCCCAGTTTCTTTTCTATTAAGGCACTTACCATATTAAGCTATACATATTACAGTTATTTTAAAGGCCCTATCTAATAATGCCAAAATCTGTGTAATATTTGAATCTCATTCACAAGTTTAATTTATCCCTTCAGGCTATATGCTTCTCTTTCTTTTCATATTACATTAATTTTTATTAATATGTGAACATGATAACTGGGGAATAGGATTAAGGTAACTACATAAGGTGTAAAATTTATGCTAATCCAGTGATAAACTGGGCTGTGTTTAAAATGTGTTGTAAGTGTAAATGCTAGAGGCTTTAGTGTCCTCGATGTTCTTGCAGTTTTATCTGGGTCCTTGGATCCCTATAACTCCTTCATAACTCATCTATGTCTTATAATATTCTATTGTAGCACTTTGTTATTAAACTACAGTTTTATTAATGTCTTGGTAAGGAGCTGGGGAGGAAAACATTCTATTATGAATCTTACTATTAAATCTGTTTTTTAGAGGGCATGAATCCTGGGCTGTGAACTTAGGTAGTATTTCTTAACACTTTATTTTTCCTGTGCAGTGTGTAGGAGGCTAGAGTTGAGTAATTGCACATTTTCTAGTCAGATAATGCTCTGGTAATTTTCTCTGGAGAACCTGCCCTTGTTGTAAAAAATACAACACGTATATTTCAAATGATTACTTTCTTTCTCATTCTGCCAACAAACAAGTGGGCATATTAAAAAATATAAGATGAGTGCATATTAATTGAGCAAAGCAGTGTGGTACATTGCAACATTTTCATACATGAACCTAGTGTGTGCTATCTCCTTCATTTTCTGGTTCCCTCCCCCTTGACCCCTTTCAGTGGCCCTATTTTCATGTCATTCATTTTCCCTTTTTCCTTTCTCCCTCTGCCTTCCCTTTTTCCTTCCAAACCTAGATCCAGCATATGAAAAGGAATCTGGCAATGCTTCTCTTTGTAAGTCTAGTTTATTTCACTTAACATTATGATCTCCAGTTACGCGTATCCAGAGATGACATAATTTCATTTTTTTCCTTTTTTGTTTTTGTTTTTTGAAATGAGAGTCTCCCTATGTAGTTCATGCTGGTCTTGGACTGATAACAATCCTCCTGCCTCAGTCTCCCAAGTGCTGGAACTACAACCATGATTTCTTTCTTAAAGAAGGATCTTTAATTTATAGTTGAGTAAGACTTCATGTGTATATATTACGACATTTTCATTATCTATTCTTCCATTGATGGACACCTAAGCTGATTCCATAACTTGGCTATTTTGAGTACCGCCTCTATATACATGGATATGCAGGTATGTGTTATATACTGACTTTGATTCCTTTGAGTATATACTGAGGAGTGTTGTAACTGAATCAAATGTAATTCTTACTTTTAGATTTGAGAGGAATTTCAGTACTGATTTCCATAGAGATTGTACTAATTTAGGTTCCCACAACACTATATTAGAATTCTTTTTCCCCCAGGCACCATCACCAAAATCTTATTTTTTGTTTTCATGATAATGGGCATCATAAATGGGGTGATATGAAATCAGATTGTAATTTTCACTTAAATTTCTCCATTGGCTACAGATGTTGACATTTTTTTCGTATATTTATTGGCCATTTGTAGTTCTTTTGAAAAGTGTCTGCAAAAGAGAATTTTTATCACAAATTTTATTCTGAAGATCCATTAACTTAACCCCAAACCACTTAATAAACCATGTTTATTATAGTTTGATGAAAATATTTCAAATTCAGTATACTAAGCTATGGATGATTAATAATTGTACTATTTAGTTTCCAAACCTGTGGGTTTCAACTATTATTATCCTGCAGCTAAAGATCACCAAGAATACATCTCTAGTTAAACACACTGGGGTCATTTTTGCAAAGAGAGAGCTTATCAAATGGAGTACTATGGGGACTTATGATAAGAAGATGTAGGAGGAATCAATTATAGATTTCTTTTTTATTTAAAAAAAATAAAACCAAATAAAACAAAACAGAATAAAGCTAATCATAAGAAAACAATGTAAATGATACAGGACTTCAAAATAAAATAGGAAATCAACAATGGGTATCATAATGTCTCATGTTTTTTTCAAAATAGCTGTTCTTACCATCAGACACAGTAAAATCAAAACAAAGCAGAGCAAAAACAAAACAAAAGAATGAAAGTGTTACAGGACTTCAAAACAATATAATAAGAAATCAATAATTACTACCCAATACATTCTGTTATCTTCAAAATAGCTGTTTAGGCCAGGGACTTTCTCTGGGTCCAGAGAGCACCATCGCCACTGCTGCTGCCTGGAGGAGGGAGCTGCACTGCGGAGACCTATGTAGGCCTTGCTGGTGACCTTCTCTCGGTCCGGAGAGCTCTGCCACCATCGCTGCCACCGCCCAGAGGAAGGAGCTGCACTGTGGAGGTTTGAGGCCTGCCTAGGCCGCACAGGTGACCATCTTTCAGTCCAGGGAGCTTTGCCACCTGAGGAGGTGTTTGTCTGCACAACATCCAATCCCTGGAAGAGTTTGAGATCCTTGCCTTGGGTGGTTAGGGATCCACCTGGCTTATGACCACACTAGATTGGGCTTGGTGTGATTTGGGTCTTCCTGGACCACACCTGGTGGCCTTAATTTGGGCCGGGGAGCTTTGCTGCAGGAGGGGGGAGCTGCATGGCTTGAGGAGGCTTTAGGCCTGCCTGAGCCATGCCTGGTAACTTTCTTTCAATCTGGGGACCTCATTCCTCAAGGAGGGAGCTACACTACCAGAAGAGTCCCAGGAGTCCAGGACATAGGAGACAATTTCCAACATGCCCAGGGAAAGCTTTGGAACAACACTTGATACACAGAAATATAGGAAAATGACAAAACAAAAGACCAAAAAGCAATCTCAAACCTCCAGCCCATTACCAGGAAAGCTTAGGAGCCATGTACATAGAAAAAAATATATGCCATACACCTGAAATACCTGAAATAATAGCAACTGAAATAAAGAAGCAACTCTGGGAAACTTTAAAGGAATTCAAACTAGAAATAATCTCCCAGGTAAAAGAAGAAGTGATGAAAGTAATAAAAGAGATACTGAACACATCTAAAGACACAGTTAAAAAATTAGAGGAACAAAACAAAAAGATAGAATAATACAAGATGATGAACAATCATCTGGATGAACAATACAAGAAACAAACAGAATACATGAAGCAGATTCAAAGAGATATACAGGAAATCAAAAATTCCATTGAAAGTTGTCAAAACCGACTCAACGAAAGTGAAGACAGAATTTCAGACCTTGAACACAAGATTGCAGCTAGTGAACAGGAAAGGAAAGATCTTTTAAAAATAACAAAGAATCAGGAAATAACAGTTCAGCAGCTGGAGATGATGCAAAGAAAAACAACATAAGATTGATAGGGATAAATGAAAAAGAGGGGGACAACACAAAAGATATCAATAATATATTTAGAGAAGTAATAGCTGAAAATTTCCCAAACATGAGAATGGAAACTGATATCAGGATCAGTGAAGCATATAGAACTCCAAATAGCCATAACCAAAATAAAACTGCACCCAGACATATAATAATCACCATCCCAGAAATTCAACATAAGAATAGAATATTAAAAGCTGTCAGAGAGAAAAGACAGATCACCTATGAAGGATAACCTATCAGAATCACAGCAGACTTCTCAGCCCAAACAATAAAGTCAAGAGAGCATGGAGTGAAGTATTTCAGATCCTAAAGGAAAATGATTTTCAACCTAGACTGATGTACCCTGAAAAACTGTCCTTCAAAATGGCTGAAGAAATAAGATACTTCCATGACAAAGAACAGCTTCATGATCACCACACCAAATCTGCAAAGAATACTGAAAGACAGTTTAGATACACTCAGGAAAAAAACCACTAAACAAGGCAGACAATTAAAAAGAATGGAAAGATAAAGATGCAACAGCAAAAAGATAACATGTCAACAATAAACTATATAACAGTTACAACCATTAATGTAACTTATCTCAATGTACCAATTAAAAGAAACAGACTGGCAGAATGGATCAAGAAACAACATCCAACCATATGCTGTCTACAAGAAACCCATCTAATCCAAAAAGATACTCACAGACTGAAAGTCAAAGGATGGAAAACAATATCAATTCACCAATAAAAAGAAGCACAGGCAGAGTGGATCAAGAGACAAGATCCATCATTATGCAGTATACAAGAAACATTTAACTCAAAAGAAAATTCATAGACAGATAGTCAAAAGAGAGAAATCAATTTCCACATGACAGGGAACCAGAAAAAACAGGGGTAGCTTGCCCACCAAACACAGATTGGAAAAAAATACATATGATATTTTCATACAATGGAAAGCTAGTCAGCCATAAGAAGGAAAATCTTGAGGCTCTTGTAGGTAAATGGATATAACTTGAGATTATGCTCATGAGCGAAATGGTTCAGATTCACATGGGTAAACATTGTGTTATCTCCTGAGTAAAAAACTGAAGGAGTTAGTGGGATCCAAAATGTACAATAGATATTGTGAAAGTGAAAGGGAAGGAAATGTCTAAAAAGTGAAGGTGGTAACCATTGTTAATTTTCTGTTATCTTGTTTTGAATACCTTTATTGTTCATTCAAAGTTTCCATCATTTTCCTATGCTTCTCTTTTCTATCTAAGTCTTCACATAATCCTTCACAGCAATCCTTTCATTGTTTGTGATTTCTTCTTTTACCTGAGATATTATTTCTGATTTGATTATTTTTATCTTGAAGTTGTTTCTTTAATTCAGTTGCTATCCTCTCAGAGATTTCAGGTGTGTGAATTCCATTTTATTCCATGACTGTATCGCCCAGACTTGTTCTGAGTGGGCTGGAGGTCTGAGACTGTCTTTTGCTCCTTCATCTTGACATTTTCCTGGGTTCCTCCGAAAAAGCCAGTTCCCAAGCACTTCCCACATTGGTTGCCCCTCCACAGTGTACAGGAATGGGTCAAGCATCTGGGTTTCTCCAAACCCAGGTTCCCAGGGAGATAGTAGGGTGAGGGGCAAGATTCCTCAGACCTTTGTGGCTACACTGAGGCTTCTCTGCTGGTCATGATTGTGTGGTGTAGGGGCTGTTTCTTGTCTCAGCCTGCATGGCTACACAGGTACTCCTTGGATGCACAGGGTGTTTATGTGGTTGTTCTGGCGCTCACTGGCTGTCCATAGGAAGCAAACATCCAGATGGAGGCAGGCGTGCAGGGGCCAATCTGGCTGTTTCTTCCTGCTCACAGTTGCTGCCAGGAGAAAACAAGCCTTCTGATGGTGGCAGGCATGCAGAACGTAGTCTGACTGTTTCTCTTCATGTTTGCTGTCTACAGAAGGCAAGCCTTCAGATGGTGCCTCAATTATAGATTTGAAGGGGATGAGTAATTTTGTTTTGTTTAGTAAAATGTCTTTAAGTGTTAGAGCAAGAAAGGCTTTATCCTAGATCAGGGAAAAAGTGCAGGTAAATTTATGATTGGTTATCTCAGTAATTTCATAGGTCAGACTAGGGAAGGCAGTTATAATTGATAGCAATGCAGCAATCACTCATATTAAGGAGAAAGGTGGGATGTTCAGTACTTTGTTGTTTGTATGCACACTAAGTCTTTTTTATTTTTTTGCCTGTGTTTAAAGTATGGCATTCTTGTTTTCTCTAGCTCTGTCAAAGTCAGAATGACCTTATCTGATGTTGCTGTTCAGTGAGATAAATTTCTTCATGTCCAACCCGAGAACAGTATAGTTTACTTGTGAATGTGATGCCCGCTGTAACACTGAAACTGCCACACCAGTTCCCAGATATCAAGGACTGCATTTTGTCTTTCTCAGTTATTGATTTCCAGTTTATTTTTACACTGGTCACAGAACATACCATACTGTGTATGATCTCAGCCCTTTATAGTTGTTGAGGCTGGCTTTGTGACGTAAGTGTATGGTCAGTTTTGGTAAACACTTCCCTTGTGCTTCAGTAGAAATTTTGTCCTGCACTTGATGGATGCAGTGACCTATATTTAGATTGGTTGATAATAAGTCTGTTCATATATTCCATACTCTTCTTATGATTGTTGCCTGTATATGAGATTAGTTATAGAAAACAGTATGTCCAAATATCTTTATAGAGTATGGAAATGTAGATTTCTCCTATTAGTTCTATAAATTACACTTTTATTCTTTAACATTTAATGTATTATTCTATTACAGTTAATGTAATTACTCTTACGTTCAGGTTTATGATTACTATGTTGGCCATTTTGATTTTTCTAATATTTTCTTTACTTAATTATTACTTTATGAATTAATCAGGTATTACTTTATTATTCCAGTTTTTCTTCTCTGTTATAACTTATTTATATCTTATTTTAATATTTTCTCAGAATTTCCTCTGAGTAAAATATTCAACCTTCACATATTAGAATTTAGTTTCTAGTAATACATTTACTACTTCAAAAATAACAGTTTAGTTCCATATTTTCTTTTGCCATTTGAACTGGTACCTTTTTTTGGTTGGTTTTTTTTTTTTTTTTTTTTTTTTTTGTCTTTTTGAGACAAGGTCTCTCTATGCAGTTTAGGCTGGCCTTGAGCTCATTTTGTAGCCCAGGCTGGTATCAAACTCACAATGATACTCCTGCCTCAACCTCGCGCGTGCTGAGATTACAGGGGTGAGCCACCATGCCTGGTTAAACTGTTACACTTATCTACTTTGAATTTATTTATATTTTAAAATTAATATAGTTTTCTTATTATGGTGTTTTTAAACAATCCATATAAAATGAATATCTATAAACATATTTTTACATTTTTGTACTGTATATTCCTTTGCGTAATTCCATGCTTTGGTTTGAAGAATTCTTTACTCTTCATAAAGAACTCTTTAATATTTCTTTATTGAATGTTTGTTATAGTGCAAGCCTGCCAAATTCTCTGTGATGATAAAATCTTTTGCCCTTACATTTTGGCCTAAGAATAATTAGGCTAATTTTGTATGTATCTCTTTCAATATTTGAAAGATATTATTTCATTTTATTATGCCTTCAATCATCTTTGTCGAAAAGTATTATTGTTCAGATTTAAAATATACCCTAAAAGTCTCATGTATTCACAGACAATATTATCAGAGGGAGGCCATGGGGGCAGGCTTGGAAAGGTACGTTCTTGTCCTTTGTTCCTTCCTTCTTTGTTTCCTGGGGCACTGAAGTGAACATTTCTGCTACCCCCTTTCACCATGCCATTTCTGCCTTAGAGCCAGTGGAGCATGGACTGAAGCCCTCAAAGAGTGACCTAGTTGAAACCTTTCTGAACTGGTGGTTGTCAGGTATTTTATTCCAGTGATGTAGGAGTGATGAACCCATAAAATTAGTTTTCAGTTTTACTGCATCTTCTCTAAGGTAATAAGCGGTTTTCCTGTCTTCCTTTTCCTATGTTTTGATATTTTGCAATTTGGCTATGACATGTCTGTTTTGTTTAATTTGTGTTTATTTGCTTTTGTAATGGTTCTTGAATCTGTAATTTAATACCTTTGTTCAGTTCCTAAAAATGATTATATTTCATCAGTGTTTCTAATCAGATATTGTTTATTTCCCATTCTTTTCCTCATTTCTTTGCTAACTCAGAAATATCTCTTTTTCTTTGGCTCAGAGTGACTATGGCCTCTTGCATTGTGTCTTATCCTGTAATGGTATGTTTGGAATGGAGTATGTCAATGGAATGGAAAACAGATGAACTCGCATTCTCCATGTTCTCATTGCAATGTTAATGACTTCATCACGACCAAAGCTGGAAGTCTCCAGTTTTCCAGAAGTATTTGCAAGGCCTTGAGCAAAACAGTCTTTGCAACTCTCTAAGTTAATGAAAAAAAAAAAAAAAAGAAGAAGAAGAATTTGACATTATTTAAAAGCATCTAAGAGAATTGCCTTTATGAGGAAATCTTTTAGGATTTGTATTAACAAGAATATGTGAAGACCATGAATACAGAGAGAGGAGAATCACAAATAAGGACCCAACATATGTACTGTGGGAACTGACTCAGATACATTGTGGGAACTGACTCAGATATAGCTACTGAAGGAGAGAAATATTCTTTTCTCTTGTCAAGAGAAATAACAACACCAGATAACACCTGTTACAAGTAGCAGTTTGAAGGAAATATAGTGTGTCCAGGAGGTAGATTATGGGCACTGTGGAGACTGTAAATCAGGAGCACCAGTACAGTACAGGAAACTGAATGAGAAAGGTCCTGAGATTGAAGGTCCGTGGTCACATACAAGAGTGGATGTGTCTTTATGTAAACTGTAGAGCATTGGGGGCCAACAAGCAGAAGGTTGCATGAAAAAGTAAGCACAAAGATGGGAAAGCAACATCCAACTTCTGTTATGGCACAAGGAATGATTCTTTTCTACATCTTCACTTTCAGATAATGGAAAAGTCAAACAGGGAAACCAGTGGAGATTCGGGTTATACATATAAATAACACTAGGGTTTTATGGTAATACTTGCACAAAGGGAATGTGGGGGAATACATTGGATTTCTTAGTAAATACACTATTCCTTTGCAACAAGATTTGTATTTTTATACCACACGACAAGGCATGTGACATATAGGATATGCTCATCACTACGATCTGTGTCCCATTCTATTCTGTGTTATAACTATGTGACTACTCTGTAAGCATAAGAACCAAGTATGTCCTCTGGTAGTACCTGACACAGGAAAACCATTAGATTATCTTTTTAAATAAGTGGAAAAAGTAACCAATCCATTAATATAGAAAAGTCGGCAGTACCATAAGGTTGGTTGCTCATTGCTGCTGCCGACTCATTCTGTACAGCATTCTGTACAGATATGCCGACAGCATGTCTGTAACCTGCTCTGTGCTTTATAAGTGTCGACCCTCCCTGGACCTGTGGTGGGGATCACACTAAACTCTGTGTTCCAGTCTGGCTAATGAGAGGCACTTACTGATTGAAGGGTAGAGGGAGAAATAGGTTGAACCATGCTTTCTCATTGCATTTCCCATTCAATGTCACAGAGTATCCCCCTGCCTCCTCATAGCCACCAGCTATGCTTCCAGAGCTCTGTACTCACTGGGTTCAACTGACACAGTTTGCTCCTCCTTCCTGTTCCCATTGTGACTAGTGCAATTGTGCCTTAACATTCAAGTAGGATTCTTCTGCCTGTCACTTGGCTTCATAAATTCTTGTTAAATAAGCTTCAAAATTCCCAGCTGGGTGGGCCTGTGACTCTCTGTGAAGATCCTGATTGATATACTTAGAAATCATGAAAATCAATACTATTTGGGACCAAGTAAGTCACTTTATTTCTCATCCACTCATTTTGACATATGGCTGCTTTCTTTCAGTATCATCCTGTCCCCTGTCAAGTATTTCCTGGGAACTGTTTGTTTGCAATGCGACTGTAAAGTGATTTAACTTTTTTTTTAAATTTAATTTTAATTTAATGTGAGAATTTTAGGATGTGTGGAACCTACTGTAAGTAGAGACTCCAGTAGGTTTCGGGGGCTGTGTTGATAAAACATTTGGGACACAGATTGGGTATTGTCTTCATAGCCTAGCTAACATTTTTCTGAAGATTTACAGCAGTGGTGAAAGTCTTCCTTTGCATTTGATGTCTGTACTATAGTCTTTCAACAAAAATGTGGAATTGAATCTGATAATTAAAATTATAAGAATCTGACCCAGCTCCTAAAAGGTATAGTTTATAAACTATGAGGGAAAGAAATTTTTAAAACTTCCAAGAATGCTTGGAAAGAGTGCTATCTTTGGCAGACATATACAAGTTACCAAAGAGCTCTTTGAAGCCAGTGCTTACGAGGATAAGTAATTGTAGAGTGCTCATCACTAGTGCTATAAAAACACTGCCTCCTATTGAAGATGATATAATAAAATGGAAAGATATCCCTTGCTCATGGATAGAAAGAACCAACATTATGAAAATGACCATATTCCCAAAATTTGTACAGTGCTCACTTTGGCAGCACATATACCAAAACTCTTATACAGATTCAATGCAATCCCAATCAAAATAGCATTTGCATACCTCATAGATCTTGAGAAATAATTACTAAAATTTGTTTGGAAACAGAAAAGACCTAGAATAGCAAAGACAATCTTGGGTAACAAAGGCAAGGAAGGAGGCATCACAATGCCTGACTTGAAGTTATACTACAAAGCTACTGTGATAAAAGCAGCAAGGTACTGGGAAAAACAAAAAAACAAAAAAACAGACCTGAGGATCAGTGGAACAGACTAGAAGACACAGACCCAACTACAAACACAAACACACTCAGACAACTTATTTTTGACAAAGGGGCAAAATATTCACTAGAAGAAAGATAGCCTCTTTAACAAGTGGTGCTAGAAAAACTGACTTTCCACATGCTAAAGACTAAAACTAAACTGATGTCAACTAACTAATGCCAGTTACTAAACTAAAGTCAAAAAGAATCAAAGTTTTAATCATTAAAACAGAAGTACTCAATCTACTAGAAAAGAAAGTAGACAGAAATCTAGCAGACACAGGGGTGTGAAAAGAGTTTATGAACAAAACCCAAAATGTGTGGGAAATACTTCAAAGAAATACCAACTGGGATGTCATGTTACTAAAAAGTTTTTGCACTCAAAATAAATCACCAACAGAGTGAAAAGAAAACCCACAGATTGGGAAAAAATTTTAGCCAACTGTCCTCCAGACAAAGGAATTCTATCTAGAACAAAGAACTGAAAAACAATTTGGTCCCCCAAATTCAAAGATTCAATCCAAAAATAGGCACCTGTGATGAATATGCAAGAAATATGGATGTCCAATGAGTATATGAAAAAAATATTCAAAATGATTGTTCACTGAATAAATGCAAATTACAACACTAAGGTTTCATCTCACTGCAGTAAGAATGGTTGTCATCAAGAAATCAACCAAAAGGCTGGTGGGCCTTTGGGAAAAAAGGTTCCCCTCTCCACTTTTGTTGGGAGTATAGACTGATGCAACCACTGTGGAAATCAGTGTAGAGATTCCTCAAAAAGCTAGGATTAAAGGTCCCATTCAACCCTATTATTCCTCTTCTGGGTATTTTCTTAGAAGAACTGAAAACGTTATACCACAGTGATATATGTGCACCCACATTTATAGCAGCACAATTTGTAATAGCTAAATCTTGGAAACAACCCAAATGCCAGTCAACCAAGAAATGGATAAAAAGATGTAGTATTTATATGATGGAATACTATTCAGAAATAAGGAAGGATAAATCATAGGTAAATGAATACACCTTGAGAACATATTAATAAGTGAAATGTCAGACTGACATGAGCAAATATTATATTATCTTCCTAATATAAAAATCTGAAAGAATATATAAGATCCAAAATGTACAAAAGATATTGTGAAAGTGAGAAGAGAAGAAACTGCTCAAAAGGAAAGAACAACTGGGGTAGGAGAAAGAAAGAAGGGAAAGATTATATATATATATGATATATATGATAAAATAATTATACTACTAATCTCTGTTAGTTCTTTGAAAGGAATGATTTGTGGTTACATGGCTTGATCAGTTTTTCATGCGTATATCTTATAAATCTGAGCAACTGCTTTGAAGATAATAATACATAATATATTAATCATTGTTGATCTCCCAATATCTTGCTTTGAAATTCTGTATCATCACTTTAATGTTTTTCTTTTAAAATAAAACCCACTGTTTCCTTATGTAATAAACATATTTATTTTGTTACTAAAATGAATGATGCTAAAATTTTTCCAAACCTGATGTCCACATATAGCATAAGATACTTAATAAATATTTCTGCTGAATAAATATCAGTTATTTAATATCTATGTGTTTGTAGTACCATTGATTAATATAACAACTCGGCCAGGAGTGATTATTCTTTGCCAATTGGGACATTATATTTTTCCTCTTTTTTCTGAAAAATCAATATTTCTTCTTTTTTAAAAGTTACATTTCTTCTCTGAAGTTTGTCAGTGATGGAGTAATTTCCCATGTGAAAGAAGATTAGTAAGAAAAGAATATGTGCATATATGTGTATGCAAAATAAATCCTCATGTATTGTTAATTGTGTAACAATATTCAGATGAAGATTTATATTTAAAGTTGATACTTCCCTCAATGGTATTAGAATATAAACATATCCTTGTGTGCATTTTAATAAACCTCAAGCATACTGCTGACTCTTATTAATAAATCTATAATGATTTAAAGAACACAAATATGTATACAGAAAAAAGTACAGTATTTTAAACACTAAAAAAAAGTTATTTTAAATTGTCTTAAAAATCATCTCCGTGTAAGGACTAATTTATCCCTTCTCTTTATTATTTATATTGGCATTCCCTGCCAATTCCTAAAGAGAAATTGCTGGTTCTCTTGGAGTTTTAGAAGCAAACTGATATCTCTTCCTTTCTGTGTTTCTCTGGCTCTCTCTTAGGGGAAGGAGAAATTTTTTATCTAATTGGTGCTAAGGTGAAAACTTGACATTCAATTTTGAATTTTTTATATTTAACGTAATTAAGATAGTAACATTGCTAGAATTTAGTAACAACAGCCCAAAACATAAAACTTTCTAGTTGAAAGGGGCACCACAAAATTCACCCACTTCTATTTTCACCTGATGAATCAAGGCAACTGATGGTCAGATGTGTTTCTTCTCTTTTGGGTAGTCATGCAGAAATAAAATATTTCCATGTGGGAATTGTTTCAGTGGTAACTTTTTGGGTCTTTTGTGTTTCTTTTTAATAGCCGTGGTCTATCTTTGTTGTATAAACCCAATACAGAGAGAATAGAAGGAGAAATGTTCTGGGTAGGCTTGCCTGTCAGTCCATCCGTAACCACCATCGATGATAACGGCAGGACCCATGTGCATGAAACAGCGATTCAATTTTTAGATATTTTAAAGATTTCCGTGGGAGTTTTTGTCTCCAAGACTGTTTAAATTTCCCTTTCTTGTGTCAAACGATTTTTCCCTGACATTTCAGTGATCACAAGGCAGCTGGTCTCATCTAAAAACAACAACAAAATGCAAGGGATGGGATGACTGGGGGAAAATGCTAGTCTGTGTTGGAGAGAGACACAGATTGTCATCATTTCTAAAAGACTTACAAAAGCCAAGTGATGAGGAGTATCAGTGATTGTGATTGGGAGGAGGGCAGTAATTGCTATCAAAAGATGGCGCTGTAAATACTGTAATGTGACTACCGCACAACTTAAATTGTTGCTTTGGAGAAAAAATGAAATTCCAACATTCCTTAGATGAGCTGAAAATACTTATGTGATCCTCTTGTTAGAATAAAATCCACCAGTGTTGAAAAAATAAAAATAATCAATGCATGGCTTTAAAAATTCAGTCTCACACATTAGGAGAATCTTCTACTGCATTCTTAAGGCAATTGCCTAGTGGATTCTGAGAAATGAGGAGGGGATAAGAAATATTATCTGGTTTTAGTAGATAATCAGAATTGCTTATTACAAATAGAACAGCTTAAGAAGGGAGATGAGAGAGATAACACTCTTGGTTAGCCAAAATATCTGAATAAAATCAATTAATCAACAACATACTTTAGGTCACAATTAACAAATGACCTACATTTCTATGCCACATGACATCTGTTAGAAAATTCATTATCACTGAAACTAAACCAAATATTTCAGTAGAAATATTTTGACTACAGACTCTAGGAAGCTAGCCTTAATTCCAAGCCATAAAATTACAAGGTAAGCAGCATCTGCCTCATCAGATTTTGAGATTGCATATTACAGCAGTTTCAGAATAGAGCCTGTTTCTCCACTGGAAGCAATGGACAATGAGCACTATCTAATAACCTGTCCCAGGCAATGAACAGCGGCTGGTCTTATGTCCCCAGAGTAGCAAGGCTAGGCACTGTATTGTCCCAAAGGGATACTCTCCTCTTTCCCTTCCAGTGTCCCTTAAAAAGGCAAGCCCCTTTCAGTTTTCTTTCTGCCTAATCTTTTCAGCATGGAGAATTTCTCAAATCTTGAAAGAGACTAATTCAAGACCTAGAAAACATTCTCCAATTCTGGTCAGTTGTTCCTAGTTTTTACATTAGAAAGGTCGTGATTCTGTAACTGGTACTCTGTCCGTGCTGTTTCTTACTGTCAAGGCTACTCATCTCTAGGGATCAGGTCTATCCTTTGTCCCCACCTTTTTCTTTATCGCACAGTCACCAAATAGATGTGAGCTTCTAGTATTTTCAAAGAATTACTCTAATCAGTGACTTGATTTTGACCAACAGCATTAAGACTTGCAAATTCCTTGCCCTTGTGAACAATATTCTATATGAAGAGATAACAAATAAACAAACTATGCTACAGGTGCAGAGGGGGAGAGAGATCACCGAGAAAGCTCTGCATAAGCAACCATGACTGTTTATTCACACCCATGGGAGCAGACAGGGCTAGGAGAGCAGAACCAGCCGGAAATGAGGATAAAACAACGGATTTAAATGGGGAGAAGAGAAGTTTGCTGCCTTGAAGCATTTAACAGCAAAGGTAGAGTGGCTGTGTTCCTCCAAATGGGCAGGGCAGATGCAAATGACATCACTGGTTTCTCATGATGGGGTGTGATACAATCCAACAAGCAGGATAATATTATAATATAATAAATATTACAAACACTAAGTAGGACACTTGATGCCAAGTTACTAGAGGAAGAATATTTTTACAGGATGATTTTTAGAATATCTGGTGTTTTAGCTGATGAGAAAAAGTTAAGAAAATATCAGGAACTACATAAGTAGAAAACCAGAGCCAACAAAAGCTTTCAGGGGTCAAGGAGATAGCTCAGCAGCACAGCACCCTCCTGGCAAGCACAAGGTAGTGAGTTGGATCCCTGTAACAAAAAAAAAAAAAAGCGTTCAGGTAGGACAGTTTAAAGGAGCAAAACAGAATGGTGTAGATGCATTAGACAGAGATGCTGAAAATGAATGATATAAGGGAAAAAGTAAATAGGAACCACCCTTTTTAAGTTGTGTTTGGCAACATTGTAGAGACTGTTTTACCCTAAAGGTGATATAGGGGAATGAAACTCTCAACTTACTATATGTCTGGTAAGAGTTCATGTTCTCTAAAGTAGAAGAATGAATTTTCAGAACAATGAAAGTTAAGAGTAGAATATATTTATCGAGAGATAGAAAGTTTCTGAGAGACAGAAAGGGTCCTGAGTGGGTTGCCACAGACTCTGTCTTTTCTAGGGAGTTTTATAGAGTAAAATTATGAGGTGAGGCAGGTCCAAAGTGGAAAAAAAATGGGAACTTGCTGGGTGGGCATAAGGTGGGTCAGAAGTGTGGTCAATCAATAAGATTAATTACTCAGGTAAAATCAATTAAATCAGGTTCAAATGGGGGACCAAGTCACATAGTAAGTGGAGTGGGATAGTGAGTGACTCCTGGCTTCCTCAGGGTGACAGAGAACTATTTAGAATATCAGTCCTTAGGATGTTGGTGCATTTGTTTGATCTTTGTCTTGAGGCCTGGTCCACAGCAGGAGGTGTCTGTCTCCCCCACAGTTGCAAGGTGTCTGGTCTTCTGCACTGGCTCCTTTTAGGACCTAGCCCTGTCTAACTGCTTATAATATTTCTAACTAACTCAGTCACTTGTAACAAAGGCAGTGTACAATCACTAGAAGTTTTTAGTGAGAAAAAACAACCAGTGCATGATTTATTCTTGGATGATCCTCTTGTCTTCTGTGTGTGGGGGCGGGGGGGGGATGAGTTTCAGATGTCATACTGGAGAAAATGCACATATGGCTTTGTAAAATGTGCAAAGATAAAATACTATATTGATTAAGATTATGTCATAATTTGTTTAGTTTTTCCTTTCACTGTATGCCTTTGGAGGTTCCAAGATCAGCTATGAGAAAGAAGAGTTGTAGAAATGTTTAACTTAATGGAATGGAGTGACCTGTGGTAACTTCCATGAAAAGTTCTGTTGTAGGAATAACCTCCATAGAATTACCACTCTGTACCAGCCCATGAAGATGCAGGGTCAGTGGGTGGATCCCAACATGTTTTACAAACATCTGCCACATCTGCAACCAGATGTTTGAGGATGAAGAAGAAACAAGCCATGAAATACATGAAAACAAAAATCAATCTCTGGAAAATTCTTGCAAACTTTTGATGAGTTAATTGGATTTCTATAAATTCCTAACCAAAATGGAAACTCCCTCCCAGCAGTAGAACATCTGATAATGCTGTATGTAAAATCTAAATGTGCTCCATGATTGCTTCTTTTTAAGGATTTAAGCATGATGAATTTAGCAGAATCCCTTTATTTTCAAGGATCAAATCTGTACCTGTGCCACAAACAAGGATGACATCTGTGTGTGAAGTCACATGTTTTATACATCCTACTTATGTACAATCAAACCAAAATTTGATCACCTATGTCAGAGAAACTACTGTTAGCTTTATCTCCTCGCTCTAAAATATTATGAAGTCATTTGTCTATATACTGCCAACCAGACAGAATGTTCAGTAAAAAATAAGTAAAATTATTATAGATGTATATCAGGCAGCTAGTTAATTAAAACATTCTTAGTTTTGTGAGCAATAAGGAATTTTTGCCTTTCAGTAGTACAGTTGTTATGATTTGCTTTTTCTAAGTAATTATCTAGTGTGTAACTTAATTTTGTTATTTATAACTGCAATTCTCTTTTTAAAAAGAGCCCCTTTTCCAGATCGTTAATTGTTAGGTATTATAAAACCTAGGTCTGTTTGTGCTTCCATTTGAAAAAGGTAATACTAGTGACATTCAAAAATATTACATGATTTGGAAAGCATGGATATTTGGATATATTAACTAAGCATATACCCAATACAATACAATGCTATTGAAGGGTACACTCCTTTAATTTTCTGTATTCTTACCGTGGATGTGTACAGATAACTCCTAAGTCTTTGGGTTTTCTTCTCACTTACTTACTTTTCTTAACTTATATGAATCTTAAATGTTCAGTGTAGTTGATACCATTGTGGCCCAGGAAATTACAGAAATATTACAGTATTTACAATTTCCTTACTATTCAAACAAGATACATTTAATACGCATGTTGAACTTAGCTATGTTTTGTTTAGGTTGTTTTTATGAACACTTAAAGCCAATCCTGATTTTATGTTAGATAAAACCTTATTCTACATTTCACAATTTTCTTTTACTCTTTGTCTTTTACATTCTACTCTTAAAGTTAGGATGGATGTCTGTGGAGTAAAAGACTGTAAAATGGTACATATTGCTACCACCAATGAACTTGTGCTACATAAGCTTTTCCTAAAGAAGGTCTTAAAGTCAATATTAAACTGGAAAAACTAAACTGAATATCTTTCTGCCTATTTTCCATCAAGTAAATTGACAAATTATGAGTGTCAAATCCTTATTACTGCCAGTGCTGAAAAGAACATAATTTAATTTTTAGATCCCTTAATGCTGTTCAGAAAGTCTTGTAGATATAACAAATGGAACCAAAGAATATTAATCTTAGAATATCAAATGTTAATTCATTTTCCAGGTGCTATTGGGTATTTAAACAAAACTATTTTCAAATACTTTACTGTGTAGATAGAGTGTATGTATAGAAAGATATATATTCACATGCAAATATATAAAACAATAATAACAACTGTGAATAATAATAATATCAGAAATGCTATAGAGGTGCCATTTGTGGTGTTACCAATTCTCTTGGTATAAATACAGCCATATAATTAATGTCAAGCTGCCAACTGATGCAGAGCTGGAGAGAGTTACAACTGCACATAACCGAACAGAACTGCCACCACCCAAATGAGATAAATGTAAGTATCAAGAACAAAGTATACAATATACATACCTAATTTGGAGGAACTGAGTTCGACTATCCCTTACCTGTATTTTTTATGTGATTTACCTAGTTACATGGCTGTATAATTTAATTGTAATCAAATTATATTTAACAATCAGCTCACAAATTTTAACAACTAACTTTCGTGGGCCTGTATAAATCAATTCCAACTTTACACTGCTTTAGGCCACATATTGGATTAAATTTTATCTGAAATACAGTGTGGAAAAGCATTAGGAGGCTTTCAGAAAAGAAAATGTACTATATTTTCATTTGCAAAAGCGCATTTGTGCAGCTGTGTGGCGAATGAGTTGGAAAGGGATGAGAGAGGAAATGCAGAACCAATTAGAAGATTATTTGGTCTCCTCTCTAGAAGCACTCTGACCTGTGATGTAATATGGGCTTCAAAGGGAAGAAAACTATTTTCCTCTTTGATGAAAGCACATTTAGATTTGTACAAGGAAGCCATGAGAAAAATACACAACAGAATAGGGAATGAAAACACAGCATGGAAACTCAGTGGACTCCCAGAGCACAGACATTCTTTCTGTGCACTAAATTTCAGCGACAAACGGACGCAGTTTGTCAGATCAAGTTTCAGAAAAGCGCACGCATAATCCTTTAAAAAGTTGAATTCTTCCTTATGTAGTTTGCCAGATGCACATTTACTTTCTATTTTCTTAAAGGAACATTTTTTCCTTGGATACTTTAGTGGCTAAAATCTTCCATAGAACTAAATTGCTTACACAAACACAAAACCACACAAACCATTAGTGTTTCTTTTAAGTCCCATCTTTTAAGTCCACATTTTTATGGTGCTCTGTAGTTGATGTGACACTTGACACTTTCGCCTACTTTATCCCATTTAATCTCACGGGAGACCTTTATGGTGGGGCCAGTCAGCACTTCCCCTCATTAGATGTACCTCCCAGCATTTGTTGGGATTTCACAGTTTAAAAGCCCAAATAGTAAATCATGTGAGTCATAAAATTCAAAGTCTAAACTTTTCCCCACAGGCACAGAGTACAAATCAACGCAATGTACCTTGTCACTAACATTTAACTTACTGCGTAAGTCTTCAGACAAGAGTTGAGAATCTTCTCAAGGGCTATGTGGATATCTGGATAATTTCAGGAAAAACATTTCAGACCCTAAACTTCCACATACACTGTTTCTTTATTAGATTGACTTGAGGGGTTAATTCTCAAATATATCTTCCCAACTTCCTCTTTCATGACTAGTCTTCTTTCACTGTGCAAGAGGAAAGCATATGTTTTACATATTCCTAATCTCTTCATGGTACACTGTTTTGGGGTTGAAATATATTTAGTATCTTATGGTACAGCAATTTGAAATATTGCTATAGGTATTGCGAAAGTGAATGGTACAAATTAGTGAATAATAAATCTTTCTGAAAGTCCTAGTTGCTGAATTTTGGCAGTCTTGAAAGAGGTCCTGATTAAGTCATTGGCTCATTAAAATAACTTTTGCATGATAAATCACTAGGAGAGATAGTTGGAAAGTATTCAAGGAATCTTGTGTCATTAATATATTAAGCTACTTCCATTTTCCACGTATTTTTATTAGAAGACATTGTTTTGTTAGTCTCATTTTGAAAAAAAAAATAGAAATAAAATCAATTCTGAATCTCAGTTGATTAACAGAAAGTCATATCCATCCACAGATACAAGCTTCATGTGTTTCATTAAGAGGTATATTTCAAATAAAAATATCCTTTATGTTAATAATAATTTAAAATATAGTTATGTAGTTGCTATTGCATACTACTATAAATTTCAATGAAAAAAATGAAAAATAATTTGAAAAATAATTTTAGGATCCCAAGAAATTTGCAAAGAAATTAAAATAAATGCATTTATGTTGCAGAGAAACATGATGGAGTGACCAATAATAGGCTTTCAAATATAAAATATATCATTAACATGAAAGTTTTGTGGGGTAAGTAGAATGGAAATATGAGTTTAAGAGAGTAAAATTGATGTAAGTTTCTCTTAGGAAGAGTTTGCTCATGTAGGTTTATAATGCACTATGGTGGTTATCAAGTCATGACATATAGTGTTCAGAACCAACTTGACAACAGTATAACAATTTTATTTAAAATTGCCAATATTCATAACATGTTAGAAATTGCATCCTTTACAAATATTTAAACTTATGACAGAAAAAATTTGGGTAAAAATTCAAAAATTTTAAGTGCAAAGGGGAACATATGTGTTCTAAGTTCTTTTAGGGCATATATGGAAAAACACTATGGAAGATGTGTTTTTAATTGTAAAACATTAGCCTGGCTAGGTGTGATGGCACACATCTGGAAATCTAGTACTTTGGGAGGCTGAGTCAGGAAGTGAAATCTTGTCTCAAAACAAAACGTAAAAAGGGCTGGGGGAATAGCTCAGAGCAAAGGCCCATAGTTCTATCCTGAGAATCAAAAACAAACAAACAAAAAGAACGCACATTAGATTGATATGTTACTGTCATCTCCATCCCTCCAACACCACAGCTTTGTTCTTCTCCAGTCATAGTTCATTTTTAATAGTTCCAAGAGGAATGGGTGCATATAGGCCAAGCAGAAAACAAGCCATGTGGCTACTTGCCTGCTGAGCAGTGAGTGAATAAGGCTCATGCCTGACCAAATGGGCTCATTTTTGTAAAACATCCCCCTAGAGCATGAGCCTTGATTTCATGCTTGAGTGAAATTACAAATCACCAAGTCATGGTCCTTCATGATCACTTGCACAGGGCTGATACCATGAACATGAAACTTGTAAATACTGTGGATAAACTGAAATTATCCATTTATAGATAAAGCATCTGATATTCTAAGAAGATAAGTAATGCCCAACTTAGTGCAGCTGGCAGAAAAAGGCAGTCACAGGTCTATAGTGTGTGCGCGCGTGTGTGTGTTTGGGTATGTGTACATGTTACATATGATTTAGCTAATGTCCTCCATTAGTGGACAAAATAACCAATACCCACAATTTAAAGAAGAAGAGATTACTTTGCTCATGGTTCATGCCCTCTGTTCATGCTACCCCCAGCAGCACCCTTAGCTACTGAACTCATTACTGGATGGATCTACTAGTCAGTACAATACTCTATGATCTTATCACCTTCCAAACAGGTTAGGCTTTGGCAGACATTTAGCACCCAAAGCATAGCAATGTATATATACATATAAATCCATATATATACATAAGTGTGTAGTTGTCTTCTTGTGTGTTCATATAATGCAAGTCTAAATTCATATCATATGAGAGGGACTTGTTCTTATCTCAGAGATTATATTTCTGATCTGGAGGGAAAGGGCCCTTTGAAGTAGACTCTTTTTTACTATAGGAAGAGACTGAGATATAAACAATATGAACACAATAGAAAGTAACATGCCATGTGTTCCCTGTCATGCTCTACCTTTTTATTTAATCCTATAGACAGTGAATATATATGCAAAGGCTACGGAGCTGGTTTTCACGTAGGCCTTCTAATGATGTCAGGGTTCAGAGAAGTTGATTGAGACTTCCAGGAGCTCAAAATTAAACCAAGAGATGAGGTTTGTTCCCAGTCACTGCACAGAAAACATCACTGCCTTCGGTCTCTGAGCTCTGGCTGCTGTGAAAACATTAGAAGACACTCTGGCCTGTATGTCATTCTAATGATGCACCAAAGCAGATAGATGCTAGTGAGGTTATCCTGATGGTCTCAGGATCTTAGGATAGCACTGATGCTTGAAGAGTTAGGAAAGTGCATAAATAGACTAACTGGAATGGTTTTAGACATTATTTGACTCCAAAATGCTTCTAAAAATTTTCAAGAGCTTAACATTTTACTGGAACAGATAGATCTGGTAATAAAATAAAAACAAAAACTAGATTATTAAATTTTGTTTGAATTATTGCCTCCATAAGCTTAATAATGCTGAGACATAGTCAGGTTATAAATGAACACAGTCATGTGCTTGCACACATGCATAAATTCTCCTATACACACATGATAATGCACATTATATGCAAGATACATTTTAATAAATTAGTAGATATCTCTCCCTTTCCTCCCTTTTTGCCTCAGCTTTATCAGCAAGTATTCATTTGCTAAACAGATATTTATTGCCTAGATTGGACTAAGTGTAAAATGAGAAAAGAACACACAAAGTTCTTTATATGAATAGGGTTAATATCTAGTAAGAGAGATGGACAAAAATTGTTTTTACGTGGCTTGATGTATGATAATGGTAGCAGTATAAGAAGGATATATCTCTACATACACACAAGAAAAGTCTCTATGGGAAGGTCTCTATCTGAGACCTGAGCCCATCATCTGAAGATCTGTGCAATATGTACTTCTTTATGCTAACCATAAATTAGCATTAATTGAAAGGGTCAAAGAACTAATACAGAGACCCCATAAAATCATTTAGAACAGAATCTTTATTGATTTCTTGGCCATTTGTAATTTTAACAGTTCTCTGATGATCCTTACATTCAGTCATAGTCAGAGAGTTTTTTCTTAGAAGGGAAAACAAAGCGAATGTTAACTGCATATAAAAATATATACATATGTAGTTAAGATGTGCAATGTGGCTATCTATCTTGCATACTTAAATATACATACAGTTATAAGTGTATACTTACAAGTTGTTCTTTCCTCTTGAACTCTTTCTTTCTCTTTCATTATTACAATATCTATTTTCTGTTCATTTTATGCTTTGATTTTGTAACTTGAAAACTACTTCTAAGACAACAATACGTAATATTTCAACTAGTGATGATTTCTTAATGTTACTTTTTGAAATTTTGTATCATTTCTACCCTTTTTTGTTGTTTCACTTATTTTTAAATAATAAAGAAAAGATATGCATTGAACCTAAAGGAAGAGAAAGAACAAAGGGGGTTGAGGTCAGAAGAGAAGAGCAAAATTATATAGTGATTTTGAAGTGATAGTGATACATTTATATTTTAAATATAGTGGGAAGTCATTATTCTCTGCCTCTCAGGTGTTTTATGAAAGGGGATAAATAGTATGGAAATAGAAAAGATTTCCATTCCCCAATCTAGATGTGAAACACAAAGATACAGTCTATTTTTTTTTAAACACAAGCTCATATTGATCATCCAGTCTTTGGCACATGAGTAAGTTGTTCCCATCAATTGAATCAGAGAAAAATTAAATATTAATCTATTGAAAAATATGATTCAGAAATCACCCTGAAAAGAAAAAGCAGAATGGCATTAAAACACCAAGTGCTGTCACTAAAATAAAATATAAGGCATTATATATAAGGTGTGCATACATCTATTAGAAGTATGTGTACACATATCTAGGAACCTATTTTTAAAATAAACTGTTGATTAATTGCAGAGAAACACCATCTCAGCTAATAGCTACTTGGAATTGTTATTTGATATATTTTTCAACTGACTAATTTTTCCATCTCAGCGTATGTTCTTTCCCTGCTGTGGTATACTGATTAGCCCTGTCTGTGGAAAGAGAAAAGTAAAGAACTATTTATCCTTGAGATGAAGTATTTACACAATTAAGGCCACAATTTCTGAAAATACATAAGATGAAATTTATACTTTTTTCAGGAACTTCTGAAAAACAGCTTGCTAATTTAACATATGTAAATGCAGATATTGAGTAGACTATTATTTCTTACTTTGTTTTATTATACTGATTACAAAATATTTTAAGGAAGAACTTTGTTTCCTGTGCCATGAAAATGAAACTTTCACGAAGATCAATCATTCCACAAACCTTCATGTAGAATATTAGAAAGTACGTTACAATTGTGCTACTACTTGAAGGCATGATTGTGTTTCTTGTGGGAAGGAGACAAATATTCACCCTTTCCCACAGACAAGGGACTCTGCACTATGTGAAGCTGCATGAGTGGCACTAGGAAACATACTCCAGTGAGTGCAGTTCATGGCTCCCAGAGACAATAAGCCTCAGGAGCTGTCAACAAGGGCATTGTTAGCCCATCCCTAGAAAGATGTTCCTAATATTTTTTACATATCCTCCCAATTTCTTCAGAGACAATTTAGTCCATGAAGTGGAGCATTGTATTTATAGTGAGATAGAATCTGAGTTTGAGTATTGGCCCAAACTTTCCAGGTAACTAACAATAGATGAATGAATGGCCTACTGCCTTTCTAAGTTTTCCAGCTGCGCAATACAGTTAACAGCTCATGACCTAATAAGGCTTTCCATGTCATGAATGAAGGGAAAAAACACTTTGTTTTGAAACTAACATCTAATACACAGCATAATTTTTTAAATTAGAGTAATATGCTCAACCATGAGGCTAAAATTCCAGAAATTCTAAATGTTTAACAGCTCAAAACTCTACAAAGTCATCCTATTTTAAAGGTTTTCTTAAAATGAATTTATTCTTCTTAGAGGAACTTGTCAACACAGGGTTGAACAATTTCTATCATTAAGGATTGATATATTTTAGAATATTGGCATTTTTTTTTTTACCAAACATCCCACTTCTATTCTGGTAGGTGCAGAAAATACAACTCTACTAATATTTTTTGCTGGAACAGGTCCATCTTAGTCTATTTTTAATGCTATAGCAAAACACCTGAAACTGAATGACTTATAAAAAACAAAACCTTACTTAACTCATGATTTTGTATTCCAGAAATTCCAAGAGCGTGGTGTCAGTATGTACTCAGCCTCTTGTGAAGGTCTTCTTTCTTCCTTATAACAGTAGACAGCATTATGACATAGAACTAGCTGAACAGAAAATTTGCATCTATGGCAAAGACACTTCTGTAACCCGTTATTTCATGCATATGAACAAAGCTTTCATGGCATAATCACCTTCTAAAATCCATCTCTCAAAACTGCTGCATTGAGGGCTACACTTTCAGCTCATGAACTTGGAGAGGAGCACATTTAAACCAGAATACTGAGAAATATTATTTTGCTTGCATATCTGTTTGATCATAATGTTTCTTCCACATAATGTTCACATTGATGAAAATATTACTTATTATTTAAAGTGTAAGACAAAATATATATTAAATGAAGTTCTTAATTTCCCTAATAAGAGCTAATGTCTCCTATTTTTCTATCATAGAATGTAATGTAGTCATTACACCATAGCTCTTTATATGCTGTGTTTTGTACATGATACTGTAAATCTCTTGAGAGAAATTTGGCAGAGGTCACATTCCCATCAATACATTTTGATGGATTGAATTGTTATAAAAATTCTCCACCTTTCAATATTATTAAACAAAGATGTACATATAAATCAACATTTTTACTCATTGCCAGTTCTCCTTTCACTATATTTTTATTTTATTAGCACAGAATCCAACACTTATAGCGAGTTATTTTCTATTGAAGATCCAGATTAAAATTTTGGTTTGAAGTCCAATTGCTTATAATTTCATTACACAGAGATTTACATAATTTGTTTTACTAAGGCTCTTGTTCAATTCTCAAGAGTTAGTGACTCTAACACATACTCCTTGAAAGCTTCAAAACATTAGTTTTCTAAAACCTTAAGCTTCCATACGTCCATCTTTCCATTTCACGACAGTGGCTGGATATTTTGGCTCAAGGCCTCTGATTTTGACCAACATGCATGAACATGTCTTCAGATCAACTGTGTTCAGATTATTTTGGCAAATCAAGGCATAATCTATAAGCTTTTTTTGGAAAAGAAAGTTTCATCATAATGTTGCATCCTTTATAATGGCTTGTCTTTGCTAAGAAAGCAATCCCAGAGAATGTAAGATATCTTAGCTAAGACTATTCGCTCTTCCTGACCAAGAAGCATCCTGCTAGTGATAGCTGGGAAATATAATAATCCATTTGAAGGAGTAATGCTTACCAACAGAGCTCAGTGGGGTGTTTTCTGAATCAACCTCAGAAACTGACAATTCCATTTGTGTGCCCTTTTTAGAAATACCTATTCAAGATATTTACAGCCTAGATATGCAGGGTGGTTCTGCTATTATATGCTCTATATATTCTTTTCAATCTTTTCTCTTCAATGTAAAAGTATAAAAATAGAATTTTATTAAGGTTTCAGGGCATCTTTGGTGCCACAGTAGCTCAAGAAGAGCCTTTTATTTTTTAAAATAAAACTGTAAATGTCCTAAGACTGTCATGTACAGGAGACTAAGCTCTTACGCTATTAAAAAATTTTATGTGATCATAAATCTGTTCCATAGTCAAGTTACAGTTTTATAATACATTGTAACCTTTTCTTTTCTTACTTCCTCCATTTTTCCAAAAGATGTATATACATTTATTAGTTTTACTTTGTTTAGAAAAATCGTGGAATTTTTAATTTGGAAAACACCCTGCTAATTATTTCATTCATTGAAGCATTTACATGAGTTAAAAAGTAGTATTTTCTTAATGATCAGTCATCAGAATTTGAATTTGAATTCACAAAGATAATTGATCGTTACTTATAAAAAGCAGGAATGTACTGCCAAGCGGTTCTGTGTGGTGACAGTTATCTTCAAATGCGTACATGGGCATTAAAGACAAACTGGTTCTGTCTTCCCTGGGTGACCTTTAGTTTAGAAAGAAATTTCTCAAGCATTTCCATATATTTGTATTTTATATTATATTCTTTCACTCAGTAAGCAAGTTCAACATATCTTGACAAAAGAATATTTTAAAATTGAGGACATTTCTGTACCTCAGAACTGTAATACAAGAATTCCACATTGCTTTGGAGCATTTTTCTTCTAAGTGTCTTTGGGTGTTTAAAGTCATTGTTGCCGTAAATCCATTTGGCCTCCCTTATAGGGAGTAGCAGGTAATAAGGTACCTATTTTTTGCTGAGGATGGACACAAGCTGGGTGGATAATTTGTTGAAGGACACACAAAGTATTTTAAAAGAATATATGCCTGTGTGTATATACTTTGGAAGATGCCAGCATTTCTTTAATTGGAATATCAAGTTCCATTGCTTAACTACTACAAAGAAGCATTTGGTCATTTGCATAAATTTGATCTTTGGGTATTTATGATCATTAATCTTTTTATTTTGGCTTCTAAGATCTCTTGCTTGATTCTTGTGGATGCGGTCCCATTACACTGGTGAAGTCACTAAGAAAATCTCTCTGAATTTGGAAGCCAGGGAAGGAACAAATTAGTATGGTCACATAGCAAATTCTTACCACCTAGGAATTAGATTCTTCAAGAGATTAAGTGGATGTAGATATGGGTGATGGCATAAGTGATGGAGAAGAGCAAAGGGAAGGCTTTAACACCCAGGGTAACACAGTAAGCAGTAACCCAACCAGTTACTGAGGCAAGCCTGTAATTTGCTTCTTGACTTCATAACTTTGTTCCCAGCTGGTTCCCATGTTCAGGCTTTTATTGTATCCACTCAACACATTTATTTTATACTTAAATTAAAGTTTGTTTCTGCTACTGAAAATCCAGGACCCTGTATAAAACTTTTCAACAGAATAGTACCCACTGCAGAAGTGGCTCCAAATAGAATTTAAAGCATTTTAGAAGTGGAATGGATTGTTTTCATAATACATATATATCACATATGATATTTAAAAAAACTTGAAAACAGGCATAATTAAAAGAAGCCTTACTTCAATTCTAAGCAACAAAGGCAAGGCAGGAGGCATCACAATCTCTGACTTGAAGTTATACTACAAAGTTACTGTAGTAGAATCAACATGGTACTGGAATAAAAACAGACCTGAAGATCAGTGGAATAGATTAGAAGATTCAACCACAACTAAAACACACTCAACCACCTTATCTTTGATAAAGAGGCCAAACACATCTACTGGAAGAAAGATAGTCTCTTCAATAAATGGTGCTGGAAAAATTGGCTCTCCATATGCCGAAAACTAAAACTAGACCCTGCCTATCACCATGTACTAAACTAAAGTCTAAGTTGATCAAAGATCTAAATATTAAAGCAAAAACACTAAATCTGTTGGAAAACAAGGTAGGTAGACAGCTTGAAGACATAGGGGTAGGTAGAGAATTCATGGACAAGAATCAAACCGCACACGAAATGCTTCACAGAATCAATAACTGGGATCATATCCTATTAAAGAGTTTTTACACGTTGAAAGAAATCTCCAGCATAGTGAAAAGAAAACCCACAAACTGGGAAAAAATATTAGTGAATGGTTCCACAAACAAAGGACTTCTGTCCAGAACATATAAAGAATTTTTAAAAATCAGATCCCTAAAATTCAGAGACCCATTCCAAAAATGGGCATCTGACATGAATATACAGTTCTCAGATGAAGAAATACAAATGGCAAATAAATACATGAAAAAGTTTTCAGCATCATTGGTCATTACAGAAATGAAAATTTAAAAAAACACTGAGGTTCCATCTCACTCCAGAAAGAATGGCCAGGATAAAGACAACTACCAACAACAAATGCTGGAGAGTCTGTGGGAGGTGGGGGGTGTGTGTGTGGAGGAACTCTCCTACACTATTGGTGGGAGTGCAGACTGGTGCAACCACTGTGGAGGTCAGTTTGGAGATTCCTCAAAGAGCTGGGATTGGAAGTCCCATTTGACCCAGCTATTCCAGCTCTGGGCATATTCCCATAAGAACCGAAAACATCATACCACAGTGGTATATGTGCACCCATGTTTATAGCAGCACAATTTGTAATAGTCAGTTCTTGGAAACAACCTAAATGCCCATCAATTGAGGAATGGACAAAAAGATGCAGTATTTTTATACAATGGAGTACTACTCTGTTACAAAGAATGATCATATTGAGACAGTTATAAGTAAATGGATGCAACTCAAGACCATACTCAAAAGGGAAATAAAGCAAACTCGCATGTGTAAATACCATATAGTCTCCTTAGAGTAAAAAATGGTCAGAGTCCATAAGATACAAAAAAACTCAATAATTACAGTGAAAGTAAAGACTGCTTAATGGGGAAAAATAATGTCTCAGGGAAAATGAGGAAAAAGAAAAAGGAAGGGAAAAGAAAAAAATGTCTAAAATTATATAAACACAGGATAGCTAAAATGTGCTACAAACTCTCTAAGTTCTTGGAACAAAATAGTTAACATTCATAGAATTGGAACAATTATGCATATTGTTGTATGGTGATCTCTTGAAGATTATTATGTAAAATAACAACGCTAGTTATGCTCCTATGACCTTGTTTTGAAGGCCTATATTGTCAGTGTTCTGGGCTCTTTGCTATTGCTTGTATGTCTTTTTTGTTTCGTGTTTTCCTAGGAATTTGTTTTGTTTTATCTTGTTTTCCCCTCTAATATATAAAGGATAGGTATACATATAGAGACTCATGCATACATAGAATTTCTAAAACGTTTATGAGAACCAATTATACAATGCCCGATGAAATGAACAGATATTTTGAAGAAAAAGAGACACTAAGGTACCCAGTGCTGATTCCATAGCATCATGCTGTGAAGTCCAGCAATGCTATTGTTCTTTGTTCAGAATGATTTTAGTCTGTTTTGTATTGTTTAATTTCAACATACATGAAGGTATAGACAGCTATTTTGAAAAAAATGAGAGGCATTATGGTAGCCATTGTTAACTTCCCTATTGTCTGATCTTGAAGACCTAAAATGACCTTCATCATCTTGTTTTGATCAGTTTTATAGTGCTTTGTTTTGTATGAATTCACTGTATGTGAAGATACGGACAACTATTTGGAAGAAAACAAGAGACAATATGATACAGTGAATATCTCCGGTTGTCTTGCCTTGAAATCTGTCTCTTACATTGTTTTCTTATGATCTGTTTTGTTCTGTTTAATTTTACCCTCTTTAAAAATAAAATTTAAAAAAAGAAGCCTTACTTGCCTGACATCATGAAGAAAGGAGCACTAGGCTTAGATTTTAGGAAAACCCACAACCACTTTCCTTACCTGGTGACATTGTGTGATTTTTTTCTGTATGTAAACAAGTGTCCCTGCATCTGTGCAAGATGAATAATGCCAGATACAGACTTTTTCAGGCTGTCAAGATATATAGAAAATAAATATACAATATGCTTAAAGAAACTTTATTATTACTGGATATTTATATTATATGAGATATAAGTAGTGAGAACTGATCTAATTATTATATAATCACTCTCCAAAGTAGTTCATTAAAACCCTATTCTTTTAAAACAAGTATTACATGGTGGAAAAGAGGAATCTATGCTGTCAGGCCTGGTTTTGAATCTGGGTTTTGCAATTTATGACCTGTATGTCTGATGGCATGTAATTTAAGCTCTCTAAGCACTCTACATAATAAAGTAGTATAAGATAGAAATACTAATCTTCATTTCAGTAATGATATGAGGATGATAATATGCATTATTTTTATAAAAAATCATCCATGTATTTAAATAACTAAAGGTAAGTGAGTGTGTATGTGTTGTCTGTCATTGTTAGCTATGTAAATTAGAAAAGCCACCACTTACTTCTCTTAGTTCAGTTGTTTCATTTGTAAAGTAGAATTCATAAAAGCAACTCATTCATAAAAGTTTTAGAAGACCAAGTTATTTATTACTATAAAAATATTGAGGACATAGACTAGAACAGAGTAAACTGTCAATAACTTTTAGCTATTATATATACTTTAGGCCAAGCACCTTACACAGTATCTGTCATTTATTAGACTTTCAATGAAGTCTAATATTTATTACTAGATGTTGATTTTTCATAGCTAAATGATAACAAGATAGATGAGAATTTATTCTATGGGATGAAGGCGGTAAAATAGAATACACACAGCCCTAGTTGATCCTATCCTCTATCTTCTTAAGACAGAACATTTTTGTTTCAGCTAATGCTGGACATTTACTTGTTATTCACCAACACTGATGTTCAAACTCAGGAGGTGTCATAGAAACCCAGTATTTGACATGACCGTTGCTTGACCATCAGTACTTGGATCTCTCCCAGTGTCCTGCACAAGTCTGTGAATGCTTCAGCTTTACAGGGTTTCTCTGATTCACTCGTTTTGTCTTGTTTCACTTGGGAAACTGACATCTAGACTCTGTACTCCTCCCTGTTTGAGAATTCTCAAGGATAATGCATCTAGAAATTAAAGGTAGGTTTACTAATAGGGAAATATACCAAACCATTATAGCCAGGTCCTTCTTTTAAGACAAGGTGGGCTAGGGTTATGGCTCAGTGGCACATCACCTGCCTGACAAGCATGAGGTCCTAAGTTTGATTCTCTATACCAAAATCTTAAGCCGGTGAATGAAAGAGTACAACATGCTTTGTTGAGAAGAAAAGAACCAACACTGCCATGCAGAGTTAAGAGGAAGACAAGATGCACAGTTGTTCAAGGTGGCTGATCTAACAAAGTCATCAGTGGAGGTACAATGAGATGGAGCAAAATGTAGAAAAAATTTGTTCAAGAACTGTATGTAATTTGAAACCAGATAAACAAGAAATAACCAAAATATTTAGCAACAAATATCAGCAAATCACAAATAGAGCAATCAATAGACACGGGTGATATACAAGGTGTTTAGACAAAATGTACCAGGTAAGTAATACATTTAAATAATGTAATAATATTTAAATGAAGCCTCTGTGTTTCAGGGAAGAGCTCCCAAAAGAACCTAAGTCACAGCATTTTAATACCAAAAATCATTTCCAAAATTGTTTTCTTAAACTGATAATTTTGAATAATTGCAGAAATCTTTTTTGCTGAGGGTAATGTACAAGCTTGGGACTACAGTGAATTCATATATTTTCATAGACCTTGATGAGAGGATTGCATATATAAGAAATAAAAGTACACAGTTCTTCATTGATTAATCGTTCATCTCCAAGTTGTTTAAAGTACATGTTAAAAAAAACAAAGTTCAAACCTCTAAAAATACAGAAAAACAAAACTAATGTGAATGAATGAAAAATGGTAAGTTTATATACATAATAATTGTCAAATGAGATATCAAATTCTAGCTTCTCTTAGAAATATATGTATCCCTTATTTACTTTAATAGGTGACCTGCCCCAATCTATGTCAACTGGAAATCCATTTGAGATGAATTTTCACCTCCTTCCCTGTCGCCAGTGATTCTTCTGGTAACCTTGTGTAGTATTCTCTTATCTCTAATAGGTCTGCTATCTTACTAAGGTTACGCCTCAATGGCTGGCTTCTTCACTTTGCCAAAAGCTGTGCCAACAGTTAAACATTTCACTATGCTATTATTGTATTTTTCTCTATTACACTAGTTAAAAACCAATGTCTTGAATTTGTTTTAACATTGGCCATCATTTTCCCATATTACTTTCTAGTTGTTTTCCCATATTACTTTTCTTTTGTAAATTGTCTTGTGTTTGATTATTTTTCCACAGAAACATTGTCACAGTATTATCACTAACACTGTTTCTTAAAAATCAAATATTATACTAATACTTTGCCTTTGTGTACAATATGCCTTTAATTTTCTGTTGGTACTATGTCATTTAAAATGCTTACATTAGGAGTACTTTAATATCTTAATTTATGAGTTGATCTTTTATTTTGAAAGATTTATCCATCTTCAGAGAAGATAAAATATTGACAGTTTTCTTTTTTTGTTATGAAATGTAGGTTCTCATTTGAGAATAATGTTAAAGTAAAATGAACAAAAGGAAACAAAAATTCTATGAAATTTATTATTGGTGTATAACTTTTATTTTCTCTTTAGTTTAGAAACTTTCCCTCTAAGAGATAGGCAAAACATTTTATATTTAAACTTTAATATTTTTGAAAAGCAAATTATAAGTGCTACATACGTTTGTTATATTGTTTTATTAATATATCATAATATTTTTCCAATGTATTCTCTGCAAATTTAATGTTTATTTTTACAGAATACATTATTTTGAAAGTATAAAATTATACAGTCTACTTTTAAGGGGAAAATAATTTTTAAAAATTTATTCAAATACTTGAATATGATGTAAATTATTAAATAATTTACAAAAATTCTGTTTAATGTAGATCATATAAAATGGCAATTGTGTAATTAGTGTTTACTGAACTGAATTAGGGAGTGCTTGACTGCAGTATATAGCATCAGCTTCAAATTGCAGTTTTCTTCTATAATGCAGCAAGTGTGATGGATAAACAAACATAGTAAAATAACAAAGTTGTTAATGAAAGGAAATGAATGCTTCAAAAGAAAACAAGACATTACATGATTAAAAATAATCACTATTTGACAAGATACTTGGCTGAAGTTCAAAAAATGAAATGGAAAATGTAGTCAATTAATCACTGCTCCTATTCAGCGGTGGATAAATACTATCAGGGAGTAGTACAGCAATGAGTGTCCAGTCTCAAGGAACTGCTGGATTCTGTCTCTTCTTGGAGGTAGAAAATCAGAAATTGGCTGCTTGAAACTATATGTAAAACCATGGTTTGGTTTTACATATAGGCAATCTCTGCTTCTGTTCATAATGAAAGGTATTCTCCCAGCCTTCAAAACTTGAAAGCTGGCACAATATATAAAATGGCAGGAATCAGGCTTTAAAAAATACTAGGTATAGAACACAGATTCCCAAAGAATGATGAACAAATGAGATGATTTCTACAATTGCACAGGTTCTCTAGTTGCCACCGGTGACTAAGGCCATAGCAGAGAGGAGGAGAGAGCAGAAAAGCCTAAGAAAAGAACTCAAGGTGGAGATTAGTAGATCCAGAGTTCAAAACCACTAAAATTTGTGTAAAAGAATGTTGGCAAGGAGAAAGCTGACTGGTAAGGAAGTTTCAGAAATCTAAGTTCTGAAATTTGCTTGCGTGACTATAAACTGTCAGAGACCCAGCAACCAAAGGCACTAGGCCGAACAAGCCCTGGAGTTCCCATTGGGCTGGTAATAATTTCAGTCTCTATTACAAAAATGGAAAGACCTCACATTGTGTGGGTCACCGCATAAAGTCCTCAGAGTAGAATCATCTGACCTGTACGTCTAACAGGATTCTCTAGAGCTACCATACCAAACTTTTAAAGCAAGTATCAAGAAAACCAACTGAGTCCATATATCTGAGCATGAGAAGCAATGCTACTTAAAGAAATACAATTAAATCCGAAATGGAAAATACAAGCAAGTAAGAAAACCCACCTCACCAGATAACAAATAGAAATTTACCAGTCATGCAAAGAAGCAGAAAAATATGACTTACAGAAGAAAAATCAGTGACTAGTAACATTTAAAAAAAGCAAAAATAATGAGGGAGAGAATATATTATTCATTTTTACTTGAATACAAAAGGCCACACTAAAGAGAGAAATAAAAGTTATACATGCAATAATACATAGAATTCCTAAAAATGAAAATGGATTGTTGAAGAACTCAAAATCCACTGAATAAGAATCACATCAATTAATCTATTAAAATAGATTAAATATCACTGAAGAAAAAAAGAACCTGAAGCCAAGCCAATTATCACAGTAAAGCACAAAGAGAAAAAGAAAGGCAAAAAATAATCAACAGGACATCAATAACTTGTAATACAATATTAAATACGTACATGCAATTCTATCCTCAAGAGAAGTAGAGCTGTAAAATATTTAAACACAGTGACTGAACTTTTCTAGACTTGATGTATTCAATACAAACTCACAGATCCAAGAATCTCCATAAATCCAAAGAGAATAAATCTAAACCCACCCTCATTGACCAAGATTAAGCACTGAAAAATAATGACATGACAAATTTCTTTAAGAAAAAGACAAGACATACTATAACAGAGAAACAAAAATGAGAATTACAGAGATCTGCTCATTGGATTCTGGAACAATTGAAGACAACACACTTTTAAATTACTGAGGAAAAAAGGAAAAAATTAGCCTAGAAGCATGTATCTAATAAAGATACATATTTTAAAAAATCACAAATGAAATTCAGCAAATAAAAACTCCAAATCTATACCAGCAGACCTATAGAAAATGTACAGTAAAAAAAGCTCACTAGGAAGAAAGAAAATCATAAGCAGTAAAAATATAAACGTACCCTAGGTAAAAATAGCAAAACAAATAATTACTATACATTTCAGCTTAAATTTTCTTTAAAAATGCCTAGCTTACATGATTTATAAGATATTTAGAAGTAAAATATATGGTGAAAAATGATAAAGAAAATTACAGTATAGGTAAAAGATATAAATATTCTGATTTAATAACCATGAGTTTTTAGTTATGTTTTTAATAACATGCAAAAAAATCTGTGTATAAGCTACTCACTTTAAACAATAAAGCCCCAATGCTTGTTATTTTAAGATGAATTTATTTTATTATTGAAAAAGCCTGAAAGAATCAAAATAATCCAAAATATTTTCTCTGACCAAAATGGAATTATTTAAAAAACAATAACAAGAATCCCTCCCTAAAATATTAAAATATTTGGAAATTAATACTTACAGGTAAAGAAGAAACCACAAGGCTACTTTAGAAAACAATTTGCATTTAATAAAAGAAAATCCAACACATTGAAAGTACATATATGTTCCAGGAGTGGTGGCGCATGCCTGTAATTGCAGCACTCAGGAGGCTGAGGCAGGAGAGTCGCTGCAAGTTCAAGGCCAGCCTGGGGTAGGTAGTGAGTTCAAAGCAAGACCCTGTCTCAAAAAATGAAACAAAACAAACACCAAAAACAAATGAACAAACAAAAAACAACTTAGACTTGAAGGAAATATTATCACATTGAATGTTTCTTAGAAAAGAATAAAACTATCAAACTAAAAATCTAAGCCCTTACCTCAGAAAACTATAAAAAGAAGAGCATAGAAGGACCCAAAATAAGCAATAAAGGAAATACAAATATTGAAAGAAAGAGTATCACTGTAATTCCTCCAGACATTATAAAATTTAAGTGGATTATTATGAGCAACCTAATTTCATTAAACTTGAACACTTAGAAATGGAAATTTTCTTGAAAGGTATAAGCTGTAAGAATGTGCTTCGACATAAATAAATCAACAGACTAATTATATACTATTTTAAAAAATTAAATGTATAGTTAAAATAGTCCAATAAGTTTAACTGTAACATCGAAAGGGTTCATGAAAGATTTCTCTCCTATATTAAAAAATAAACGTAAACCCAGATAACTTTAAAAGGGAAGCAATATTTCTCAAGTTATCGTGAGACTCATATAATCTTAGTCCTCAAGTCTCAAAAAAATTAGTTAAAATTATTAATTCTTCCCAAATTGATCTATAGACAATGTGATCTCAAAAAAACCTATTTTCTTCTATATACCAACATATAACATAGGAATTTCACTCCAGACGTGTACATTAGAGAAATGAAAACTCTTACTCTACTGCTAACAGCAATCTTATTCACCATGGTGTCTAACTAGAAAAAAAAATTCAAATTTCCATCAATAATATGAAAAAACAAAGTGTAGCTCATCTATGTGGTATAACATTATCTAGTAACATAGAGGAATCTTAGATAATATTTTAAAAATATGGATAAATCCAAAAGCATTTTTTTAAAAAAAAAGTCAGACACAAAAGACTAATCCTGTATTAATTTGTGTATATAAATCTTCAAAAAAGTTAAATTTAAATGACCAAAAGCAGAACATTAGTTGCAAGGAATTGCAGTTGAAAAGGTGGAAATAATTAGAAATCTGGTTGTGGTAATTTCATAGGGTTCATGAAGCCAGTTTCTGTATAATTGTAGTTGTGCTTCCATAATTTTAAACATTTGTCACAATTCACCTAACTGACGCTTCAGCAGTCGCTCTCATCACGGGTAACTTACCCCTCAGTTAAAGCTGACTCAATTCCTGGAGTCTGAGAATGGATCATCTTTCTACACCACTGAAGGCCGCATTCTCTCTTGGAAGAGTATATCTTAGGTATTCTTCATGGAACATACATTTATTACAGTTTTTCCTTAAAATAATTATTGTTGGGTGAAAGTAATTGAAAGTCACAATAGCAATTAATTAGCTAGTACAAATCCTGAGAAATGGGAGCACTTATATTCAGAGGTTCTGTCTGTTTCTGTCTCCACCCCATATTATATGCAGACAGCTTAGCCCTTTTTGTGTTTCATGTGCTTTTGGGGTGAGAATTCATTTGGGGTGTCTCTATCTTCTGAGCAACTCATCTTGTGACAAATTGAGAAACAAAGCACCCTTGGCATACTCTCAGAATTTGGTGAAAATCCGTCCCTTGTCAATGGCAACTGTCCTATAGAGTCACCAACTGTGTCAGATAGGTATCTATAGGATCTCTAATGTGAATTCAAACAGGTCATCAGTCTTCAGATCAGAGCTTAGACACTGAGTTCATGTAAAATTTAATCCCCATTTTGGTGATGGTCTGAAGCAGGGCTCTCTGGGGAGTGACTAAGTTAGGAAGCCTCTGTTTTTGTGCCTTGTGAAAGGGCCAGAGGGAACCAGCTTAGGTCCACTTGTTTGTCCCCCCTTCACCACTGTGAAGGTTGCTGTGGCAACAAAGTGCCATCTTGGAAGCAGGGAACAGAGTTTCCACCAGGCATTTAACCTGCCAGCCCCTGGTCTTGGACTTCCTTGCCTTTCAGGCTGTGAAAAATAAACTTCTGTTCTTGAAAACCCAGTCTCAGACATATCATTATTATAATAGCATGAGTGGACTAGAGGAGGTAGAAGATACACAAAGACTTTTCAAAGGGCACAGGTATTTGTAATAGAATTTACTTTCAGAGCCTGCATCTACAGTCAAGTTGTTTGTTTGTTTGTTTGTTTGTTTTGTTTTTTATCATTTCCCTATTCCTAGCTGCCTACTTCAGCAGTCCCTCTTCCTTCGGACAAAAAGAAGACACCCTTACTGCTCCAAGATTGTATTATGATGCAGTTTTCTGCCATGTGGAAACATACAAGACACAGGTCAGAGGAATAGTTTTAAATATTGATGTCTTCAAAATCTCCTTTGGCTTATAGTTATTACTTCACAGAATCAAAATGTTTATAGTTTTTATCTTGTATCTATTTCTCAGGACATATTTCCATTAATTTGACCTTTGTTAGTTTGCTTATCAATTCAGATATATTAGAGAATTAAGATTCAAAAGTGCTTTTAATTTTTCTTCATTAGTTTCACCAATGCCATTTCTTTTCTGATTTTTCTTCAAGAAACGCATTTGACCTAAGGAATATCCTCTTTTCAAGTAATATGTTTGAAATCCTGTCTTATATTCATTTGTTTACAAAATGAATTTTAAACTTTACACATTTTAAATTTCTTTTCTTTCTTTTTTTTTTTTTGTTTGTTTGTTTGGTTTTGTTTTGTTTTTTTTTGGTCCTGGGAATCAAACTCACAACCTCACACTTGCCAGGAAGGTGCTTATACTGCCAAGCTAAATCCCTAGCTTACATTTCATTTTTTATGAGAAAATTTAAAAGAACTAGTATACATCAAAAAAATGTTTTTTCCTATTCTCTAGATTGACTCTTCACTCTGTTGGAGATTTCCTTTGCCATGTAAAAGATTTTTATTTTGATGTTATCCCATTTGTTGACTCTTTGTAATATTTCTTCTGCAAATAGCAATTATTTAGGTAGGACCGATATCTATATTGTACAAAGACCTTTTAAAAAATGACCCCCCAAATTTAAAGACTTAATCAAAAAATGGGCATCTGAAATAGACTCTTCTCACATGAAGAAATAAAAATGGCCAATAAGTGCATGAAAAAATGTTCAATATCACTGACCATTTGAGAAGTGAAAATTAAACAGCATCGCAATTCCATCTGTCTCCAGAAAGAATGGCTATCATCAGAAATCAACCAATATCAAATGTTGGCAGGCTAGGAGGAAAAAGATCCCCACTACATTGTCCATGGGAGTGTCACTTGGCACAACCATTGTGGAAATCAGTTTGGAGATGGCTCAAAGAAATATAACTTGAGGTTCCATTTAACCCAGCTGTTCCCCTCCTAAGAATCTTCTTGAAAGAGTAATCATATTACAGTGATACATGCATATCCATGTTTATATCAGTACAATTTATAACAGCTTAATCTTGGAAACAATCTTATGCCCATTAACAAATAATCATTTTTAAAAATGCAATATTTATATACAACAGAGTATTACTCTGCCACAAGAAGGATAAACCTGAGGTATTTTTAGGTAGAAAGCTGCATTGCAAAACCATAACTTTAAGTGAAACAAATCAGGCACACAAGTTTATTGCACTGTTCTTATTGTATGAGAAATCCAAAGTATAAATAAAGAGAAAACTAAAGGGTAGATATTAGAAAATAAGAAAAACTTCCTCAAATGGGAAGGGGAACAAAAGAAGGAAGAAGAAAAAAAGAAAAGATTTTTTAAAAAAGAAGAATTGAAGGAAAACATAGAACTTGTACAAATGGAGAAGAGAAGGAAGATTGGAGGGAGAGGAAGGGAACTGAAAAAGAATTAAATGGTGTTATGTACATGTACAAATTCCTTATGATCAATGGGATAATTATGTACTCCAAACACATACTGAAAAAGAATTAGTGAATGTAAAACAAATTTAATAGTTTTACACAATTGTTGGAATCACTTTGAAAATTTCAAACAAGTCCAAATGTAGTGGCCAGAAAATTATACATGACTGATGAAAGGTTATACCTGGTGCATTATTAACAGATGAAAAGAATGTGATATGTGATATGTTGAGACGAAATACGTTTTCTCTGCAAATTTCCATGTACTTTCTGGAATACACAAATGGGCACCATGTGAGAACTGTTGCATTACAAATAGTGAGGACTAACGTGCTGAATAGAAATTGTGGTCTCCATACTGATGAATCCTTGGAAATTTCACTATTAGTCAATAATTTATATACACTTTATATAAATAAAAAGCATTACTGATGAGATTGTATGATTCAAATATTTGCATATGACTCAGTTGTAGCTAGTATTTTAAAAATTATGAAATCTGTTTATTCAAATTCAAATTCATAGGCTATAAGGAAAAGGAATGACTCCTCAACGTGCTGACTGCAATGGGGCAGACACTCAAATTTCTGTTCTAATCTCTCGCTTAGCATTGTTGAAGGGAAGAGGAAACCTTCTGTGGCCAAATGAAGAGTTCTCATGGGCATGGTGAATTGGTTGTTGCCATTAGAAGAATTAGTAAAACGAGTTTCAGCTTATTCAGTATTTTCTTTTAAAGAATGATGTCTTGCCAGGGATTTAGCTCAGTGGCATAAGCGCCTGCCTGGCAAACACGAGGTCATGAGTTCCATCCCTGTGACAGAAAAAAAAAAAAAAAAGAATGGCGCCCATTGATGGGATTGATTCATCTTTAGTTACTTGTTGAAAAATGAAATTATTCTAAAAAGGAAAGCACTGTTACACACTTAACTTGACCCTAAAATGAGGGTAATTTTAATGGCAGAAAGAATCAGTGCTGTTTTTTTCAATACAGTTATATAGTAGATATTATCTGTCAATTATATCAATTGATATTGAAGCTTCAAAGTTTATTCATTTAATATAATCAAGTAATTCACAAACCATAAACTATTTTTATAGTTTTTGAAAAATTTTTAAAAAAAGCAAAACAGAAAAAGGGGTAGAAATAATACAGAATTTCAAAAAACTAGTAAGAAATCAACACTAGTTAATATAGTGCATATTATCTTAGAAGTGGTTGTTCAGGTTACAAGATCTAGGCATAAAAATGATCAACAATGACAGCAATCAAACAATGACAGCACAAGCTATTCTTTTTGATGAATGAAGAGAATTAGTAGTATGGTTATCGATCTTGCACACATACACATACATGCAGTCATATGTATGTACTTACGTATACACATAATCTTTTCCTTTCTTGCATTTCTCCTTTCCCCCCTCCCAGTTGCTTTTTCTTTTTGATCACTTATTTTCATTTCCTTATTATGATATCTTTTATACATTTTGGATCTTATTACTCTTTCAGCTTTTTACTACTACTCTTTATTTCATAAACCATAAAATTTATCACTTAAAACAGCATAGTGAATGCCTCCCTGGCAAGTGCAAAGTACTGAGCTTGATTCCTGGAACCAAAAAAAACCAAACCAAACCAAAACAAAAAACTACCTTATGACAGCATAGTCAGGTGGTTTTAGTATATTCACAGAGTTATATAACCAACCATTCAACCTAATTTTACAATATTTCTAACACTCTAAAAACTAATCCTGTGTCCGTTAGCAATCCATATTCTGTCTGTTCAAATTTGTCTAATCTGGTCATGGTAAAAGTGGGAATAGTGTCATATACGATGTTTTATAACTGACTTCTTTTGCCTAATTTTTTAACATTCAACCATATATAGCTTGTGTTAGTACATCTTGTTGGATAATGTTTTATAATGTAAATATTCATTTTATTTGTACCATTGTATGGTATCATAGTATTTATTCATTTATCAGTTGGTAGGGCTCCAATTTTTATGAATACGTATGTTGTAATATAATAAAAACAGATATTTTTTATTTAAAATAATTTACTAGTAAATGATATTACCATTATACAAATTTTATTCTCACCAACCATTCTTTATGTTAGGCTAAATAAGCTGACTCCAAGGGAAAGAGTAACAATACAGTTAACATTCAGTTTATAAGGCTGGCTTAAGTACATTTGTTGAACTTCCCAGAAAGTAGGAAAGTGAACACTACCAGCTGACTAATAAATCAGAAACTTTTTTGATTTTATGTGTAACAAAACTGAAGTAAGACATAATTTAATTATCAGTTAATAGATTACTAGGTATCATTTGGATGATGGACCATTTCTCTTTTTTGCCCCATCATTCAAAGTAAATTTAAACAAATACAATTCTTCTACATCCCTATTACTTACATGGACAAGATTTCTAATACCTATATTTACAAAAAAAATGAAAGTAACATAGGATTCAAATTGATTCCAAAATGATCTTACTCAAATACTGATCAATAATAATTTTAATATTGATCAACAATATGTAATATGTACATTTAGTAAGATATACATTAATAATATAATGTTTTGTATTTTTATTGTTGCTCAAATATAATGTTTTGGGGGATTTTTGGATCATGTATACTAATAAATATAAAAATAAATTAATCTAGAAATAAAAAAATTTTAACATTTAAGGTTTATGTTGAGACAAAAAGGAAAACATTTCTATAATAAAATTTATAATTATTTTTACAGTGTTGTGAGTAATGGTATTTGAAAAACTTTGTAGAATAAGATATTAGAATTAATTTATGTAAGGAAAATAAAATAGAAATACTAGCTTGAGAAAAGTGCGAAACATTGTAAAATTTCTCAATTAGAATGAAAAACTTCTGTTTTTAAATAGGTAATTTTCCACCCAGATTTTAAAACACTGGGAATTATGTTTATTGCAACTGACTTATAGCTTAAAAATACCTTAAATTTTTAAAAATATATTATTATAGTTTCCCATTATTGTTTTTATGGTCACTCAAGCAAAATCTTCAAGAATAATGATACAGACAACATAACGTATATTTAACATGTCTTATCTGTATTCTCCCCAACAATAGCCTACAAAGTTAAAGAACGTCCATTCAACTTTTTTCATATAATGTGACAACAATATACTGCCAGTGACTGTTTTGGAATTATTTAGAGTTCTGTAAATCAACTTAATCACTATGATAATTTACTTTTCTGATTATGATAGAAATAAACAGCCATTAGGAAAACTTGAAAATATGTTTTAAAGTTGTAAAAATAATGACCAGTCCCATTACCAATATATAGGAATTTTAAATTGTATGTGATGCATGTTTACAATCATACTCTTTACAGGGTGTGACCTACTTTATATATGGCATCTTTTTCTTATTTTATCCTTAAAATTGTATCATGAACTCTTTTGTATAGATTGCTTATTCTACAAAATACCTTTAAATTTTTGTTCAATTTCCAAGTTATTCATAACAAAGTTAGGTCCAGGAGACGCCTGTGGTTACCATAATGCCTTTTGATATGTTCCAAGTAGCTCCCTATACCATCAGACATAATAAAATCAAACAAATGAACAGGATAAAATCAATCAAAACAAAACAATGAAAGTGATACAGGGCTTCAAAACAAGATAATAGGAAATTTAAAATGGTTACAATAATGTATTCTTATCTTCAAAATAGCTACCCATACCATCAAATACAATAAAATCAAACAAAAAAGCAGAATAAATCCAAATAAAGCAGAACAATGAAAACATTACAAAGCTTCAGAACAAGATAATAGGAAATTAACAATGACCACCACTTTCCCTCTTTAGACATTTCCTCCCCTTTCAATTTCACAGTATCTATTGTACATTCTGGATCCCATTAACTCCTTCAGTTTTTTAAATAGAAAGATAGTAAGATGTTCACCCATTTGAGTCAGAACAATTTACTCCCTAAGTATGATCTCAAGTTACTTCAATTTACCTATGAAAGCCTCATGATTATCTTTCTTCGTAGCTGAGTAGCTTCCCAATGGATAAAAATGCCATAGCTTTCTTATTCATTATGCGATTGATGGGCAAGCTACCCTTGCTTTTGTCTGGGTCCCTGTCACGTGGGGCATTGTTTTCTTTTTTTTTACTTTCAGTCTGTGGATTTCATTCTGAGTTAAACATTTCTTGTATACAGCATATTGATGGATTGTGTTTCTTGATCCACCTTGCTTGTGTTTCTTTTTATTGGTGAATTGAGGCCATCTATAGTCATAGTTATGGCCAATATGCCTTAGCTTGTCTCTGCCCTGTTATTTTCCTATCATTGGCTCCCTATTTTTCTGCTCCCCTCCACTGCCTGCCCTGCACAGAATCCCACTCTGCTTACTATAGTCATTTTTATCTCTCTCTACCAAGTCTTCTAGTATTCTTTGTGAGGCTGATTTTGAAGTCATGAATTCCTTCAGTTGTTCTTTGTCGTGAATGTATCTTGTTTCTCCACTAATTTTGAAAGATAGCTTCTCAGAGTACACCAATATGGGTTAGAAGTTATTTTCTTTCAGGATTTGAAATACTTCACTCCAAATTCTTCTTAGCTTGGTGGTTTGTGTCTAGAAGTCTGTCGTGATTTTGATAGGCTTTCCTTTGTAGATGATCTGTTTCTTTTCTCTAACAGCTTTAAATATCCTGTTCTTGTGCTGAATTTCTGGAATCTTAATTTTACATATCTGGATATAGATTATTTTGATTACAGTTAGTTGGAATTCTATGATCCTCACTTATCTGTATATCACATTCTTTTCCTATGCTTGGGAAGTTTTCTGCTATTACTTCTGTAAATAATCTCTTTATGTCATTTGTGTTGACCCCTGCTTATTTGCAGACACCTATCAATCTTAAATTATTTTTCTTTGCAGTCTTTCAGCTCTTGAATAATTTCCTGGTTCCTTTTTATTTTTAAGAGATCTTTCCTTTCATGGTTTCTAGCTACCATCTGCCTTCAAGGTCTGAAAGTCTATCTTCAGTTTCTTTCGAGTGGTTTCACATGCTTTCAGTGGAGTTTTTAATTTCCTAGATATCTCTTTGAATCTGTTTCATGAATTCCAATTCTTCCCTATATGGCTCATTCAATGTTTCCCTCATTTTTCTATGTGCCTGTTTTTTAAAATCTATGTCTTCTTTAGATATTCAGCAAACTTTTTATTATGTTTGTCATTTCTTTTCTTTATTTGAGATATTATTTCTGATCTGATTTTACGATGTCATGAAATAGTTTCTCTCAGAAATTTCAGGTTTATGACTTCCAATTTATTCAGTGTCTGTGTTTCCTGGACTTGTTGTGTGTGGGCTGGAGATTTGAGATTGCTTTCTGCTCTTTCGTCTTCATGTTCTTGGTTTCCTCTGGAGGAGCAGTTGTGGCTTCCCAGGCACCTCCCACACTGGCTACCCATTCAGGGCACAGGGGAATGGATAAAGCACCTAGGTTTCTCCTAACCTAGTTTTCCAAGGAGGCAGTCGGGTGCAGAGTGGTCTTCTCCAGAAACATGCAACTTCTTCAAGGAGGAGTTGGCTGGTTCTCCCAGTCCACATTAGCTACAGGTTCCCAGTGGCAGCCATCAGGCTCATGGGCAGGGTTGAGTACTTCATCTCCTAGTCCATGCTCATTCTAGTTTTATTGCAATAGAAAATCACTGTTATCAGAATGGCTAATAGAAGAAGGTTTAAATTTAAAACTGCTTAGTACTGAAATTAGTAACACTTGGAATCTCTAAGTTTTACAAAAGCCATCTTTAAACATTATTTATTTTTAATGTGGAGAATGAAATTATCCTTTTACTTCACAACAAAGATTTGAAAATTATCTATTAATCTCCTCCAAATTTTCAATGAAATTGTTGTGTTGTGCTGATCATTCTTTTCTTCTGAGGCCTTGAGCACAAGGATCAAATTGGCTTAAAATTCTTGGCTTGACTTTTTGTTTGTTTCTTTTTTTAAAAAATTGCTATAGTGGTGGCAATGTCTGTCTACTTTGTCTAGACACTTACAGCATTTTATCTTAAATTACACGGGCACAAATTTAACAAGAAACATCTACATATGAGTGTCTTCTCAAAAACTTGTTTAAAAGAATGAATGTGTATCTTTTCGTATCTTCTTCTTCCCTATTTTTCTCCCTCTCTTCTCCTCTCCCTCCCTCACTAATTATCTTCCTTTCATCTTGCTTCCTTCTAATAATTATTAATTTTTTAATTCAGGAAACTTTTTTAAAATTATGCTTGTTCTTGGCTATTGTTTTATCTTTTCAAGCCTGCATCTGAGGAACACCTAAGTGGTTGACTTCCAATGCTCCTCCTCCCTTCAATTTTCTTTTATTATTTTTATTCATTTTATTATTTTCATTATTTTGAGTTATCATGAAAATTAGTTTCACATTACTGACTTTTCAGTTATTATTGCTCATTAATTTTTAGTCACATTTTTATTTTTTGCTGAAACTTTAATGTCAAGATCCCTTAGCTCCCTCTTTTTCTTCATTGAACATTTTTTTTAATATTTTTCTTCATGTATTTCTTTTGTATTTTTCCTGTCTGTTTTTTCTCAATCTAATCTTCTATAACTCTCTTTGGGTTCTATTTATCATATCTTTGCTCAGCCTATCATGGATATACAGATTTTCTTTTGCCTGATACTTGGATCAACTTTAAGGAACTGTTTTTTCTTCTTGTAGTAATGGCATTATTTTCTCATAAATCTCATTTATTTTTTATCTTTATTGGTCATGTTTGAAAATGAGAAAGTACATATAAAAATGACATTTGTCCACATAAAATTGGTTTGGACTTTCCTCAGTGTCAGTTATTGATCACTTGACCCTAGAAAGTGTGCGCAGAAGCACAGTGCAAGACAGGGAACAGATGATCGGGCCCAAACAAAATCACTGTGTCTCTTCTGCACTCCCCTGGCTAACCCATCTCCACTGCTGGCTTCCTACATGTTTTGAAATCTTAAAATATTTTTAAAAATTAAACAAATTAAAGCACAAAACAGCCTCTAAGATGCATAACTCATTTAACCTTTATCACCTATCTACTGTATAATATTTTTTCTGGCATTTGATAGGATTAAGCATCCTATCATGAACCTTTTCCTACACACACACACACACACTGAATACTACTGATCAGATTTTATTAACAACATGACATCCAAAAGGCAGCAGCTGTACAACAGAAGGAACATTAAGAAGTTGTATTGTTTATACAGAATCCTATTGAAATATTATTTTTTTAAAAAAATTAAGTAATTTTTTAATGAATAAGGGAGAGGTTGAAATAAAAGGGGGCATAACAACATAACAATACAGATTAAAGCATGACACTTTCAGCAACCTAGTGCTTCACCACCAAATAACCCGACTTAATACTAGTTACCATAGTGTCTTTTTCCTTGAAATATTTGAATATAACTTTATATGATATAGCATCAAACATATCAAGACTGTGTAACACCATTCAAGTGGATGAAAGCATTGTAGAATATTTAGAACCAGCTAACAGAAAAATGATCAATGGTTTCTATATTATCCCTTTGCCTATAACAGTTTTTGTTTATACTACCACATACGATAAAATCCAGCAAGCTACAACATGATAAAATCAATGGAGACAGAAGAGCCATAGTTTGGTGCAGCTTCAAGACAAGATGGTATTAAATCAGCACTAGCTATTATGATGTCTTGTTTTCTTCAAAGTAGCTGTTCATTGCATCTCAGGCCATAATATCAAATAGCCCAAAATAAAGTCATTCCAATTAATGAGTGAAAACTTTATAAGGTTTCAAGGCCACATAATGGGGAATCATGGTTACCACATACTTTTATATATTTGAATCATTTCCTACACTAGGGAAACTATTTGGTGTTCACAGATGCGAGTTTGATTTGGTTCACTTATGAGTATGGTTTCAAGCTGCGCCCATTTATTGATAAATACCTCAATGTGATCCTTCTTTATAGCTGAGTAGTACTCCATTATATAGAAATACCACAGCTTTTTTATCCATTCCTCAGTTGATGGACATTTGGGTTGTTTCCAAGATCTGGCAATTACAAATTGTGCTGCTATAAACATAGATGCACATATATCACTGTGGTATGATGCTTTCAGTTCTTCTGGGAATATGCATAGAAGTGGAATATCTGGAACAAATGGGACTTCCGATCCCAGCATTTTGAGAAATCTCCAAACTGACCTCCACAAAGGTTGTACCAGTCTACACTCCCACCAACAGTGCAGGAGAGTTCCTTTTTCCCCACAGCCTCTCCAGCATTTGTTGTTGTTGGTTTTCTTGATCCTGGTCATTCTTTCAGGAGTGAGATGGAATCTCAGTGTGGTTTTAATTTGCATTTCCCTAATAACCAATGATGATGAACATTTTTTCATGTATTTATTTGCCATTTGTATTTCTTCCTCTGAGAAGTGTGTATTCATCTCAGATGCCCATTTTTGGATTGGGTCTTTGAATTTTGGGGGTCTGAGTTTTTTTAATTCTTTATATATTTTAGACAAAAGTCCCTTATCTGAGGGGGAGTTCACTAAGATCTTTTCCCAATTTGTGGGTTTTCTTTTCCCTATGCTGGAGAATTTTTTTGACTTACAGAAACTTTTTAATAAGAGGTGGTCCCAGTTATTGATTCTGGGAAGTATTTCCTGTGCAGTTTGAGTCCTGTTCATGAATTCTCTACCTACCCCTATGTCTTCAAGGTTTCTACCCAATTTGTCTTCCAATAGATTTAGTGTTTCTGTTTTAATATTCGGATCTTTGTTCCATTTAGATTTTAATTTAGTACATGGTGATAGGCTTGGGTCTAGCTTTAGTTTTCGGCAAATGGAGAGCCTGTTTTTCCAACACCATTTATTAAAAAGACTGTCATTTTTCCAGTGAACCTGCTTGGCTCCTTTATCAAAGATAAGATGGTTGATTGTGTTTGTAGTTGTGGTTGTATCTTCTAATCTATTCCATTGATTCTCTGCTCTCTTTTGATTCCAGTACCATGTTGATTTTACTACTGTTGCTCTGTAGTATAACTTCCAGTCAAGGATTGTTATGCCTCCTGCCTTGCCTTTGCTACTTAGAATTGCCTTTGATATTTTAGGTCTCTTCTGGTTCCAGATGAATTTTAGGAGTGATTTCACTAGATCTATGTTGATGGTATTTTTATTGGGATTGCATTGAATCTGTATAACAGTTTTGGGAGAATGGCCATTTTCACAATGTTTATTTTTCCTATCCATGAACACGGGATGTCTTTCCATTTTCTGAGATCATCTTCAGTTTCTTTTTTCAGTGTATTACAATTTTCCCTGTAAAGGTCTTTCACTTCTTTCATAAGAGTAATTCCTAAATATTTCATTTTTTTGGTTGCTAGTGTGAAGAATATGGCTTCTCTTATTTCTCTCTCTGTGATTTTGTTGTTAGTGTATAAGAATGCTATTGATTTCTGAGTATTGATTTTGTATCCAGCTACATTACTGAATTTATTTATTATATCTAAGCGTCTTTCAATGGAGTTTAGGGGTCTTCTATGTAGAGTATCATGTCATCTGCAAACAAGGACAATTTAACTTCTTCTTTCCCTATCTTTATCCCTTTTATTTCTCTTTCTTGTCTAATTGCTCAGGCTAGTACTTCCAGTACTATATTAAATAGGAGTGGTGATAAAGGACATCCTTGTCTTGTGCCTGATTTTAAAGTAAAGGCTTTCAATTTTTGGCCATTTAGTATGATACTGGCTGTTGGTTTGTCATAGACGGCCTTTATTATATTGAGGTAAAGACCGTCTATTCCAATTTTCTGTAAAGTTCTTACCATGAATGAATGTTGGACCTTATCGAAGGCTTTTTCTGCATCTATGGAAATGATCATGTGATTCTTACTTTTGGCTTTATTGATATAGTGTATTACATTTATTGATTTACGTATGTTGAACCATCCCTGCATGCCTGGGATGAATCCCACTTGGTCATGGTGTATAATCTTGATTTGCTGCATCCTATTTGCCAATACTTTATTGAGGATTTTTGCATCTGTGTTCATTAGGGAGATTGGTCTGTAGTTCTCTTTTTCAGTTGGGTCTTTCTCAGGTTTTGGTACTAGAGTAATATTTGCTTCCAGGAATGACTTGGGAAGGATTGCTTCCCTTTCAATTTCTTTGAAGAGTTTGAGGAGTGTCGGTATTAGGTCTTCTTTGTATTTCTTGTAGAATTCTGCAGTGAATCGGTCTGGGCCTGGGCTCTTCTTTGTAGGTAAGGAATTAATTACATTATCAATTTCATTAACAGAGATTGGGTTATTCAGCAGTTTTACATCCTCTTGATCTAGCTTTGGTACTTCATATGTTTCTAAGAATCTGTCTATTTCTTCTGTGTTATCAAACCTTTGAGAGTAGAGGTTTTCGAAATAGGTGTTGATGATCTTCTGTTTTTCTATTGAGTCTGTAGTGACTTCACCTTTTTCATTTCTTATTGCATGGATTTGAGCTCTTTCTTCCCTTTTTTAAAATAAGGTTGGCTAGGGGCTTATCGATTTTTTTCATTCTTTCAAAGAACAAACTTTTTGATTCGTTGATTCTTTGGATTGTTTTCTTAGTCTCTATTGTGTTGATTTCTGCTCTGATTTTTATAATTTCCTCTCTTCTTTTGGCTTTGGGCTTGACTTGCTCTTCTTTTTCTAGCTGTTTGATATGTAGCATCATGTTGTTTATCTGTATTTGTTCTGTTTTCCTGATGTGGGAACTCAGTGCAATAAATTTTCCTATCAGGACAGCTTTCATTGCATCCCATAGATTCCAGTAAGTTGTATCTGTATTTTCATTTGTTTGTAGGTATTGCTTAATTTCTTTTTTAATTTCCTCTGCGACCCACTGATTACTCAAGAGTGTGTTATTCAGTTTCCATGTGTTTGTGGGATTTTTGCAGTATCTTTTATCATTAATTACTAATTTCATAGTGCGATGGTCCGTTAGCATGCAAGGGATAATTTCAACTCTTTTGCATTTATTTAAATATGTTCTGTGAGTTAATATATGGTCTGTCTTAGAAAATGACCCATGTACTGCTGAGAAGAATGTGTATTCTGTTGTTGTTGGGTGGAATACTCTGTATATGTCTATTAAGTCCATTTGTTCACAGGTGCAACTCAGTTCTTTTATTTCTTTGTTGATTTTCTGTTTGGTTGATATGTCCATTGGTGTCAATGGTGTGTTAAGATCTCCTGTCAGAATTGTGTTACTAGTGATTTGGTTTTTCATTTCTGTTAGTGCTTATTTTTTATAACTGGGTGCTCTGGAGTTTGGTGAATATATATTTAAGATAGTTATCTCTTTCTCTTGGAGTTTTCCCTTAACCAGTATGTAGTGACCTTCTTTATCCTTTATGATCATTATTGGCTTGAAGTTGACTTTGTCTGCAAGCAGAATAGCTACCCCTGCTTTTTTTTTGGGTTCCTGTTGCATGAAGTATTGTTTTCCATCCTTTGACTTTCAGTCTGTGAGTATCCTTTTGAGTTAGGTGGGTTTCTTGTAGACAGCATATGGTTGGATTTTTGTTTCTTGATCCATTCTGCCAGTCTGTTTTTTTTTAATTGGTGTATTGAGACCATTTATATTAATAGTAAGAACTGTTATATATTGGTTTATTGTTGACATATTATCTTTCTGCTGTTGCATGTTTATCTTTCTGCTCTGTTTAATTGTCTGCTTTGTTTAGTGGTTTTTTCCTAAATGTATCTAGGCTGTCTTTCAGTATTCTTTGCAGGGTTGGCTTGGTAATCATGAAGTTTTTCAGCTGGTCTTTTGATGGAAGTATCTTATTTCTCCATCGAATTTGAAGGACAGTTTTGTGGGGTACATCAGTCTAGGTTGGAAACCATTTTCCTTTAGGATCTAAAATACATCACTCCATGCTCTTCTCGATTTCATTGTTTGTGCTGAGAAGTCTGCTGTAATTCTGATAGGTTTTCCTTTATAGGTCATCTGTCTTTTCTCTCTGAGAGCCTTTAATATTCTATTCTTTTGTTCAATTTCTGGGATGGTCATTATTATATGTCTGGGTGTAGATTTATTTTGGTTGTGACTATTTGGAGTTCTATATGCTTCATTGATCTTGATATCAGTTTCCAATCTCGTGTTTGGGAAATTTTCAGCTATTACTTCTCTAAATATCCTCTTGACATCCTTTATGTTGTCCCCTTCTTTTTCATTTATCCCTATCAACCTTATGTTGTTTCTCTTTGTGTCATCCTTTAGGTGTTTTATTGTTATTTCCTGATTTCTTGTTATTTTTTAAAAATTTTTTCTTTCCTGTTCACTGGCTGCTATCTTGTCTTTGAGGTCTGAGAGTCTATCTTCACATTCATTGAGGCGGTTTTTACAACATTCAATGGAGGTTTTGATTTCCTGTATATCTCTTTGCATCTGTTTTATGTATTCTGTTTGTTTCTTATAGTGTTCATCCAGGGATTCTATCTTTTTGTTTAGTTCCTCTAAGTTTTAACTGTCTCTTCTTTAGCTATGTTTATCATCTGCTTCATTTCTTTTATCAATTCTTCTTTCATCTGAGAGAATATTTCTAGTTTGAATTCCTTTAAGTCTTCCCATACTTGCTTCTTTATTTCAGTTACCATTATTTCAGGTATTTCAGTCATGTGGCATGTGTTTTCTTCTATGCACATGGCTCCTGAGCTTTCTTGGGATGGGCTGGATGTTTGAGATTGCATTTTAGTTTTTAGTTTTGTCATTTTCCTGTATTTTGGAGCTTCAAGTGTTGTCCCAGGTGTGGGAAAGAGGTCCGCCAGCCTGGGATGGGGTTCCCTGCGATGGCCCCACTCATTAGACCCAGCAGGGAACCACGGCCTGGTACTCAGGCCAGGAAGAGTGTCTCCTCAGGCTGGGCAGGATTCCCAGCCATCACTGCTACAGTGACTGATCTGGCCTGCTCCCTGGTACGTTAGGGAACTGGCCTGGTCCCCAGGTCAGGGAGAAAGTTCCCGCAGGCTGGGCTGGATTCCCAGCTGTCTGCTGCTACAGTCTCTGATCTGGCCTGGTCCCCGGTCCGGTGGGGAGCCGGCCTGGTCCCCAGGTCAGGGAGAAAGTTCCCGCAGGTTGGGAGGAGCTCCCAGCCGTTGCTGTTACACTCACCGGCCCGGACTGGTCTCTGGTCAAAATATTATTTTTTAAAATAAGTAGTATTTTAGACATAAATGTACCATAATCTCCAACTATAAATTTATATTTTCAAATGATTTGACTTTTGCAAAGTTTCTTCTAGTTAGTTTCCAATGTTAGTCTTATAATAAATCTCTTCATACATAAGGTGATCTGTTGGAATGATTTCTTTTAGGAAGGTTTGCTAGAGTGAAAAGAAAAGCATACTTTGAGAGTCTGCTCCTTTTTCCACATTGTTTTGAAAAGTACTCTTCTGGGTTTTACAGGCATCACCAAAGAATGAGCTATCTTGCTTTACTGCAAAGTTACTGCATTTAAAAATGCAATTCAAAATATTGTTTCTTCTCTTTCCCCATGACAGCCTGTGTATGTATCATTTATCTTTCTAGCCGCTTTTAGAAAAAATATTGCTAGAGCAAACATACAGAAATGTTATATATCAATCTTTGTGAAATCCTTTCTTGCTATTGGTTTCCTATAGTTTAGACAAATTTCAATAAGACAGTAAAAATTGCTGTCTTAAGAAGAGCATTATGCTGAACAGTTTTAAAGCAGAGAACAACATTCAGAGGATTTTATTGTGACTTTGGATCTAAGAAAATTGAAAGCAAACACACAAACATTTTAGTTGAAAGGTGAAATAGAAGGTCCACTTCTTATTTCCTCATCACTTTCATCAACATCATTCATGTTCTGAGGATCCCCTTTTCTCAAGATAGATTTATTTCCTTTTCGGGGTTATCAGTAAATACAGATTAAAGTGTTAGTTGGTAGTTAATTGATCTGAAAATAATAACATTGTAGCAAGGACTTTAAAGGTGTTTTTGAACATGAAACTATTTTACTCCTCAGCTCTGCCTTCAAATTTGTATCACCGATTTCCTGCTGTTTGGAGTTTAAATGAACTTAAAACTATTGAAGTTATGTATTTCAATGAACTCAGAAATCTGAAACCACCTACTTTATCCTTTAGATCATATTATTAAGAATATCACTTTTTCTGAACCCACGTTGAACAATTTAAAGAGTTAAACTGTATCTTCCTTGAGAGAAACAAAAAAAAAAAAAATCCACGAGTGAAAAGTATTGCATTTTACAGACAAAATTCCGAATCCCAGAGAATGTGTGAATTTCTGCATTAATGTAGTTTACATTGTAAACTGGCAAGTTAAAAATCTAAATCTGGTGAATTGAGCTTAGTTTTGTATTCAGTGTGATATTCTCCAGGTAACTGTCAGAGCTTCCTCTTTTCTAACACCAGAGCTAAACATAATAAACTAACTACATCGTGTGTACTCTTTTCCCAGATATAATTCAGGTGGCAGCAATGTGCTCAGCTTCTTTGCAAAAAGTACCTAAACTGAAACGCTGATTTCCTTAGCCCTTCATTGGATCCTTTTTTTATGGATCTTGGATTGGTTTAAAATCTGGGCCTGTGTTTCTTTGCCTTGTCAACACTTGCTACTTGGGCTATTTCAAACACAGGAGGTAATTTAATTCCCAGTAGTTTGTAGTTAGTCCAGGTTGTCTGGAACAAAAAGTAGAAAATTGCTTAATAGAAAAAGTACATCTCCATTCTGAATCAGTTCAGTTGCTTTCATAAATTCAAGCAACTGATGGAGTAGATATCTTTCTGGTACAGTGCTTTTCTCCCAAATTTGTCCTCTAATTCTGAAAATAACTGAATTAGTTTCTGTTGAATACTAATGAGTGTCAATCTGTGATTTTTTTCTTTTAACAGAAAAGAAAAAGGATACTTTAAATTCTATAAAGAAAAACTGCTCTGATAGAGCACAAGCGTACCTTATTGTAAAATGAATTCTTAGAGTCTAATGGATAACTTAAAAAATGGAAGTAAATCTTTCATAAATGAGGAAAGGAAGAACGTTTGGAGGAGGAGAGAGGAAGGGAACAACAACAGTAAAAATAAGATAAATTACACACATAAAGATCCCTCACTTGAATGTAATCATTATGTACTATAAATATGTACTAATAAAAAGCAAAAGATATGAAAAAGAATAAGACTATTTTTATAATTTAAGTTTGCACTCTCAGTTCAAATGTTCATGGCAGAACGTCATGTGGAGCACACGTAAAAGGGGATACCCTCCGCCATCATTTGCCTCTTTTCTTAAGACCCCTCTCCCTGTCTGCTTTCTGCTTAAAATTCTTCACAGGTTCTGTCTTTTTAATATGAAGATGCCCAAACCACTTAGCACCATGTATGTATGCTTTATAATTCAGCTTTTCCCAGCAACATGACTTCTGGTACACCACTTTCCAGCACATCAAAACACAATGTGTACAGAACATCTGTGCTTCCGTCTCTCTCTACTCTATTTAAGATATGCAGGGGTCGAGTTCCAGGGACTCAGAAGTGTTGTATGGACTATCTGTAATATCACATGTCTTAATTTGCTTTGAAAAGCCAGCCAGCTCATATGAACTCCCAGTGTATAGGATGGTTGCAAGTCATTCACTATCCTTGTTCCACAGTTTACCATGACCTCCTGATAAAAAATAAAAGACATAGAGACAGTTGACCAAGACAAGCACACGGAAAATATCACTAGTTGGACCCTGAAATTTTATTCTCTTTTGCTTATTAATGAAATGATCCCCATTCTATTTAGGACAGTGACAGATTCAGTCCTTTAACCTTCGTCATATTTTTTTGCTCAGAATAAGCCCAAAAGTACAGCAGCCACTTTGCAACCATGACTGGAGTAGCATAAGGCAAAGGCCTGAGTTCTAAAGATAGGTGGGAGGGACGATGGGAAAGGCCTGCTTCCCAGATGGCACCATTGCCACCCGTCCACACTGAAACCTTTGTCTATGCAAATAAATATTTTCATTGTTAATATTTAGTTGTCGTACCTGAATTCGCTGCCTATTGATATATGTGGCCAAACAAGAAATCAGACATTAACATTGCATGAGACTGTCAACAACTTCCCACCAGATAAATTCATTACTATTATAATGTAAAAGGACAAAAATGGAGTTTTAAAAATGCCTGTCTTTATTCTCAAATGGGGTAAAAGGCAGAAGCCAGTAAATGGGGAATCATTTCCTGTATTCGTAATTCATTGTGCCGTAAGTTTTTATGTCTCTCTATCTCTCAAATACCAGCATGCAGTATCAGAAGAGCCATAGATGGGAAATTTTTTGCATATATTGTTCCAGACTATTAAAAAAAACCCTAACCAATCAAAATAAGACTTATGAGCTGAGTAAATAACCAATAATAATAGCCTTGCTTTTTCTATGAATCATTAGTCTGTTACTCTACCTCCCATACTCCAAATTCCTCATTATTATCCAGTTCCCTCTCCTACACAGTTCATTCAACTGTCAGTGTTAAATCACTGTCCAAGCTCTAGTCCTTCGCCCAATTCTAGTGCAGACTTCCTACTTTCTTTTTCTTCTACCAGTTACAGGAAAGAGGCCTGCATGTCGCATCAGCTCCTTACCTCACACATCCTCTGCATGTAGTAAGCACCTGCTCCTTCCTCTTTTGATATTTAGGTCCTTTGATCACTTCAATTTTTTTGATCTTCTTGTCAAAGAATCGGATCAGACAGATTTAAGGATCAGAAATAATTTTCATTCATGGTGCCAACTCAGCTGACATTAGGGACCAAAATAACTCAAATTTAGCATAGACTGATCTATCTTGCTTTCCAAACTCATAAAATCCTGTATTAGATCAGTTGTCCTCCAGCCTATGGAAGAAAAATGTTTCCTTACACTGGATAGTTCTGATTTCACTTTAAGATAAGGAGTTATTCCAGGAACCAGTGACAAAATGATTTTTTTCCAATTTCAATGATAAATAACCTCAAAGAGTCAAGATGATTTTATTAGTTTTTATCATATGCTGTAACTCTGACTCAGATACTTCAATAACAATGGCTCCAATGACTGCATTAAGCCATCTGGAACAAAATACAATTGGATAATACTTAAAATATCTTTAAAGTAATAGTTGCCATGGAAAACTAAAAGACAGTGACCTATTTTTCATAATCTATGAATTGTTTTGAAAGTCTGCCACTGATACAGGTGCTTACTGGGCTTCCTGGGCCATCAACTAATTTTGTGTTGGAGTTATTACTTTCCAAAGATGCACTAGCAAGGATTATAGAAATCTCTGGGAGGAATATGGGGCTAAAAATATTTGCCATGTGTTATGTACACATAATAACTCTACCTGGTAAGTTCAGTCATTATGTACTCCAAACATGAACTGATAAGTAAATAAATCTTTAAAAATTAAAATCAGGCAATAAAATCTATAAACAAACAAACCATAAAGGAAATCTCCAGGCACAACAGGGAACCTGGGTGCATACTTTACCCATGGAAGTTTTATGGAAGCAGTAATCCTTCTGAGAAAAATATGATGATATGGTTGCTCTCTGCTCAAGGATGACAGACTTGAAAGGGATCAATTCATTCATGCCAAATACATTAGAGTCTCCCCTTGGAATGTGGAATTATAATTTAGAGATTTGGATTGCATGCCACATATTCTTTAAGAGAAAAAGTGAAAATTCCAAAACTGTTGCAGTCCAGGTCTATAATGTGAGTTGAAAAGGGAAAAGGTCAGTTTTCACAGACAGAGATCAAATAATATCAGACACTCAGACGAATCATACAAACAAAATGGAGAGAAGTGATATTTTAATCTCCATATGGTGTGCCAGGCTTTGGTTATAGTCTTTCTCTGAAAGCCTGCTAATTTCCAGCCAATACCCGCAATGTCATAAGTAATAAACACATTCCACTCCTTTTCTACTGTTTTTTTAAATAATAAATTTCTATTTTCTGAAACAAATATTCTTTCAGCAAAGTTCATGGAAAGAATATTTCTTAAAAAGAGAACTGTTCATTCACATTTTAAAGAATCTGTGTTTAACAATCCCCTGTACTATGTTTTTAGAAATTCAGAGTTGAATCCCATATCGATCCTGAAATAAGGAATGCATGGACAGAAAAATACTTTGTATCATTCAATGTTCACCAGATTTAATATGATACATATCATTTATCATACATATACATAAATTATATAAAATATGCAAATGCATCATCTGCACACTGGAAAGCAAAAGTTTAATGCCTAGAGTTTGCTGCAGAGTCTTGTGTGAGTCTCTATCAGGAAACAGAAAGATCTGCATCAGAGTGAAGAGTCTGTGCTGCAAGGCTGATGAGTCTGTGCTGGAACCCTAGAGGCAGACTCCCAAATGTGATGATGAAAACTGCAGTTCCTCCAAAAAAAAAACAAAAGCAAGACTTCCTTCTCCTTTCCCTTTTTATTCCATTCAAGCTCCAAGCCTATTGGTTGGTGCCACCACCCACAAGGTAAGTCTTCCCTCTTCAGTAAATCTGTCAATCAGACACATTTAGAGCTATGCTGAACTGATCAGCTGAGCCTATCTGATTCAAGTTGACAGCACAGTTAAGCATCACATACCTGTAACTAAAGAGATAACATACACAGTGGAAAGATGTGATGGTCCTGAGAGGCACAGAGCCAATGAGGTGGGCAGATTATACTTCCTAGGAAGAAAAATTCAGGAAGAGATGGGACTTGCATTTGTGTGTAACAAATGAGCATTACTTAAGCAAGCAACGTTAGCAACCATCTTGGTAGAGAGAATGTGAACATGACTATTAAGTTCAGGCAGAGGATAGCATGGAAGCAGCAATCCAATTTGACAAAAGTAAAGGTTTATATGTCCATGTAGCAATTTGATTAGAAAGGTAGATCTGGGCAAGGTTAACAGAGGTCTTTAAGATTTATGATATAAACTTGTGCTTGTCACAAAAAATAGGTGAAGGTCTTTCAGGCAAAGTGTGACAGCAAGAGTGACTCAAGCAGTCGGGTCAGGTGGGAGCACTGATGATAGGCTGGAGGACTGGAGGATGCTAGGGAAAAGACTGGTTCAACTGTCCATTAATGGTAATAAGGACTGGAAACAGGAAGATTTTCCTCAAGAGCATTTCAGAGTTTCAATGCCTTTAAAGGGCAAAGTCTCATTCAAAGTGAGGCAGCATCCATAAAGAGGCTGAGAAGAGGATGGTGGCTTGCTCCCAGCAGTGGAAGCCAATGGTCCCGCTGGAACCTAGATCACAGGGTAAGATTATGTACAGCTGGCCAGATTAGGGAGGAAATGAGAGCATGGGGGAGCACAATAAAAGATTCTTTTGTAACGGAATTGTAAATAAAAGGACTAAGGAAATGCATAGGAGCTAGACTAAAGATATGGGCTGAAAAAACATTTAATTAATATTGATTGTCTATAGTGCTCAATGAAACCATATTTGAATATTATCTCCTTTTTACAGATATAGAGAGGTAAAAAAGCTATGAGTGCATTTTAAGAGGTATAACTTGGATCTAAACTCCAATTTTCTGGCATCTTGATTCTTTGATTTTAATTCCCTGCATTGTATCAAACTGCTTCTAATTATATTTTGGGAGATAATGGGAAATAAACATAGAGCAAGTTTACATTTTAATGGGAATGTTGATTTCACTGAAAACCCAGCCTCCTTAAATCAACTTCCTTCGGTGCTAAACCCAGATCAAAGTAATTTCCAGTTAGGCCACTGGCTGTTAATAAATAATTCACTACATGAAATTACTAAATAAGTACCAGAGGTAAGGAATTATAAATTTTCATATTATGACAAAAACAATAAAATGCAACTACCAGATTTTTTCTTGATTATATAGCTTGTTAATTTTGTGACTATTCATTTGAATAAATGCATCTGAAATACAAAAGTAAAGAGCTAGTGGCCATTTATTTGTGTACTATAAATGCCAAATTCTACAAGTGTATGGCATCCATGTGACTATAGAAGAAATCTGTTGTGAATAATGTTATTACTGTGCATTCGAAATAAATTTGCAGCATCCAATATGTAAATACTGAGCAAAGATTATAATTTGTCTCTTTTTAAAATTAATCTCACATTCACATTAATATGATTGACGTTATTGTAATATACACTATGCCTCTGGAATTGGTGCAGGAATGATTTAGTCTTTATGTGAACTTATTAAGGAATAATTCACTAATAATTCCATAAATATCAACTACAATTAATTGATTTTTTATATTGTTAAGATGGCTTTCTGTATTTGAAGTTTCAATAGTAACAGAATGAAAGAAAAGAAGTGATATGACATATTAAAATGTTAAAATAGATAATACCTACAGTCACAGATGGAGGACTGGATCATAGATCACAGACTATTAGAGGCAACAAGGACCTGAAATATCATTCAATTCAATCATTTCGTTTTCCAGATGCAGAGGAGAAGGCCACAGATTCAGGCTTTTTCCAGGGTTCAATGCAATTACAAATAGCAGTGCCGAGAGCACAGCGCAGACCTCTGATTTCAGTCCACTGTTCTTTTTGCTACATCATGCTGCCCGGAGAATCATCTTTCATCATCTTAAAATTCAATCTCACTATTGCATTAGCAGGTGAAAAATTAATGCATGTATATTCTTTCACTTTTTAAATGAGAAGAAAACATTTTCATTAACCACAGCAAAAGCACACTTACCATAAAGTGAGCTCAAAGGGTAGTTTGTTTTTCCCACAGCCTCCTGCAAATCAACTGTCTAGAATAAAACATGTGTTATAATATTGATGAATTTTTAAAGTGAGCAACATTTATATTAAAATTAGTTATTTGACTCATTGATTTTCATGATACAATAGAGGAAATAATTGCAAAATTGTACTATCTAATATTTGGAAATTAAAGTAACACTTTTTTTTTTTCCTATTCTGGCATGATTTGTAAAACAGAGGCTGGATCTCAAGTATGCCATTTCATGGAGTCTGACTGGAGCATACAGAAATGCAGTCCACACCTAAATTGAGTAATTAGAGATTTTATAACCCCAGAAAAATCCTAGTTCTGCAACCTAGTTAGTCAACACATTGTCTTTTCTGACAGGCAACCATGAGTATGTTTTGACACTACTAGTTATATTTATTTGAACTACTGGGATTATTTTAGATTTTAAATAGGACTCTTTTATTAGGTATATACATTACAAAAACCTTCTGCCAGCATATAACTTTTCTGCTTCTTTTCTGAACAGGGTTTATTGAGCTAACTATTTAATGTATTTTCCTTTTATAATTCCTGATTTTTAGATCCTAAGAAATATTTGTGTACCGCAGAATATTGAAGATATTACACACTTTTCTTCTAAAAATTTGTTAATTTATAATTTTTAGTGCTGAAAGCCAGCTCAAGTTAAACTACATATGGCGTGAGAAATGATTCAGACTTTCACCATATACCATTATTCAGTTGACCCGGGATAATTCGTTGAAAAAACACTTTTTTCCCCCTATTGAACTGATGCATATCCTTGTTTGAAATTGTTGTTAGAAGCAGCCATATTTCTGGCCTCTACTCGATCTTTATTTACCTAAATTTATGTCAAAAGCATACTATTTTGAATATAATAGTCCTACATTTGCAAGTACTCAAATTTTGTGTTTTCAAGTTTTTTAATACTTTCCATTTGCATATAAATTATAGAAGCAGCTCATTAGTTTCCATCTTTTAAAAATGAGTGAAATTTTGATTATGATTGCATTGAAACTATAGCAAAATTTGGGAAGAATTGATACCATAAAAATTCTGAATTTTCCAAGGCATATAATTAATCATGCTATGCTGCCATTTTTGGGTGTGCTCGGTAATTTCTCTCATCAGTGCTTTGTAGTTCTAGGTACATAAACTTTGTGTTTACTTTCATGTTAAGCTTATATTTAAGAATTTCAAGATTTCTCATGCTAGTAAGGGTGGCATATATTTTCAATTTCCATTTTTCCGGTGCTGTCATATGATAGTAAACTGACCTTGTATTTTGTAATTTTGTTTAAGGTACTTACCAGTTCTTGGAGCTATTTTTGGAAGCGTAGGGAATATATATGTATATATGAGTATCACTTTATACAAATAAGGAAATTTCCTTCTTCATCCCAGTTAAAGCTTTCATTTCTCCTTCTAGCCTTGCTGCATTGGCTATAGCTAAAGTTACAAAGCAAAAGAGAGATGAAGAAAATAAACGTTCTGGCCCTTTTCTCTGCCTGCATGGAAGAAATGTTCATTCGCCATGAGGCAGGATGTAGGTGCAGTGTTAGATGTCTTTCTTCAATATGAAGGCATCATTTTTTCTCTTCAGACTCTAGACAGAATTTGATCAAAGTGAGTTTTGGATTTTGTCAAATTATTTATATATATTTTTCCTATCTAATTATATCCATATATAATATATTTATAATATACATTACATAAAATATATGTAATATATATTATTAGCATATAATATATTAATATTATAATATATAAATTATATTATAATACAACATATTAATATATTATGTATAATATAATATAATGTAAAATATATAACATGCAATTATATATAACAATACAATATAATATATATGATATATTATAATATAATATTAAATATAATATTTATTAGATAGTATAATACTATAATATAATATTATAATATATTAATATATGATATAATGTTAGATAATATATTTTAATATAACATTTATAATATTTATAAAATGATGTTTATAATATGTTATATATTTATAATATAGTATATATTATTCTGAATTACACTGTTAAAATTGTGACCTGCATAACTTCTGAGTATTGAGCTGTATAAAAGGATAAACCCTGCTAGCGTATGTGTGTGACTGTGTATTTCTATTACTTTTTATAAAAACTTTTGTTAATGGGGCAAGTTGGTCAGTAGATTTGTTTTATGTTAATGTCTTTATCTGTGTTAATTATCAGAGTCATGCGGACTTTATTAAATGAGTTGGTAATGTTCTAGTTTGTGAATCAGTTTCTAAGAGTTTGTATTATTTCTTTCTCAAATTTTTATTTAGTTCAAAACTGAAGTCATCTGTGCTTGGAAATTTGTTTATAGGAATGTCTCAACCACTAATTATACTATCACTAATAGTGAATTACTAATTTTTTATATTTTTATTTAATAGATCTAGTATTTTTCCTATGGAATATGTCTATTTAATTAAAATTACAGCATTTAAAAACTCACATCATTCTTAATATTTTTCTTCTATCCTTTTAATTCTTGTAAAATTTATATTGCCCTCAACATTTTCGTCCTTTGTATTTTGTAAGTTTGTGTATTCTTATTTTTCTTGATCAATGGAATGAAGTAATTTATCAGTGTAAACCATTCAAAGTACTATGTTTGGTGTTTTATAAAATTTTCTCCATTGTTTTTCTCTTACCTATCTCATTAGTTCTGGCTTTTATCTTTATTGTTTTCATTGCCTTACTTAATTTTTTTTTTTTTTTAAACTGGGGATCGAACTCACGATGTTTCGTTCGAAAGGCAAGCGGTTATACCGCTGAGCTAAATTCCCGGCCCTCTAATTTTCTTTTCTTATTTTCTTACACTGAAGTTTAGATCGTTGATTTTAAACCAACTTTTTTTCTAATATAAACGTGTAGAGACACACATTTCCGTCTAAATAATGTTTTAACTATATTCCTACAAATCATAATTTTGTCCCTTCATTCATCTTAAAAATTTTTGTAATTTTAAGATGAATGAAACGATATGTGTCTTTTTTATTAGTACATGTTTGAAGTACATAATGTTTACGTCTATCTTGTGGATTTGGTACAGTGATTTCTATTTAATTCTACAGAGATAAACATACTCAGTAAGATTTAATCTTTGAAAATGAGACTTTGTAATGATTCATATATATCCTATTATGATGAATATTTCACCTGCATTTGACAGAAATTAATATTGTGCAGACTGTAAAATCCAGTGTTATATAAATGTCAATTAATAGCTTTCAAATTGTATTCTTACTGATTTTCTCTCAATTAGATTAATCATTTTGTAATTTTGAAATGTCTTACAGTATTTGTCCTCTGCCCTTCAATCATTTTAAAATTGTACTATTTACTTATATGTATGTGTGTGTGCGTGTTTATGTGTAGTACAGTAAGTTCCCAGCTTATAAACATTGGAGATGCGAATTTTCACACATACGAACAGACCTTGCATTTGATACTTTTATGCTTTAAATTGTATATTTGGATAAAAGTGTATAAGATTCACTTTGTCAGACTTACAAATAATAAAAATTTTCTCTGGGAATGGAATTCGTTCTTAAATGAGAGATTTACTGTATAATTATTCCTAAAATCTACAGAAGGTTGGTATACGTTAAGGGTACTTCTCTGCCTTTATTGTAATTGGTAACTACACGATACCTTATTAATATTTAACTGATAAATAATAATTGTGTCCTTGTGGCACACTATGACGCGTGACATACACTACATGATTAATTCAAAACAACTCATGCATATGCATCAATTCGCATACATATGGGATAATAAATTTAAAATATAAAATGCTTGTTACTAACTCTAGTCACCTTGATGAACAATAGATCTCCCTACTTTATGGTTCCTATCTAATTAAAATATCCTTTAATCACTTATGGATGGCACATTTAAAAATTTGATTTATATTTAATATGTGATTCTTATGAGCAGAAAAGTTTAGTTTCTTTATTCTATTTGACATCTGTCTTACATATATAATGCTTATTTGTAAATAACATTTTAGAAAAGTAATTTTAGTTTATTGCCTTTTCATTCGCAGCTCTTTTCATTGATTTTAATGAGTGTTCTAGGAATTTCAATACATATCCTAGACTTTTCCAAGTCTAAACATTGTACTAGCTCTTGAAAAATTTAAATTATAGATTTTTAGATTCATTTATATCTTCCAACTCCCTAGCACTATGCTTATAATGTACATTACCTCTAAATCCAGTAAGACCCTCAAAAGTTATAAATTTCAGTTTTAATAAATTTAAAGTATTTTTAATTAAGACACAGATTCTTTTATTTATATAGATATTTATTTACGCATTTATTTTACAATCTCACTGTTTTCTTACCTTTCTAGCTTTTCCTTGGTATTACTGTAGTTGAACATAAATAACTTTTTAAAAGTATTTTTGCGATGCATGCTTTTGAAGATAATTTCTTTTTATTTTCATTATGAAAATATTTTTCTACTTCTTTCTTGAAAGGCATTTTGTTGAATGCAGAATTGAAGTGAATAGAGTTTTATACTCACAACCTTGCCAGGCATGCGCTATGCCTCTGACTTATATCCTTGGCCCCAAGCTTTTACTTTTTATATTAAATTTTTCCTTCTTTCTTTCTTCCTTTTTTTTTTTTTTTTTTTTTGAGTGGGTACCAGGGATCAAATTCACATCCCATGCTTGCCAGCCTGGCATTTGTGCCACTGAAGTACATTCCCAGCCCTACATTAGAGTTGAGAGGTTTATTGTGATGCTTCAAGCAATGACTTCCTTTGCTACTGTGCTATTTTGAGTCTAAGTTCCTTACACTTACAAGTTATGACTTTTGCAAAAATAGAGTTTTTCAGCCATTCACTCCATCAGACACTTGCTTTGTCCTCTTGTTGCTCTCCCCCTGGCCCTGAGCTTCCACTTCACCCACATAGTCTTTGACACCTTTTCTCCAGTACATGATGTTTACATTGTGTGTGGAGTCAGCACGTGCACATAGCACGACTTGGTTTCCTTTATTATCCTTTTTTCTTTCCCTTCTGTCTTTCCTCCCTTCATTTCTTGATTCCATTCCCATTTGAGGACAATCTGTCTCCCTAATTTTTATTGCTTAACTTCTATCCTGCTCTTTATTTGTATTTGTATGTAACAGAAGCTATACAATATTTAAGCTTGTGGGTCTGATTATTTCACTTGACATTATGGTTTCAAGGTGCATTTATGGTCCTTCAGAGACTAGATTTCATTCTTCTTTATGGCAGAGTTGTACTCCATGATGTGTGAATACCACACTTCTTTTAATAATTCAGCTGTTGATGGACATATAGACTGCTTCCAAGATTTATCTGTTATGAATTTTGTTGCTATAAAAATGGCACGTATATGTCACTATAATTTATGTCTTTAACTCTTTCAGGAAAATATCTATAATATGAATACCTGGATAAAATGGAATTTTCAGTTTTAATATTTTGAGGAATCTCCATATTTATTTTCATGGTGGTTGGACTAATATACATTCCCACAGTAGCATAAAAGGTTCCTTTTGATATCTTTTTGATAGGTCTGTAACATTCTGCTCTTTTTCAATTATTTTCCCTCTGGGTTACTAGGAAAAATCAACTTTCCTCTATTCTCAAATTTAGCATCTTATGCCTCTGTTATCTACTTTTAACATTTCTTGTGAACTTTAAAAATACATTGTTAAAAGATCACAATTTTGATTTGATTCCTTTTTTTCTCTCTGTAGAACTTTCCTATCTTTTCATTCACTGTAAGCAAATATTCCTTTATGTAGTGAATAAAAAATGTTCTGAAATTCACACATTTTAGTTCTATGCACTGGATGACATTAGGGATGGTCACCTTTGTTTCCATATTTTCTGGATAATGAATGTATTTCCTGCATTCTTATAATCAAGAAATTTGTATATCAGACATTAGTCTTGTATTATGGATGATTTGGACACTGGAAATTCTGATGAATCTGAAAGTCCAAACCCTCTTAGTAGCAGCTCAGTTCTCACATCGTTTTATCATTAGCTGGTATCTGTCCCATATGTGCATGTTTCAGAGGTAAGTTAGAGATTTGGGTATCATTTAAAGAAAGAATTCAGAGACCTCCGTTTCCATTTCTCTTATCAAGATACGCATTTCCTGTTATGCAGGGATAATTTCCCCCCAAATTCTTGTCTCCAGAATAGAAATACCATAAATCTTTCCATTAAAAACTTAAATATCTCACACAGTGCTAAATTTCACCTGCTCTCAGTATAAAAGGCATAAAATCTGATTACTCACCGGTGAGATTCCTTTTTTCCTCATCTCTACCTTCTTGCTTGTTTTGTTGTTAGATCTTCGTTGGCGTCAGTCTCCATTTTGTTTCATATTTCACCTAGAGCCTGTAGTGGCTCTAACTCGGGATGATATCACCTAGTCAATCCCCAAAAGATACCAGACTATCTGCATTTAATATGATTGTTAACCTGACTGATTTAAATCTGTACTTCTACTATATGTTTTCCATTTTTGTATACATTTTTTTTTACTATGGCCTTTCTTTTGCATTCAATTAGTACTTCTCAAAATTTTATTACTTTCTTTAATTGGTATATTAGCCAATATTTTGCGTCTTGGGTGTGTGAATGTGTTTACTCTATAATTTAGAACATGCCTTTTATCACATTACATCTTCATTTCAAATACAATAGATAAACCAAACAACAATATATTTCCATACCTATCTGCTGTAGTCAGGGGTTATGAGAACAATTAGAATCAGGGCACAGAGATAGTATTTTATGATGGTCATCCAGAGTTAACACATGAAAATGCAAGAAATTTGTCCAAAAAATCTAAGAATACAGGGGCTAACTCCCACGGCAATGTGCTCCATGAGTCCAAATAAATACCTAAAGCCCATGACAGTGCCTCCCACAAGTCCAACTGGAATTTTAGAGCCCAGGAAAAGGACTCACAGCAGTCTGTTTTATGGATCCATGCTGGGAAGGCCCAAAGGTCAGCGATGGAAACTAGAAAGACTGTGCCAGTGGGGTGAAGGAGCTGTGCTGGTAGGTTAAGAGTTCTACACTGGAGCCAAGAAGTAATGCTCAAAACAGAGACTAAGGCTGTCCTGAAAAGCACCACAGCCATCCTCAGTGATGCTGAGGCCTCTGCTCCTCCAACAATAAGAACCGTCAAGTATGTGCCAGAAAGCCAGCGGAACTAGTTTGTCCTGAAGATTATACAACACATGTCTTCCCCTCTGGAACCAGGAAGCAATGCTCTGTGTAAGGACCAGAGCTCCCCCAAAATGCACCACAGCCACTCTCACCAACAAGGTCCCCAGCTCCTCCGATGACAATGGTCGAACTGGGGAAGCTACTCATGATGAACTGCTCCAGGAAAAGCAATGGCTCAAACAGCAACACTTAAGAGTAACCCACAATGCCTAGCTTCTCTTCTCCGTGTCGCTATTTATGCTGAGAACTTTCCTCAGGTGGAACATCTACGTCCAGCATCTTGGTGATTTAATTTAGCTGGCATTAAGTTGACCACCAGTTTGTTAATCCACAACACTGTCCTATCATTTTTGTTCTTTTTTGCCCACAGTTTGCATCCACATGTGCTTAAAATTACAATATGTTGATATTTTTGCTCTTAACATTTAGTTCACTTGTTTAAAAATGATTGATTTTTGAAAATATATTATGTTTATGCAAATATGTGTCATTTCCATTTTGACATTTCTTCGTGCAGACCAAAATTTACATCTACTGTATATTTACTCCTACTCAAAAATTTTCTTTAACATTTTTAATATGGTCACTTGTAATTGACAGAATCTCTCAGTTGTTGTTTGTCTAAATGTGAGTTTACTTTGCTTTGAGATACAAGAATTATTTTCATTGCACACAGACTTTCAGGTTGACAGTTCTCATTACTTAGAAGATGTTATTGCATGGTCTCCTAGCCTCTGTTTCACATAAAACTTCAGCCTTCATTGGAATCATTAAATGTCTTTTTTTAACACTCCTCGGCTATTTTTAACATTTTCTTTTATACCATTGTATTTCAAACATTTGACTTGAAGCGTGTTAGTGTATTTTATTTTATCTCAAACTGGTTTTTGTTTATCATCTCGGCTTCTTTTGTTAACATTTTTCATCAAATTTGAAAAACCATTTCTACAATAACTAAATCATTGTCGAAAATTAGAAATGCAATATTTATTTAAATTGTGTGGTTTAACACAAGACTATCCCTCCTTTCTTTGAGCTGGCTCTCTCCGCAGAGTCTACAACAGATTTAAGTCCTAAATTACTTGTTAGCATGTAGGAGATAACAAACATAAGTACACATCTAGCCAGGTCTACCTCAGATTTCATTTTCTGATTAAGGTGCCTATTATTTGAAAGAAATAAGTACAAAGAAATAAATGCAAAAGTACTACCTCTCATAAAGACCAATCATTATGATACAAGAATCATGTTTGTAATACATGTGACTTCAAAAAAGCCTAACTTCTGACCAATCTTAAGAGCAATTTCTTCTTCAAGTAATAAGCAAAATATTTAGAAGAAATGGACTGGGAAATGGAGTGTAGCCAGGAAAGATAGAGATTTCCACACCAAATAATATAGATTGAGGGGCCTTGTCAATGCCTTTGATTTATTAAGAGATTACTATTAATAGAATTCATAAGAACTTATATTAAGCTACAGAAAAGTTTGGGGGGAAATACATATGGAATTATGAGAGGACCGAGTGTATGGATCTAATCTTTGTTAAGACACTGGCTAAGTCCTAAATTTCCTTAACAATCTGAGGAGATTTCAGTAATAATAAACATTTTTTTAAAATATTGTGAATGAAAGTTTATGCTGAAAGTATAGTAAAAAAGCAAGTGGATTGGTCTCATTTGTTCATGTGCATTCTCTTTCTCTTAAAAAAAAAAAAAAAAAAGCAGTTAATTACCTGAACTGAGTTGAGTAGATCCTTAAAATAAGAGACACATTTAGGGAGAAACTCATACTGAGAAAATGAAATAAGTTTAACTCTGGAAATGTTGATTTCAGAGGCACACAAATAAACCTGATGGGTGTTTCCAAAATCTACTGGATTTTGGATGCACAGTGGTTTCAAATAATGGCTTAAAATATAGTGTTATTTGGGGTTCTGTTAACAAGTGAGTACATAAATAACTTAGTAGTAGGTCAAAGTTTGCTTTGGAGTGAAGTAAATTGAAGTTGTTGGTGTGTAAATTGAAGTTGTTGGTGTGTGTTCATTAACCATTTCTATAGCATTGTTTTTGTAGTTCAAAACAGCAGTGCTGAAAAGAGAAAGTAGACTTTAAATAATTACCAGCTATCACTTCTTCTTAGCTCTGTCTTTTGAGCAAAGCAACATATTCAAGAATCAAAGTTAATGTCCCCCTAAAAGCGATCAATTTGGCAATAAAACTTCCTCTCCTTTGCTGCATAGGATAAGCTATTCTACAAGCAACTTTTCGGTAGTAAACAAGACTGTAGTTAGCTTTCCAAGTATTGTATTGTATAATTGTATATTCTATACACTCTCTGTAAGTGTTTTAGGAACACATCAAGGTTTTAGTGCCATATATGCATGTGAAATGTACCCTTCCCAACCATGTGAAACAGGGAAAAAAGTAATGGACAACATGAAATTAAGCCACACTCTCTGTCTTGTGATGTCTCTTCCTGGCTCTGTCATTTTGGACAAGTTGTCCCTCTCCACTACTTATTATCATACAAAAGTGGAAGAGTTTGGATTTGCAGAATCTGAAAATATTTTTCAATTTATCACTCTCTTACATTCAAAATCAAGGGCATATTATAAAGTAACATACCTGTGTGATTCAATTCACTGTGTATTCATCAACTACATTTAGTTTTGGAAATATAAAAATTAATCAAGGAAGCCCTATCTTTTAAATCATTTCACAATGTAACAAAAAACATGTTAGCAAGTAGTTACACAGTGATAGAATAACTGACATAAATAAAATCTATGGTAGAGAGCTTGGAAATGAACAGAAAATACAATCTAAAGTATGTACATGGATATTAATTATCCCTTAGAGGAAAGAACACATGAATTAATTTTGTGAACCATAGAAGGGTTCATCAGACATATTCAACAGTAGAAATTCTGGATAGATTGGAGTAGAGTGAAAATATAACAAATGTAGACGTAAAAATACTTTATTTTTTATACAACCATATGTTAGAATGACAAGTGTTCAGTACGTCTGCAGTGGAATGGTGATATACAAGAAAAGGCCAAAGTGTCAGATAATGAAGAGCCTCTGCACTAGGGACTTCAGACTTCATTACCATACAGATCATTGGCCCACAAGTATTTTAGACCTGTTGCCCTTAAGAAAATCTTTGAAAGATGTCACATATATTTATAAATAATGTGTACAGTAGTCAGACCCAGTAAATAACATGAAAGAGAGAGACAGACAGAGACCAAGGCAGAGAACACTTATTTAAGAGAAATAACATCATTGTTGGCCCAAGAAGTCTGAAATATTAAAGGAGGCTAGAGATTAAGGATGAGTTAATGTTGCAGCTTGAGCCTCAATGCCGTCTGTCATCTGGAAGATTTCTCCACAGGGGAAGTTGGTCTTTATTTTAAAAACTTCAACTAATTTGGAAGAGATTTGCACACTATTGAAGGTAATCAATTTTACTCAAAATCTACTAATTTTTATGCTAATTTTGACTAAAATTACCTTCACAGAATATCCTGATATAAGCGCCTCAGTGTGTGAATACTATATCCTAGCCAAGTTGACTTAAAATTAAGCATTTCAGAGAATACCTAGAATAGCAAAGGCAAATCTGAGCAACCAAGGTAAGACAGGGAGCATCACAATCCCTTATTTGAAATTATGCTATAACGCTACTGTGATAAAAACAGCATGGTACTGGAAAAAATTTGCAGAATAATGGAACAGATCAAAAGATGTAGAAACAACTCCAGACACAATAAGCTAACATATCTTTGACAAAGGGGCCAAACAAATTCACTGGAAGAAATTCTCTTTAATAAACGGTGCTGTAAAAATGGCTTTACACAGGCCGAAAATTGGACCCATATCTTTCACTATGCATTAAACTAAATTCAAAATGGATGAAAGATATAAACATTAAAACAGAAACATTAAATCTGCTGAGAGATAGAATAGGTAAAACTCTTGAGGACATTGGTGTAGACAAAGACTTTAAGAATAAAAGCCCTGATCCCAAAGGAGCTGTCACAAAGAGTCAACAACTGGGATCTCATCTTACTAAAAGGCTTTTGAATAGGAAGAGAAACTACCAATAGGGTGAAGAAACAACCCATTGTGTGAGAAAAAATGTTTACCAGCTGTTCCTCAGACAAAGAATTACAATCAAGAACATAGAAAGAACTCAAAAATGTCAGACCTCCCAAATTTAAAGGCCCAATCCAAAAGTGGGCATCTGAAGTGAATGCATACTTCTCAGATAAAGAAATACAAAAAAAGCACATAAATATATGAAAAATGTTCAACGTGACTGGCCATTTCAGAGATGCAAATTGAAACAAGGCTGTGATTCCATGTTATCACGGAAAGCATGGCTATTATCAAGAAATCAATCAATAACAAATGCTGGAGGGCCATGAGGAAGAAGGAACTCTTCTCCACTTTTGGAGGGAGCGTAGACTGGTGCACCCACTGTGGAAATCAGGGTGGAGACTCCTCACAAAACTAGGATTGGAAGTTCCATTTAACACAGCTGTTCCCTTTGTATCTTTCCAGAAGAATTAAAAACATCATATCACAATGATATATGTGTGCCCATGTTTATAACATCATAATTTATAATAGCTAGATCTTGGAGATGACTTAAATATCCATCAACTGAAGAAGCAATAAAAAGATGCAGTATTTTTATACAGTGGAATACCATTTAGTTTACAAAGAAGTATAAATTTGAGACATTTATAGGTAAATGGATGCAACTAGAGACCATACTCATAAGTGAAATCAATCAGACTTGAGTGTGTAAACATATCGTCTCCCTAGGTAAGAGGCTGAAAGAAATAATATATATATATATATAAAATATATATATATATATATATATATAATATATAATATATAATATGCATATGATAATTAAGATAGTTAAACTACTAATCTCTTTAGTTCATTGAAAAGAATGGCTTGTGCTAATATTGTTTGGACAATTGAATGCAGATATCTTGCAGTTAGAGTAACTAATTTAATGACAACAATATGCAATGTGTTAACAATTGTTACCCTATAATTATGTTTTGAAATTTTGTTATTGTTTTCTCTTTAAAAAAATAAAATAAACCCTTCCATATGAATGCTTAATTACTACTGTATCAGCTATATAATAAAATATCAATACTATATACATACACAAAAGTATTTTTAGAAAATATAAAATTATAAAGCAAAAAGAGATGCAAATACTTTCTTCTTGGTTCTAGCAAATTATTTTGCACATGCCAAGAAACGCATGCATGGAACCCCCTGAAGACCCTGCAGTAAAACACATGGCCATTGTAGGGAGTAATGGACTTAAATATTTGTAGTCATAGCCTCTCTTGGCAGAATGAAAAAGAGAGATTTGAAGTAGAGGCAAGAACTCAAGTCAGGAGAAAACTCTAAAGCAGAGTTCAGAAGTCTGGAATCTGACACAAGGCTGTGGCAATGGTGACAAAGTAAGTGTTAGAGACAGGATGAATCGTGTGACTGATCGTGGACTGAGGCTGAGACAGCGAAGACTCTGAAATGACTGCCAGCTCTTGGTTCCTTGGATGGATGGACCGCGGGTGTGACTGATGCAGATTTACTGCCTTCCTTCTGCAAATACTGAATTTAAGAGCCTTTGCTCAGACACATGAAGCTACCCTCTGGCATGAAAACCCATGGACGGTGAATGCAGCTGGGAGTTTCAAACTAGACCTAAGAGATCAAGTAAAATACAAGGACATTATAAAAAAGAGTGATTCTGAAGTCAGAAAAGGCACTAACAATAAAAATTATGCAGTAATAATCAAAATGGTTACCATTTAGCAGGGGCTTATGATACTAAAGGCATTATGCTAAATGTTTTGCATGCATTTTCTTAACTAATTTTTAAGACAACACTGAGATAAAAATAGACCAGAAACTGGTGCTTTGAAAATTAAGTAAGTTTCCCTTGATCAGAGTCAATAAAAGGAAGAGCAAGAATCAAAATTCAGGGTTAGTCAAAATTTAAGCACCATCATCTTATTTACTATATAACTTTCACTTATTTAAATAGTAATTTTTTTAAAAAAAGTGCCACCAGGCATGACGAGCACTTGTAGAGGAAGTGATAGTGTGACTTGGTCATTCAGCAAGAAATATCTTTGTATAAAATTTTCATGGAGTAAATTGCTTTAAAGTCTAGGTTTTGGAGGTACATAGACTTTAATTCAAATATTTCTTTGAGGTTCAGTTTCTTAATCTATGAAATTGAAATGAAAATCCATGTTATATATTTGCATTAGAATAAAATTAAGATATACAGATTTAGATAAATAAATCTAAATAAATTACAATTATTACATTTCATCATTTTGGTATAACTATAAAAAAATTATCCTTTAGAGTAGAACAGAGAATTATTAAAATCACAATCGATACTGCATTATGTCAAAGACATGAGGATGTATGTATATATTAAAATCTATTTTCATGTGATTCATAATAATTTTACTTTGTGGTTTTAAGCAACAAATGTTTACAATGAACAGCTGATTATTCTCTTTAGAGCTGCATAAATTCCAAACCAGATTTTTTTACTTTCCAAACTAATTGGAAAAAAAATTCCAAAAAATTATGAGCATAGCAAGTGGGACTGAAAAATCTGTAATTATTTAAACAGGTCTTTGGGACTCCTGAAAAACATTAAAATATACCTCTGCAAGGAATGAAAATCATAGAATCATTTAAGATTGCTGTGCTTATAAACATAGAATTATCCCCAAAGAACTAAATGGGCCACAAATATGTCTCATTTCTATGTTTATTAATTCTAATTCTGGGCATGTCCTATAGGGGCACAAGTTTGTCTGCTATTATACTTGTGTGGAACAGTTCAGTGACATCAGTGTGCTTGTGCGTAGAGGAAACGGTTGTCCCCCTTGTCTCTCATTCCAGAGCCTCTTAATGATGTCCAGAGGAAAGACTTGGCAAAGCCCATTGCTCTGGAGTAGGAGGAACATTTGGTACAATGATAAATTATCCACACTCATGCCAAACAGACAAAAAGACATTAAAATTAAGCAATTGAACAAAAGTATATACAAATTATAATAGCTATCACAGTACATTTCTTCCAGAGTTGCTATTTTAGATTACACTGGACACCTTAGATGTTTGATGAGCAAACTTCCACTTATGTTCATTAGCAAAATACACATCTGTAAGAATTAGGTGGTGTAAAGCTGGGTGTAGTGGCGCACTCCTGTAATCCCAGCCCTTGAGAGGCTGAGACTAAGAGAATCATCAAATTGAAGAACAGCTTGGACTACAAAGTGAGTCCAAGGCCAGTCTGAACTGCATAGAGAGACCCTGTTTCAAAAAAAAAAAAAAAAAGAATTAGGTGGTGGTCCAATCCATTGCTTATCTAAAGTAGTGAGCTGTCTTCTTATAAATTATGAAGTGAATGTCCTTTTTATCATTTGTCATCTCTGTATTTTTGTTTGCTTTATACAAATACAATGAAACCATCTGGGAAGGCATTACAAAATCTCATCTAGTGAGAATAAAAGCTAATGCTCTCTAGCAAATGTGACTTAAAATTTCTCTAATTTGTTTACCATTCTGCCTATTGTACAGACAGAGCCTATAACCCATTAGGGCCTTTTGAACTTTAGATTGGAAACATTTTTAGATTTAGAAAATCTCCATTGTTTGTTTTGAGCTTTTCAGTTTAAAATAATTAGGGTAGAATGGGGAACATAATCCTCTCTCATGAATGCATTTTACAGTGTGAACTCTGAGCAACTTAGACTAAGGATAAAAGAAAGAAAGAGAGAGAGAAAGAGAAAAGAGAAAGAAAATGAAAGAGGAGAAAAGAAGAGAAAAAGAGAACTTTTTCACCTTCCTCATAATTCTAGTTACGAAATTATGCAGCACAGAACATACTTTATTGGATAGTGCCAGTTTCTCCCGAGACAATGATTAACCACAAGCATCTGTTCGAAATAAAGCTTTCTATAACATCTGAGTTCACTCCTCTGTGAAGCATTCCTTTCAGAATTTCCTGGGCAGCAGTCACCCATCCTATCTCCATCCAGCCAAACAAACCAAACAGAAGATAATTCCTCTTTGACTTGTATTTCACGTTATCCACTTTCTATTATTGTAATTCTGTAATAAGTCTTGAGAGAAAAATTACACCTCTAATTTTGTATTTAGCTTTTTTTATTTTTTATTTATTTATTTTTTGTCTTTTTGCGACAAGGTCTCTTCTGTGCAGTTCAGGCTGGCATTGAGTTTACTTTATAGCCCAGGCGGTCTGGAACTTGCCTCCCAAGTGCTGAGATTACAGACCTGAGCCACCATGCCTGGCTCCCCGGTTCTAGCTTTCATTTTTGAGCTAATATTAGCTAACAGTTCCTAGGAAACTACCATGCAGACTTAAAATCATTTAGTGTTATTAATTTAGTAGGTGTACGTGATGAATTTTTCAGATTGCTTCTATATAGCTTTCTTAAGATTGAAAATGTGCAGATGTCACGGCCTTGCTTCCTCCGCTCTGGATATAATTCCCTTATTTTCATGATGAATGATATGCAACAGCAAAATCACTGATAAACAAACATGCTGCCAGCACTCGGGTTTTGTATTATGTCTCTGTGTTGTAACCACTGCTATCTGCACATAAACTCATTACAAACTTGTAAAGTCGTATGTGGGTAATATTTCTCCACTAACTGGAAATGAATTCACAAATTTAGCAAGAGCTATAAATATGCTTAATTTGGTTAATGTACTCCTAAAATAAAGGATCCTTAGATTATTATAAATAGTTCTCCTTGATTTCAATACAATTCACAGTAAAAAAAAAAAAAGTCACTTCATTGGTCCACTTCACCTTGAATTCACTTCAGGTCATAATTTTTATTATCAAAAAAGTAGTAGCCATATTACCTCCTTAGAACAATCACAATTCACCATCAATTGTAATGCCATGGGTATTTCTGTGAATCTGAGTTTTTCTCAAGGAAAAACTAGCTAGAAAAGAAAAGGATAAAATAGATTGTTCTTCCTCATTTAAATTCACCACTGAGTAAGTACTACTATTACCAGCTCTGAATAATTAACTTTCATCCTCTGTGCCAAAAATGATGCACTGTGTTTGAAATGCCTCTTTTCAATAAATATTTCTTGAGAGAAACCACTACAGAAATCATGACAGCTGTCACTGCACTAAACTTTTACTTACTCAAATCATTTTCTGAAAGCCATCATTAGACTCAAATTAAAATAAAGCTGAGGTTTTCTAAATAAAACTGTCAAAGAAGATAAAAGTTTTTACATTGACAGTAAAGCAAATGATTTTTTCCAGTCTGTTGAGATTGCATAATAGTGCAGTATATCTGAATGACTTATGGTCCATTAATGACAGATTAACAGCTGGAGGAGGGGACAGCTTTCCAAGAATAGTTTTCAAATGAATGAAAGTTTAGACCCTGAGGCAACGGGAAATCCAAAGGTAGGGGGCTGAGGGAAATGGGGGTGGAAGAGTCTTTAGGCTCAGACTTTCATAATTCATTAAAATCACTAAAAATAACAGGCTATGATCTGAAGTGAAGTTTCCATATTCACAAGGGAAAGAGGTCATAGTAAATACTAAGTCCTTGAAGATACCTGCGGGAGGTAGACAGCCATGTAAGCTATTTGTGCAGCACACCCGAATGAATCAGCCCTGCGGGGACATAATTTGGGGAGAGTCGTGTGTATGACTTTGCTCTCCACTACTTTTGAAGCCAAAAGAACATCAGAATCTTTATGCAACTAGATGTGATGTGGGTTTGACATTAACAAAGCATTTTATGTAAGACTATCTCATTTAGAAAGACTCTGGGACCAAGGAAAGCTCAGCATTGTAAGCACCTCCCCTGGCAAGCAAGCCTGTACCAAAAAAGAAAGAAAGAAAGGAAGGAAGGAAGGAAGGAAGGAAGGAAGGAAGGAAGGAAGGAAGGAAGGAAGGGAGGGAGGGAGGGAGGACGACTCTGGAGAGAAAATTGCATAATATATACAAACCAGTGAAATTACACAAAACAGGCTGGATATGTAACTTACAAGCAGAGCACTTGCCTATCGTGTGTAAGGTGTTGGGTTTGACCCAACTGGAAAACAAATAAACAAAAAATACAGAAAACAAATTCTAAAAAGCAAGAGTGTTGTCAACTTTATTTTCCTTTCTAAAGTCACTTTTGTAGAATCAAAATTTACTTTTTTGTCACAAAATCAATTTATACTTTTATGCAAATTACATCAACTGAGAAAGAAGAAAGTAAATTTCACTTTACAGTAACATAATTAAACTTCAGTGTATTTCTTCCCATTGTGTCATATACTTATTTGTATTTCTTAAATAAAACGTGTGATTATGTTGAATATACATAACACAATGTTATGAACACAAGAGCCACTTCGACTTGGTTTTGAACTCTGTGTATATCTGATAGATTAACAATCTATTATGGCTATTGGACCCAGATATAGTTATCTTTTTCTCTTGCCAATACTGGATGTGTGTAGTACATGTCCACTGAAAACACTGTGAAGGGTAGTTACAGTAACATATATTTTAGTGCTTAAGAATATGACTCCAGCTAAAAATTTAAAGTAAACGTAAAAGTCATGTACATCTCTATAAAGAAACAAGTTATTTTCTTTCTCTGGTTTTTGAAAAAAAAAATCATGAACTAACTGTGACTAACGATTTGATAGCATAAATGCCAAACATAATTAAACTAGTTTCTCTCAGAATTAAGTATTTTTAATTAAAAGTGATTACTTTCATACTAAAATTTTACATATTTATATTTTTCTAACTCAAAGTAAATGATTATTTTAAATTTAGTGTATAAGTCTTTTATAGGGAGGAAAGGTAGAAACAATTTCTTACGAGACTTTAGGTTTTGTGATATTGCTTAAGTAAGCATGCTTGGACACTGTAATGGTTGATGCATTGTGCCCATTTGAGAAGTCTAGGAGCTTAACTAAGTGACTGTAGTTCTACATCTAGGGTGTACAGGATGTGCCCTTCTCTTACTAGGATGTTGTTCATTGCTTCAGTTTGAGAAGTTTGGAAGTTTAACCAAGTGACTCAGCGGGGGGGCAGGTGACTCACTGTGTAAGCAGCCTGAGCCTGTGCAAGAAGAGCATGGGGATCGTAAGAGAGCTGCAGCCACCTGCGGGCAGGCAGCCCGCGTGAATACAACGGAGAAGAGACTTCCTCTTTACCCTCTCTGTGCTCTTGCCAATTTTGCTGTCTTCTGCAGCCTTGAACTGTTGCCCCTCACCATGCTGCTCTGCCTTGCAGCCAGCTGGTTATAGCCTTAAACTTCCACACACTGTGATCTAAGTAAACCTTTCCTTCCTTAATTTTGGATATCAAGTATTTTGTCTCAGCAATGACAGAAAAATAAGTAAGTCAGACATAAATCATGTCTCATTTAAATCAAACTTACAAGAAATAATAATGCTTTTCTATATGGTCTTATGCCTTTTTGTGTTAATTAAATGACTACTATAGTTTATTGGTATAGTGCATATTATAACAATGCCTCTAATTCCACAACCCTAACAAAACCATCTTTCAGCATTGCACTCTCTATTTAAAATAGGAAATTTATATGAAATTGTGTTTCTAGGGAAACAAATCTTTGGATTTCATTTTTGAACTTTACGTTATATGATACTCATTTTACTATGCCCTATTTTTTACTTAATCTTCAAAGTAGTAAATCTTTTTTGCACTGAGACTAGAGCTTAGACATGCAGGCTTGCCAGGCAGGTGCTACGACACTAAGCTATAACTTTGATCCTTCAAAATTGTAATTATAATGGATACATTGGATTTAATAAAGCATAAACATGATAATTATTCTCCAATTTTAGCTAGAGCTTTAAAAATTTTTAAATTTCTTTGCGTTTTCTAGATTAACTTTTAATCAGTCTCAGATTTTTACCTTTTTTTAAATTTAGTAATCCATGATTCTAGTAAACTATATTACTATTTTTAATTTTTAATGATTCCATTATATATGGATCCATTTTTTAAACAAAACCTTCATTTTTCTATCTGAAAAAATTAGTTTTTTTCGTGTGTGTGTGATGGTTATATATATCTGAACCACAGAATACCCAAATGGCTGGTTAATTACTGGGCATTGTGTTTTTGAGGATGATTCTACAGGAATACTTGAACTGAAAAAGTCAGATGATGCTCCTCAATGTGGATAAACATTTTTCAATCCACTGGTGTCCTAAGCACAAAAAGGCAAGAGGTTTAGATTGCAGTCCTTGCCTGACTGCTGAAACTGAGAAACTGGTGTTGTCCATCTATCTATGTCCTGCAACTTATACTGTGACCACTACTAGAATCCCCATCACTGGCTTTCCTGGGTTTCTGTCTTACAGATGGAAGACCATGGGACTTATTAATTTCCATAATGGTATGAAATAATTCCTTACAATAAATTTTATTCTGGGTATAAATATATGTATGTGTATTTATGTATTTATGAATTATACATAATACATAGCATATTAAATCTGTTTCCCTGGACACCTCAGAATTATACAAGCTAGCATGATGTTTTCCGTATTTTTGTCTTTGCAAGCAATAATTTATTTTCAAAATTCCTTGCACATTTGACCTTTAATGTTTGTTCTTCAGCCCGGCATTTTAATGTGTTCTATTGTTTTTGATATCATTTTTAATGGCTACTGGATTCAACAATGATTTTGAGTGATGGATGACTTGGATAAATGTTTGTTTTTTAGTTAGGACATGCTAGACTCTCATGCAGTTGTAAAAACCTAAATCTCAAGTTAAGATTCCCAAATGTATGCCTTGCCCATTTTACACTATCACGTAGGTAGGCCTGTTCTTTATAACCACACAGAATCAGAGTGATGAATCTGCCAGTACTGAAACATTACCTGTTCTTAGTAGAGTAAAATATGAGCTTTTCAAGTGCTACATTGTCAATTAACTGATATCACCCCAAAATTATGTGTACTATGCCTACGGAAAATTCATTGGCCCAATCTGGTCATATGCTCTCTTCAATTACACAGCAGTGGAAATATTGCACATACACAAAACTGTGGAAAATTGAAAATATTTGGTCCATGGTATTAATAATTTCCATATCTAGCCTTACTCTTTATTGACACATGATAAGATAATGTCTATTTTTTGACATAAGATGAGATAAACTCTGAAGTGTTTTGTTTCATATAAAATGTAGTTACTTCAGGTTATTTTTTTTCTTTTCCTTTTGTATTATAAATAGATTCCTATGTATGTTTATTTGTTTTTCTGTGGATAATTTTATGTTCATTCATATTTCCATGTGATTAATTTGCTAATCTTTCAAAAGCAGACCAGATGGAGAACTGCTTTAAAGCTTAGTCCTGGCAATCTGACTATTTTCTGGCTGAGTGAATCTGTCTGCTACTGGCTTAGAAATTAGCCTTTAAAAATTTTTTTGAGGCTATTTTTTTCATAATCCAAGTGTTGATTTAATAATTTAGTGTCAGGTTTGGTTTTGATGAAGAGGTAAAGCGTAGAAGACAGCATTCTTCATTTCAAGCTGAATATTATATAATCTTGTACTTCCCGGATCTAAAGTTAAGAAGTAGCCTTCTGGACAGTTTATTTCTATCCTATCCAGTGCAGGGACCAAGTTGCTGACATACAGAGGTACTTAACTGAATGAATGGAGGACTCAGGAACTGGAAGTTAATTCTACTGGTAGTCTCAGAATATAGCACAGAAATTTATTTAGAGTCTGCATTTAACACTGGTGCAAATTCTATCTATCCCTGAAGCAGGCTATAAACATTTCTTTCCGTACCTATACAATTCCATGTGTAATATTACTTCTTAAAATGACTTTTGTTTGGACAACTCAAAGCATTTTTATTTGTTTTGTATTTATTCTCCCATGATTAAGTGTGTTAAGGTATATATAAACGTTCCCATTCACATAAATTATTTTCTATTTAAAAAAACTAAAAATTTGTTGGCTTGAGTCTCATGTGAATTATTTCAAGTTTTGACCACCTTTCTGGAATTCTAAACAAAGGGTAAAAGCATAAAATATAACTGGATTGTTAACATATTAGTAACCCTTTTATTCTGTGGTTTAACCCTTTTATTCTATTGCAGTTTTTATTTTTAAACTTAATTTAAATTTATATTTAATTGACTTGAAACATAAAAATTAATGTGTAATTATACCATGTGACATTTTGATGCCTACATAATGTTTAAATCATTGTTAATGTATAAATCTCCAAAAACATTTATCGGTTTTTAATGGTGACCACTTTCAAACTGCTCTCTTCAAGCTGTTTGAAACGTATAGTTTATTACTATTTTCAATAGTCACCCTGCTGTGCAATAACAAATCACACCTTACTATTCTCTAATCATAACTTAGTGTTCACAGAACCATCACTGTCCATTCCTCCCTCCCCTCCTCCCCTAGTCTGTACTCTCAACTTTCTCTGAAGCAAAATAGTATGAAGAATGCTCAAAAACCAAAGTACTTTTTTATTTTACATCTCTGGTACAGGGATGCTGTAGCAACGAGCCACTCAGCGCATCTTTTTATTTTCAGACCTCTTGCTGATCTTCCCAGTCTGGCCTCGAACTTCTCATCTTTCTACCTCAGACACTGGAGCAGCTGGCATCATAAGCATGCAAGCACCCCTAGCAATTGTGCGGATTGCTCACTGTGTAAGGGTGCTGGACCAATGTGGCAAGTAGAGTTGAAAGCTGGCTCAGTGATGCTTGTCGAGAGCCTGTCCCTTGGAATAGATTCCTCTGTCCAGTGCATCTTCTTTCATGAACAGGTAGCCCCAAATAAGTAACAATTATAGGAAATCTGATAAAAAGATGTTACCATGACCTTAAACTAAACGGAAAAGATTTCTAGAAGGACACAGCAATTTCCTGGATCTTCTCCTTCCCACAAGAACAGTGGCTCTGAACCATTTTCATCTGTTGGTTTTTGAAAATTTAAAACAAAGCTACAATCCACTTCATTCATTTCCGTCCCAGCCTTCCTGTAGAGCCACAGAATTTGCAGGAAGTGGTGTATCCCCCAAATTTTACTCCAAACTGTGTTGCAGTTACTTTTTCTTTCAGGACTGCCTCCAAATTGAAAGTGATTCTACCATGTTTGGATGAGACCCACTGCATAACCAACCGCCTCAGGTTAGAACCTTTTCTCCTTCTTGCTGAGTTCATCTCCAAGGACAGTAGTGAATGGAAGAGGAACAGGACTGCGGAATGGGATGCTAAAATGTGATTCCAGGAAGCATCCTACACTATTTCCTGTCTGCATATGTTCTTTCCTTACTTCTTTGGCTTGCTACCCTATTAGACTATAGGTTCCTCATGAGCAAATGCCCCTAATACTTTTCACATGTCCTCTATAACATGCAACACATATAGCAGAGCTAACAGAGGAGGTTTTATAAATATGAGAAAAATGGAACAGCATCTATTCTGTGATTGCCTCTATTAGTCTTCTTTCCAAATTCCAGCTTTCCAGTTTCTTTTTATTTTTAACTGAGGATGTAGGAAGAAGAGTCATGTAATAAAGGATTCTAATAAAAATCTATTTCATTGATCTATAAAATAAAACTAAGGTTATATCATTTGTCTTCTTCACATAGTGCTTACAATTTATTAAATTTTGAATATGTTCCCGATGCTTTACATACATTATCTGTAATATAAAAACAGGAAAGGTGTCTATTTTTGCCATTCTTCTAAAGATAACTTTGGTGAGAAAAGTTAGTTAACTTACTCAAGTACATAAAGCTATTAAATTGTGACATTAGGTAAATCCGAACACTGTCTATGTAACTCATTTCCTTCCTCCTTCTGTTCCCTCATTTCATTCTTTCCTACTTGCCTTCCTTCCTTCATTTCTCTGAAATTATTTTTAAAGGACACATATAATTTTACTATGTGTAGTTTTTTTAATTCACAATATACATAGCACACATGGAGATACTTGTCATATGACTTCCCTCACACAAATACGTGGTCTTCTAGAGACAAATTTCTAACGTTTTTCAAACTTTTTCAAACATATACATAGACATACACAATTCTGTATATTTAAAAATAAAACCTCACTCTGTGTTGTTCTGATAGTTTCAATGTAATAGCATAGTTTTAGAAATTGTCTTTTGGGGGTGGGGATTTAGCTCAGCGGCATAAGCACCTGCCTTGCAAGCAGGCACTCATGAGTTCGATCCCTGGTACTGATAAAAATGAAAAAGACAAAAAAAAAAAAGAACTTGTCTTTTAATGTAAGTTCTTTCACACCTATCCTTTTATAATACTTGTATAATAGTTACATTTACCTGTCATCTCATTTAACATTTTCTTTTTACTCGGTGTCCTCAGAGTACTTTTTATGAATCTCTAGTTTTTGAGTAAGGAAGCATATACTAAGGAGATTATAGGATAGCTTTTTGTCAAGGCATTGTTCTTTCAGAGTAACATTATTATTCTATGGATAAATATCAGGTTATTGCAAAATTCCTGTTTGCCTCTTGAATGTGATTGCTTGTATCAGTTTTTCTGTGTGGTTGGATATAGTGCTTTGTTTGAAGTCATGGCATGGTTTTCCTTAAATTTTCATTGATTACTAGACATTTTAACTCAACCCCTTCCCACCTCTATAATACAACACTGCAGTTCATTTTACAGCTGAAGAAACCAAGACCAGAGAGAATGAGGGAAGGTCAAAAGCTGTGAGCTGCTCAGTGTGGAAAGTGGTAAGAAATTCTATCTATGTGTTCTCTTTTGGCTCAGTATCATTTTCTAAAACAGAACATGTTCCTAATGGGAAATCTTAGGGCCATATGCTATTTTGTTGGTAAATCTACCTTGCTTTTCTCTCCATATTCCACGTCCTGTTGTTAGACTTACTTATTAAAAGAAAGAGTTTGGCCTACTCACATGACCTTGGCAGAGAACTCTGAAAAAGACCACTTATCCTTGTATTCTATTTGGAATAATTCTGGGAGAATCTTTCTACTTTGACATATGCAACAAATACAAAGTAAGAATACTATGGCACATTTAAAAAACTGAATGTAGCTCCATATTTTATAAATTCATTTAACAAGAATTGTGTCTGTACTTACCAGAAAGACTGATATATGTTAAATCATATTTATATGCAATATATAGAAAATCAAAACCAAGATGGAATATTTCACCTGAAAAATCTCATAGACTTACTCAATAGAGATGTCAGGGCTGGACCCCATGTCTCCTGACTCAAAATCCAGTGCTAAGCATTTAATAACTTACCAGGATTCTAATCTGTGTGACCAATAAAATACAAGGCTGTCCAGGTTCAGTGTGTGCTAATTTGTTTTATTTTTCTTTGTGGTTTATGGGAAAATGTAGTACTAGGGATAAAATCTATAATACATATGTACATTTTAAGGCTAAATAATTTTTATTTAGTTTGCTTTCAAATTTGTAATCACAGATAAGTAGCAACGTTTTGAGGCAAAGGGTTAGCTCCAGTGGCCTTGATTGATGTGATTTGCACCCCCTCTTCCTTGTACTCCCCCTCCTGCTTCCTCTCTCATACAAAAATAGTTCTGGAGGTAACATCATGCATTCAGGAAATTAGTATGTGTACGCAAGTTCAGTAAATATATTTTGAACATTTCATGATCATTTCCATTTGATCCTGCGAAATATTTGATGATGCCTGTAGTCTTGAACATACATGAAATATATTCTAATTGGGATCAAGGATGTTCTAGATTAAATGGACAGGGCAGTTTGGTTCCGTATGAGACCCTTTGATCTCTTGGTCAGGGGCAGCATCTACTGATCCTGCACATTTATTAGCATGGGGAGAGAAGTTGGTATGATGGGTGAGGGCACTGGATTCGCCATCAGGTACTCAGAGTTTCAATGAACTACTTTTCTTGGTGTGCTTAAGGTGTTGGCTTATATATCTTAAAAACAGAGCAATAACATTCATGTCTTCCGTGATATTTGAAGACTTACTTGAAGTAACGAAGGTGAATCTACCCTGGCACATATAAAGCTTAATAAAACTTAACTCCTTTCCAGTTTGCTTGATTTTTGCGACTTCCATAGCATCTATTCCCAGCAATGTAGCCACTGGCTTTGACAGCAGTAGGAATTCTACACAGCTCATGCATGCTCTTTCCCTGAAGATCAGCTTTCTCCATTAGTGCCTAAGCCTAGCAAACCAAAATCCTTCCTAAAATCTTCTGAGCGACTTCTAAATCCCTATATGCATTAGTCTGGATCACTTCAGTGTATCTTGCACATTTAATTAAGCTGTTATCTCTAGAAACAAAAACAAAACATTTGAGAAAGAATGGCTGAGAGAATCCATTGCTTTCTCAGTAGTGTGAAGTGTATATAAGTTAAGGAATCTTTTAAACTGTGCTTTATTTTAATTAGCTTCTGAATCCATTCATTTTCAGACTGTGCTTTTATTTTCTTCATCTGCATTGCTTAGTGCCACTTCTCTTTGAGGATATCTGTTATCCTTAAAAAAGGACTGGGATGGAAATTAACTTGCTTCTGATTATGTCGTTATCCACTTAAAGATCACCATGGCAAACTATGAAAAATGTGCTTGTTTTGAAAAATGACAAAGCTCCCACGATAGAAAAGGTGCTTACCCTTTCACAGGAACCTATTTGCTCTGTGATTCTGCCTTCCTTGGCAGCTGCAGTTGGATTCTTCAAAGGAAGATTCAGATTCTCTTTTCTCTTCATCTGCCCTGAAAATTATGTCTTGCTTCTGCACTGGAAAAATTTTGGATCAAAAGATTTTTATTATTTGCACAAAAAAAACCCCCACCATTGTAAATTGCTTTAATATCTTTATCAGTAATCTAAGTCCTTGGAAGAAAGATGCTGGCTATTATGAGTACATTGAAAGTGCTTCACATAGGTGTGTTTGTAAGGTAGTTGCCACCTCTTTACTCCTCCCTGGGGCATCCTTCTCAGTGTGAGAAAGCTGAAATCTGTCTAATATATTCTGAAAGAATTAAATATATCAAATATATCTCACTTTTAACTTCAGTTGGTCAAGAATTTTTGTCTCAGTTATAGAAACATAGCAATTTGTTTTACTTGTCATCCTTTTGTGTTATCTCCAGTACCATTCAAGATGATACCATGTTTCACTTTGGTCAAATACTGGTGCTTTTCTAATCTAGGGCTTTTCAAACTTTAGGGAACACATAGGTCCATTTTCCCAAAAATTCTCTCCTCATGCCTTATTCTCGTGATGACATAAATCTCATGAAACTCTCCATGGTTTGAGGTGGAAAAGAATAAGGGAGCATGGGGTAATGCTGAAACAACTGTATTAAGAAATTCTATCACAGAAATGGCTATAACGGTATCAGTCCTGGGTATTGACCACCTCATGGCAAGAAAAGCCTATCTTCTCTTATTAGAATTTGTGTGTTGGGGTGGGAAATAATCATTCCTGTCATCACTGGAATCTCAAATGAGACTTAGAAATCTCATTATATTTTATCATTCAGTTTAAGTTTCCAACTAAAAACAATGTGCAAAATATACCAGCAGAGCACAAAATGAAGAATGATTGTAGACTTTGGTAGAAACTTCCATTGTGGCACAGCTATGAGACTGACTAGTGCATTTTCCCCTTTTGCTTTGATTAAAACTGTAATTTCACATGAAAAATGGTGTGATATTTCATCTCCAGTTTCCCGGAAGGCTCTGTGGAGACTGTCGTTAACCAGTGTGGTCAGGCAAACCATCAGCTTCTCTGATTAGATCCTCCTGCTGTGCAGCAGACAAAAACCTCAATCACAGGACATTCCGAGAGCTTGAGTGTCCTTACTCCAACTGAGCTACCTAGAAAACTGTCAAGTGTCTGTAAATATTTTGCAGTTTCTTAGGAAAAAGTGTTATCTTTCTGAGAAACAGCAGAGTGAGATTTTTCTTGCATCTAGACCTGGTTTTGAGCAGAATTGGTTTGCTTTCTTATTCCATTCATTCCTTGTCTCCGCTTGTGCCCATATCTGTAGCTCTTTCTTATCTCTCTATGTGGTTTTTGTGTAAGAATATTGTCCTTCTGTCGCGTCTTCTGACTGTCCTTGACTCATGGCAGAGAAGCCAGATCATCTCACAGAGGAGTCAAGCTCGGATATACAATGGGGGATGGGAAGGCATCTGTTACTCCTGCCATCTTCAATTGGTCACCTTAATTTAACCTTCTCTCTTCCCCATCCCCACTGCCAAGGTGAAATAAGACACACAATCATCTTTATGTTAGTTTCAAGTTCTTTCGTATCATCTTGCATTTTAATATGCTCCATCCCTTTTTCTCTCCCAGATGGCAGGTCTGCATGCTGTGAGAGGAGTTAGCTAGCAACTTCAGAGCCTTAAAATGTGCAACCACCACACAAAACGATCCCTAAATACATTGTTTGTTTTGAACAAACCTTCTGTTCTTGCTCTATTTGATTAACAAGAATAATCAAACATCTAAATAAAAATCATTGTCTGTTACTCCTGGAGGGTGTCCAACCTAGTCACAGACAGCTTGGAAGGCTGGCAAAAGGCAAGATGCATTGTGCTGGGGGACATCCAGGCCAGCATGAGGGGACCTGTGTGCCATCTGCCCCCACCCCTTCTGCTAGGATCCCAGTCCAATCTTTTTAATCTCATTAGAGCAACATTCTTGTCACACCAAAGGATGAGAGTTAGCTGCAGTTCCCAATTTCACAAGCTAACAAATGCCTCCCAAAGAGAAAGACCAGCTTCTTGAATCATCTTGAATGACCTCCTGGCTTGCTACCTCCCAATTCTGCACATTCCATAAAGGTTGTGTACCCTTTGTCTGTATTTTATTTTTCAACATCGAGAAACTTGAAAGGAGTACTGTATTGCCTTCCAGCAATAACTTGTATGACTGTGTATGTTCCTTAGGCACAGCATTGCAAGTGCTGGAAGATATTATGTGCTAATTGTTTGTTACTTTCAGAGCAAAGCTAGCCCACTGAGAAGCTGTCCTCTTTTATATTTGTAAAGCTGCGTTTACTGGGAAACAAAGTTCAGGGGGAAAAAAAAAAACAATCTGAGACTCTTTCTTCACAAAATAAGAAACGTTACCGACACCCTACTTAATGACAGCATTCAACTGTTTCTTTTCCATCTTTATTTCCTCTCTGAGGTTCAGCTTATTGGCTCATTATGTGCCTGGAACATGAAGAACGACCAGGAGATGGAATTCTGGCTCAGCAGTTTCCCAGCCCAGCCCCCACTCTCCCAGCCCGCTCCCCTCCTCCTCACCAGCCTTTCTCTCCTGTTTCCCCAGGTCCCGCCTCCCGCTGCAGATCTCTTTCTGCTGCCTGGCAACCACACCACAGGCGATGTCACACAGGATTGCTTATTGCTGCTTCCGAGAAATAAACAAGAGGGGGGAAATTCTTGCTGTTACATTAGAACTGGTATATACAAATGTACCAAAGCCAGGTAATTTCAGGAGTGATATTATAGCACCATGGTGCCTAGGTCTTCCCTTCCACCATTGAGAAAAAGGTAAGGGAGAAGAAAAAGAGTCTGTAGAGGGCTTTTAGCCAGCAGCATACAGAACATAACCATTTTATCAGCATAGACTTCAAACTTAACCCTTTCTGAGTTTTAAGGACTTCTGTTTTAAAAATATGTATACATGTATATAAAATATATATTTGTATATGGTTGTCATTTGAAAAATGTAATATATATGTGAACATATATCTAGTGCTTTCTCAATTATATTGAAGGTAATTTTAACAAGACTTAAGAACAGCATGTCTAAAGGTCAAGACCCATCATTTATTCCTGTGAGGGTCCTTTGTCCCTTCAGATGCTCACTCACTGGATCCATTGCTTCCAGCAGCTACAACAACTGAACACAGTCTTTAGTCCTAAACAGGACCTGAAGATCAGCAAAAAAGACCTCATGGCCCTCTCAGGGACCATACTGTTGCAGAGAAGATTGGCAATTAAACAAATCACTAAAGTAAACTCTTCTGAAGTATAAAATGGAAAAAATTTTGTTCCATTTTCCAGTCAGGGATCACTGCCTCTTTGCAACAGAAATAATTTCGTATCAGGATTTCCTCTTGGACTGCAGCTGTTGAGCCAGGCAATAGAAGGAAGCAGATTCTTCCTAACTCGGTTTCCTGAGTACGATGTTCATTTAGCATAAACACTGTTTGAAGTGTTTTTCTCCAGAAACCTGGACTCACTTCTAACCTAATTCGAGAGTCCTTTCACAATCCTGTTCCTCTTCTTGTTTTTCTCAGTAGTTAACATGAGCAAGACTGGCCTATTTAGCTGACCAAAATAACTGTAAATCCTTAGACCCCATTTATAACCTCTTCTTGCTCACAAGTCAATTTTTTCCTTCAGTACTAGGCATTGAATCCAGGGCCTTTGTGCTGAGCTACTTCCCCAACCATTTTTAAATTCTTCCTATCAAGGCAGGCTTTCACTAGACCTTGTGGTCTTCCTGCATCACCCACCCAAGAGTGCTAGCATAGTAAGTGTGTGTCACCACACCCAGCTCCACAAGCCATCCTGAAGATGTGGATGTTACCAGCCCAAATCATTGTATCTGTAACCTTAGTACAGTGGAATCAGGCAGGAGGAACATCAGGGTTTCTAAAACAGCCATTACTGGCAGTAGGTTGTATCCAAAGCATAAGCAAAGTAAGTCAATAAAGAAACATTTGTTGTAATAGCAGAATCAGTGACTGGCACCAAGGACATTTGCTATCAAGCACGAGGAAAAAGTAGCGGGAACCAGGGTTCCCTAGCTGGAGTTCTGAAGTAGGCTCAATTTTTAGAAAGAGTGCAAATGAGAAAGAAAAGAAGGGAGCAGGAGAGTCTGTCCAGTGGAGATGGGGTGAATGGGAGCCTCAGCCTCCTTCCCCTATCACCTGCCAGCCCAGAGCGCATTCCTCCAGGATCAAGGAGGGCCTTCCCCACACCGGGGAGGTGGAGAGGCCCCCGCACTCCCACAGCTCAGTGGGTTCTCCAGGAGGGTGGAGCTTCTGCACCTTCTCTCTGTGGTGCAGGGCATACTGGGGGTGGAAGGGGAGAGGAGTGCTGGCACTGATCTCAGGAACCCATTGGAGCACAGGCTTTGTTCAGACAGACATGGGCTCGAATCACAGTTCTGCTCTTTAGTAGTTACACTGGAAAAATCCCTTCAGTTCTTAGAACCTCAGTTTTCTCACCTGTAAGCTTTTAATGAATTCTGTGATTTGATTGAAATCACTTTGTTACACTTCAAAAGGCCAAAAACCAGGCAGGAAATCTTTTGCCATAATAGGAAAGCAAAATTAAGAAGCAAATTGTTCTCTTTAAATGTATGGAATGGTAAAATGATAATAAGTGGCATTAATAACATGGAAATGGCATATTTTCAAGAACTGAAGTTGCTGAATATGCATCAAACCCAATTCTCTACTTTATCCCCTCCCTAACTCCATTTTGCTGCCACATCGCAGTGTGCACACAGACTGCAGATATAGATGACTTTGTCTCTAGGCTAAAACTCCCAGTCCAGTGATCACAGTTCGCGGGTTAAGAATTGAAGGATGGGTGGGAGCGTGTGCTGCCCACAACAGAAGGCTCTGTATTGTGCACAGTTACAGGAAATGAAAAGCTCTGCATTCTCCCCGTGCCACCAGCTTTGCAAGTTTCATTGTCCCTGTGCTTTACAATGAGGCTGAACCAAGCAGTTGTGAAGTATTTCAGTTCTACTTAAGGAAAATCTTTTTTCCTGTCTCATGCTAAGCTACCCTGGCCTCTCTGTTTTCTTGCTGGCTGCTGGCCTGTCTATGCTTCACTGCCTGTGCTTCTCATTTGGTCTCCACAGTAGAATGTGTCAAGCAGGTTTCACTTTCAATATGAACTCATGCTCTGCCTTCCCTGTGGTTGACAGTTATCACTCACGACTGAGCTGTGGTCTCTCAAATGCAGCATCAGGCACCTGAGTGACAAAATCGAGTGCTCTGCTAGAGGTGAATCAGACAGGCATGTATCTATTTTTCTCAGGCTGCAAAGGGAAGTTTGAAATGCATAGTAGAATATTTCTCGAAGCAGTTCAAGGAGCAACTGAATCAAGGTCACAGGAGGCTTTTTACCAAGTCAGAATTTAGAACCCACTCCCAGAAATACCAGCCACTCCCTTACTTGTTATAAACATTAAAGTTTGAATCTCATTGTCATCATTTCTTGAGGATTTAGACAAAAAAAAAAAAAATCTATGTGAATAAATGACCGTATAAGTCTAAATTTTAGCAATCTTTTTTTTAAAAAGTATTTTCATTCTCTCTATTCAAAATTTTAGGAACAATTCCTATAATAGAATACATCTACCCGTTTAAAGTTAAGAGATCCTTGGAACAAAAACATACAAGTCTGACTCACAAAGGGCAACAAAACAGGTTATAAGATGCTCACTTTGTCCTGTTTAGCCCGGAATCCAAGCAGTCCCTTCAGATGGGTGCTGGAGACATAGGACCTCTTCTGACAAGTCAGTGTCCTGCCTGAGCTTCCAGGCAACGGGCAGTTCAACAATAGGCATTTCTAGCTAGAAAGAAATACTGTAAAAGAGTAAAATGAGCATCCTGTGGAGGTTGAGACTAAGATAAAAGGTAAGAAAAATTCTCTCCAAAGTGATATTTCAGTAGACACCTGGGTGGTGTGAAATATGTGTCTCATGGAGCCACAAAGAAAGAATATTTTAGACAGAGAACAGGATGTGACAGACCAGGAGGAAGGAGCTGTCGTGCGTTTGAGGGAAAGCAAGCAGGCCAAGATGGCTTCAGCAGTGAGTGAATGATGGAAAGATCAGGACCCACTCAGCGCTGTGTGGATGGTGGGGAAGAGGCTGTGATTTCCTTGGCTTACAATGGGAAGCTGTTTCACAGTTCTAAGTAGAGAAGCTTTGCCATCTCATCTGATTTTGTTTTTAATCATTATTTTATATTTAAAAAGAGTGTAAAAAGAAAAAAATTAAAAGCTAGGTATTGGCTTTTGTGGGTTATACCAGTAGTCCATGGAGAGAGATAATGGTACCTGAGAGTATCATTAGTGAAAACGGAAGACAAGAACATTGAGACATATTTTGCAAGAAGAATTGCTGGGACCAGGAAATTAAAAAAAAAAAAAGAATTGATAGGACCTTATTGCTTAGAGAAAAATGAAATAAAGAGAAATCAGGTATTTTCCATGTGATTTTGGCCTTGTGCATTTTATTAAGATGAAAAGTCTAGAAGTAGACCACTTTTAGAGAAAATGTTGAGTCCTCTGATCATTATTAGTTTGTAATATTTTATGGATATAAGATATTGAATATGGAATTGTGTATGATAATCTGGAATTTAGAGCTTAAAACTGGAAATAAAAATTTGAAGATCATTACTGTATAAATGTGCAATGTCACAGGAATGAAACAACTTTCTGAGGTAGTGAATGTTCATGGAAAAAAGAACGTAACAGAACTGAGCCCTAAACTACCCTGATACTTACAGGATAGAGGAGAGAAAGCCAGTGAAGGAGACTGAAAAGGGACAGTTAATAAAATAGAAAAAAAAAAACAAGTGTGGCAACCTAGAGCCATGTCCAGTAGCACAGGACATGGACTGTGTTGTGAAGAGACCCAGATGGCTGATTTGCAGCGTGAAAGGAAGCTTGGATCCCAGAGTAACAGTAAGTATTTAGATGTGAATAACTCTCATATATTTTCTATTTTAATAAATAAATGACATGTGAAGACATACAAAAGATTCTTCCAAAATCCCTCCAAAAAGAAGAAGGCAGCTATTAAAAACATTCTGACAGGCAGTGATATAAAGTACTATTTTGCCTAAGGGACAAAGTCATATCCAAAAGCGGCTGGAGTTTTTTTAAATTTTTATAATTGTCCTGGCAGTAAGTCAACATCATCAAACAGCTTATTAAAAAGGGCAAAATAAAATATGCTGATTAAACCTGCTATAACTTCTTGGCATTTAGGAGACAAAGGTTAGGGTTTTATTAGTGATAAGTGAGAACTAATAATCTTAGTTTTCTGGTAGGTTGTACAGCAATTTAAAGAACATGAAACAGGAGGCAGGAGAGTTGAAGACATATTTCAAGTTGTGGTGGCTTGTGACTTTTTATGTGCTCCCCAGCTCAGGTGCCTCACAGAAATAATGACACTCTGACTAGATAGGAAAGGAAATTGCCATCCATGTTTGGTATTTATTGAGTAACCAGAGAGAGAAGAACTTGGAACTTCCAAATCGGGTGACTAGAAAGTGATGAGAGTGATTCCACCTTTCATAACTTTGTGGTCAAAACTGGTATAATTTCTTTTTAATCAGCTTAGTTTGTAAGTCATCTGGAAAAAAAAAATCTCATTCCCAGGTTTTTACATCAACAAGAACCAAACTTTTACTCACACACACTATTGATCACTTTCATGATAAATTTTGATTCCTTGTTTCCATTTAATTCAGTTCATTCACAGTTTTAAAAAATGTGTTTATTTCATTCACATTTTAAGACAGTGTTCTACAAAAGATATTAATTACTGGCCAGAGATTTTTCTTGGGGTTATTTTTTCAATCTACTTACTGAGATTTAAATCTCAGTAAGAGTATAGAAATTTCTGTTTTTACCTAACAGAATAGAGATCAGGTGTTCAGTAAAGCTGATTTCTTCCCTTCACTGATATATCCTTTGGATAATTCAGGGTACCTAAAAATGATGGGATTGTACTGGACTAATCTGCGTCTATGCAGTTACAAGAAACATGATTAACTTCACTATTAGGAGAGAACAAAAGCATATGTAATCCACAGTAATGGCAGATTCCCTGAATCATTCCCAGTTGGCTTTGGGATGTGTTTTGTACTCAAGTTTAACATGGATACGTTTGATTTTCTGGGAATTTACTTCAAAGAGAGTAATGAAATGACACAGTGAAAACTTGGCTCTCTTAGCTGGGAAACACTCCAGTTTTCTTATCCTAATCCTGTTCATTCAGGAAACAGACATGACCTTGCACAAAGTTCTCTGAACAAAAAATACAAGTCTGAGCCCTAATTCTTTGAATTTCAAAGGGCTTCCTCACAGAATTTCTCTTCCCTCAAGGCCAGTTCAATAATTAAGATGAATGTTTCACAGTGCTTCAACTGAGAAGCTTGAATAGACAGATACCAACACGTCTGCTAGGTGGGACTGAGCCAGAATTACAAAAAAGTAAATGAACTACTTCATGCCTCCATTATTGGCTTGCAAAACTTCATAGTACATGCAACAAACCCTCCAGCTCAAGTTTATATATAGATGATCTCTCTTAATAACCCTGAAATCTTTAACAAAATTCTTAATTTGCCCAGTATCTCAATCTATAAACTGGTACCTCAGGGGCTTGTAAAGATGAAATGAGCTAATACTCACTGAGTGCCATGAAAGGTTCATAGTCAATGATCAAAGTCATATTAGTTATTATTAGGGTCTATGGACTAAATATCTCATACAGAAAGGTCATGTTGTTTTAAAAATATATTCAGGTATCATTATGCTTAGTAAATGCAATGTTCACTTAAAAACATCACTACGTTCATGCATTTGACAAGGGAATGTTAAACCACAATGTGTTAATTATTCTTTCACACTCATTTCTTTTTTGCCATATGTATTTTCTCGATCAAGTAGACTTAAATCAAGAAGTGCCATAACGTGAAGGCTTTCTCAAGTCATGACATTATGGATTGCCTTAAATAAAAACTGAATGCAATGCAAGAATCGTGTCTAATTCTAGTTGAAGGTAAGACATGAGGAAACTCTAAAAGTCCGTTTGAAGGCAAAGAGGGACATTTGCAAGTGGCTCAAGACAAGAAAAGTGGTTATGTAATTATTGTTATTCTTCTAAGCTGTAGTAAAGTCATTATAGCTCTGTCAAAAACATTATTAGGAGAATCATGTCAAAACATTAAGAACAGTGTCATAATGTCTGCATATCTTTTAAGTGTTTTTATATAAACAAAGAATATAAAACATTAAGGTTTTGAACCTAGGTGAGAGGTATAAAACTGATTACTATTTTTAATTATATCTACATATAAATACTTCCCTAGTAAAATTATAGGGGATCCAAAAACGTGTTTGTCACATATTTAAAAAAATAACTATATGAGTGTAGAATAATCTGTTCCAGGTAACTCACTTCACAGAAGAAAACTGAGACCTGATTATTGGATCTACCTCCAAAACAGACGCTGTATGAGCTTTAGTACTGTCCATTAGAGTTTATGGAATTGTTAGTATAATTAAACTGTTTCCTTATCCTGGTCAATGATTTTAAAATGGTGCCTTGAGTCATGAGAGAGAGAGAGAGAGAGAGAGAGAGAGAGAGAGAGAGAGAGAGAGAGAGAGAAATAGGAGTGTAACAATAGATCAATGTGAATCCATTCACACTAATAGGAAAATAAGTGAGTGTCCTCCCGTGATGGTGGGAAAGCAGTGGCATCATCCTCTAGGAAAACAAAGGTCAGATGACTTTTACTCATCATGAAGATAGATGGTACACTTGAGTGTTAAAAGTAAGTGAATCTCAGAGAGAAATGTCTTCAAATATTCAAATGCTTTCAACATTAAAAATAATGAAATATATTTGTTTTACATTAATACCCGACTACAATTTTAACTAACATCACAAGTCAAGAAATAAGTTTTCATAACTGAAATCTGCATGGCTATATTTACTATGATTGATATTATTCTACAACATGTTCAGGAAATTTCGAAGCAGTGATGGTGGATGTTTATGGCATACAATTATAGAAAATCATCAATTGCCTATAATTCAACTCAAAGGAACCCCATGCATATTTATAATCTTTAGAGCAGAAATGCCATGTGGCTAGTATGTTCGTTATGTTGTCTCCTACAGCTTTAAATACAGAGATGCTGTTTCCCCAGCCACTGCAGCAGCTTTTTGACGTGGCATAGATTTTGCTACCTTGCAGTTCTCAGCAGCAGTCTCCGGAGCTGCCTCCCCCTTTGAGTCTGCAGTGTGCTTTAGAATGAGCAATGAGATCTGGGCTCCTGTACATGGTTATTATCCTGAGTCAGTTCAAGTTTCAAAATAACTAAAGGTATTAGATATAGTACTTATATTCTGCCCACTAAGGCAGCAGAGAAAACCAGAATGTTGTTTCAACATCTGAAAGAAAGAGGATGTACAACTTGATGCCAAGTCGTAGTTTTTGCTCTTTGTTCATAGGAAGACCAATGGAATTCCCACCAATAATCTGATAACTTCAAAATTTGATTAACAAAAGTGCACCATCATTTCCCTGAAAATACCATGGGATGTTATTGAAGTTCTAGGATGTATATCTGTTCCTCTATATCTACAAGTTTGGGTTTCACACCCAGCAACTGACTGTGAATTAAAAATTAAAAGAAAATGTGTCATTACTGAATTTGCATCATACAGACATTTTTCTTGTCATTATTTACTAAACAATGCAGTATAACAACTATTTACATAGCCTTTACATTGTATTAGGAATTATAAGTAGCCAGAAATGATTTGAAGTAAGCTATATGCAAGCACTATCTTATTTTATGTAAGAGGCTTGAGCATCTGCACATTTGATACCCAGAGGGAATTCTGGAATCAGTAAGCAGGCTCCCATAGCTACTGAGAAATAATTAAATGGAACTTCAAAATGCACATATATTTTGTTTCCATGTTGCAATGAGAAGGAAATTCCTTATCTGTTTTCTATAGTAAACTATGTCCACTGTGTCACCACCTTCATGCAAATGGCCTCCTGTTGTGGGCAGATTTTTCTTGGGTTGTATTGTTGTGTTGAATATTAATGCACTTTTAAATAATCACACATCTAAAATCTTGTTTATTATTTGTTTTATGATAAAATAGAAGAAGATTAATCAGTGGCATTTTTGTGAAACAGGTTTCTTTTCCTGGAGGACTTTAATTTTATAACATATAAGTTTGCATCCCAAACATTCAGATAAAAATATGAAAGTATCCTTTGATTTTGTCTCAAATTATGCACTATTTTTAGGTATTTTACATTAAAAACAAGGGCAGATTTTCAAGCATGATTTGGTGAAAAGGGTGTCTAAGAAGTGATATTATTAAAACTAAATACATCACTTACCACTTCCCATTAAACTAGGCAAAACAAAAATGCGTTCTTTTTTAATCAGCCACTATAGAATACCTATTATACAAAAACATGAGGGCAATGGCTGGCTTTCTGCAGAGTTCTGAGCTGAGCATGAGTATTTTGTCTAGCAGCACAATTCCAGGTAATACAGCTTTCGGCCATGTGTCAGCAGTTCAAAGCAATACTCTGTTCTTTGGATCACTTATCCATTATTACTTCAGACAATGAGTATCTGATACAAAATAAAAGTGATGGATGCCAAGTGAACTGGTGAGTGTGTTCTGAGTAAGAACAAATGGGAAAAACATCTTAGTTCATTGCTTGATGAAATTACTTCGGGATATTTAAATATATCTTACATTATGTTATGCATGAGCTGTTGAATGTGAGTTCTAGAAATCAGCCCTGAAAAATTAATCTTTTCTATTTCACAAAATATATTATTTAAATCTCAAAAATTGTATATCGCAAATCATTGATAAATAAAGTTCCTTACATTCATACTGAGACACCAGTATTTTAGAGTTGTTTAAAAATTTATCTGGCCCTTACTGTTTTCTCTTTTCCTCCATCCTTTCTCTTTTCTTCTTCTTCTTCCCATCTCTCTCTTAAGAAAACTGAACGTGCCTGAAAGCCCTGTAGAATAAACATTACTATTTTAATCTGAGATGGTAAATTTAAAATAGGGAGATGACTCATCGTTTCTTGGGAAAACATCTGTAGATTTTGTAGACCTATGCTGTTCTTGGCACCTGCTTACATAGAAATAATCTTTCTCCTGAATTTAAAATCATGCAGTTGACTGATTTAGCAAAGTTCCTATCCGTGGCTTCATGACACCAAGTTTGTGAAGTACCCTGTAATTGCTTCACAAAGCAAAGTTTGATATTTCATTTCCCCTACTCTATAAACTTTTCAGGGTTGCTCTGTTACCTAAGCCATTCCTACAGAATAAAGATCCAACTCCTTTATTTATATCCAAAGTCTACCATTTTGGAGTTCTCTATCAAGACTTCTCTTCTGAGCAAATAAGGAACTTACACTTGGCTCAACTTGATATAAAATAGTTTTTAATCAGACCATTATTCTAGCAAAGTTGTGAATTATAAACAGTGAGAGAAAAAAAAAAAAAGAATGTTAGGGAATGATGTATAACGTAGAGCCAGAATTATGGAGGACTGTTTAGCACTTTCCTTGTCTGATCAATAATTTTTCGAGTCTAATTCTAGCAGGAACACAGTGAGCAAAGTCCTCTAACATGCTGTGTTGATCTGTAGAAGACAGAGGAGAATACCTGCAAACTATGCTTAGTTTTAGGCTTGATTCTTTCACAAAAGTATAACTCACCCGAAAACTCACTTCCGGGTAAAATGTTATGTGTACGATTTACAAACATCTATTTTATTAAGGAAGTTATCATTTGAATACTAATTCTGTGAAAAATTTTGAAAAAATAGAAAGATTTTTAAAGCCATTTTTTCTAAGATAAAAGGGCAAAGTTATCTCTTCTGCTTATTTATTAACTGCTAAAAGGGAAGAAATCTACTAACATTTTTCAACAAAATATTAATAACATAATCATTATGACTTGCTTCTAGAATAACTAATTAAACATTGAGAGATCATTTAAATTCGAAAATTTAAATTTTTCTGGCAGAGAACTCAGAATTGCTGAATGTATTTCTATTTACCTGCTCAAAATAAATTTCCTTAAACAGAATGAGATTCTCAAGTGTCAGAAATGTTGAATCTATTTCTCTTGAGATAAATTATAATTTAAGTATTATTAAATGTTCAATTTGCCAATTTTTCTGTTTTTAATAAAATTCTTTCTCTCTACCAGAACAGGCTAGAAGGTTTTGATAAACTTGGCTTCCAAGAATTGAAATGTGTCATAATTGAATTTCATAACATTTAAGACCCCAACATCCATACTTTTGGGTTATAAAAAGTGATTTAAGTAGAAAAGCATCTCTGACCCTGAATCTATCATGTAAGAAAGAAACAGAAATTGAGGCTGGTGCCTTGAAGAATAATAAAACAGGGGGAAAAGGAAATCTTTAGTGGGTGATTTTTCAGAGGAGAGATTTGAAGGCAGGAGTCACCCGACGGTTCAAGTGTCACACACACAGTCCTCCTTCCCTGACAAGTAAAGCTTTTAGTATTTTTTAATGTTTAATGTGATTACATCAGGGGAAGATGGTGGAAATGGCATAAATCAATTCACAATTGAGAAGAAAGCACATGCACAACGCTCTTTATTACCCATCTCTTCTATTTGCCTAAAGACTGCATCAAGAACCATGTATTTGGTGTCTGTAATTCCAATCCCTTTCACCATGATGGACTCTGAGAAGTTCGGTAAGTATAGGTCGAATGGAACTAAATATTCACATAAGTACAACAGAATGGTGTCTTGTATGGAGGCTGTTGTCATTTTCTGTTTTTGCTGAATGAGAGACTCCTGCTAACAGGCATCGAGGAATGCCCTTATGCAGCAAATCTGAATGGTGTCAGCTAAAATATGCAGTGAATATATCTTTCCTAGCTCTAACCTCTTGCCAGCTTTTCAGAATAGAAATTGTCTTTCTCATTCAGGAGAAACGGGAAAACCAGAAATCAGACTTCACTCTGTCTGAACTGTTCATCTTGTTGGATGTTTCAGAACCAGTGGATGGCTGGAGAAATGCCACAAGAAACATCCCTTGTTATGGAAATAAAAAAAAAAGGTGGCGTTTGTTGTTGTTGGTGGTGGTTTTGTGTGTGTGTGTGTGTGTGTGTGTGTGTGTGTGTGTGCTCCCTTTTGCCAAGTGTTAAGTCTAACATCTGGCACTAGCTAACCTGCATAAGAATAACAGAATGTGTTTAGGGCCTTGCAGGCCCAGAGGTGAAGATAATTTGTAGACCCAATTTCTAATAGTACAGGGGGAAATGCTTTCATCTGAATCACCAATGTGATCAAATAAATATGAGTGAATACTCGCCAATTGCTAAAGCAATTTATCTCTCCAAATGTATTCAAAATGTTAATTTTATCAGGGTGCAAGCTGCTAAAATGCAGCTAGTAGATCATTAAATTCAATAGGGAATAGACTTCATATTTAACATAAACAGTCAAGTCATTTTGGCTGCCTGCATCTTGCCACATTTAGAAAGACTCTGTGTAACCATAGGAACGGTTTTGCTTAAGCACTGTTGCTTGTGTAAATCCATTCTGCATTAGGTGAAGGGAAAAAAAGGGGAGGATGGTTTGCATGATTTGTTTCTGTCCATTGCTTCCCAAGTTGCCTCTTTAAAAATCTGAAAGAAAATTAAAAATTGTGATTTTTTTCTTTTCCTTTTGGGGATGGAAGTGTGGATACGGCTGGGAAATAGAATCCTTTTCTTCTAACATTAGTATCATGCAGAATGAAAGGTAATGCAGGAATCTGCTAGAGTTCAGAATCTTTGCCGCTTCATTAGGCATTTTTACAATTTAAAAATGTTTTCTTACTTACATTTTCTTAGTTTTGAGTAATCTTCCCTAATGATGTGATTTAGGAACACATTGTTTTTGCATATAATTTTACCCATGACCTAAAATCCTAAATGAAATATATTCATGTTAAGTGATTCTTTTTGTTCTAGGCTATTTTATGCACTCCAGTCACACAAGTCATATCATGAATTAGGTCAGTCCCGCGGTCCTTTCAGTAGTTTAGAGAAGCTAATTGTTGAGCAAGTGAGAGAAGAGGCCAGTTTGCCACATGGATCACTGAGGAGAGAAGCAGGCTTGGATGAGCTGCCTGGAGGGGGTATTAGGGCAGCCAGAGGGGGGCGAGAAGACAAAATACTGCACTTCCAAACAAATGAGAAACAAGCTCCCTTCTGTGCCTCTCCCTTCTCTGGGAATGTCTTCCAGCATCCTTAACCCACTGATATTTTTCTTATCTTCCAAGTCATTTCAAGTTCACTGGATACAATATACTTTGGCCCCTAGCTTCAGTTAATAATTACTAATTCCTTTTTTAACATGTACGAATTACAGATGGGTCTATGTAAATCATATACTTTTATTCCCAACACTGCAAGTGATTGTTTAGCTAGTTCTGATGGAGTGTTCATCCATCTGCCGCACCCACTGTGTATCTCCCACCTCAGAATGAGAGCAACTGGTGGGCAGGGAATGCTCTTTCTTCTTTTTTTCCTAATGGCCCAGACTGTAGAGCATGAAACTAATTAAGCTGTAAACAAATATTTTAAACTGTAAACACCAATGGCAATAGAAATGGAGTACAAATGCTACTGACAAGCATAGCTTGTTTCATATTTTTTTGTCTAGTTTCGAGGTGAAAGATGGTGTTACAGAGGACCATTATTGAGACTTAAGAGGAACAACGGTGAAAGGAAAAGAAAGAAAATGTTATTGAATTTATAAAATATGGTAGACATTGTGACATCAGTCATAAGAAGATATCTGTGATAGCGTGAACAAATAGTTCCCTAAACCATGTTTGAGACTGTTAGTCTTAATGTAAGTTGATTGGCTTAGAGATGCCTAGGGGATGAGTTAAGCCTGCTTCTGTGTTGGGTGGATCACTGCGTGATCTTGGGGATTATATCTGGTCTCTGGTCTCTTTTCTTCTGTCCTGATTCCTGGTCTCCATGAAGTATCTGTTTCACCATGCCCTTCGACCTTGATGTTTCTCGCTTGGCGCTCCCACAACACAGACTGAAACGTTGAATACGTGAGCTGCATCAAGCCACTCTTGCATAATTGCGGGTGTCAGACAAGAGGAAATCTGACTAATAAATTGTTTGTACTCTAAAAGCCCTAGGACTTACAGTATTATTTTACTCAGGAAAAAGTTCCTTGTACATATGATTAATCAAGCATCATGAGCTAGTGATATAATTTTAGATGATCTGGTGGGTCATCACAAACATATTCATGATATTGTTGCAAGAGACAGAGAGATTTCACAGGAGAGAATGCAGTGCAAGCATGGAGGCATATATTAGAGCCATGTGACTGGAAGGAATGCCAGCAGCCAGAAACTCTGGATGAGTCACAGAAAGATTCTAACCCAGTGTCTCCGGAGCATGTGTGGCCTTGCTGATACATTCATTTCGGTCCACGACATCCATTTTAGAGTTCTGGCTACTTAAACTGTGAGAGAAGAAATTTCTGATTTTTCTACTCAAATTTTACATTCAAATTTCTGGTTTTTGCATACAAATTTCACTTTTGTGGTACTTTGCTCTAGTAGCCATGGGAAACCAATACAACAATTGTGGGAACTCCTGTTTATTAAAGAAGACAAAACCGAATTTAGGCCCAGCTCAGTAATGTAGCCAAACTCACAGAGGATTACTGGCAGAGCTGAGAATGAACCTCAAGTCTGAGCAATTTTGAACGTGTTTAATTTTACACACCCAGTGGGGGTGGGGCACATCACAATCCCAGCCAATTTCTGTCTATTGGCTCACTTTTGGAACTGCTCTGAGAGCTGAGACACAATGACTTGATGGCTCCCTGCGGCAAAATAGAAACAGAGATTTCAATTAGTTGACTGAGTAATTTAGGTAGACCTATAAGCCTCTGTCATAATTAAATCCCAAAGTTGGAAACTATGTAAATAACCTTTTAGAAAATTTTAATTGTAGCTATCAAACCAGTGACCTTGACAATTCTGCTTCCCCAGACCATAGTACTTTATAACTGTCAACAGAGGGATGAAAGGGCTTTTTCCAGCTTTTTCAAGGGTAAATTGTTCACCTATTAAGCACACATCAACATATCAAGACTGCACTCTCTACCAGGGCCTGTTATATATGTCTGGAATACATTACTAAAAAAGAATTCTGCATTACTTTGTTTACTTCTTTTATTTTTTAATTGTGCATGTTTGGAGTACATAATGTTTACATTCCTGAATAGAGTAGGTACATGAAAATAGCTCATCTTAATTTCTTTTTTTCATTCTTTCTTCCCCTTCCTCCCTTCTCCCTCTTTCCCTTGATCTTCTTTCCACAGGAGAAAGATCTAGCTCCTACTTCCTGTTATCTTTTATTTTTGAATTTAATTATAATTTGGGTTTCTTGTGTAAGAGAAATCATGTGACATTTAAGCTTATGTGTCTGATTTATTTCATTTAATAATATGGTCTCAAGGTGCATACATTTTCCTACAAATACGCAAGCTTATCTTTCTTTATGACAATGTAATACTCCAATGTGTGCAAATACCACATTTGCTTTACCCACTCACCTGTTGTTGAACATGTGGGTTGCTTCTAAGGTTAAGTTACTATGAGCTGTGCTACTCTTAACATGGATGTGCATGTATCACTGTATTATGATGTTTTTTACTCTCTTAGGAAGACCTAAAAGGGGAGCAGATGGATCAAATGGAATTTCTATTTTTTTTTTTTTTTGAGGAGTTTCTATACCAGTTTGCTTAGTGGTTATACTGGTTTGCCGGAAAAGACAATCAGACAAAAAACTATGATGTATGTATGATATTTGCTGTTAGATTTCAATCATGCTAAGGAGAAAAACAGTCAAAGGAGATAAAGAATGATAGGGGTCAGTATAGTGGGTGTTAGAGAAAGCAACTAAGGACACCCCTCTGAGAAAGAGATAAGTGTTTAGTACCTGAAGAGGCTATGGGAAATAGCCAGGGATTTCTAGGAAAGCACCCTGGGCAAGTGTACGAGAGGTTTGAAAATGCTGAGAAAAGAAAGGGAGAGAAAGAGCACAAGAGGTCAGAGAGAAAACTGGAGTTGAACTGTAAAGAATCTTGGAAGGCCATTAAGAAGACCTTGGCTTTTCTTCTGAACACAGATGGGAAGCCATTAAAGGACTCTGAGCTGAGGAGACACGGTGTGCCTTTCAAAGGGATCTTTTAGGTATCTTGCAAAGAATAGTCTGAAGTTTACAAAGCAAGTAAGCTACAGTCATTTAGAAGGTCATAATTGTATTTGTTTTGCAGAACAGGCAAATTATCTGATTTCTTTTTAATTTTGAAGTTGTCTTACCATTGAATCCCTTGAAGACATTTATTATCCCATGTATTACATTCTATTTTATTTTGCCCTTTTGGAGTTTCACAATGAAACTCAAAACACGAATGACCTACACAGATAAATGTCTCACTGTAATACTGCATATTTCTATCTCAAGAGAAGGAAAACATAAAATTAATTTTGTTTGAAACTGGTCTTTTCTTACTGTCGCAAATGCTACTCTATGTCACAAAGAACTTTGATTTTGCTTTGTTTAATATTTGCGGAATATTTTTAATATTCTGTGAAACATAATGTTGACTCCATCATTAAACTTTTTAAATTTTAAATAATATTTTTTGTTTATTTATTATTTTTTGAGACAGGGTCTCACTATGTGGTGCAGGCTGGCCTTGAACTTGCTTATGTAGTCTAGGCTGGACTTGAACTCAGTAAGACTCTTGGCTCAGCCTCCTGAGTTTTGGGATTGCAAGCATGCACGACTATGTCCAGTTCTCCGCTTTCATCCTTTACTAAAGACCCCTACACCAAATGGATTTCTAAATGGAATTTCTCTTACATATAGAAAAATGTAGAATTTAGTTACATATTTGCATTATTTTAATAGTTGGTGAGAATTCTGCAAAAATGGATGTAAAACACGAAACAGAAAGTAAAAGAAATCAAGAGTATTGAGGAAAAGGGAATAGAAAAAAGAAGTAAAAAAAGTGAAAAAAAGGAGACAAGAGGACAGAAGCATAGTCATTTTTCAGACTGCATTGCAGATTATAAAAATTTCAGACGTTCAATTTCCTTCTGATGTAATATTGACACTTACTGCGTGCACATCATTGGAGGTTTAAATCATCTGTAGATTACTGATAAAATGTAACAAAATTTAAATGCTATATAAATAGTAGTTACAGTGCGTTGTGGTAATAATTCTAAGAAACAGTGTATTTACCTGTTAAGTACAGGTACAATTTTCTTAGCAGTGTTGGAGATCAAACCTAGGGCCTCAACATGCTAGGAAAGCACTCTACCATTAAAAATTGCAAAAACGTAAAAACAAACAAACAGAAAACCCATTCTATTCATGGCTGACTGAACTAGTGAAAGGTTGACTGAATTCCAAAATCCAAGTGCCATAGTTATATCTAAGTGATATATGTTTATAACTTAAGATAAATCTAATTATGTGGTTTTTATTTTATGAACTCCATAACTTTTACCTGATGACAGCTTCTTCTATTGCAGATACAGTATAGCATCCAGAAATTCTAACCAATCTTCGCTTGTAAAATGTGCACAGTCTTCCCACTACTAATGACAGGACCATTGCAGAGAGTTTCAGAATTGAGATTGGTGATACATATTTGAAAACCAAGATGACAATGGATTCTATGCTCATACCAAGTACATTTATATTAGGACTTCAAAATATTCCCAATTCACTTTAATCCCACTTCCTTGCTCTAAATAATGTAAAATATCACAAATATCAGTCTTGGAGCAGAGATTCTCACTTAAAAGGGAAACATGACAAGTTATTTCATGGACAAATACCATAATGAGGGATTCTTCAAATTCCATTAACAGTGCACCTTTAAACCAAGTCAGTCTGATGTCACATTTGAGAACCAGCTCTGAATCTTTCATCTTTCATCTGTATCAGATTTTACAACTTTGGAAATGCTTCTGTGAATAAAGATCCCAAAATGTCTTCACAGTGAAACAAGGTCTTATTTTTTTCTTATATTATTTAGAGAGGGGAAATTTTTAAAATCCACAACTGTTTACAGTTTTAGATCCTCTTTTCCTTCCTGCATATTAAACAAAATACTAGCCGTGTTGAGAATTTTTCCCTGAGATTTTTCTTTCATATTTTCCTGACAGCATGGCTATCACTGTTTCCTACATTTTGCCTTCACTTTTTATGAATACTTACTGTGTTTACTCCAAGACGCCAGGAAAAAAAAATACAAAGAACAAATGTTTTAAAAAAATAGTGAGTTGATTTAGTAAACACTTCCAAGATGTGTGAGCTGCTAATAACAATAGCACTGAGATCTCCAAGTGTGTTCTGTAGTTTTTCAGATGCTGTGGAAAGGAGTTGCTTTGCAGGGAGCAGAAAGGTAGTCATAGTGTCAGCACCGAGGACTTCTGCTTCTGAAACGGACTTTAAATTTGGAAAATAACTTGATCCTTTTGATTCTTCATTTGTTTTTTTTTTTTCATGGATATGAATGTTTTGATTTGAGTAAAATGTTAAATACGTGAAACCTTGAAGAGACAGCTACACAAAGATTCTGTCATTACTATTAAAATACCTCAGAATAACAATGAGAAAAATGACAAAATGTTAAATATTTTACTAAGCATCTGGCTACTGTAAATAATGCAATTCTCACAAAGATTAATGGCATAATCCCTCAAACACAATGTTGAGAGCAAATTCTGGCTTTCCAGTATCCTAGCTTTGTGACTGAGTAAATCATTTAACGTGACAGTATTGCAGCTTATCTGTGAAATCAAAGTATTAGTATCTACTGTAAGAAGTTACTAAAATAGTGAGGAATGGGTTATTGACGCTATAAAACAGGGGAATTTATATAAAGTGCTATGAGTAAAATAATAAGGCACAGAATTAACATTCGAAAGCATAAAGTATTGCTTTTCCTAAGTATAGGGAAATACAGCTAAACATATAACTTCTTTGGTGTTAAGAATTATGAGCTTACAATTATAAATATAATTCAATTAAGGGAAGAATTTTTCAACAAAGGGTACTGGAATAATTGAATACACACACACACACACACACACACACACACACACAAAGGAAAGTTGATTATATCAATCTCAACAAAATTTAAAAGCATTTGAACTCCCAAATATTCTGGTTGCCTACTGGAATAAATATTTTTAAATCACACTGACAAATTTTGTTTTATAAATGTTGTATATTAGGGTATATTTTATTTATATATTAAATTATATAAAGAATTCTCCAAAAAACAGTAAGAGTAACCCAATTAAAAAGCAGACATAGGACATTCACAAACGTTTAACTAAGGAAAATAAACTCCTGACATTCATAGAAGCTGAAAATATGTTCAATACCACGAGCCAATAGAGAAACGCAAAATAGAATCTTAATGAATCAGCACTATGCACTAATTAGACTAAAATAACAGAAATAAGGACAGCACTGGGTGCTGGTATATGCATATATGGAGAAAAGGGATCTTTCATTCATAACTGCTGAATATAATATGCTGCAACTGCCCTGGAGAAGTTTGGCAGTTTCTCATAAAAGTAAATGCACAGTTATCATTTGAAAAAAATTGCATTTCTTGGCATTTATCCTAAAGAAATGAAAATGTATTTTTCATCTAAAAGCCTATCAGTGAATGTTCCTAAATCTTTTTTTTTTCATAATAATCAAGAACTGTAAACAACTCAGGTTTCCTTCAGTGACTAAAAAGTTAAATATCTATAACACAGAATACTACTTGGCAAACAAAAATAAAAAATTGGTGGGTACATAAACTTTGATGAGTCTTCAGGGAATTATGCTGGGTGAAAATATGTGTATCAACAGACCAGTTATTCTATGTTTTAACTTGTGAAATATTTTTGAATGTACACAAGTTTAGAAATTGAGAACAAAATTGGTCATCACCTGCAGTCAAAGACAGAAAAGGACAAAGCTTAGAATGACTTTACATATGCAAGAATGCTTCTTTTTTATTTTTAAGAAACAATGTTTTAAAATAGAAATGATTTGATTATTACTTTTGGATTGATAATTCATGAAACTCTGGTTACCCTAATCATCTGTTTAGCTGATAGAATTCCTTTAGTTTCCTTAGTTTTGGAGAGAACACACCACTGAAATGCTTGGATGGTCACTTTAAGCTGTTTTGGCTGTTTTTCCTTTAATGGTGATTGAAAGAGTTTTCTGCACGGTGAGAAGACAGAATATAAAGTAAAGTGACCTTTATTTTAAGAATGCGGAGAGAGAACCCATGATCTCCAGGGTCTGGCTTTTTCTTTGCCGGACACGTGGTGTGGGGGCATACAGGTAGCTTAAGTTTGGGATGGAGCCTAAGGGGCATTACTGATGCACAGATAGCCCATTAGAATTCATTTCATGCCACAGGTAAATTGCTTAGTCGGGGGGAAAGGTGACCTTTCACCTCCCAGCACTGCAGCGTTCCCTTTAGGGCAAAATCCTTTCATTGATGGAGAATATTTTGTTGCCAACTTCATTGAGAAAATTTTCGTTTTGGTGGAAAACATTCATTGATGAGCAAACATATGCCTTAACTTTTTGGTTTTCTACCAAAATTCCTTTTTTTTTCCTCCCCAAAGTCTTAGTGAATTAGTTCTTATTTCAAAAGGAAAATAACTGGATCTAAAGCCAACCTTATGGGTAAGAATTCATCATTATAAGGTAGAATACGGTGGCATTAACTGTATTACCACTGGGGTACATGAAACTCAGGGACCAACTGGTTAGGAACTCATCTTTACTGTTTGTACTCAGTCTAAATGCTTCTTTCTTAGGTGAAGGCTGAGACAGTTAGTTCCAAGAAGTCAGACATTAATTTCATATCATTTCTTTAGGCTCTAATAAAATTCACTTAACCCATCTTTGAAACCGTGTCAGTCTCTCAAATGCAATTGACTTTCACCCATTAGAAGAAAACTTGCTTGGATATTTTTATGAGAGAAAAATTTATGCATGTAAACATTTTTGCAATTTGTATGCAAAAGCTCTTTTCTGCTTGTCAAAGTTATTTGCCTCTGCTTCCTTAAAAAACAAATCAATAAGCACTGTAAAATCTTCTGCCCTGCTTTCTTGACTTTATTGGTGACAGTTGGTTACAATACAGCACAGAAATGGCCCGAGGTGTCACATTGCCTTGGAAGACAGCATCACAATGAGCAGTTATGATCTGGCTGGAAAGAACTGTTGTGGTTTCAAGGTCGGTGTTTTTTAAAGTAGGAGATGGTTTATTTTTCCCCTTAAGCTAAGAGCTAAAAATGGAACAGGGGACTGATTTATAACAATATAGAAGGCTAGTCTAGGAAATGCTTCTTTTAATGGATGTAACTAAAGAGTAGCCTTTTTCTCATGCCATCAGCATGGCCTTAAATTAGCATGACCTTCCCTGGTTGCCTGTAACTTTCATAAACTGGATACAAGAACCAGTGAAGTGTGTGATCTTTAGTATCAGCAGGATGCTGGTTAAGGACCTATTTGAAAGCAAAATGTAACAATAAAAGAGTATGAAAGTACTTTGTAGACTGTCAGGTGTTATATACATAAAAATTGCTTTTGTGATAAGTCAAATAAAAGAAACACTAAATCTAGGTTGAACAAAATTCTCTATGTTTTCTCTAATGGAAAATGAGTATTTGGAAATGGAAACTTTTTTCATATTTTTATTTTTATTAATACATGTTTGCAGTACATAAGGATCACATTCATCATAGACAGTTGATGAATGTACATAGAACATCTTAATTTTTTTACTTCCTCTCCTCTCCTCCCTCCCTACTCACTCAATCTCTTGGTCCCCTTCCCATCTGTAAAAGATCTACATCCTGAAAATAAAGACTTTTTACAATACCATCACCTGTTTGATTTCCCTTGAGAAAAGCCACTTTAGTTTCCAGATTTGCATTCAGTTTAGGGGTGTTCAATATACAAATGATGTTTATTGAATGACTACTTGAATTTATTCTGGCAGATGAGAAGGGTGTTGGATTGAGCCATTGTCCTGGGCCCAACTTGTGTTCTATGGTACTTCTCCACCCTACTGCGATGAATTTGAATAGACTCAGGTGAAGAGCTCTCCTCTGGAAACTAGGGGACAGATAACTCACCTATGTGAACACCTGGCCAGAGCTCAAGTTATTTCACACTAATGATCAGTTAACATGGTGTTTGCTCCTTCCTTTCATTTCTTTGGCACTTTAAAGCAGCACACAGAAACACACACACACACACAATCACACAGTAGAGGCAGATCATTCTAAGTAGAATTGAACTCAGTTTCCTAATCTCTTTGCCACCTGTCACAGTGCTTGGGTAAACCTACAAATAAGATATATACATTGTCTTCCCAAAAGACCATCTGGGATTACTAGGAAATAATCAGGCACAGAGATGAGGAGAAAATACATTAAATCCAAGGGGAACATCATGAGACACAGTGCTTAACACTTACTTTGGTAAGGAACAAAGTTCTGAAAATGTTTATGTAAGGAAGATAACATTTGACTTAGCCTGGAAAAGGTCAAATAGTGAGACGCTCAGAGGACAATCATTTATCTTTGAAGAATACTCATCCCTCTAATCCCCTCCTTTTCTTATGGGAACAGAAGGGATTCTTGAAGATGAATCTCAGCTTCACTGAATTCCAGAAGTGGTAAATTATGTTAATGCAAGATATTAAACTATTACCCTGAGATATCCTAGTAACAAATTTTAGATTTCTCTTGCTCCATTATATTTTGAAGAAAAACAAATATACCATGATGAAAAGCATGGCATTTAGCATCAGATAAATTTGAGTTCAAGTGTCAGCTCTGTTACTTGAGCAATTTATTTAACCTTATTTAAACCCAAGCTTCCTTTTCATTAACATGAGGATTATAATGGTATTTAACTCATTAGAATTTTCTTGGGATTCAGAGGCATGGTGTACGGAAAGGGGCTTAACCTAATGCATTGCTCTCAGCAAGCACCTAATAACCGTAGCTATTGTCATTGCAAGGAGCTCCTCCCTCCACTACTACCGTTCCTCATCCATGCATCCTCCATTGTGCAAGAAAACACAAATTATCTGCAGTAAGATAAATAGTTAATCCTAAAATATGGATTTGGTTTAAGAATGTCATTAAGAGAAAAAGATAATTTAACTGTATCTGAAGACTCCATGAATGTAACAGTACTGTAACTTAAATTATGTGCACAGTGCCTCCCAGGCTTTCAGAAGAAAACCCAGTGTGTCTGCTACATGTTCCCAGCAACATGATTGCAGTGTGTGTGGATTTACTGGGCCTCACATAGCACCGGCCATCTGGGATTACTGAGGAAATCATCAGACTTGGGAGCTTCACTTTTCAGACTTTAACAATGTACGTAAGAGCTTGGATTCTCCACTAGAAATCTGACTCACTGTATTGCCGGGCTATTAGCTATCAACTTTCATTGTGAAATATAAATTCTTCTGCTCTCTTGGCTGGCCCACTGATCTGGTCATAACACATTCTGTGTAAATGGAAAAGTACAAAGTGAAAAGATGGAAATTTAGATTTAGAAGAACTAACAGCACAACTATGATTTCTGCATGCAAATGCGTTCCTTTTACCAAACATGGTTGTTTCGATTTAATCTAATGTGCTAATTTTGAATATCATGTTTAATTAGTTATATATGGTCCTTTTATTATACTTTTTCTATTTTAAAACTTTTTTGAAATTTCTTTTTACTTGCTACTCCAATTTATTTTCCTTTTTTATTAATATTTTTCTTATTTTAATTATGCCTTGGGGGCTGATAAAGAAATGAAGGAGGATAACAACATTTAAAGGATATTATACTAGGTTTCAGCTTAGCTTTAATAAGAAATAAGCAAGGAGATTCGGTTTAGGGTTCACATATGCATTATTTCCAAAAAGCAAAAACAAAACTACAGGTCATGAATTTTACTATGTAGGTAGTAAGGAGAGAGAAAAATGAAATGATGCACTTCCTGTCTCACTAGAATGATCATCACTGACGACACTTATGATTTCCTGTTCCTTTCTATGAAAACACACTAGGGTTTGGCCTTGGTCCTAATGTTAATGGGGTTGCCCACTGTTTCCTGCATAGCAGGGTTTGCTGAGGAATAATGTGACAATGTGTTATCCACTCCTGCCAATCCTCTCTCAGAAAAACAACAATTAAATGTGGTGAATAATATCACATTGAAATCAAGGCAAATAATATTTTAGAATTGCATTATATTTGATTAAGTTAATAGTATTTGTAGATGCAAATATCAATGCATTGCCTTACAATATTCTCTATTTTGTAACACTTTTCTTTCACTTTTGAATATACTGAAAGAAACTAACATTTTTTGAAAGAAAATGAAAGAAACTAACATTTCTTTTGAAAGAAACTAACGTTTCTTTCACTTTTTTGATTTTTTTATAGGCCAGAGGTTCTTCTGTAGTTTCAGTTGTTTATAGCAGTCTTATATATCTTCTGTTTTCTCTCTCAAAAGTGTTTAATAATAGCATCATGGGATGGGCCATCATTCTGTATGTCTGTTTTAAAATCCCCCTACAACATACTAATTCCTACATACAGGTGGATATTGCAGAATCATCTTACCTCCTGTTAAAAGTAAAGTGTTTTTATTTCCCAGAGGCTGGATTGCCATCATATTTTTAAACAATTCTCTCTCTTAAAATTCAAAAAGCTCTGATGCTGGAAGGATACCAAAGCTGTAGGAGAAGCTGTGTTCCTTTCCAGGCTCCTTTGTGTTATACACAGTGAGCGAGGTGTCCTACATTTCTCCATCAGTCTCTACTCACTGCCCCATTTCTTTTTTAATGTCACCCATTTATCTGACTCCTATTTTTAAAATTCATCTCATAGATCATTCTAAGAACTTTCTAAACAAAACAAAAGGAAATCTGACCAAATCCCTTACTTTGAATTCTCTTGTATACAATTCTTAGTTATAGACTTTACTTATGTGTTTAGAAAAGAGTCTGCTTCATCTTCTGCCTGGATGCAGTGATGTTCACACTTGTGATTGGTGTGTTATTACAGAGCTCTCAAACCCACAGTTTCAACAAAGTGGTGTCAGCACAGGTCTACTGCGCATTTGAAATCACTAACAACCAGTATGTAAGGGCATCCTGTCACTCTTTAAAAAGATGCTCCTAAATTCCCTAGCACTAGTTTTATTATAAAACATCAGTAGTGGCCATGAGTTGTTTGGAAGATGATTAAGTTCTAAGATTTTGAAAGTCCAAGAATAACTGTTCTGGATGGACTAGCTGTAGACAAGAGAAAATGTGTGTGCCTTGGAAAATAAAAAGAGAAAACACTGCCTCTCTGTTTAGCCAGAGTTAGGATAATTCCTTTAAAGCTATACAACATTTTAAGCAAGGTTGCCCTTGAGGAATGTTAATCTCACCCCTTCTCCAAAACTCATGCTTTTTTTTTTTCCTATCACATAAAGAGGACTGAGAAAAACAACTGTTGACCCTTGTATGTACTGCCAGTACATAGGCTCTATAGAGAGAGAGAGAGAGAGAGAGACTACAGGCCGTATATATCTTTTTATAATCTATCTGCTTCATGACTCTGTCCTACCATAGTCCCCATTATTTGTTGCAAAATACCTTCCATAAATACTCATGTAGGAGCTTATAAATCCAATTGGCTTGCAATGAAGAAGGAATATTTGAGACCTCTTCAGTTCCTTCTGATGGGTAGATAGGAATATATAGGTAAATATAGGCAGACACATAAAAATCACTTTATTTCCATAATTTCTACTGATTGAGTCCCTACAAAGCTCCTGTTATCTGAGGATCTTTGAGGATAGTTCTAGTATTTCAAGTAAATTTTCCATTATCTGCTTCCAAGAAGTAAAGTCAGCATACTTCAGTATCAAACATCCCCACTGACCAAGTTCTCTTACCTAATGTGCTCTGTCCCTGCATGTCTTGGTTAATTTTCTCTCATTGCTGAGACAAAATACCTGTCACCCAAAGTTAAGGAAGGAAAGGTTTATTTAGCTCATTTAGGTTTATTTAGCTGGAGGTTTGGGTCGAGAATCAGTTAACTTCAGGCAATGTGGCGCGTGCCAGAAGGCAACAGTTCATGGTACAAGAAACAAAAGCAAAAGGGGAGGAGCATGGAGAGAAGACTTTTTCTGTCCCTTACATTGTATGTAGGCCACGCCCACTTGTGTGTAGCACTCATACCATGACCCCAGCATGGGACCCTGAGTCATTCACAAACTCTGGAAACCCACCTTCATGACTGCATGTGATTCTGAGGGAAAGTGCAGACTCAAATTGTAACACTGCACATGTCTTTAGTGTCATGTTGAATACATAGAAGATTACTCAATCCTTGCATGTAAAGTGTACTGCTAACTCTCTTATTATTATGCTGTTTCCATTTTAAAGTGACAGCTGCTCCTAATTACAATACTTTTGAAGGAGACTATATAAGGTGAGGATTACTGCTGCTCAAGAAAGATGGGTGCAAAGTTAAAACCATACATAGTTTCTAGTAAGGTGTTTTCTGCTTTGTGCTTCAACTTCTGAAAGTCTTCTATTGTGTTTTACCTGATATTTTCATTTTAGTAGAAGAAACAAGTAAACATCTGTAGCTGTGGATTAGTTGTTTTCTATTTAACATCCCAACATGTACAAATAATGTATGCTACTAAGCTATACTTTAAATTTCTCCTCAAGCAGCAGAATGTATCTGATTTCTTCTTCAGTACTGGAGAATGAAAGCAGGACCTTTGTGCTGAGTTAAACTCCAGCCTTTCCTATTTTTTTTTTCAAATTTGAGACACAGTATTGCTAAGTTACTAAATTGTCTATGGGCTAGAACTTTCTATTCTCCTGCCTCAATCTCCCAGAGTGCTGGGATTGTAGGCATTCACCATCACTCTTTGCTGCATCTAATTTTTGTACTTTCTTCCTCCTCTCCCTCACATTTATAAAAGGAATTACAAATACTGTATTACAATAAACTTAGTGGTCTTTGCAGTGCTTATTGTTTTAAGATGGAAAAAATGATACGACTTGCCTCCCTTCACTGATAAACACTGTAATGTATTTTCTGCAGCCTTAGCAAATCTCCTGGATTCTTTACCAGAGCAGTTACATCAAACAGAGAAACATCAAGTGAGACCAGGAAGCGTTCCAAAAGAGCTGGCTTTGTGTATGTCGCTCCGGCTCACTATTCACTTAATATATCCTTCAAAATGATGAGAAACTTCTATCAGTACTGAAGAAATAAGAAAGAGCAAGAATAATTTTTAATGTTGTAGAATAATAATATTTTCAAGAACTATGGTGTGGGGACCATTCCATTAAACAAATACATTTTAAAAACTTGCATGATTAATTTACATGATTACATGATTAATTTTAAAAATTCAGTTCTTGGACATTCTCTCAGATCTAATGAATCCCAACCTCTGAGAGTAGTCTCCTAAAGTAATATTTTGGCAAAACTTTTGGATTAAACCATAAAGAAAACAATGTTTATTGTAGGTATGGTCAGTGGATGATACCATGTTTATTGAATAAGACTGGATATAGCAATTATATTAGTGTTAATAGTTATTAATAAACAATAACTTTTCAAATAATGTTAATTATGAGTCATTAAAAGATCATTGGATAGTGTTAGTGGAAAAAAGTTGTTCTGTACAGTGCTTCTCAAACTTTACTGGGTATAAAATATTAAAATTAAGATACTCATTTCTTTCTTCTTAAGTGTGGCTTACGATTCTGCATTTCTTTTTTTCCAATTTGTTTTTTGATCAGCATATAATATTTGTACATCTACTGTGCGGTACAGTGTCTTAAGTATGGCACATTTAATTCATGAAGTGTTGGTGATTGTTACAGTATTAACATATCTGTCACCTTAAACTTTTATCATTTCTTTTTGATGACTCCATTTAATACCTTGTCTTCCAACCTTTCTTGAGACATAATATTCTTAATATTATTCACCCTGCATTTGCCTTCTATCAAATAATCACTTTGTACCCATTGATCGACCTCTTCCCTGCTAAACCTGAAGCCTCTGGTAATCACCACTCTGCTTTCAACTCCTATAAAGATCAATTTCTTAAGATTCTATATGCATGATATTTTATACTACTTGTGTTTCTGTGTCTGATTTACATCACTCAATACATTGTCCTCCAGGTCTTTCCATGTTGGATTTCATGGATTTCAAATGACGGATTTCAGGCTTTTTATGGCCAAATAATATACCACTGGGTATATAACCCAATTGCGGTTTATCCATTAATTTGTTAATGGCATTTAGGCTGCTTCCATATTCAGGCTGTTGTCCATAGTGCTTAGTGCTGCAATAAAAAAGGGAGTACCTTTGTCTTTTTAACATGTTGATTTATTTCCTTGGGTAATAGCTGAATCACACAGTGGTTCTATTTTTAGCTTTTTGAGGAACTTCCACACTGTTCTCTATAACAGTTGCACCACTGAGACTCTGCACATCTAATAAGCTCCAACAAGAGCAATTGGCCTGGGAATAACAATTTAAGTAACAAGAATTAGTACTTTAAAATGTACCCTGAAAACCTGTTACTGAGTAACTGCTTCAAATATACATGTTACTATCAAAATCCAAAATTTTAGCAGAGACCCAAAAAGTTATTTTTTCAGTTTCAGACTCAGGCAATATAAATACCTTTGGAACTGGTCCCTTAATCTACAAAGTACTGTTTAACTTTCTACCTGCAGTGATCCTGGATCAGAGCTATAGATATGAGCCATTTTTCCTTGTGGAAGAAAGGGAAGCTGTTTGAAAAATCTTTATTTTATGAAGATGAAAATAGAGCATGCATATAAAATAATACAGAAAGAATACAACTCCAGAAAGAAAAGCTGGAAACCAGAAACTGATGGCTTGACCAACATAACCTAAATTATCTACTGAGGAATTAAACTTACATGAGTGCTACAATGCTAAGAATTTGCACAAGGTTTAAAATGTACTCTTCAAGCAGCTTCATGAACAAAGTACATGTTCACTCATTTTACTGATTATGAAAAAAGGCGCAGAGGTGTTTTTCCAAAATCACATAAATTAATATTGGCAGATGTAAGGCATGTGTGCTGTGGCGGGCTGTTTGCATCAATGGAAATTCTAAAAGGTTCACTATTCCTGATGTAGATGTTAATGGCAAAACCAGGACCACCATATCTCTATCTCACAAGCCTTTAATTTTTATGTTCTATCAAACCGCACCAAAAATAGAACAAAACCTCAATATTCTCAAAACTTCCTTTTAATAAGGTCAACATTCTCCATGGAGATCATCAAGATCATCATTGCCTCCCATGACCTGATGCAGAGAGTGTGTAGAAAAATCTCACTGATTATAATGAACAGTGGCCTCAGTTAATAGATATACAGCATACTGTGCTCTTAAATTTTCACAGGACAGAAAGGAGGTGATTAGGGAAGAAAAACATTTTGTTGGGGAGGTGAGTAGACACAACGGGGGCATGATAATAAACAAAAATTTAAGAAACATTGACAGTGAAGTTCAATCTTGGAAGAAAGAGGCCTTCTTTCAGACTCTTCAGAGAAAGTAGAGAAGGCCACAGGTTCTAGCATCTAGGAGTTATCCATCACTAGTCAGGGAAAAAGTGACTCACAGAGTGGTAGATGACTCTGTATTGAGGTAACCATGTTACTCGTTCATACAGCCTAAATGGTGAATATGGAACTCTGCCTTCAACAAGCTACTTATTCAGAGAAGGAAAATGTAAAGAAGGAAACAAGGAAGAAAAAGAAGCAGAAAGCAAGGAAGAAAGAATCAACAACATCCTTCCTTCATAGGCACTACTTACCCTCTACCATCAAAGCATTGCCTATAGTTCTCATTTGGTGCCTGCGTGAGCCACGTACCTACCCAAAACAATGCCAAATATCATCCTTTAATTCAGTGCTTCGTGAGAAAATAAAGAGAATGAATGAGTTGGTAAGAACTGAACCCTCAGTGTAGAGTGAAAATTATATGCAGATTTGGAAAGTTTTAGTGACATATTCATTGGGGTGGATGATCGTGGATGGAAGAGTAGGTGATCTCTTGATTCTGAGATGTTTTCTGACAGAGAATTCTGCCATATAAAAGAGAAACTTGGCCATGTTCGTGTGGTCCACTCACAGTACCCACACTTTTTAAAAGGGAGACTAGTATAGGACGTCATCTGTCTCTTAGCTTAGTCTCCCAATGAGGATATTTTTAAAAACCCACAACAACAATAAAACATATTCTGAGTCAAGAAAGCTTGTCTGGTGAGGGAAATTTACAAGTCAAACAGACAGGGCTATTTTCCTTATAAACTGCAAAGCTAGGGGGCCACGCTGTCTTAGGACTCATCTGCAGGAGCGCAGCCCACAGGGCAGAGAAGCTTTCAGCAGAACATGCAGACTGATTGCACTGCTCCAGAGGAACTGACGCAGGCGCAGAACAGGGCTTCTTTGGCAAAGGGGAAACTAACTTCAGAACACGGCACTGGCACAGCCGTAATGGCAGATGCTATGCAAATGGTTTGTAAGGTAAAGGTAGAAGCAGTGGCCAGGCCCTTTCAAAGAGATTCAAAGGCAACTGACATCCTGGAAAAGGCAGAGCTGGCCAGCCAGAAATGGAAGAATGTGTAACTTGAGAAATAGGTCTGTGAGACCACTGAACAAGGCAACTTCTGACACTTCCACAAGAAAAATGGGGAGACTCAGTGGGAAGCTGGAGGTGAGACAGGACTGAAAATAGACGTCTACACTATAAATGTGATGTTATTTTTTTTTTCACCCCTCTTGATGAACTGCTCAAGTCGTGGGCAAAGTGAGTCATACATCATTAAAAAGATACAAGGAACATCGAATATGCTTCAGATGCAAATTTCTCATCTCTTCTTTGGGGTTACAATCTGAGGTAGGATAAAACATCTCACTCTCTATCTCTGTTCTCCACCTTCTTGAGCACTTAGCTGTTTACCTCCTGTTCAAACTCCTCTGTTTCCCTTACTCTCTGAGCTCGACTCCTTCCTAAATGAACCTAAAACTTCTCATTTGCAAAAGAGATAAAAGAAAAAATACAAAAGTGTTGATAATATTGTGTTGATAATATTTTCTTTATTCCATCCCACCCTCCCAGCTTTGAAAAATAGGGCACATCTTTTTCTAGTTTTGCCATTATTTATATTTGCTTTGATGACTGGGATTAGAAAAGAAAAAGAATAAAGTACAGCTGAGAACACTAAACACCCTGCCTTTCCTGTGATTAAATAGAGGAGGAGAACATAAATATATGAAAAATGAGTGAGGGGAACAGAAAGAAAAAGAGATCATGAGAGATGTTTAGAAGCTACTGTGAGGAGTTTGTCTTTAAGAGAAAGATAACTTCAAAAGAATTTGGAGGAAGCCTTATTATGTAGAATAAAATGTTCTTTCTGCTCTCATTTTAAGAGAGCTTATTTTGTTTCCTTGATATTTTGGAGGTGTATTTTTGTTTCCTTTGTATTCATCATCACACTCAGTCTGTTAGCAAGGCATCTTTTTTGATGCTAGAGAGAAAATGATGAACAAAGCAGATGAAGTCTCAGCTCTTATGTAATTTGAATTTTAGTACAGGATACAGAAGTAAAAATAAATGAACAATAGAGCATGGTGCTGGCATAATGATAGACATATACATCAAGGAAACAGAATGAGGAGCCCAGAAATAGACTCACATCCATACTCTGAATAGGTTTCAGTAAAGGTGCCAAAGAATTCAATGGAAAAAGGAAAAATGTTTTCAAAAATCATGATAGAAAATCTTAATACTCATGGAAAAGCATGAATCTTGATATTTCTGGAGTGATGAAAACACTGCACCTTTTGCTTGAGGGTACAGTCAGTCAGATGTAGTTGTCCAATTTCATGAAGCTTTATATGTCTTATAAAATGTGAATTTGAGTTTATGTAAATTACATTTCAATAAAGTTGATGCACATAAACAGCCAGGTGATTGTAGATAGTATTTTAGCTATGAGGGAATTAAACAAGATCACAAAACAGAGAATGAAAGCAGTGGTAATCTAACTGACATTAGACAATGTTATGGCTTGTATCTAGATGTCCCCATGAAGCCTCATGAGCTCGTAGGTGGGGCTTTTCTGATGTGGCTGGATGTAGCATGTGTGATGATGGGATTAGGGATGTAGTGCTGAGGTTTCTTTGTGGTGCAATGTTAAGATCAAGGGTGCCCCATCTTGAATAGAATATAAGGGACAGAATGAGGACTCTCCTTGGCATTTGTCACTACCTACTTCTTTGCTACTAGACATGAACTGTTTCTCCTCCATGATGCCTTCTGTCACGTCACCTCGCCCTGAAGCCAACTAACTATAAACCAAAACCTCTTCAAACTGTGAGCTAAAGAAACCTTTCCACATTTAATTTCAGGGTTTGTATTTTGTCTCAGCAATGAAAAAAGATAACAAAGATAGATGACATAGTCAAAGAAGACCCAGAGTCAAAACCTTAGTGGAAACAATCAGCCAGCTGGGCCAAGACATTTGCCAGCTGCATTGCCGAAACAAAACGTCTGATAAACCCAGCTTCCAGCAGGGGATGGTTTATTTGGCGAAGGTTCCAGAGATTTTGGTCCATGGTCAGTGGGCTACATTATGTGCGTCTCAGACAAGGCAGAAGACATAGACCAGACAGGATCATCGTATTTATTTCTTGATCTCTTGGGAGTGCAATGATACAGTGTGTAGAAACAAAGAAAATTTGGGGAAGAATGGTTGGAAAGAGTGTAAACTAAGCAGATATGTAGACATATGGGTTGAAATTTCAGAGAATTTGGGACTGGGTGTATAAATGTCACAGTCACGCAGATGGCATGTGAAGCTGTGAGACTTAAAGAATCTCTCACACAGAAGTGAAGAGGACTAATATTGAAGCAGAATAATGAGTCCCCTGAGATTTTTATGCCTAATCTATAGACCCTACAAATATGTTAGCTATTAGGACAAAAGGAGATAGAAGTTGTGATTAAATTAAAACTTTCAAGATGGGGAGATTTTCTGTGACTATCCAGGCAGCCCAATCTGATCATATGAGGCCTACATATCGGAAAACCTTTTGTGGCTGTAGTTTGAAAATGTAACTAAAAAAGGAGGTGCAGAGAGAGAGAGAGAGAGTGAGAGAGAGAGAGAGAGAGAGAGAGAGAGAGAGAGAGAGAGAGAGATTCAGTATTTCTGGCTCTGAATATCTTCAAAGGGGAAAAAACACAAATTTCTAGAAGCTGGAAAATACAAGAAATTTTTTTCTAGAGTTTCCATAAAGAATACTCACAGCCTTAATGAACCCTTGATATTGACCTATGTCAGACTTCTGATCTCTAGAATTATAAAATGTTAAAGTTATGTTACCTTAAACTACTAATCCTGCTGTAATTTTTATGGCAGCAATAACGAACACTAGGATAGTGAAGGATTCAGCTCTGGGTCTTTTTGACATTCAGAGGCCAACCCAAGGAAAGATCAGCTGAGAAACCGGAAGTGACCAACTAATATGCGAATAGGAATGACTTACGTTCTTATGAGATGAATAAAGTGAGAGCAGAAACATGGCCACATGGGAGTCATTGGTGGCTCTAATTATTTCAGTTTCCATTTAAGTAAGGAAAGAAGCTTCCTTGAGCAAATAATTGTGCATGAGAAGTGAAAACACGTGGGATGATGACCAACAGCTCTCAGCATGCACAGGGAACTGGAGTCAATATTCATAGCTAGGTCAAGCAGAGAGATGTCAAACTCTGTATACAGAAGCAGCTGATAGAAGAGACGGTGGCTCTTGCTGTGGGCATGTTGCGTGAAGGTGTCTGAGGGTGGACGCAGCCACTTCAGGACTCAGAGAGATTTTGGAAGCACAGGAAATGTAACTTTTAGTTTAAGCCGTGGGTAAGTGGATAAGGTCAATAAGAGAGACTCAGAAATAAAGAGTAGAAAAGCAGTGCTTCAAATAAACATAGTAGCAAACCTGGATAAAAGTTTATGATGCAGAGAGAAGGGAAGGCTTTGTTTTCCTTGATTATCCAGGTGGGCTCAGTCTAGCCGCATGAGTCTCTCTCTAGAGTTATTTTAAAAGCACACCTCAGAGATCTGAGATTAAGAGCACGTAATATATCACAAACGTGGTGCTGAGGCAAGATGAAGTAGCTCGAGCTATCAGTCAAGCTGCTGGGAGCCTTATTTTGCCAAAGACAGAACAAGGAAACATTCCTGCCATGCTCTGCTGATGTTCTCACTGTTAGAGGGTGATAAAGTCAGCAAGAAGAGGAAATGCTCTTGGCTTCTGGTTCAGCTGAACAACAGGATCTGCTGGAAGCAGTATAAATGATGAAAACTTGGGGAGAAAACAATTATGTCATCTTTGAGTTTGTAACAATTTAAGCAGAAAGATAATACTGTGTCCTTACTAAAGAGATGCTCCTGAAGCTCACCTTCCCCGGTTCACATTCTATGGCTGAACTTACCTCAGTGTCCCCGGCTTGGTCAACCACTCTGTGACTCAGTTTCTTCTTCTAAAAATAGCAATGATAGTAGTAATGAATCCTTTAGATAATTCTGAGGATCAAATATATTACTACTTGCAAAACATTTTGGAGAGTGATTAGCACAATACAATTATTCAATAAATAAAAGCTAAACAGTAATAATGATTGTTATATCATTTGACATATACTTTAAATACAAGAAAAACTATTTTAAAAATATAGTTTTTAAAAGGGTACAGTCTCAGAAGGACAGAGAATGGATAATGAAGTTTTCCTAGTAACCCTTCCTTTCACTGAATGTCAGAGTATATTCACCTATAACAGCTCCAGTTCATCTGTCCCTGGGATCAGTGTTGGCACAGTCATTTGAAATAGTTAAAAAAAAAAAAAGAAAAAAAGAAAGAAAGCAAAATCTAGATGATTTGAAATCATCTCTTTGAGAAGGATAAAGGTTAAAATGAGGTAATACAACTAAGTTAGCATATTTCAGATGTGGCCAGGGAAGAGACAGGAAAGAAATCTAAAAATGAAACCAGTAGACTTGAGCAGAAAAGGATAAAACAAGGTGAGGCAGAAAGACAAAGGGACTGGGATAACTGGAGACCTGGTGCTGTGTGTATTCACAGCCTGTTTATATGGTCAGCCAGGCGGTATAAGGGTCGTACAGATTGGGACGCTCAACAAAATTCTTACTGTGGGTTCTTACTGATTTCTTCTTAGTCTTACAAAAGTTCAAGGCCAGAACAGAAGCCACTGCTGGCAAATATATAAAATGTTTGTCTGTCTAGCTAGCTAGCTTGCTAGCTAGCCTCTCTATTTACGTAATTTACATATATATATATATATATATACATATAAATATGTGCTTATATCTAACACAGTATACATATAACACATATATATGTGCATATTCACTTGTTTCCCACAGGCACATAACCACACACACAGATCTACACACATATAGAAAGATACACTGCAAAGCTGTTAACAGCAAGATGTTGTAAGACTTAGAGTTATGAAAGATACTTCTTAAGATGTTGAAATCCAAATGCCAATTTAGGAAAGGGAAGAGTAGGTCTTAAATAAGAAGTGAAAGCTGAAGATCTCGGGCTGAATTCAGCCTGCAAAATTTTTCTTCTTTGTTGTTTATGCAGACGGTTGAACAGAATAAACTTTTATTCAAGTACTTAAATTAACATGCTGAAGAGATGTGCCTCCCCCACACACTTGTATTCAGGTCTGGAAATGGAGGATTTTCCTACCCATCCTGCATGGTGATCAGCTGGAGGGGATGAGCAACAGGTGCCCTCTCTGTCAGAGGTCTCTGGGCTGTCCAGTTTCTCCTCTTTTAATGGTTGAGTCACTCAGCTGGTGGTTGAATTTTTGAACCATGCCCCAGTATTAGAGTTGGGAAATGAACATAAGATGAAAAGCAGCTGACACAAAAGGAGAGGAAAAGGAAAAAAAGCTGTTGACAACTCTCGTCTGCATCTGTAGACCAATGGATGCCTGAAGAGACAACACACGGACCACGATTAAAGGACCACAGATGCTAAAACCAGTGGACATGCTTTCCAGGATTTACATCTTAAAGGAACAGAGAAAAAAGATTCAAGGGGGGAATAAGTGATGTAAAACTAAAGATTACACGAGAAGACTACTTTGGATATCTAAGAAACTGGTGAGTACTCAAAAGTGAGCTGAAGTCTGCAAACTTTTCTGAAGATAAAATAGTGGACTTGTTCCGTTTTACTCAGCTCAGAGCAAGGAGACCAGGAAGGCTATCAGTCTGCTGGTAACAGATGGTGCGGTGCTAGCCAATGACGGAAAGAAAACAAGACTAATCGACCCCTATTTGGTTTCTGTCTTCTTCAACCCGGAGAATGATCTCCAACACATGGCAAAAAGGAGCAACCATGGTTATGAGGAAACTGAGAACTAAGACAGAGGAGAGACAGTACAAAAATATAAAATCATTTTAATTCTCTGCTCTCAGAAAATTGCTTCTCAGGGGAGTGAAAAGAGCTAGAGATTCAATTACAAAACTACCAAGGTATTTGAGGCTGCCTAAAGAATGGAAGAAACTGGAAAGAGAAAAGCACGGAAGAGACTGGAAACATAAAAACCATGATCTTCTTTCTTTTCTATTATTTATATTCTGATTTCCCTTCATTAAACAATCCATTTTGGAAGTAGCAAATTTAGACCACACATAAAGGTATTAAGAAGCAAGAAACAGTGCTGGGGATTTAGCTCAGTGGCATAAGTGCCTGCCTGGCAAGCTTGAGGTCGTGAGTTTGATCTCTGGTACCCTCCCCCCCCAAAAAAAAGCAAGAATCACCTATAATTTGACTTGCCCTAGTCAGTGAGGTCACTACTTTGGTATGTTTTCTTTCCAAAATTTTATATATATATTTTTACATAATTATAATAACATTGACTACAAAATTATTCAACAGTTGTCACTGACTTCAGCAGTTTTTAACAAATTCTTTAAAGTAACTTATCTTTAAAAACATGTTCATAATAACTACACAACATCATATCCCATGTATTAAATATGATGTCTAGAGCCCTTCTCTACCATAGTATTTTGTCTCCAATTTTGCACTGTTAAAAATAAAACTAGATGAACCTAGTTCTACATAAACATTTGTTACTTTATTGCTTTTTGTTTTTAACATTGGTTTCTTCATTACAATTTGGAATAAAATGGCTTTTTTAGATGTTGTTTAACTGTTTTCAAAATTTGATTCAATATATACAAAAAATTAAAATTCTTTAGAGGAAACACTCCAAAGGATTAGTGCCACAGTTACTCAAGATTTTGTAACTTCAGATTGAAGATGATATATTGTTATTTTGATTTGCATCCCTTTGAATATCAATGAGGTTGAAGATTCTGATGTGCTTATTGTAGGAAGCCACAGCTACTTTGGCAAATACCTTTATATAATTCTTAAAAATTTTATTTTCTGCTTTAAGATAAAAAAGTCATCAGTGGATAATGAGCATGCAATATTAATGATTTTTGATTTGTATATTTTATCTCTGATATCAACAATTAATTTTCTACTTTCCATTCACTGAATAATAACACGATACTATAATTGCATTTCATCTGCTCAAATTCCTTTAAACCTCACAGTCTGCTTTTATGCTAACAGATTACTCCTTATGGATTGTTAAAGAGACTCATGTTTAATACAATTACTCATACTTAAGAAAATGTTTTGGTTGTCTTTCAGTCCAAATGATCTTACATGACTACATGAATCTTGAATCCCTGTCACTTAACTGTGAAAATATAACATACTAGGTTTTTTCTATCATGTGTATTTTACTTATGCGTGTAAATAATGCTTTCCAGATATTTCCATGTTCCCATGAAAGGGAAAAGTTTTCTCGTATTTTTATGGTAGAATGAAAATTCCATCGTATTCTTATACCATATCATCGTTTTCTATTTTATGGACATATAATGCTGTCTTGGCTACTGGGAATAAGGTTGTATTATATATAAGGGTTCAGATGTATCTATGAAATATCAACTTCACTTCTTTTGGAGATATACACAGAAGTAGGAATAGTAAACTATATAGTAGGTGTAATGTTCTAATTTTAGTTTTTTGGAGCTCTTCTGTACTGTTTTTCACAGTACGCATATCAATTACATTCTCACCAACAGTGCACAAGGGTTCCTTTTTCCCTAAACCCCCATCAACAATTGTTTTCTTGTCTTTTTGATAATAACTATTTAAAAACTAAGATGTGAGGTGATACCTCATTGTGATTCTACTTGAATTTTGAATTAGTGATATTTAGCATCTGTTCATATACCTGTTGGCTATTTGCATCTTCTTTGGAAAATGTCTCATATACTCATTTTTAACTAGGTTATTCATGTATTTGCTATTGAATTGTGTGAACTCCTAATTTATTTTGAGTATTAACACCTAGTCAGATATCTCATTTGCAAATATTCTGTAGGTTGTCTTTTCATTTTGCGATTGTGTCTTTTGACATGAAGAAGCTTTTTAATTTTCATATGAGTACAAGTTGATAGTGCCTAATGTTTATTCTCTTTGTGAGTAATTGGTGTATGTGTATTACATCTTAATCTCTCTTTTTAATGCCCCTTTCCTCACTCTCTTCTATCTCTTGGTCCTCTCCTCCTTTGAGACAGATCTATCTCTGTCCATCCTATTATCCATCTACTATTTTGCTCTTTATATACACTTCGTGTTTCTCATGTGAGAGACTACTCTATATATAATCTAACGTTATTTCACTTAACCTTATAACTTCAAGATGCTCTTCTATTTGATGTGTTTCACATCTTCACTGTTACTGTCGTTGCCTACTTATTTGGTATCACACCCACTAATATTACCACCAAGACCAACATCATGCAAATGTTCCTTCTTAAGCCTTTGATTATTCTCTCATCCACTTTTTTCTAGCATTATCAGGATAAATGCAACTTTTAGTTTCTATTTTCTGTATTTTACTTTTTTTTTTTTTTTTTTTTTTTTTTTGGTACTGGGGATCAAACTCATGACTCTCACTTGCCAGGCAGGAGCTTATGTCACTGAACTAAATCCCCAGCCCTGCTTTTTACTTTTCTGTTTAGTTTTCTTGAACTTTTTAACTGTTCTAGCCAGCATGCTGAGAAAGATTCTCAGTTATACTATGATCCATTCAATTTTTAAAACATTTTCTTGCTTGCGTCCTCTCTTTCCAATGTATTTTTATTTTTCCTACTTTAAGGAGTTTTTTCCTCTGGCCTCTTATTCTGTTCAAATTTTTCTCTTGCTTTGCTGAATGAATGTCACAGCCTCCTCAGATAATGTCTCTAAAGCATTCACTGTTATTCTATTTCCCATTTCAGTAAATTCTTGAGGAACATTTAGATCAGATCCATGATAGAAAAGTCATTTGGAGGATTCTGAACACTGCTTCGGAGAGACCTAGGAGGAGCAACCTCCTTTACACATGTAAATATTCATGTGTAAAGATGTGATGCATGAGATTACTGAAGCAGTGTTGAAATTATGAGGTAAGTCATGAAAACAAGAGAAAACACAATGCATAGCACAATTTGAAGAAAAAGGACCAACACAAAGGGTTAGAATAACATAGAAAATCTTCACACTTTAACTGTTAGCAGGCGTCTGCATGAGAATCTGCTTTGCAGTGTACTTTTTATTTATACAAACCCACTTTAGGATTGTTCATTGTAGAAAAATTTAATATTACATGGACTCCTTTTTTTGCCTTACACTAGTCACGTTATTGCAATTTCCTTAGAAGAGTAACACAAATATTCTAAACTGTTTTACAGAAAATTATTTTCAGAATGTTCTTTCTCTGAACCTCAAGACGTTTTTCTTTACCTCTATGCTCTATCGTCTTTGCATGAGCTATATGCCATGCTGCTAAATATTACCTGATTCCTCATGCTTGAGACGTCTGGACTATGCTTTATTTTACAAAAGACAAACTGCTTGATTTATCTTATCCAGATGGATAGTTCATTATGACACATGAATTGTTGCTTTTGTATTTAGACCTACCTAAAGTAATGTGTTCATTATATTGTGTTCAGTCTCCTCCATTGTAGATCAATAGATAATTAGATAGACTGACAGACAGGATAGATAGATAGATAGATAGATAGATAGATAGATAGATAGATAGGAAGAAAGATAAAACCGTCTCAGTAGAAGACTTATTTTTTTCTCTGCAACTCATTAACTATGGTAAACAGTCAGTTAAGCTGTGTAAGGAAGCACATTAAAGACCACTTTTATCAGTGTCCACAGCATAAGTGATCCTTACTGCTCACCCAGCATCAGCACACACAGCTTTTCCTGAGGTAATTACATGACACAGGACAGAGTGTAACACACATTCCTTTCTCTATGCTCAACAGGGTTATTAGCTGGGATTTGTAACTTTTGAATGAAATTTGGAAAAAAAGAACTTCTCAGAAAATGGGGAGATATGAATGACATTATTTATAAAAGTAAAAGATCATTTCTCTGGAATGTTAAGGGCTTAACCTATTCCAGAATAATGTCATTTCCAGTTTTAAGTTAATAATGAAAAATAGTTTTAACATATGAGCCTTGGAAGTAAAATCTAAAAGAGTAAAATAATGAAGTAAGATCTAAATTATGGTGAGAAATAAATGAAATTCAAAAACATATGCCCTAGAAAGCTTGTCTTAATAAAAAATCCAAATCAATGGAGTATGAGATTGCAATATCTTTTCTCTGATTTGCATGAAAAGGTGAAAATCACAAAGTAAGTGATTAGACTATGGTGAGATTCTACATATCATCATTCATTATGTAGTGTCTGCCTATATTCTACATTACTACATAATTCCTAATTTTCTTCCATTAGTACAGTGGTGTGATTTTACAAATAGGCAATCCTTTACAAATATTTTTAGTACAATTGTCCTTTTTTTTTTGGTATTTTCTGAGGTTAAAATACGGGATAAATTATCTGGATTGCAATTCTTATGCATTGGTGCTTGGGTGCCTGCCAGATTTTCCAAACAACATTATCTTTAAAATACAAAATTAGGAGTTGACACTGGGAAGGACCTGTCAAGTAGCTGTGGAGCATTGAGTGAGCGGGATGGGACGGAAGCTGTAACACGAGGAGAGAGTCACAGGAGACTCTCTCACACCACAGCGTAGGTCTTCCCTTATTTTTAGTTTTTATGCCATTGTAGTTTACACTGACTAACAAATCCAAATATTTTAATAGAAGATGCACAAAGACATAACAGATGTTCTGATTCAGCCTGTTTTTAATATGAATTCCTGTCACATAAAATCAAATTGCGCATAATCGAAAGCTTGAAGGTAATTCTCTGAAACATTCTATTATCTAATAAGAGTATTAAAAAATATTTTAAGGGGTAGTTTTGATAGAGTAGTAGACTCCAAAACACAAGCCTGTGTTCTTCTAGTCTTTGCTGGTGGAGCTGGCTCTGCCGACAGATAGGAGGGGGCATGGCAAATCAGTGCGTCCCTGGTCTTCCTTGGAGTGGGGTTTGTAAGAGTCTCTGGCTTAACATAAATAGGCTGATGAGAGCAGCAGTCCTGTCTTCCTTTCCACTTTCCAACCATAGCAGCTCTACTCTGTGATGCTTTATAGATGAAGATTCCACATAAAATTATACATGGGAAAAATTATATAGCTTTTAAAAAGCAAATGTAGTCTGAAATCCTTCCCACCACAGGAAGAGATTTTACAAAGTCATTCATAACATCCTGCAGACCACGGTAACGAGATGTTGACTAGGTGAGCATAAAATCAGCTGTCATAGCTAGCTTAACAGTCATGCTATCCTAGACTGTGCCAGTGAAATCCAGACCAATACATTGGCTATCAACTTAAAATGAGATAAAAATTACATACTAATTAAATTTACAGATAATTGACTGACTTAACCAGGTAATAGATGGAGTGCCAATCATTATTTAGAATTATGTCAACAAACCATAAACTGTTAATATTAAATTAGAAATGAATTTTACATCCACATTCAAGTCTTAAAAATAATTCTCCTGAATACAGAATAGATAAAGCATACCTTCAGCGGTTTACTTGGAAAAATCCAATAGGTTGTTATGAACAGGAAGCTTACCATAAATAAAAAATTTTTATAAGTAGATGTCATTTAAAACTATTTCATGTGCAGAAATTTTAACATTCTAGAGCACCTCATAAGTGACTGTTTTACCTTTGGAGAGCAGACATTCGATTTAGGTATCAGTAAACTGAACTGAAACCAAACTAAAGAAAATGTTGAGAGATGAACTATGTTATCAGAAGAGAGTATAGGTTTGTTGACTGCTAGGACAAAAAGGAAAGATAAGACACAGAACACGCCAGAATGGCTTTAAATACTTGAGGGCCTGCCATCTGGAGTAATGTTTTTCTGTATTTCAGAAGTCCAAACTAGACTAAAAGGCAAAAATTTAGATCAGCACGAGGAGGAAGACTATGATTAGGACCATCCTCAGAGGCACAGGTAACTTGTAAAGCATACTTAAAAGATATTTACATGTCTTTGACCAAAGGCATTAAATGAAAGGTTAAATTACAAAACACTTCAGTCCTTCTTTTGGACCTTAAACTGTGATGCCACACACAGCTGAAGAGTGAGAAAAGATCCTAACTTCCCTGACAAGAATTTACCCACCTAAAAACATGGGAGACCACCATTATTTATGGTTAAGAACATGATGTAGCCCTATGGAAAATTAAGGTCATAGTAATTATTTATCACTTTATTTCTTTTACATGAAAACAAGGCATTGTATGTCACATTGTTTTGGAAGAAAAATAAGCTTTTGATTAATGTTTTCTGAGAGCATAAACTATTTATGACCCCACTTGCTATTTTTTATTTCTCCTTTATTGAAGATGATTCATCAACTTTATGAGATATCTTAAGAATAAGAAGAGTTATCTTTAATTCAAACAATATATTTTCTATCATGACTTTTTTGTCCTTATACATTCCTATTTTTATGTTTGCTTATCATATTTTATAGGCATTTTTACACATACCATTAAAGTCATTATCCTTTTATATTATTGCATAATATTGATAATGCAGTTCTATAACTAATTAGTAGCCTATTTGCATATTGTTTTAAAATTGATAATCAATTTAAGGGAACTGCTTTGCTATTATACCTAATGCTACAGTGAATTCTTTCTAGTTTTTTCTTAGCAGACTATAAATGTTTGAAGTGTAAAGTTAAAAGTTCAAAAAATCTCATTGTAATTTTGACCAAAAATGCATTTAGATTACATAATAATAAATAGAATATGATGCATAGTATTGTTACAATAATAAATCTTTCTGTGAAGGACCTACATAGCTTTAGTTAAATAATTTTTTTCTTTACTGTCTCTTATTAATGTTTTATAATTTATTCACACAGAATTATAAATATTTCTCAAGTTTATAGCCATACTTTTGATGCTACTGCAATATGCATTCTTATAATATACTTCTTATTTCTTTATAGAATTGCAAACAAATGTTTTTGTGATTCAAGAAGGTACTATAAGTGATTTTATCCTCCTCTAATCTGTAGCACATTTTCTACTGCTGAGATGACCTTGTAGTCCTGAAATAAAAATGATTATATTGCAGTATTAATTTCAATTCACTCTTTATATTAGTTTTCAATATATTGCTTAAACAATATATTTTACTTCTACATTCATAAATGACTACATTCTTTTCCTGTCTCATTTTGTTACCAAAGTTATGTTATTCTTCTTCTCCAAATATTCATATTTTGATGTACTTTTCTTTCATCATTTTGGTTTCTTTGAGTGACAGGCTATATTATCTTGTATTATTATGGCATTACAGTAATACTTTATGTTTTTAAAAATATATTTAAAATGATTCTTGTCCATTGCAAAAGCAGTCATATGCCTAACCTCTTTTCCTCTGTTAAAAGAGGAGCTTCAATGAAGTTATTTTTTTGCCTATCTTTCCAAAAATTTTTAAAATAGTGTAGAATTTTAACATGCCATGGATATCAACTTTCTTCACCTCATATATTTCAAGTATTCTTGCTTAGTAGTCTTTTAAAAAGTTCCATAATCATATTGTGATCAGCCCTAAATGTCGTTAGAAGTTTTTCTTACCACTTCTTATAGCTAAGATCTTTCTGAAACTCATTTTCCTTTGTTTTGTTTTGTTTTGCTGAAACATTGCTTTGAATATTTCTTCCATTAAGAGCCTTTGTAGCATATTCATTTTAATGTTAGTCATGCTTTGGAATAAAAGTCGAGGATCAAAGAGCTTTTATTATTGTAGATGTTTTACCACAATCCTGTGGCATTCAACTTAACCACTAAGAATTCATTTGCAAGAATTTTCTCTACTCTTCTATATTTTCTTTGTAGTTTGGAATTCATGAATTTTACCAGATTATCAAATGTCTTCATTTTTACTTTTAAAGTGTTGTCTTAGGATATTTGAATGGTTCTTAAAAATCTCTGGGAATCTTGGAGTTCTTCAATTTAGAATAATTTTCTAAATTACAATTTTTTTCTTCTTCACATATTGTCTTCTAGAGCTTCTGTTAAAGACCTGCCAGATGTTTTAGATCTATCCTGTCTCTTTTCTCATGCAATAATAATGCTGTATTGTTGAACTTAGACTAGCTTCTACAGTAATAGTTTAACTATCACTCAGTTCTCTTTTGCCCTTGAAACTTTTCACTGATTTCTTTAAATAATGCTATCTTTTAATTTTCCAATTTTTTTCCTATTCTCTGATTCTATTCTTGCTTTCTCCAGTAGGACTTTGGATATAGCCTTATAAAACACTCCAAGACTATCAAATAGACCAGTTTCAATTTGCGTTTGCTTCATGTGTTATATCTTTCTTCAGATATTAGTTGCTTTGTTTGTTCATATTGCTACAACGTTTTTCAAGTAAATTTTTGTTGTTTTCTCATTTCGTTGCTTAGCATTCAGAATTTATCAGTACAGTAGCTTCATGTTTCCTCAGTACTTGTGAAAAATCCCCTTTCTGTCTGAAATGTCACTCAATCTTGCCTAAGTTTCATGGTTGGGATAAAAGAACTACAGGCTGATGAGATTTCTCATGTCCTTGACACTTTCTTGACTTGAGTTCTAGAATCAAGAAATTACCAGCCTTGTTTAATTCTACAGACCTGAGGTCCAAGCTGGGAACCCACTGTGGCAGAGTCTGTCTATTTAGAGATACACATTTTCTAGCTATAAGCTAGAGGCAAATACCTCATCTAGACAGTCTACAAAGAATGGGTGCCGAACTAGAATCTTTTGGTGATTCACCAGCCAGGTTTCTGATGCCAAATCAGGATTTGTACATTCTGCTTTTAACACTTCTCCATATTGATTTAGGAAAAACAGCACCAAAATTTTCAGTGATACCTTTCAAATACTGCAGAACCCCAATCCTAACCTGTTCCTTCTTTTCTAATATTTATCAGAATCTCATCTACTAATGGCATCCTTCCTGGTTCTTTAGGATTGGGGTAGAATTATGGCACATCAGTGAGATTTAAACAGAGAAGAAAGCTAACAGTTTGTGTTTCTTCCCTCATTTTGAAGTTCTCACCAGGTTCTAGCTGTGGTTTTAAGATGTTGCCAAGGTTCCCAAGAAGCAATTAATTACTATTTCCTTGAATGTTTACCACCATTTTTATAATACTGTTCTTATCCTATCACATTGCATTGCATTTATGTGTTTGTTTTTATTTGAAATTTTTTAGACAATGATAATCTTGCTCAGATATGCAAACAGCTTTTCTACAATGTAAGTGTATTTTAGCTATTTAACAAACACAGGAGAGAAAGAGCATTTCTGATAGGAAAAATGCTATCATGAGATGTTGTGGGACTTACTTTAAAAACGTGAGGCTAGTGGAATTTAATCTTTATAAACCTGGTTACGTCTGCATCGCTAATATTTCAAAATATAAAACACATCATCAGCTTCAGTTACCTAGGATTTTTAGAATGACAAGTGATTTCCTCAAGTACGCCTATTGGTACTTTGAGGGAAGAACAGTGTCTCACCAAAGATTTATGCCATGTCTGGGGAACCAGGTTACTGTTTCTTACGATCATCTCTGACTCTAGCTCTTCTCCCATGGGTCACTTAAAACAGGATGTGGCTGACTTTCATGTATTGCTCCTTCGGCCTTGATTGTGTCAAACAGGATGGGCATTGTTAAAATGGAAACCACTGCACCAAAAAAATCACTGAAAAAGCTGTGTACAAACATAAGTTGTTATTAGATGTTGGAGAATCAAGAGAAATTTACATACGCAGTCATAAGATCTGAAAATTGAGTGCTGGATTTTCCTTTCTTTCCCCAAATCCTTTCATTTAGCCTGGAACTGGGAATTTTCACTGGATGCGTGATTTGCTAAAGATTCTGTGGCCTATTCTATCCTTCCTTAACTCTACTTCTCACTGTGCTGTTTCCGCTCCCTGGCTTTCCCTTCTCAGTGCTGTACCAGGACACCTGTGAATGACCACAAAGGTTCCAGATGTTCAGATGCAGAAGCTCTGTTGGTTGATCTGAGCAAGCAAAGACTTGTAGGTATAGACGTTTTAGGTGCAGACGTTTAGGTACAATAGTGATGTTCACTTGGGAGAATGGACACACGTTATAAGGGACTTTAATCATTTTCAATCTCTTCCTTTTCTCTTCCCTCCTCCCTCTTCTGACCCAATTTTTTATCTTCAAAAGTTTACCTTATAGTTTCCTGTTGTCTCTGTTATTGTATTCATTTATTTTTATATTTTATTTTTCACCTTTGAAAGAAAACATGCAATACTATATTTAATGTTCTGAGTTTGGCTTATTTTACTTAGCATGGTAGGTCTTTTTCAAGATTTTTATGCTTCTTTGAAAGGAGGAAACTTTAAGTAATAAAGATTTCACATTTATATTTACTCTACAAATTATTTGGTAATTAATTAAGATTTAGTTCCAAAAACTAGAATCCTTATACAGAGCATATACCTTTAAGAATCAGTTGTTAAAGGGCCAGGGATTTAGCTCTGTGGCATAAGTGCCTGCCTGACAAGTGCTAGGTTGAGAGTTCAATCCCTGTTACCAAAAAAAATTAAAAAAAAAGAATTAGTTATTTACTAACCAAGTTTTTGAGATTAATTCAAGCAGCAGAATACTTGACATAAAAATACTAAGAAACAATAATATAATCCACATATAAGAAAAGTAACTACTAGAACATTCAAGTTTAATATTTGCATGAACTTTCCATTTACCATCTGTAAATGCTCATATTCAATTAGTTACAAAGTAAAAGTAAAAAAAAAAAAAAAAACTTTCAAAGACGTTCTTATATTTTGAATTGATTGTAACTTCAAGATGTCAACCAGAGAGGAAAAAAACAAAAGAGCCACCAAATTTATTTACAATGTATATTCTTTGATAATATTTTATATCTCCCAAATGAAATAACATTATGCTACTAATCACTATAAAACAAAAAAATTCATCAAAAGTTATAAATTGTGATCATACCATATATGTTGAACTTAAGTACTACATTACAAAATATATATGATGCAAAACATCATTGAATTTTTTAAAATTTTAAAAAATTAATATCAATGTCCTTATATTTTCTATAATAAATATTTTCTATGCTATTTACAATGCATACTAGCGTAAGAAAACTATTTTTTATCTATGGATCATTTGCCAGCTCTTGGGAACAGACCAAATGAAATGCTATTTCACTGAAGCACAAAAGTTCAACTGGCTGATGCCTTAAAAGTCTTACATTTTTCCATTGAGCAGCAATTATTCTCATCTTTTTTCTTCTCCCAACTTGCTAAGCCTTCTAGAAATTTCTAGGACCCCATGAAAGAATAATAAGGGTGAATAAATAAGGTGCAATGCTATTTTCTCTTTAATGCTGTTTTTAACATTCAGATTTATTTTTACATTTGATAAACTCAATTTCAATTGTTATATCAGAATTATGGGTATAGTTCTCAGCATTACATACCCAGTAATAAAATTTTATTCTAATGAATATCACTCTATTACTGCATTGGGTTTCATCAGGTATTATATATTTCATCCTTTTTGTAAAACTTTCAAGCAATTTTTTCTTAAATAATAAACTAATTAATATCCAATTTTTGAGATGTAATTTATTGTGAAAACTTTTTAAAACATCATGGAATATTTCCTCTAATAAATTCTGTAAATAAATGTATGCTTTATATTTCTTCACCCAACAATTTAGTTTCCAAATGACAAATTAAATCCTAGAATTTAAAAAATTAAACATCTCTGTTCAACTATGTTTGTGGCAAATTTGTCAGATGAGTTTGAAATAAATCTTTTTATATTCATTTTTGAAGCAGCATAGTTGCAATTTTCTACAAATATTCAAGTAGACAATCAGAGGATAGATACAGAGAGAGGAATTTATTTAGTCAATTGGCTATTAAGAATATTCAATTAAAATTAGAACTATGTGCTACAGTATCTACAAAATGAAGCATGAGACTAGAATACGAATCCTTTTTAGACAAATAGAATTTTGTTGTGACAAAGATGTATCAAGTATAACTAGCTTTTCTAATAAAGATTATGTTAGAAGACTTAATGAATTCAATAACTGTCAATAATTCAAATCTATCATAGTAATAGAAGTATAAGTATATGTTATAGAGTCTATTATTTGACTCTAATGTTCCTTTGTTGATTTTCTGTCTGCATAATCTATCCATTATATTTTAATTCATTATTTTGTATTTTGTTGATACTTTTTATACATACATAATGATGACATTCATCATAGGGAATTTGTACCTGTAGATAATAAAGCTTAGGTCCTTTTTCCCATTCCCCTCCTTCATTTCAGCCCCTCTTTCCATCTTTATTTATAAAAGTTCTGCTTGTCTTTTTCCTCCTATTCTTTTCATTTTTCTTATCCCTTCCTTCCTTTCTTGTTTCCTTTCCCTTTGCTTGTTTCCCTTTCCTTTTGATCATTTTATTTCCCTTTAAAAAGATCTATTCTACATTTTTATCCTTATTTATATGCTCAGTTTCTCACAACAGAGAATGTAGTATTTAAATATATGGATCCAATTTATTTCACTTAAGAGTGTGGTCTAAAGGAACATCACTTTAGCTAGAAATGTCTTAGGTCTATTCTTATTTTATCAGAGTAGTACTCCACTGGAAAAGAAAGGGAAAGAAAGAAAGAAAGAAAGAAAGAAAGAAAGAAAGAAAGAAAGAAAGAAAGGGAAAAAGAAAGAAAGAAAGAAAGAAAGAAAGAAAGAAAGAAAGAAAGAAAAAGAAAGAAAGAAAGAAAGAAAGAAAGAAAGAAAGAAAGAAAGAGAGCATCTCTTCTTTCTCCATTCATCAGTTGATGGGCATTTGGACTGTTTTCAATATTTACCTATTACAGACTGTGCCACTACAAACATGGGTATGCATATATTGCTATGAGGATGATGGTTTTTAATTCTGTTGGGAAGCTACCAAGAAGCAGAATATCTGGATCAAATGGATCTTCTAGCTGTAGCTTTTTGAGGCATCTCCACGCTGATTTCTGCAGTGGTTGTATCAGTCTACATTCCCACCAACAGTGGAGAAAGGTTCCTTTTTCCTCACAGCCTTGATAACATTTGTTATTCACTGATTTCTTGATAACAACCACTCTTTCTCAGCATGGAATCTCAGCATTGTTTTTTAATTTGCATCTCTTGAGGGACTAATAATATTGAATAGTTTCTTATATTTATTTGAAATTCCTACTTCTTCATCTGAGAAGCATCTATTCATTTCAGATTCGCATTTTTGGACTGGGTCTTTAAATTTTTAAAAAAATTTATTTATATATTCTAGATATTGGTTCTTTGTCTGAGGAACAGCTAGAAAAAATATTTCCCACACTGTGGGTTGTCTCTTCACTCTGTTAGTGTTTTCTTCTGCTTTGCAAAAATTCATTTAATAAGATGAGATAACAGTTGATGTGTCTTTGTAATATTTCCTGTGTAATCAAAGTTTTGCTCATAAAATCTTTGCCTGCACCAGTGTCTTCAAGTGTTTTACCTATTCTATCTTCCAGCAGATTTAGTGTTTCTCTTTTAATATTTAGGACTTTGATCCATTTCAATTTTAGTTTAGTGCATGGGGGAAAATATGGATCTAGTTTTAGTCTTTGGTATACGGAAAGCTAGTTTTCCAGCATTATTTATTAAAGAGGCTATCTTTCTTTCAATGAATGAGCTTGATCTTTAACTCATTCGTTAAGGATAAGGTGCCTGAGTGTGTTTGGTTTTGTTTCTGCGTCTTCTAATCTGTTCCATTGATACTTAGGTCTATTTTTCGTTATTGGTGGTGTTTTTGCCAGTACCATGTTATTTTTTTTTTTTATCACTGTAGCTTTGTAGTATAATTTGTGATTCCCCTGCATTGCCTTTTTTGTGCAGAATGATTTTTGCTCTTCTCAGTCTCTTACAGTTTGAAATGAATTTTAGAACTTCTAAGTCTCCTACAGTTTGAAATGAATTTTAGGTTTTCTCTAATTCTATGAGATATGCTATTGGTATTTTGCATTAAACCTGTGTAACAATGGCACTTGTCAAATTCCATGAGATATGTTATTGATATTTTGCATTAAATATGTATAACAATTACATTAAACCTGTGTAATAATTACATTAACAAATGCATTAAATATATGTAACGATTTTTGAAGAATGACCATATTTACTATAATGCCTCTTCCTACCCAAGAAAAATGAATGTATTTCTTTTTTTTTTTTTTTGAAGAGAAGTATTAAAATTCACAACTATTATTGTCTAGCTATTTCTTCTTTTATATCTAATGATATTTATGTAGTTGAGTCCTCTGGTATTAGGTGCATATATATTGTTATTTATTCTTGCTGAGTTGATTCTTTTATCATTATGCAATGTCCTTCTTTATCTCCTTGAGCAGTGTTTGAAGGAGTCCATTGTATCTGATTTACACTATAAATATAACTATCCCTATTAACCAGTCCATTATTAAACATCTTCAAGAGAAAGTGAAGGTCATACAAATATAGTTTTGTATAAAAATGATTCTTGCTAAAAGATACATGTTCCCCTTCAAATGCTATTTTTAACTGGCTTTGTATGAGAAATATCATGCTTCTTTCAAAGCTCCCACACATACGCTCTACAGTTTTGTGTCATGCATGGAAACTCTTTTAGAATCCCAGTGTCAGAAAATAATAGTGACAACGATAATTGGTTATTATTTGTGGTAATATAACTTAATTTTTTTCATTTAGTTTTCTGACTATCCAGGCAGTTTTCCAAACAAAATAATCTGTGAGTCTTTAAAATAAAAAATGACAAATGACATTTAATACTTCCAAAAGACTATGTACTTGTGATGAAGAAAACCAACTGTGTGAACAGAATTCTGCTTCACTAAATTGAATGCAACCAAGTGACCAAGACTGAAGTCTTTTTATAGTATATGCCAATGTTTGATTAGAGTCACATTAAATGTAAAGACAGTGGAGGACCTGCCAGAAAACAGTCTGTGTGTCATCTAATTAAGTATCCAAAGTAGAGAACATTTTGGACCTACATAAATAGAAGAAGCTCTTTTTGCCAAAATTAGAAAACTCAGTCATGTTTTAACCTTTTCTGTTATGAAAGTGTAGTTATAGGGACAGCATAGCATTGCATAGTTAAATAACATTTTTTCCTTAGAGGATCTCAGCTTATTCTGCAATCTCTTGATCACAGTAGAGCAGATGCTGTAGACCTTCAGTTCAAGGTCGACTGGAAATAAGTAAATACTTCTTAAACTCGTTAAAGGCACTGTGTTCTTTTTTTCTTGAAAAACCTAATTTTTTCCACTTGGCTTTTTCCAATAGGCCCTTCTAAATCCTTCTTTTCCCACATACCAGTGGAGCACCCCTTTAAGAGATAGGATTGTGCTAGAGTTCGATGAGATTTAGTGTGTTCTCCAAGTTGTTAGCTGTTCTTAAATATATTACTCATTGTAAGATAGAGACGATGGAATGTAATCTGTCTGTGATCTTTGGGGGTGGGGTTTTCGAGGAGTGACTAGATTTCTGTAAAGTCATCAGAGTAGAGCCATAAGACGGAGGTATTCGTGGCTTTATGAAGAGAAAGGTAGACCAGGGTGAAAAGTAGACCATGCTTACTTGGGTGATGCCCTGGGTCAACTTTGGACTTTGCAAAATAGACTTTCTTTACATTAAAGTTACCAAGCCTGAGTAGTTTTATAGTAGTGACAGAAAACAGACTAATACAGATGGTGAAATCACTTGCTAATAAATTTGATGAATGATAGTATACTCATCTCTATTGTGTAGAGTTAGAAAATGCCAAGATATAATTATCAGAGGATGAATTTATTACCAGGTAATTAGGGGAAAAGTTTTGCTAGCAAAAATTTATTGAAAGAGTGAATTTGGAGTCACATGCAAAGTTAGTGAAACCTACTGAAGAGGTAACATAAGGAAGGCCACATGATCGAATATTTGCATTCACACACGTGGAACACATTCACCATAGATTTTTGTCCAGTGAGACAGACATAAAGTCTCACTCAGGATGAACTGTTTATGTCATTTTGGTGATCCTGGGAAATTTACCCTTTCTATAGACCTCATGTTTATCATAAAACAAAAAGAAAATGCATGCAAATGGAATGAATAAGAAGAGGTAAGGAAATACTAGGTCTGGTTAACTTGATTGAAGATGTAGTAAAAAGCATTGGAAACGTGTGTCATATGTCATTCCATCATGATGTTGCAAATAAAAGAATTAATTTGAATTCTTAGTTGTGGGTACTACTGACCTCTTATTTTTGGACTCACATAGTCAAGTCAATATAGAAAATGGGTTTACAGTTGTTTTTGGTGTATTCTCCACTTCTGACTGACTGGCCAGGAATTTCTGATGAGGTGAATTATAGCTCATTTCCTCCTCTTATTGGTAGCAGACTAAGTTTTGCTCAAAAGAGTTGGGTTCATCCATGAGGTTTTCAAACATCTAGTTAACAGAAAATGATTCTTAGGTTTATTTTGTCACATCATTTCAATAGTTACATCTCTGCTTAAATTATGATTTTTGGTATGATTTGTTACCTAATTGTCAGTGAGACACTGTTCTGATCAAAAAGTCTTAGACAGTACATAACACTTAGGAGAAACTCAGTCATAACACCCTACATAAATATCATTGTGTTCTCCAAACCATCAATGGCTCCCTATTATTGCTAAGGAGAGAGGTTGCCCTTTGTTCCAGAGGACTGGTTAAGCAGTAAATTACCTTTCCACATTGTTTCTCTTATTTTTGGTCTTGAATTTGTGTTCACAGATATCCAAAATAGAATGTTAAAAAGCTGTATATTTCCTCATGCATTTTTAAACTGGTACTGAATTTTTTTATTAAGTTTAAAAGTTATTAAATGTAATTCTAAATATTTATGCCTTTAATAAACATGATAGTAATTTTGTTATATCATCATTATTACATTATTATGTATGCATCTAATGAAATTCAAATAACAGTAATTTGATAGCCACTAACCTATTTAAAATGTACTTGAACATCATCTTTTTTAATAATCAGAAATTTTACATTACTCATTTTTCGCATCAAGCTCACATTTCCATTCTTATTTTTCCTCAGAATTCTATACTAATTCAGTTTAATACGCAGCCATCTTATTGATCATTGCTGCAATACTGTGTATATTTTTTTCTGTGACCACAAGAGAATAAATGTTAAATGTTCAAATATGCAATAATCTAATAATTTTTGGCAATATGCTTTCATGAGTCTCAATAACTTTTCAGTTAACTGAAATGCTAATTTGCCTCACATATATGTCTCTTTTACTCAAACGCATAATAATTTGTTAGAAGTAAACTGTTACCTTTTTTTCCCTTTTCTTAAAATCATACAAAATACATCTCTGAGACACACAGAAACATGAGTGCACTGCAGTGCTTTCTGAGTTGTAAGACAGACCTTACTTTTTCAAAAATGCTAAGAGGACAACTTGAACAAATTGGTGTTTACCAGCATCCTATACACAAGTTCTCATTATTCTAATTCAAGGGTAGAAAGACGTACTAGTCATTATTATGACTGTCACCACTAAATTTAAGTGACACACATTTTAGTATTTCTTACCCATTAAGCCTGATCCTCAGGAGAAATGCTACATTTAACAATACTGAAGTGATACATGAAAGTTGCTTGTTAAACAAAATGTGCCACATCAATTCTGTTAGCTTTTATATATATATGATTAGAAAAAGTATGATGCCCCACCCCAGAGTGATAAAACTTTGATTAAAATGGCTTGATAAACTCCCATATTTTAAATTTTGTTGTTGTCTGTTAGACATTTTGGAGTATTTTCATTCTGGGGCACTATATTGCAGTAAGATTCATCGTGACTGAGATGTGACCTTTCTTTACTAAAAAGGCAGGCGAGTGATTACAAGGAAGTGAGAAAAGACTGAGAACACTTTCAGACAAATCAGTTTTAGGAAAGACTAAGATTGAGAATCTGGAAAATTATTCTATTAAAATTGTCTATGGTTGTGATTGCTAGAAAACCTTTATCTGTATCAGGATCATATGCATTTGATTTGAAGACTATGATATATAATCTGTGTTTGTGTCTGTTGGTTTTTGTTGCTGTGTAACAATTTAATATGATTTTAGCAACTTCCAACACATATTTTCTTTAATTTCACAGTTTCTGAAGGTTGGGACATGGTGTAGCTGGGTTCTGCACACAGGTCTCAAGAAACAGCTAATGGGCAGCCAGAGGTGTAGCTCTTCACATAAAATATGGGTCCTCTTCCAAGAGCACATATGTGCTAGCAGAATTTATTTCCCTGGAGAGGAAGAGTTCATGGCGCCTTACTTCAAGGTCAGAAGAGCATGCTTTTAATGGGCCGCCAGGCCACCCAGCACTCTCTCCAATTTGATAAATTTAAAGTTAACTAGTGACTTTAACCTCATATGCAAAGACCCTTCATCTTCTACAGGAGATATAATCAGTCACAGAAGGACACCCATCATATTTACAGGCTCCATGCATACTCAGTGAGCTGATTGGTGTATCAGGCATACTCTTCAGAGAGGAGAAGTTTTGGGGCCATTTAAAATTCTGCCTATTTAACACAACCAAACAGCTTCCTAAACTACAACAATTTGCCATTTTCTAATGTTATTCGCCCGTAAGTATGCTTCACAAATATTCTCTTTAAATGCCAGTTTTCTTCACGTTCCAGATTTCTTTGGCTACTCCCAATTCCTCCTTCCTTTCAAAGCATTTCAGTGCCACAGAAGGACAGAAGTCAGTCCTCCCTGTTCTCGGACTTCCACAGCATTTGCTCTGTATGGCGATGGTAATTTAATTATTTAAAAATTTTCATTTTTTTATAGCTAAGCAAGTGGTTTAATCACATCTGATCTGTCTTTGCATTGTCCACAGAAATCCCAGCAGTATCTTCACATAGCATGTACTCAAAGTTTTGAATGCATAAGTGAATAAATAAAAAGTGGTTATTATCTAAACTAGAGACTGTTTCTAACTGCCACTTTGCAACCACTTTCTATGAGTAGGTTTTACATGTACAGAGAACAGAGTTAATATATTCTCTATTTTTCATATTGTATTTCTTTACAAATCTCAGCACTCATAGCTACCTGTGTAAGTGTTTAAGCAGCCTTATCTTATTAATGTAGACTTACCCAAGAAGCTTATTGTGATTTGTGGTAATATGTTTAGTCATTGGTACTATTTATCCTAGAATGGGGAAATGGATGTTGGTCAAGTTTCCAAAACAAGAATAGAAGTGACTGAGATTCCACATCCAGAGTATTTACCTATTTGCCTATGCTCATGGGAAGTCCACATGACAAACAGGCTACTGCAAAACATCACCCTCTATGTGGTGGTGGCTACAAATCCTACCTCCGGTGAGTTGAGCCAAATCATTTGTAAGCCACAGTGAAAATAATTGACATTTCTTCTAAAACCCAGATTAAAGGAAATCAAATAAGTAAAATCTCCTTCACGACTTGATTTGACCTTCAAGGTCTTGCCAATGGGATAGTCAAAGGCAAGGCCCAGGAAAATAGCATTAAAAGAAAAGAAACATTTTCCCGTGGTTTTACTGAAGAGCTTATTTAACTCACATGCTGCTAAAACTTCCTAACTTAGGGAAATCAGCGCCTTTCAGACGTGGTCCTAGACTTATCCACGATAAAAAGAAGACGCCCCTACTTGGTAATGCCAGAAGAAAACTTTAAGTGGAGGCAAGAAGTGTGGGCATACCTGCTTTGAGACTTTTTGTCATGAGAGCATAAAATCTATTTTTCCTTAATTTGGGGATTAAAATTAAACTTGAGCTTGCGCTAAAACAGTCCTCACCCCCTCAGATAAAGAGCGAGTTTGATGGATATCTCTGAAGAGGGCTTCCCCTACCGGCATGAAATAGTGGAAGTCTCTCTTCATAACTGGGTTCCTTTTAACCAGATGCTTAGTGGTTTTTTGATTAGCTTCCTGCCTCTTCTTTTACCTCTAAAACTGTCAGATACACACAAAAAAGTGAGTAAAGTTGGGAATGAAAATAAAAACCTTACACCTGAAGCTCTTAAGTTAAATAAGCCGCTGTCTGCATTACAGGAAGAGGCGTAACAAGTGAAGCTCTTTGAGGGAAAAAAAATGAAGAAGAAGCAGACCTGCAGGATTTAATTGCCAGAGTCTAAGACTAGGGCTATAAAACTTAGAGACGAGCAAAGATAAATATTTCAGCTAATTTCCCTATGTACTGTGAATAAGAGTGGAAATGATTTTCAAAATTGAATATTATGAAGTCATTTGCAAAGTGTATTAAGTCAGTTCTTCTGTGTAATGAAGTGTCCTTTACAGTTTAAGAGACTTTTCAGGAGCTGACATTTCCTTCATAAAGAACACGGCTCTTGTGGCTTCATTATGACTTTTTGAAGCCATGTGAACTTTAGACCTTCCCGCCTGCCAGCTGAGGACACATCTGCACACTAAGTGGTGTCTAATAGCAATGCGGAGCACTCAGGCTCAAAGTTATTTCAACTGCCGTGACCTAAGTCTCTGAGCAGGTGACAGTACGTCTCTTGCTAACATCTGACTTCTTTTTCACTCTTCCCACTCACCAAGAGCGTTGTGCATGGTGCAGCTCATTTTAAATGAGATTATATGGTGGAAAGCCACTGAGAAATATAAATATCATTATCAAACAATTCAGTGAATCAGCTCCTCTCCTGTGAATGGTCTGAGTTCTTCCCATCACTCACAGCTTGATAACTTCCACCCAAAGTGATCTCTTGTGGGTGATTACTTACACCCAGTCTAAAGGATGCTACACTCAAGACATGAGAAACAGCAAATATCAAAACCAAAATTACTCTGTATAAATTTCCTAATGAGTTCATAACGTTCTCTCACTAAGAAGAGAAATGCACTGATTATATTTTCAGTTGTAGCTTTAGTTTGCTGACTGGTAAATAGGTTTTCCTGAAATAGACTTTCATTTTATATAATAAACAGTTTTAATGGAACTTTATATCTCTCATGTATTAGTCTTTAAGATTTGTTCCCATATATTTATCCTGTAAAAGAGGTTGCTAACTCCTCTACTTCAAAGGACATCTATGGTGTATTTTATAATGGAAGGATTTTTTTCATTATGTATGTAAGCACTTAAACTTTGTTGACACCATCTTCTTTCCAATATATGGTACATTATTTTTACCTGGGGAAGGAAACAAAAGAAATTCCTACTAGGTTTAGGGTACCCAGGTGCCAGATACCCAATTCCCAGTCACCATGATCTGAGTAAATTATTTGTGAATAAATAAATGGATTGAAGTAATGAAATGCTTATAATAGTACATATGAATATAAATTATATTTTACAAAGTAATCTCATCATATTTATGAATTAATTTCATAAATTAACTACTGGCCTTACCCGACAAGATTAAGATCACGTGTTTTCAAATATGAAATGAAATTCAGAGATAATAATATGCTCTTTTTTCCATAAATATGTAAAAGAAATAGAGAAAAAGTTAAGGAAAGAAAATATGACATAGTTTTTCAAAAATAAGATGTAACAAATCTTGACATGAGGCTGGTGATGTGGCTCAGCAGCACAGCATCTGCCTGGTGAGTGCAAGGTCATGAATTTGATTCCGGGCACCAAAAAAAAAAAAAAAAAAAAAAAAAAAAAAATCCTGGCAATTGGCATTTACTACCCAATGTATCTATAATTTAATTTTTATAACTTTGCATCTAGATAAGCATGAAAATTGCAATCCATCTTACAATAAGTTAATAAAATATAATGTATGGTAACAGCATCCATTAATTCTTGTAATGCTGGTTTTTTAAATTGTAGAAATAAAATTCATTAATTAGTTGACATTAAATTGGTCTTCTTGAGTCTGTATTATTATAGGGTTCTGTGACTATTTTTCAAAAATTTATCATTAAATAATAATCTTACTAAAGTATGGGATACAGGTCATTCATCGTGGTATTCTCTTCACTTTATACCTAAATTTTTATGGAATGAAAGATGATGACATCTTTATTTCTGAGAATCATCAAGAATATGCTAGCAAGCCCTGTACTCCCAGAACTTGGCAGACTGAGGGAGGCAGATTGTTGCAAGTTCGAGACCAGCCTTGGCTACAAAGTGAGCCAAAAGCCAGCCTGAACCAAATAGTGAGACTCTGTCTCAAAAAAGCAAGCAAGCAAGCAAACAAACAAACAAGCAAGAAAGAAAGAAAAATAGAAAGAAGATGCTAGTTTCCTTATATAAACACATAATGAGAAAATTGGTTTCACAATTTGTAAATATAAACGTCATATATTAATACTTATTTGGTCGCCAAGAGAAATATGAGGATTATGACTATCCCTGCTTAATTGTTTGCATAAATCATTCTATAGGATAGTTTGTTTTTCGATGGAAAAAGACCAAGCATGGGAATCTAGAGTTTTCAGTTTGGTCAGAATGTGAACCCTCAGTCTATGATTTTCGCTTTCTCATAATACTACTTGCTTAATACTTTGAACCTCCATTTCCTTAATTGGTAGATACAGATTGAACCAGAACCATGGCCCCAATAATTTTAAAATCATTATTTTTGTTCAGAAAATGTTTTCAGGAAATTAGATGCAAGACAAATGTGTAATAGCTGAGATGCTGCTATTGAAATGGACTAAGAGTTTGAAGTCCTTTGAATTCATCCCACTGTTATTTATTAATCTACCTCAGGAGCCAGCAGATCTCAAGTAAGCACTGAGATAACAAGATCCGTTCAAGTCCTGAAAGTTTTATTTTAGTAATGAGCATTAACACAGAACATATCTTTATGAACCATGAACAAGAATACAATTACACAACATGATCATTATTCATATTATTTCCTATATCATTTTTACACATTACATCTTGACCATTATTAGTGAAATAATGAATAACTATATAAGAATAGAAACAAGTGTGATAAAATTCTAATCCTTGTATAAGATTTTAGTGATTTGTCAACAATGAAACAATCACATTAATCATTTGAAGAATTGTTTAAACTGGCCAGGCTAGGCCATCATTCTAGGATGTTCTGTGGTAACCATAAGGAAAGTCTAGTGTCTCTACAAGAATATAAGAGATACTAAAGCCAGAGGAATGAATATATAAAACTGTAGTAGTTCTAAGATCCAAGGTTATAGGAGAAGATCTGAAAGGTCTTGTGCCTTTGTGAGTCTAGAGGCTAAATATCAAAGTATAGATTATGAAGCCCAAATTCAGAGTAATAGGCGTAACAGCAAAAGAAAAAAGTGGATCTAAAGGAATCATGGAAAAACAATTAGCTATTGCAGAGTCATGAGCTAGCATGGGCAGAAGAGAAAAGATCTGATTTAGAGCATCAGCCTGAATTCTTTTCTGTGGCAAAATGATTTTCAAGTGATTCTAAGTGTCTTCATTTTCCCCTTTCCTTGTTATCACCGTGACTAATAATTAACTCTCATTAAATTTGTCAGCTAAAACTCTGCAAAACAGAGAAACCATTATTTAAACAGGATTTTTCCAATCGAGATGGAGACCATGAAATGTGCCTACAATATTCTATCAGGATTATTAAAAATAAAAAGTACACATAATTTTCTTCTAATTTTGACTCTAGACTTAGAATAGCCCAGTACTGACTCTGGGTTATGAATTCCTAAATTTGGGCACCCTAAAACTTTGCACTGGATTCAACTCTAGTCTTTTCCTCTCTTGCTAATAAATTTTATACAGCATGTTCATTGTCTCACCACCTCTCAGATACCTCAGACTCACCTAATTGTAATCAACTTTGTCAAAAAACATGGTTATTTAAACCACAATATATGCTTAACACCTCAAGTTAAACCATTATGATAAAGTATCAAAAGAAATAAAAATAAATTGCACAAAATATAGCTAATTTCCCCAGAAGATAAATGTTAAAGCCTGAAATTTTTTGAAGCCAGCCAAGTGACTCCTCTCCTGAGATACACATGGCTTTGCAAGAACCTTTCATACTGTCTAACTCTAACTTTCTTGATTGAAAATGGAAACGCAAAATAGTAAAATCTCAGTTTTAATAAGAAGTGGAGATTTCTGCATTAGTTGGGTACCAGGCAAGCATGAGGACAGCCTCCTCCTCCCCCTTCCTGGCAAGGCACAAATCCATGTGTCTGTAGTATCAGCAGTGAATTAGAATAGTCTGTGGTGCAAGTGCAAACCCCCGCAGACACCCACAAGGGTCTTCCTCCAAGGACAGGACCAGCGTCAACTGAGGGAAAAACCTCTGTAGCCTGGCTGCTATGGTTTAGATATAATTTGTCCCCCTGAATTCATACATGATTTTAATTCCTATATTTTGTATTACTACGTATTTTCAGTACACCATGATTGTATTTAGAGTGGGGTGGTACATGGACACTACAGATCTCTGTTGTTTTCCTCTCTTTTCTATCCCTCCCTGCTCCAACTCTGGTTTTCCTTCCCACTTGTAAAAGGTTTATTTCCAATTTTTTTCTCTTCAAGTCCCCTTTTTTCCTATCCCCTTTCCTCCCTCTCACTCTCTCTTGTTCCTTTTCCTTCTCTGAACAAGATCTCCTTACATCTTATTATCTGTCTTTTATTTTACTTTGTTTATATTTTGCTTTTTGTATATTTTATATTGTTTATATTTTGGAGAGTGTACAAGGGAAAGCTTTGCTCTTTATTCATATTTTAGAAATCATATAAGGGTAATCATTCAGTAGTTTATATGTTTATTTAAATCAGTTAATATTATGATCTCAAAGTACATCCATTTACCTATGAGTATCTTGAGTTTATTATTCATCATGGTGATAGTACTCCATAATGTTTAAACACTATTTTTTATATATGTCTGTGTTGAGCTTACAGGCCATTTCCAAGATTTAGCTATAATAAATTGTGCTGCTATACACATGATTATGCATGTATCGCTATTACATGATACTGGTATTTAGAGTGTGGAAACTTAATCCAACTTTGATTTTTAGAGGTAAGACATCTGAAAAGTGATTAGGTTCAATAAGAGGATAGACCTCCAAAGACTGAATCTTGACATTTTTATATGGCAGAGATAGTGGTCAGACACACAGACATAGATATATATGCTCTGTCTCTTGTTAGGTGATATCATGTGCCACTTGGGGTTTTTGCCCCCATGATGAGCATCACCTGAACTGAAACTGCCAGAACATGCCGTTGAGGGTCCAAAATGGAATGAACTAAGCTGTATAAAGTAGACTGCCTCAAATATTTTGTTATGGTGACAAGACATCACTAATACAGTGAGATTAATTATCACTTTCTGAAGTATGACATTTCTACATTATTGAAAGAAAATAGAAAATTAATTTTTCTCTTCCAATATCAAAAATCCAAAGATTGTAATAATGATTCTCAATCTTTACCACATATTAAAAAGTTGCTAAAAATGACCTAAATAGATAGAATTCTGAAGATTCTCTCAGCCACTCATAATCTTGTCATCTTTGGTTATCTGTCCAAATTTAAGCACTTCAATGAAAGGATTTTATAGTTAGCCTTAGGCTAGTTACTAATCAACTCATTTAAAAAATAAAGGGATTCTCTTGGATTATCCATTTGTGTCCATGTAATTACATGAACTTGAAATGCAGAAGAAGGAAAAAGAAAGTCAGAAATAACTTGGGGAGGAGAAGACAGGAGGCACGAGGCAGATGTGTGGTCAGGGACATCTGAGGCTTTGGGCAGACTCAACCCACCACTGCCTGCTTCGAAGATAAGGCACCCAGGATCAAAGGAGGCTCCTGAAGGCTGAGCATGATCCCTAAATCCATAAATGAACAGAGTAAATAAAGAGGGACCTCAGTTCTGCAGTTCTGTGGAAATGAATTTCACAAGAATCTGAATGTAGATTCCCACTGAGAGCCTTCAGAGAGGAGCAGAGCCTTGTCAGCAGCTTCATGTGGACCTGTGAACTTCAGGCAAAGAAACCAGCTGTGGCTATTGAGCCTCTGACCTACAGAAGTATGAAACAACAACTTTATACTGTTTTTGGCCAGAGTATTTATACTAATTTGGTACAATGCTAATGCATGCCTTCACTCTTTAAAAAAACAAACAAACCAAAAAAAAAAAAAATCCAGTATTTATAGAGATAAAACCAGGCACAAATGTTTTTCAAAAGCTTCCTTATTCAGTGCTAATAAATTTAAAAGGCACAGAAGTCCAGTGCATTTTGTACAAAGACACCAGTATGTATAGGATGAGACCTGATAGTTCAAAGATGCTCTCAGTAAATGCTGCTGTTTGTCGTGGGGAGATCACACTTAAATAGAATGACTCTAGGTGATCCCAGTTTAGGTAGCCTTCTCTCTTCTGTGTATGTCACATTTAGAAGTTGTCAGAGAAGTGTGATTGCAGTACCCTTACCTTTCTACTTTTATTTTTAGGCTGAAATTTGGCACAGCAGAGCTAAAAGCTAGATAGTAGAGAAAGAATTGGAAGAAGTGGACAGAGTATATTTTCGTGAACATAGATGCAACAAATAAAGCACAGCAGGTAGAACTTTCAAACTTGAATTTTAGCTGGCAAGATAAAAAAATTGTCTTTCAAAACTGTAATTGTTTTATGACACCACAGAAAAATGCAGACAAAATAATGAAAATTTCACCACTGTGGTACATACGGAATGGAGTAATAATAAATAATAACAGGTTCTTTAGATAATCAGCAGATAATCAGCTCATGACAGAAGTGGATCAACCAAGTGGCTTATTATTTGAAGAGCTACAGAAAACCTAGATAACCTACGTTTGCGTGAATCATCAGAGAAAAAAATAGATAGAAATATAAAGAAGCTCCAATGTGGAAATTAAAATTCTCAATGAAAGGAAAAACTATTAGAGGAAAAATAAACCCTAAAAGTGAAACTCTGAATAGTAAGACTGATGCTCAGAAATCTTTTTTTTAAACTTTATTTTAAAGAGGGTAAGACAGAATAATACCTATCAAAACAAACCAGTTTAGAAGATACAGGACTTCAAAACACTACAAAATCAACAATAGCTACTATAACGCCTCTTGATGTCTTCAGAATAGCTGCAGATAACTTCAGACATAGTAAAAATCAAACAGAACAGAATAAAATAGACAATTAAAAAACAATGAATGCAATAAAGGACTTCAAAACAAGCTACCATTACTACCATAATATATCTTGCTATCTTTGAAATAGGTGATTCTATTATCAGATTTGACATAATCAAACAAAACAAAAGAGAATAAAATCCAACCCAACAAAACAATGGGATGGCTCAATATATGCAAATCAAATGTAATATCCTACATTAGCAGATCCAAAGACAAAATCACATGACGTTCTCAATAGATGTAGAAAAAGCTTTTGATAAATGTGACATTCGTTCATGATAAAAATCCTACGGATATTGGAATAAATGCTCTTTACCTCAATCTGATAAACATCATCTATAACAAACCAACAACCAATGTTATACTAAATGAACAAAAAATGAAAGCTTTTAGCCTAAACTCAGGAATAAAACAAGGATGTCCACTATTACCACTCCTATTGAATATAGTTCTGGAAACATTGATCAGAGCAATTGGAAAAGAGAGAGAAATAAAAGGAATAAGGATAGGAGATAGGAAATAAAGAAGTGAATTTATTATTTGCAGATGAGATGGTACTCTACATAAAAGACTCCAAAAACTCAATCAAAAGACTTGCAGATTTAATAAGCAAATTCAGCAGTGTCACTGGATACAAAATCAACACTCAAAAATCAATAACATTCCTATACACAAACAACATATTTACTGAGAGAAGATTTAGGGAAACCACAGCCTTCACAATAACATAAAAAACGAAATACTTAAGATTCAGTCTAACAAAGGGAGCAATAGACCTATACATTGAAAATTACAGTCCTCTAAAGAAATAGAAGAGAATCTCAGAAAATGGAAAGTTATTACTTGCTCATAGATAGGAAGAACCAACATTGTGAAAACAGACATACTCCCAAAACTGTTATACGTATTTAATGCAATCTCAATCAAAACGCTGTTAGCGTACCTCACCAATCTAGAGAAAATACTCTTAGAATTCATCTGGAACCAGAAGCAATCTAGAATAGCAAAGGCAGTATGGGCAACAAGGCCAAGGCAGAAGGCATCACAATCCCTGACTTGAAATTATATTATAAAGCTGCTGTGATAAAATTAGCATGGCACTGGGAAAATATAAAACAGACCTGAGGATCAGTGAAACAGATGAGAAGATGCAGTCACAACTGCAAACACACTCAACTACCTTATCTTTGAGAAGGGCTCAAACACATTCATTGAAAAAAAGATAGCCTCTTTAATAAACATTGCTAGAAAAACTGGTTCTCTGCATCTTAAACTAAAACTAGACCAATGTCTATCACCATGCACTAAACTGAAGTAAAAATGTATCAAAGTCTAAACATTAAAACAAAAACAATGGACTTGGAGAGACAGTAGGTAGAGATTTTGGAGACATAGCAGTAGGAAAACATTTCATGAATAAAAAACAAACTGCACAGGAAATACTTCAAAGCTTTAACAATTGGGTTTGAATCTTATTAAAAAACAGTTTGCAGATCAAAAGAAATCACCAACAGAGTAAAAAGGAAACCGATGAATTGGGGTAAAATCTTAATCAAATGTCCCTCAGATAAAGGACTTCTATCTAGAACACATAAAAATTTAAAACAATGAAGACCCCCACAAATTCAAAGATCCCATCCAAAAATGGCATGTGAGATGAATACACATTTCTCAGATGAGGAAATATAAATGGCAAATAAATATATAATAAGATGTTCAATATCACTAGTCATTCAAGAAATACAAATTAAAATAGCATTGAGACTGCATTTCACCCCAGAAGGAATGACTCATATCAAGAGATCATCCAATAACAAATGCTGGCTGAGCTGCGGAGAAAATGGACAGACACTTCTGTACTGTTGATAGGAGTGTAGATTGGTAAAAACACTATGGAAATCAGTGTGGAAATTCTTCAGAAAACAAGGAGTGAGGTCCCATTCAATCAAGCTATTCCCCTTCTGGGTATTTTTCCAGAAGAATTGAAAAATATTCATACCACAGTGATATATGTGCACCTAAGTTTACAGCAGCACAATTTGTAATAGCTAAATCTTGGGAACAACCCAAATGCCCATCAATCATAGAATGAATAAAAATATGTGGTATTTTAAGACACTATAAAGAAAGATAAACTCAAGGTTTTTATACAGGTAAATGGATGTAACCTGAAACTATACTTTTAAGTGAAATAAATCAGAATAGCATGTATAAACATCATATTGTCTTCCTAGTGTAATACACTGAAAAAGTAAATGAGATCCAAAATGTACAACAGACATTGTGGAAGACAAAGGAACTACTCAAAAGGAAAGAACAACTAGGATGGGAGAAAGGAGACAGAAGAAAAGGGAAAAAAAAAAAATATATATATATATGCAAGAGAGCTCAGGTAATCATACTACTCATTCTACTAATTCATCGAAAGAACAGTTAGTGCTTGCAGTATTTGATCAATCTTGCATGCCTATGTCTGATAATCTAAGCAAGTATTTTGAAGACAACAGTATGTAATATAACCATTGTTCGTTTCTTTTGTTGTTTTTTAAAATTCTCTTTAATAAATAGGGAAAGAGAAAAGAAAATGACCTCAGCTTTATTCTTAACAAATTTTATGAAAAAAGAGTTTGCACATATATAAATACCGTATAGTTTCCCTAGTGTAAGAAATGGTAAGAGTACATAAGAGTGTATGGTAATCGTGATTCCCCATTACATTGCTTTGAAGCCTGATAATGTTTGCATTCATTAGTTGGAATGATTTTATCCTGCTTTTTTTTTTTTTTTTTTTTTTTTTTTTTTTTTTTTTTGTCTTTTTCGTTTTTATCGGTACCAGGGATCGAACTCACAACTGCCTGCTTGCAAGGCAGGCACTTATGCCGCTGAGCTAAATCCCCAGCCCCTATCCTGCTTTTTTAAAAATTTTATTATCTGTAATAGTATGAACTATTTTAAAGAAAACAAGATATTATAATAGCCAGTGCTGATTTAATATCATCTTACTCTGAAGTCCTTCCATGCTTTTGTTCTTCTGTTTCCATTGGTTCTATCATATTGTATCTTACTGGATTTTATTATGTATGATAGTATAAACAAATTTTCTATGGAAAATGAGATAATATAGTAGCCATTGTTTGTTCTCTGTTACTTGGTTCTGAATGCCATGTAATACTTTCATTTCTTGAATGATTTTATACTATTTTGTTATATTTGATATTATTGTATATGAAACTATGCTCACCTATTTCAAAGAATGAGACATTATGGTAGTTACCGTTAATTATGAGTTGTGGTGAAATACTGTTTTGCTTACATTGTTCTGCTCTGATCTGCTTTGTTATGTCCTCTTTTGTCTTAATCTCTTTAAAATAAAAAAATTTTAAAAAGAAAAATGAATTTAAAAAAATGTTCAAGAAAATATTATGCATAATAATAATAATAAATCATGAAAACATTGTAGAGGAAATATATAGTCCCACAGGAACATGAAATTTGTTTATTTGTCCTCAACATATCCTCATAAACAAAATTAGATCATAGCCTACACTGGACATCCACTTAATAAATATTCAATAAATAAATAAATAAATAAAAACATGTACCAAAATCTATTTTGTTCTATAGTAGAAGAACAAACTTCAACTTCTACATTTACAAAATGAATGGAAGAGAAAATATAGTTATTTATATTCCCATATGAAAACGGAAAATTTCTTGGCAAAGAATTTCTCAACAGTTAAGGATTTAAATGAAGGCAATAGAAACATATTTTAAGATATAGACAGGGCTTAGGAAAAAGATTATTTATCAACTCTTCTTAGAGTAAAAATTTCTTCAGGTTATGTGTCAGCTTTTCTAAAAGATGAATATCATAGATTCAATGTCATGGCTCCACTTAAAAGACTTTGCTGAACACTCAACCATCTTTAACATAGAACTCAGTGTAATTATAGTTTAAATACATGATTACAAAATAAATATGAAAGGATTGCCTAAAAGATAAGTAGTGTAAGAGTAATATTTTACTGATAACTACTTGAGTCCTAATTATATAAAACAAAACCAGAATGCTAAGCAAGGGAATCAAGGGGAAGAGGAATGAGAGAGTAAGAAATTAAAGTTGAATAAATTTCTTCTTTTAATTGTGAAATATGTTTACATATATTATTTAATTATTGAATGAATGATTATGGAAATATAAAATAATTTTAATAACTAAAGATGACAGCTATCAGAATTATAAAACAGAACGTGAAAGAAAATAAACACACATAAAATATGATCCATATACAAGAAAAACAATAAAGCATGTAAAATACAGAGCATTTGGAGAAAAGATCACAAAAGAAATAGTTGTGAGGAGGATGAAACATTCCTATTAAAGGCAAGACTGCTCACTCTGAATGAAAAGTGAAATCAAACCAGCACGCGTAAAAGCTTCCTACAAAATAACACATAAGAATCAAAGAGAAAGATGAAAGAAACAAAGAATATTTATTTATAGAATATAAACAAGAGGCAGATGAAGGAAAGGGATATTGATTTATAAAAATAAAATTCAGGGCAAAAAATTTAAATTTGTAAAGTTATTGAAAAAAAGAACAGGTAGACACACTGAGAGAAAGTTAACTAGAGTCGCTGGGCGTGTCCCCTTTGCCCCAGTGGAGGATCAAAAACAAAGCAAATAGTGTTTGCCAGCAAGTTCAGAGGGGAGCACTAGAGTGCAGTGCAGGTAAGATGGGGAACTAGGAAACGTGAAGATCCGGGTGGCCTAGTAGAGAAGAGAACAACAGGCCCTGCTCCATCGCCCCCGTCTGGGTCAATCAGCACCTGGAAACGAGGCAAAGGAAGACAGGAGGCCTGCATCAGCCCACCACAGCTGAGGGTCCCCTGACCCAGCCTGGGGACGGACGGAGTGCGTTACGGGTGTGCAGAGACCAGGGAGCTCGTAGTTCCAAGACAGAGACCAGGATACGGTGGAGTCTGCTGCAGATTCCTGGCTGGCAGGGTCAGGCTGAGACGCGCTGGGCAGTAGCTGCCAACGACTGACCCTGGAACAGCAGAAGCTCCTGGACGCGGCAGGGTAGGCACTGGCAGCGCTGTGCACCCTCCCTGGTAATGTCTTCTGTAAGACAAGGGCTGGTCTTCAGGGACGCGTGTGCCGGTGGAGCTGTATTTTCTGCTTTCATTCCGTAACACTCCGCCTTGTTTTTTTCCCCCATAGTCCACAATGATGCTCCACGGGAGTATCTGGATTTGTTGTACTGTTTTATCAATGACTTGATACAATATCCTTTCCTCTTCTCTCACCTCCAATTAATATTTCCTTTCTTTCCGCTCCCTCTATCTTTTCCTCTGCATAGCTGCTTCTGTCTATCTTGTTTCTCTTTTTTGTATACTATTACTTTATTGTTATTGTTTTCTATTTTTCTATACTTTTAACTCTTTTTTTCCATGTACTATTTGAAATATTATTAAATCATTAATGTTTAATTTTGTTGAGGCTATAGTACTGTACTATTGTGTCTTTTCCTGGGCTAGTGAAATTGTAAAGAACTTTCCCATCAAGTTCTTGACTATCAGATAGTCTGTGATTAGCTTTCCAAATGTTGATGTTCCTGGTAGGTACTTCTTCCTCTCAGAGAAGTACTAGGAGCGAACCTATCACCTAGAAGAAACTGCCTGGGAACCCTCATGTGAAGCAGTAGCCACAGTGCAGAACACACTACTGCAAGAACCCCATACAGCATTCTATTGATTTGTTTCCCAAACCTCAATACATAGCACAGACACACTGAGAAAACAGGAACAAGATGCCACCAAAAATGTACAAGTCCCAAACATATGCTCCTACAGATACTGAAGTGCTTGAATTTCTGGAAAAATATATTTTTTTTTTTTTATTGTTACCGGGGATTGAACTCACGACTGCCTGCTTGCAAGGCAGGTGCTTATGCCACTGAGCTAAATCCCCAGCCCCTGGAAAAATAATTTTTAAAAAAATATAGTTAAAATGATCAATGTCATCAAGAATACACAAGCAAACAGCTGAATAAATTAAAGAAGGCAGTGCAGGATGTGAAAGATCACGTCAGTAAAGTGATACAAGTCCTGAAAACAAAATCAAGCAGAAATGCTAGAAATTAAAACCTCCAGAAGAAAAACAAAGAAACAAAAAACGTCTAGGCAGCACACAAGACCAATCAAAGAGGGAACATCAGGAGTTGAAGACAGAGTGGAAGTTATAGAACACCAAGATAGGAATCAAAAACAACAAAAAAGACTAGAAGCATTGAACAGACTTCAGTGTTTCCTGTATAAATATAAAAGAAATCATTTAAAGCTCATTGGGTTAGAAGAAGCTATTGATATATATACTAATGACTCTAGAAAAAAAAACTATTCACTGAAAATATAGCAGAAAAATTTCCCCAAACTGGAGAATGTGATAAATATCACAGCACTTACATTAAATGTTGTGTACATTAAATGATAAGTATGATAGATATTCAGGTAAAGGGGGCAGTTAGAACTCCAAATAGACATGATTAGAAAAGAATTTCCCTGTGATATATCATTGTTGAAATGTCAGAAAAGGAAACAATATTAAAAGCTTTTAGAGAAAAATGCCAAATCTCTTATAAAAGCAAACCCATCAAAATAGTACTAGATTTCTCAAGAAAATCCTTAAAGGCCACAGGACTTTAAGCAAAGTTTTTCCAATCCTGACAGAAAATAATTGCCATGATAGATTTCTATAACCTGCAAACCTATCATTCAAAATTGAAGAGGGTATGAAGACCTTGCATGATAAGTATGAACTAGAGAAATTTATGACAATCAAACTAACACTAAAGAAAATACTTTAGGAAATGCTAGACATACACCAAGAAAGTAATCACTTCAAGACAAAAGAAAAGAGCAAATCTCTTTGGGACAGAAATACAAATGAATAACAGAAGTGAATCAAATATTGGAAAAACAACAAAATTATGAGGATGAGTACACATAATTCTATAACAACATTTAATGTAACTGCTCTTAAGTCTTCAAAAAAAGACGCATATTGGCAGTATTAAAAAAATTAGTCTTATCTATAAGTTGTCTTCAAGAAACACACCTCATCTGCAGATATAATAGACTGAAAGTAAAAAGACAGAAAGTGATATCCATCCAGCTAGAGTCAGAAAACAGTCAGGAATAGCTATGCTCATACCCAACAAGATAGACTTCAAATAAAAACTGGTCAGAAGAGACAAAGAATTTTAATATGTATTGGCAAAGTAAGAAATTCACCAAGAAAAAAATGTAGATATATATCTTTATAAAAACAAATGCTACTTGACATAAAATGAGAGCTAGACCCTTTACGGTTTAGTTCTAGAATATTACCCAAAGGGTCTGTGTGGTTAGAGGTAAGGCTTTTGGAAGGCGATTAGATCATGGAACTGTTATACCAGTAGTGGATGACAGATTGATTCACGGTGAGTGTAGAGGTAAATGTGCTGTTAGGAGGTAGGCCATTTACAAAAATCAATTCAAAATGGATCAGATATCTAAACATAATACCTGAAATTACTAGAAAAGAAACATAGGAAAAATGCACTGAGACACTGGTATAGACAATGGATTTTTTTGTGGATGTAAAATGGCACATATTTATTATTTATACTCAAAATGGCAGGAGAAATTATAGTAGCATTCATTATATCTTCACTTTTTTGCAAGTTAAAAATTTTGCTTTTGGGAACTATGAAGCACTCTGATGTGCCTGATGTTACCTCTTACAATAATGTCATTGGTTTCAACAACTATTGTTCATGTCTTACATATATGGAAACTAAAGCTCATAATGGTTAAAGGTCATACTCTGATCACATTGCTAAGTGCCGATTCAGAACTGGACACAAGTCTTGTAATTCTAAATGAAGTGTCTTTTTAATTTTTACATGCTGCCTCTTAATATGAACCTGAGGCCCACTGGTTTCCAGTTTTATTCCTTCTTAGTTTGCATGCCTGGGGACCAACATTAGAGGGAATTCAGACAATCACAATAGCAGTAGTATGTCATGGACTCAGCTTTGTGCAAGTTCAAATCAATGACAAACACAATACCATGAAATAATTCTTTCAGTCTTTTAGAATAGAAAGTCTCTTTTTGAATTTGTGGCACAAGTAATCCTACAATTATGCAGCCTGGCACAGGATCAACCTGTGACTCTGAAACGGCAGTACAAACAGTTATGACCCACCTTCCCTTCAGCTGGCAGGAGTAGCTCTCTCTGCCTGACCGTCTACTAGCATGACAGTAACATGAACTCCAGGTTCCACTTCCGCCCCTAACCTTGCTCTCACTGTGTGACAGCAGCCTGAGATGGTGAAGGCTGGTGGTGTTTAGTATGCATGCAAATGCTGATAGCTCCTTCTTTTTTCAAATTTAGAACAGGTTTAGAAATTGAAAATAATGATGTGTTAGCAACGGACTTACCCAGTGTGTTTTCAGTATTTAAGAATGTGGAAATGGTAGATGCGTTGGAGATTTGATTCCCAATTAAGATCAATCAATTCTCCTAAGCACTGACTCATTTGTAAATCTCTCCAAAAGTGGAACTGCTTAATTAGGAATTTAAAGTTCTAGACATAAGAGAAAGGCTTGAAAGAAATGAAGCCCAACCACATTTTTAAACACCAACCAGTGATCTCATCATAAAGTTCCTGGAAGCATACTTAATTGGCTTGAATCTTTCTTTTCAGGTGGTTGACCTGAATATATCTTAAGCAAAGAAAGTGTATGATTTTTAAAATTTTTCTCTTTTTAGTGTCCTTTAAAAAAATGCTTTAAATTTTAATTAAAGGACAAAGAAACTTTTAAAAGAAATAAAACATAATTGTTTTAATTCTTTAAAAATATGCCTAATTAATATAGTTTTTAGATAATGAACTTGAAAGTAGCTCAGATTAACTAATTAAATATACTACAAAATATTAAATTCCAAAATATTTTGTGAATTACCCAGAAAAAGACAAGCATGGATTATTGAAAGTTATTTTTCCTCCCTAATATTCATAGTAAATGTGCATACATTTGCAGCCAGAATATGATCAGGAAAATGACCCAATGGAGAAAACGCAGGTGCTGTATGAAAGACAGCTTCAAATGAAACATGGGGAGTAATTATTTGAGAATTCCTGTGATAAGTTCATAAAGCTGACAAATATAAAGGTTAAAATAATTTTGTTAACATTCTGTTCCTTTTATTCTCCAAGATAAGGCTTAGATTCCAGCAAAAGGGGCCCTAGTTAGACCCAGGCTTTAGGGAGCACTGTTGCATAGAACAGAAATGCAGTAACTTGTAAGAGGTCGGTGAAGAGCTGCTGCTCATACTGTTCACACCCCAGGGAAATGCATCTCTAAGTCTCTTCCTCTTAGACTCGAAGCAAGGCCAAGTAATCGAATGAGTGCTCACTGTCTTGATGAGTCAGGGACAGGCACTGTGTGGAGGACCAGGAAGACCTGAGTGCTGAGTGATGGAGAAACTCAAGTAAAAGTTCAGACAGACTCGTCATTCCTCTTGCAGACTGGGAATGCAACAGATTAGTGCGTAATGAATAATGACCATTGTAAAACCACCCTGTATGTTTAAAGACATGTTTCTAAAATTACAGACTAAGCACCAGGGTATTTGCCCCAGATACACATACTGGCTGAGAAATATTTTGCAATTTGAGGCAAATTTTCTTATTCTAAATTTACTGATGTATATAGGAATCAAGACACTGATACCATCATGATTAAATTTATTAAATTTTAAAATTTAAGTATTAATTATTTTGACTTAAAATTCTGACATTAAATATGACTTATTCTATGAGTTTAATTTTATAGTAATTTTAAATAGTTTTTGAAAAATCTTTTGTTTTTTTTATTTTTTAAATTTATTTTTGAGACAGGGTCTCACTACGTAGGCCAAGCTGGCCTCAAATTCATGATGATCCTACTGCCTCAGCTTCTTGAGTGCTGGGATTACAGACATGTGCCACCATGCCTGGTTGGGTTTTCTCTTCTTTCTTTCTTTCTTTCTTTTTTTCTTTCTTTCTTTCTTTCTTTCTTTCTTTCTTTCTTTCTTTCTTTCTTTCCTTCATACCAGGAATGGAACTCAGGACCTTGGACTTGCCAGGTATGCACGTATGTCACTGAACTATAGCCCTGGTCCCTTGACTTTCATGTTTGGAAACAAGATATCACTATGTAGTTCTCAACTAGTAACACTTCCTTCTCAGTTTACTGAGTAGTGGGATTAGAGGCATCACTATGTCTTATTTATGTTACAAATTTTATTTTGTTTTACTTTGGTACCTAAGGATTGAACTCACGACCTTGCACTTGCCAGGCAGGCACTTGTGCCACTGAGCTATATCCCCAGATCTTGAAAAATCTTTTGAAAATGTAAAATTCTTTAAATTTTCCATATCTTGTTGTTGTTTTAATTTATATTTTGAAGAATATTTATTCACAATCTGTGTACTTTTCAGGAAATATTACTATTTTATAATCCCTTAGGCCTGTGTGAATTAATACATATAATAATTATTAAAATAGAAAATAACTTGTTCCTGAGAAAATAAAATAACTTATAAAGAAAAAATGTTAAATCTCCAAAGAAATTATGTTTGACTTTTCAAAACAATAATATTATGAAGTTTCTGGTAAGCATATGTATAAAATTTATAAACATAATATTACAAAATTTTCATGTACAAGTTTTAAAAATATCGATCAAAAGATAAACAGTGGACATGAAAGTTGTTCCTGCTGAATACAATACTTGAATCAAATAATTTATTTATCAAATGAGTTTAATTGCTGATTTTAGCTGTAGAAATAATTGCTTGTATCAAATGCCCACTTCAGAAGTAATTCATGAAACTTTAGCCTGCCCGTTAGAATAAGTTACATGCACAGTATCAGCAAATTGGATTTTAAAAATTTATGAGTTTCACTACATTTATTGGAAAATTATCCTACAAAATTATTGTTACATCCTTCTGACAGTGTGACCATTTTCTTCAAAAAATATCTATTCCATTGGACAAATACCACACTCTAGAAAAAAATTTTTGTACTACAATTCTTTCCAGTGAGAAAAGAGAAACTGCCTTTGTAGTTCAAAGAAAATATATTTTACTGTGACATGTTTCAAAACCAGTCTTTCAAAATCAGTTTTGACCAATATAACATTTGTGACTGAAAATATTTAGATTGTTGACAACACACACACACATCACAAAACACAGAACATCATTTATATTTATGAAAGCACAATTGTGATTATTACAATGAAAACATTTGAACAAAGAGCAAACAGTGGATAGTTTTAAAGAGAAATAAGTAAGTGCTGGTGCAGAACCCTGCCATGCTGGTTTGTGGCACATCATTTTATGGTCCTGCTAGTAGAATATTATATGAAGTAGTGAATCATTCTAAATTTCATAGAAATCATTTCAAAGTGAGATTCTCCAGTGATCAAACACAAAACAATATAAGAAATACTATAATATGTGGGCCACCACTTAAGTTTGATTACTTAGCAAATAGTCTTCTAAAACAATTGCCAACATCTATTAATGAGACTAACTTTATTTTTATTTTCACCCCTAGGACCAGCATTATGAATTATAGAAGTTAAATCATATGCCTTTAAGATGCACGATTCAATAAGAAATAAGAAGTCATTATTCACAATTTAATTATGTAATTGCTCTATTTACAGGAACTATAAAATATATTTTATGGGGGTAGAAATTAGCATGTAAAACCTTGCAGTATATTGTTACACCTGGGAAGAAAAAGTCTTGGAGTATTTCAATTCTGTGTTTAAAAAGCTGGTTTATCAGTTCAGTTTATTAAAAGTAACATTCAAACATTTGGATGTTCGACCTCTCTCAAAATAGGAGAGATGAGAAACGGAAACCAAAAGAACACTACAAAGCTATCTCTCAACTACCAGATTATAAAAGTTAAACTAATGATAGTCCATTTCAAGGTTGTGGGGACAGGGGCATCTTCACGTATTGCTGAATGAAAAGGAGGTTGGTCAAACCTTTGTGGAATGAGATTTGCAATGTCTAAAGTAATGAGATACATGTTGCATTTGGAGCCTGTGATCCAGATACAGGGAATTTTTCTTGAAGATGTATCGTTGCCTGTCACTGAAAAATATCAGAAACAACCCACCCACATTCTTATCCATCACATACTGGTTGAATGAACTGTGGGAAAACCACACCATAAACATTCTTTTACTAAAAAGAATGCAAAGACTTCCATGACATTGGTAAGTGCAGTGCTGTGTTGATAAATTAAGAATGACGTTTGTGATTGGTTTATATTTCTTCAGATTTTATGATTTATTTTATTGTTCTTAGTAAATAGTGTTTGTAGAAACCTAATTTCATTTTTGCTATTCTGTTTCCATTCTCATTAAAAAATTTGAACTTTGTCTACACAAAACTTTCAGTTTCTTTGTAATTGTGGGCTGATATATAAATAAAGTTTACATTGATTTACACTTGAATTTTTTTTCAGTACTGGGGATTAAGCCCAGGCATTTTGCACTGAGCTACATCCCAAACTCTTTTTTTTTTTTTTTTTTTTGAGACACAGTTTCTCTAAGTCATTAAATTACACAGCCTGGGCTCAAACTTGCACTTCTCCTGCCTCAAACTTCCAGAGCTGAATCATAGGTATTCACATGCCACATTGATTTACCTTGCTTTTGATAAGCGTCTCACCAAAACCAGTCTAATGCATTTTTTTCCTAAAGTAATAGTTCCAAAAACTATCTCAACATTAGGCCCAGCTTTGGATCTTAAAGAGAACAGAGATTCCATGATAATGAATAAATCTAACTGGTGCAGAGAAATCAGTACTTTTCAAAAGTGTTGGTGAAGATTCTGAGTACCATCTACTTTTGAGAATCTCTACTGAGCTCATGTTTGCAAAATATGGAAAACAATAAAATTATTGCTTTTATGAATTCTTTGTTTAGAAGTTTGTGATTGTTATCAATAATTTAGTTAGAGGAGGCCAGATATACAATTCAGTGGTGCAGCACCTGCCTGACAAGTGTGAGGTCCTGAGTTTGATTCTCAGTACCAAAATAATAATAATAATAATTTAATTGGAGCTTAATTATTTGGCAACCAAGTCTCATCCTAAATTTGGAGGCCCTTATGAAAAAACTAAAGAAAAAGGAAGGATTCTGTTTACCTTACGATGCACATTTTAGGGGAATGAAGACTGAGTTTGAAGTCTATCCACAGAAGTTGATTCCTGATTGTCATCTATCCCTGCCTGGTCTGTGACTCAGCAAGACAGTTAATGTCAGTATCTGGTTTCTCTTCTGCAAAATGTGCACAGCTTTTCTTTTCACAGGAAGATCAATGAAGATACACAATATAAATGTTCTCATAAACTATTTCTGAACACAATTTCATTAATATTTAATTTCCAATGGTGTTTCTACTTATTGTAATTTTTTAAATGTCACATCCAGAGGATACCAGTTTTGTATATTAACATCTATCTGTTCATAAATCTGTGTTCATATGTATCCATCTAGCTTGCCATCTTCCTTGTTAGTTAAAACCAAAGATGACCTTCACTTCTGGGGAAATGCCACGCACGTTTTAATGCCAACGTCAGCATCACAGACGACTCAGAAGATTTGAGATGGAATTTGATATGGAAATCTGAGGCAGTTTGAAAAAAACTCTGCTGAGAAAAAACAAGAGTTCCACACTTCTTTAAAAGGCAGATGAATAATTAGATTCCATATGATCTAATATAAACATTTACATCTGTTAAACATATATATTTCAAAAAATTCTGGCAGTATCAAATATAATTCACACAGTTATTATATATTTGCCTTATTTTCTGGTACATATTGTGTGCTATTATTTCAGAAAACATACGAAGTAATCATATTTATCTTAGGTAAATACATCCTGTATATTTGCAATAATGTGATAGAATTCATCACAATAATTTAAAAACTACATATGGTTGAGAAAAATGCCAAAGGGGGAAAATAGTCTTAAATTTGGTGGTAATTTTCCTCAGTTGCAACAGAATTCTGCATTGCTGGTGGCATTCACACCTCTCCATTAATGCTGTTAGCAATTCTTTATCTACTTCTGGAGCCTATAAAAGCTTAGTGTAACAGAGCATTGAAAAATTCATATCTAATTCCTGATATGTTTCATGAAAAAGATTCATTAATAAACAATACTCAGCCCTGCATGATTAAGTGTGTTAGTTCACAGAAGGCCTTTTTCTATTTTATTTTAAGTAACTTGAACCTAAAATCATGATTTTTGTATTCTGCATTTCTACAGCATATTTCAGGATGAGAGCATTATGTTAATTTACTATCACCCAACCAGGTTCCATATTTTGTTTTATTCTGTTATTTTTTTTGACAAATAGCTTTCACACATTTTTTTTTATTCTAAACAGCTAGCATGTCCCAAATATGTATACATGGACCCATAAACATATGCAGAAAAAAATTGGAAATAATATGTTTTCTAACTATTTAAAATTATCTATTCTATTTTTTCTATATTTTAAAATATCTACAATTTAAAATTGACTACACAACTAAACTGATTGGATGTCTAAGCAATGTGCAGTTTCAAAAATTACTCAATGTGCTTGCTTCATTTGCATATTATATACTCAAACTGGGACAATATTGAGATCAGCATGGATTCTGCTCAAAGATGGAATGCAAATTGATGAACTTTTCCATATTCTTTTTTAAAAAATTACCTGATTGCCTGCCTTCACAGAGTGCATTAAAATGTTTTCTAGGATAGTCTTTCAACAGCACATGTACTAACATGTGTTCCTAGGCATGCTGATACATGCTACAGTACAGTACATGCTACAGATGTAGCTGAAGATGCTAAGGGAAATAAGCCCATCACAAGTGGGTGAATACAGTACACTTCCATGTACTGGAGGATATTGCAATAGAAAATTCAAAGCGTCAGAAAATTGAATGAAGATTCTTTAGGGCTGTGAGGAGAGGCAAATGGAGAGTTACTTCTCATTGTATATAGTTGCAGCTTCACAAGATGAAAAAGTAAAGATGCATGAAGTAGTGTTTGCACAACAATGTGCATTCACTTAATACCATGGAACCATACACTTTAAAAAGTTACTAATATGTACTTTGAGTTCTGTGTACTTGACTACAATCAGAAAACAAAACTTAAAAATTACTTGAAGTAATCAAATCAAAATGATACACTGCATAATTACTGGACCGTGGATGATACCCTGATGTTGATGTGGGATTTTTAAGAGATCTCCAGCTAAATTTGATGCAAAGTGGTTTGGAACCCACTGCGTTAGAATGAGACAATGACATTTCTCAACGTTTGAATCCTTTTGTTACTTCTCTGAGAAATTCAACAGTGTCAAGGTCAACAGAAGTCTAACTTTGTCCCTGATCAAGACTTAAAAAAGAAATACTAAGAATTAGTGGAATGCACTTTTCCCAAAGAAGAAATAAATAATTAAATTATTTAATTATTAAAACATGAGGTCTTATTGCTTCATTTATTTTTATGTAGTTGTACACAGTGTCTTCTCTCAGTAAAACCAAAATTAAAAACTACCTTCTTTTACTTTTTATATACCAAGACTTTTACAGAAATTATTTGATCCTACATCCAAATGTCCAGAAGGGGCTTTCCATTTCTATTTTATTGGTAAGGAAACTGAGTCTCAGCGACGTCAATACTCTGCCCTATGGCACATAGCTCATACATGGCAGAGTTAATGTCTCTCTGAATCCAAAAGTGTTGGTTTCTTCAAAAGAATCCTACTTCTCCTCATGACTTTTTCCACTCTTACACAGAACAGTGAGGTAGACCTCATTATTGTCAGTTTAAAAAGAAAAAGAGAACCTCAGGGAGATGAAGGTCACACAGTAAGCCTATCGTGTTTTGATTCACTTTCCTTCAATAAAATAGCTATTCTACCTCTGAGAAAGACAGTGAAGAAACCAAATAAAATTGAATGTCATAAAAATAATGCAAGAAGGAGTAAAACTTGATTAATAGAAAGTCTGAGGCAGATATGGTTAATTGAAGGTTAACTAAAGGTTTCTTCTTGTTTTAACCTTTAGTGCTGAACATCCTTTCAAAGTAGATTGAGATCCTGTTTTATGTAAGTTTGGTGTAATGAACACAATTAAATCTTTCTTTGAGTGTTTTTTTTATTTAAGTCTATTTCCTATAGATTACACAGGAAATTGATTTAAATTTTATAGAGGCCAGGAAAAAGTTTAAATGGGGCTCTTGTGTCCAAGTCTCTGATAAGAATTTATATGGTTTCTTTCTTTAAAATAAAGCACAAAGACCAAGTGTGCTTTTAAGACACTGAGTTAAGGAGGACAGATTATAGAAAATGGTACAGCTGATCAATGTTTTATGTCCTTCCTTCTCCAAATAGAAGTTTAGGCTAGAGAGAGAACTATAGACATTTTTCTACTTAAATAGAGTATTCCTTTGTATCAAAGGAAAGATGTATTTATGGCATAGATATTTGTCAGCTGTATTAATATTCCTGAAGTTCCTCATTTCTTAGGGCAAATGTGAAAGACTTTTCATAGATCTAGTGAAACTTTTCTTAACAGTAAATCTCAAGCTCTTTTTGCTCAAACAAAATTTGACTCAACTCTCCCTTAACAAATCATGCAGTACCTTCATTATTGTTATTGCCTGCTCTACTGAAGCAGAGTTGAATATTTTAATGAGAAGGACCCGAGGTATAATCAAAGAGATATATCCCAAAAGTGTTTACAGAAAATGTTTTAGGGATTTATTGGCGACTCAACATCATAGTCTTTGTAGATTCATAAAATGCTGTTAAAATAATTTTCTTTGTTGAAATTATGATTAGTGACTTTTCAAGTAGAATTTAAAATACTTCTAAGTCATGTCCTTACTTGCCAGACTAAAGTTTTAAAATCTAGTCAGCCTTGCAGAACTTACTTTAAAAAGTAATGTGCTACATTTGATTACATAATGGTCTCTGTCTAGGCCAGTGGTGGGAAATCCATGGCATGTGCACCAGAGTGGACTGTTGGTGTCACTGAAAGCTCTACATGGCTCGCCATCTCTAGTCTGGATATTAGAAGTAGTTGGTCACCCCGGGCTAACTAGAAAGCTAGCCACTTCCTACTGTTATTACATTTGTTAGTGCTTTAAATTACATAAATCAAGAATTGGTATAGACTATGATGCACACTTTTTCATGTGAATTTCATTTTCCACTACTTAGAAAGTTTGTTTCATTTACTTGGGAAAATGGTATAAAAGCAGCCATCAAATCATTGGCTGTCTGTCTCTACCCCAAAGAGGCTAATATTTGTACATCTAAATCGTTTAGGTCAGTTTACCGCAATGTTTCTCAAAATGTGTATGAACATTGATGAGTATATTTAGGCAGTCCAAGGATCTCCAAAGGGCCGGCATTCAAATAGTTCTAGAAAAACAATCATGTATCTAGAATATTTGAATCATTAGAATTGAGTCTCCACGAAGAATGTGTTCGATTTCACTTTCCTGGATTGATGTCTCACTTTCACAGGCACCAACCTGCTGTTACACCAGCAGTGGAAACATAGAAATCATGAAGACAAGCTAAGCCCAGCGTTTCACATGGGAGCAACTGTGAGACTGAGCTGCTCCTGGGAAATTGGGGGACCGGTGTGCAAATCAGCCTGAGGTTGTAATGCACAAAATCTTTTTAGAGAGAAAGGAATAGGACTGTTTTCTTTTTCCCTTTGCATATCACTTTGGTCTCCTGCTGTTCTTTCAAGAATTTTTCTTTCAGACTGACCTTTACCTGAGTCTCATTATAAGATTAAGGTACGTGAGTAATATGTCAAATGAGCTAGCAGTTGAGATACACAACCAGGCACCAAATTCCAACATGTTCGGCAGACACAGAATTCTCATGTGTAGCATATTGTCTGGAAAACCCTAGTGCCCTCTGTGTCTAGCTGTAAGGAGTTAACAAATTCACATAAAACTCAAAACTTATATTTTGCAAGGAGAAAACCTGGCTCCATGTTTGTGAGTGTTATTTACGTTACTAGGAGGGCTGAAATGTCATTTATATTTATCGCCACATTTGTGGAGCTGGATATCAGATATCTTATTCTTCAAAGCTGTTGTTAAAGTTTGTGGTTAGAGGCATATTCTCCCAAACCACCTCTTTCACTAACACTTGCAAAAGTGATGACAGAGAGGAAGTTGCCTAACCTGATGTAATTTTATTTCCCGAATTTCTTCTACCTCGAATAAGTGAGTCTGAGTCAGCACCTATCTTTCTTGATTTCCTCCATCTGTTCTCTTTCGCATATGCCCAATTTATCATTTGATGGGTACTCTGTTACCATGTTGCCTGAAAGAGAAAGCAAATATTACATCTTTAAACTTTTAGCAGAATAGATTCAGCTAGTTATAAACTCAGTATCTTTCCAAGTCTGTTGCTGTGTCTGTGCAGGCTCAGAGGTTTCTGCTGCATTTGCCACTCAATACCAAAAGGCTTGAAAAGAAGGGGTGCCCAGGTATGAGAGGAACGGCTGAAGAGTTAGAAAAAGTGACAAAATATGGCTTTATAAGATTTTTATTCACCTTTCCATGTATAAGCATTTGTTTTAAAGTTATATTTTTATGATTTTGAAAGATGCAAACCTCCTAAGTATCCGGACATCAGGAAAACCTCATGGTGGATAAAATGATAAATCTACATCCCATGAGAGAGCTGGGGGTCACGGGTGTTTGGTCCATGCAGCCTAGCCTAGTAGAGTACCATGGGTTAAACAAGTATTTATTTTTGACAGTGCTGGTGGCCAGAAGTCCCAGGTCAGGCAGACAAGCCCCTGATGAGGACACTCCGCTCTCTGATTTTTATATGGGCTTTTCCTGTACTTTCACATTAGTACAGAGCAGAAAAAGAACAAGCTTTCATGTCTCTCTGATTACAGACACTAACTCCATTTACAAGGTTCAACTATCACGAACTGAAGACTTCCCACACGTTCCAACTCTCCTAATGCTGTCATTTTCAATTCAACATGTACATTTTAGTAGAAGATGTAAATATTCAGCCTGTAACAGAAGACAGTCCAAGAAACTGAATTCTAACAAAGGATAATCCTCATCCAAAGTAAAAGCAAATCTTAGATAAACAAATGTATTCAGCTTTGCCAAAGCGTGGTACCTAGAGTGGGTAAAAAGAAATTACCAAAAGTTTAACATATTCTTAAATATAAAGTGTGTTCATTTTGGAATAGACGGAAGAACCAGACACAAGTAAAGAATTCACCCATACACATGTTTTCTATCCCATGCGCCTCCATGACATATTTAGGAGGAAGTTTGGAAGAAGACTGGTGGCGAGACAGAGCTCAACAACATAGTGCGCTGACATAAAAAACTAGAGACCTGCAGGTGTCAGCGATCAGGCCAAAGCTGTGTCTACATCGCCAAACTTTTCTTTGCTACAAAACAAAAATATTGATCTGTTAAGAAAGGACAATGAACTGTTACCTTCATAGCACGGGTGAAGATGCACTGTTTCAAGCTGAGTAGAACAAAACTTGTCTGTCACTGGGAAAAGAGTAGAAAAACCTCTCTTTTGAGAACATAGCCATCCATTTTTCCTTATAGAATAAAGGCACAAAAAAATCCCTATATTTGGGCTCAATAGGTTAAATATGCATACCTCGTCCACTCCCAAATTCACATGGGAAAACATAATTCCCAGTGTGATAATATATAAAGAAGTGGAGCCTCCATGAATGGGAATAGTATCTTTATAAAAGAAATTCCAGGAAGATCTTACCTGCTGTGTAAAACACAGCAAGATAACCACCTATAAACTGAGAAGACGGTCCTCACCAGACTTTGAGCATGTATGTGTCTTGATCTTGGACTTCTCAACCTCCAGAACATGAGAAATAGATGTCTGCTCTATGGTTTAGTTGATGGTGTTCTGCTCAAGTAGCTTAAATAAGTTAAGACATTGGAAGAGGGACAAGAAACTCTCTTGAATCTCACCTCCTATACATAGAATCTGTCATTACCGAAGGAAGGAAATTCCTCCCAGAAAAACCTAGATACAGAAAGAAAAGCAAAGTGGGGATGGATATGGAGAAAATCCTAATCCCAAAGCCCAGTCACACAAGTCTTGCCTAAATTGGCCAAAATCCACAAAACAATACCAAAAAAATAATGGAGAATGCTTCCCTAACATGTGTGGTGCCCTGCTTCCCATGCCCACCAGCACTGAAGAGCCCTAATCTCATCACAGATCCTGCTTGGACTAACAAACAATGACAAGTTATCCCTTCTCAGTGCCTAGGATGCCAATTTTCAATCAATGGAAATAGAAAAATGACTGATCTACACATGGAAGCAATCAGATGTGGTTTTGCAATTGCTGTTAATAAAAGGCACAGACAATCACATCCAGGAACAGATAGGAATTATAGCAGAGAAAAAGAGCTACCTTAAAAAGTCAAGTGCATGTGCTGGTAGAAAAGAAAGGTTGTGTAAGGTGAAGATATGGTTCACTGAGATTATCAGCACACCAGACGTACTGAAATAGTAATAAATCATTGAGAAGATGAATAAATGAAAATGAGAGAGGGAAAGGGAGGAGTGGAGGATAGGAGGGAGGGAAGGAAAAACGGAAGAAAGGAAGCAAAGAAAGAAGAGAGCATCAAGGTCCCTAACACAGTGTAGAGTGCACTAGGATTCTTGCAATTAAGTTACAGGTAGGAGACATATTACTGTGGTGGAGCAGAGTCCTCACTGTTTTTGGCACCAGGACCCTGTTTTGAGGAAGACAGTTGTCCTTGGACAGGGAAAAGAAGATGGTTTCACAATGACTCAAGCACAATATATATAGTGCACTTTAGTTTTATTATTCTTCCATAGTAAAATATAATAATATCATTATACAATTTATCATAATGCAAAATAAGCAAGAGCCCTGAGTTCGTTTTTCTGACCCTAGACAGTTCCATCTGGAGGAGATAGAAAACAGTAATGCTTAAGTGTTTTGCTTATGCCCAATCAACTCTGTGATCTTGGCTGCTGTCACTGCAGAAAACTGTGGTTCACAAAGATAGGATGCTGGAATTAGAAACAGACTTTTAATACACTTTCAGCAACCTCAAGATAGTCTGACTTGACCTTGATCCAGAGTACATGTACATTTGAAATCCTCTCAACCATCCTTTTAAGGCCAGCACTATTTGTGATCACAAATAGTTCCTCTTCTCACTTGGATAAAGATCATTCACCTGGCTTATTCGCAAATGGGCCACAGATGAATTCCTTCACACGGCAGGGCTCATTTTGTGGTTGGGAAGTAAGCTCAAACTTTTGAAAGCTGAGATATGTTATCATGGACTAACTTGGAGAGAGAAGGTCCTCACTCCATTTCTTTCAATATCTCTGCTGCTGGAAACATGTCAAAAATTCCAGTGTTCAGTTTTCACTCCGGAATTCCAGTTCGGCTTTGAATGTAGTCACTTTATCTGTTGACTTGAACTCAACTATTATTCTCCCCCTGAAATGACAGATTGAGTTCATCAAGCAGGTACAATGTGTCACACAAGTAAGTTTTGCAGCCCATTTTGTGTCGGTGAAGCATGCTGTCAGTGGTGACTGTTTTTCTAAAAGAAATCTCTGGTGCAGTTCTTATAATTCAAAAACTCTGGCCAATGATCTACTTTTAGAGAGCAATCTCATTTCAGTGTGTAAGAGAAGTTGTGTGTGCTCTACAAAAGCCAAGTGAAAAGATGTGAGTTAAAGACAGTTCTTACTTTCATGTGGTTGATAATTTTAATCTCATGCTTCAAAATTTTGTTAAGGTCAAGTGACTTTTTCAACTTGCCAGCATGACTTTATGGATGACAAACTGGGCGGATTTACCTTCTAAGGGACTCACATCCCTCCTTGACCTGAGCAATGAAATCAGGAAGCTAGTTAGTCATGGCAAGCTCACCATCTGTAGACCAATTCTGTTTTCCTGATATATAATCAATCAATGACTTCAAGTTTTAGTGTTGGTTGACAACAAAAGTGCATATAATATGTCACTGTGCACATATTCCTGAAAAAATATATTGTACAAAATGAAGCATTTTTGCCTTGTTTTTCACAACAGTAGACTTGTCAACCTGGATTGTGTACCATGAAAACTCATTAATTCTAGCAACTGTGCCATAGAATCTTCTGGTATCTTCTCAGCTGGACTACTTATGGTGCTAGCTGAAAGAGAAGTGCGTGCCACCTTTTAACTACAGCATCTCATACAAGTTCATGATAAATGTCCTTAGCAGGAAGCAGATCAGCTCTTCACCAATATTAGAGGGATTCTTAACTATGCAGTCAGTCACTAAAATTGAGGCCCTCAGGATAGACAACTTTGATTTCTTCTGTTCTTCATGTTTAGGATTTCTTTCTTTTTGAACAACTCCAAAGCACTGTCTTTTAAATCAAGATGTTTGGTCTCCATGTGTTGACACAGTTTTGAAGTTTTTGCGGTTGAACAGTCGATCACTACATAAAGTATTACACAGAACAGACAAAGAATGTGAATTACCTGTTGCAATGAGCTTATAATTTAAGCAGGGATCTTGACAATTCTTTTTAAATGCAGCTTTTTTGTTGGTAGCCTTAGAGTCTTTGGCTGTCTCATCATTGGGTCTTAACTCTTTCCAAAGAAGCTCTCTGGTGACATTAGATGTTTTTCCCGCTCTCTTTTAGGCTACAAATAACTTGTGGGCTTACAACTCTGACCAAGATAAGCGTGCAGTGCAAGAAAAAGCCACAAGTAGATAGAAGTGGTAAATATTTTAATAGGTGAGCCATGTACAGTCTAACAAGTGCTGTATTCTCACTTAAAGGTGACCACCAGGCTCACCTGTACAGTTGAAGAACATCACTGTGTTGCCATTATAAACTCTGCCACCAAATACAACTTAATTGTCAGTTGCCAGTTTTGACATGAGTCTGCAAACAACTGATTTATTATGATGTCCGTACAGAAAACCAGCCCTTTCAATGTCAAGTCTACTTAGAGCTGCTCTCCAGAACTAGCATTACCACCTCAGCTATATCTCAGATCATCAGCTATTGCATTCTCATGAGGAATGTGCAACCTGAACCTTTCATGTGGGCTGCTAACAGTAGGGTTCACACCTTCCTGAGAATCTAATGCTGTCATTAGTCTGACAGGAGGCGGAGCTCAGGCAGTCATCTTAGTGATGGGAGCAGCTTTAATGTACCGATGAAATTTCAGTTCCTCGGTTGTCACTCACCTGCTGCTATATGGCCTGGTCTCTAACAGTTTCCAGACCAGTGTCAGTTTGTGGCCTGGGGTTAGGGGCCTTTGGGGGTAGAAGACATATTTAGAGTAGAAAAGATAGAGAATTTTTAAGTTAAAGAAAGTAAATGAACCAGAGATATTAGAAACTCAGAGGACAGACATGTATATTCTATAGCTAAATTTAAAAAACAAAAAAAACTGTAAGGTCAGCAAGGGAAAGAGAAATGATACCCCAAAGAAACAAAGAGAATGCACCAAGTTGGAGAACAGTAGAGAGACATCTTTATTCATTTAGAGGAAAAAGTTGCCAACTCAGAATTTATATACCCAACAAAACTATCTTTTAAAAATGAAGACAAAGAGAGGATTTTGTTTTCATACTTACGAGTGCAGAAGTAATTTTCTTTACCGGCACTGCTGAGCTACAAGGGTAGAAGATGCTCTTCAAGTAGAAGCTCTGGATAAAAAATGAAGACTAGATTCCCAGACAGTAAAAAGAAGTATTAAAATGGTAAAAATTCAAGTAAACATAAAGTGTTTTCCTATTTTATTCACTTAGAGGATATTTGACTTTTTACAACAAAAATACAGAAAGAAGAGACAGAAGAAGGGAGAAAGGGTAGGAGGGACAAAGGAAAGAAGGAAAAAAAGGAGAGAAGAAAAAGAAAACACTGTATATTAGGGCTTATTATGTAGAGGCAAAAGTATGTCAATAGTACACAGGACAGAAGAGAATAAAACAATGGTAGTATGATGAGGGCTTATTAAATAGTAAAATATTAGTTGAATATAGAAAATTGTGAATAATATTTATTATAAACCATAGAGCAGTCATGAAGAAAATGTGAAATGTATAATCATCCTTACAAATAAAGGTATAGTGAAAAATTATCAAAATGATTAAAAAACACTATAAAAATAAACACAGATGAGATCATCAGAAAACAATTTTTAAAATGGTGAATTCAAATCCAACTGCCTAAATAAATGCATGAAATAAAAATTCTGACAACCACAATTAAAAGTCACATATTATTAAACTGAATACAAAAGTAATCACTATATTTAGTGATTTAGTTTAGTGATTATGTTTTAGGCAAAAAATGTCCTCTAATATAAATGTATATGTAGATCAAGAATGAAGATTACAGGAGTTATTTCATTAAAATGTCATCAAAATAATTCTAGTTTGGGTATTAAATGTGAAAAAGAAAACTTCAAAGTTAGGACTATTAAAAGAAATAAGGAAAGAAAATCACATAAAAGAAACAATTCACCAACAATTTGTCAAAAAGACATGACAATTTTATGTATGGATATACCCAAAACAGCATAAAAATTCATGAAACAAAGCCAGTAGAACTGAGGAGCGAACTAGGTAAAGACACAATTATACTTGACATCATTACTTCTCCCTCAGAAATCAATAGAACAAGCTGGTAGGAAATCACTAAGGATACAAAAGACCTGAATAACACTGCCAAATAATTTTATCCTCTATAGAACACTTTTGTGTAGCAAAAATCCACAGCTTTTGCAAGTGTACATGTAATATTCAGCAAATAGATATAAACATATTATACTGTCATAAACAAACATATATTGAAACCAATTAAAATTAAATAGTATATTGTTTGATTGCAACATCTTTAACCTAATATGAAGTAACAGAAAGATAAATGGAAAATGTTCAAATATTTGGAAATTAACCTAATACTACACAGGTCACAGATGAAGCCACAAGGAAAATTTAAAAATATTTTAATTATATATAAATAGAAACATATGAAAATATGTTCAAGACAACTACAAAGATGTTTGGAAGAAAATTTCTCTTAATGTCAATGTTAGAAAATCACATATATTTTGAACAAAAGTCTGTAAACTAAGAAAGAGAAGTAAATTGAATTTGTTAAAAACAGAAGGTAAGTAATAAAAAGTATAGCAAAAATAAATAGAACAGAAAACATAAAAACAATCAGTAAGATATATGGAACCAAAATCTGAATCCTTGAAGAAGGTTAATACATTTTTTAAATATATAGTCAGACTTAGCAACAGAGGGAAAAAAAGAGTGAAAGAAGAAAAATCTAAGCAATATCATGAACAAAGTGAGTGCTTTAGTACATAATCTGTAGAAATTAAAAGATAATAAGATATTATTAATCATTTTATGTTACTAAGTTTGATAAGTAAGATAAACTAGTAAGTTCCTTGAAGTGCATTAATTCCCAAAACTTTCTCATCAAGAAATTCATAAACTAAATAGTTCTACGTTAACAGACTCTTCCAATACATAAAGTGCCAAGTAGAGATAGCTTCACTAGTAAACTCCACGAGATATTAAGAATGTGATATTCCAAAGCCTAACAACATTTTCAGAATATAAAAGAAGAAAAGAGAGCGAGAGAAAAATTATTGTAATCTACTATGGATAGTCTATCTAAAAGTGTACCTGGGCTTAGTATAATTGTCTTATGTATTTTATAAGGCTTTTTCTCTATTAGTTTGGTTTTTAATCGCATATGTGATAATTCATTTTATGAGATCGTTAAGTTAAATGAATCTGATGCTGGCAAAATAAAAGAGGAATAAGGGAGACTGGAAAAAAAAAGAATAGAAATGTGTCCTGTACATGTAACAGTTCACTGGAATGAATCCAATTATGATGTCCTGTCAACTTTAATTTTAAAAAAGCAAAAAGAAAAACCATTGGCTTCAGGAGACCAATATTTGTTCAGATTCAGACAAACAAATGTTTAAAATTACTAGAGATTTAAAAAATAAGTGTAACCAAAAACCAATAATAAAATAAAAATAACTAGACTTGCTAGAACTGAATGTCTGCAGTCATAGAGTTAATTCTTAATGAGGAAAAAACCAAATAACTTAGTATTTACCAAGCCAGGTAGTAGCAAACACTAATAAAAACATGGGAGGCTATAATAAAGAATGCTGAAGAAGAAGGTGGTGTTTAGGATACCCAAATATAGTTTTCAGGAGCAACTTCTCTGAGAAGGTGAAAGTGAGCACAGACCCAAAGAAAGTGAGAACATGAGGATAGAATGAATTTCCCTTAGCAAAAAAAAAAAAAAAATGAAAAATATGAAACAGAAATGACAGGCAAGGGATGGAATAAAATGTACATTATGCCTCAAAAAGAGACAATGAAGAGAAAGAATCGAAATGTAATATTCAACAGATTTTGGGCTTAGAATATTCCAGATTTGAGAGAAATTAAATTCCATATGAAAGGAATGCAATCTCTAGTATATATAATACAGGCAGTATATGTAAAAATAGACCCCAGTTAGAGGGATCTTCCTGAAAGTATAGGACACTGAAGATAATTTTACAAGACAATTGGAAAAAATGAAAAAAATTCAGTTTCAAGTTTGGCTTTAGTGGAGGATTTGAATAAGTTGAAGGCAGTTGGGGAAATATTAGTAAGGAGAAATGATTACAGATGGAAGCGATAATGTGATGGATTGGATTTTAGTAGAAACAAATGTGTTTCAGACTCATATTGGAAAAATTAGTCTAAGGCAGGTGCCATGATGAATGGAAAGCAATACACACAGATGATTGTGAGTATTGTAAGTTTTTATAGGATTGAATATTGGAATAGCACATTGCTGTCCATGACAGCCTTGATTTTAAATGTTCCATGGCTTTTTACATAGTAAATTCTGAAGAGCTAAAAACAAGATGGAAAAGTTCTGAGTAACAATTATGTGATGATATTATAATAAAAACAACTGCAGCACTCCATTTTCTAAAGTCAAAAATCTAAGGGTAACTCTTTACATCATCTTTGATGCATCAGAATCAGGAACAGTATGTAAATTGTACGTACATTTTTATAATTTACAAGGGACATACTTTTTTCAAAAAATTATCTAATGTGCTTTGTGGATCAGTATCACAGTTTTTTTTTTAAATCTACATCTTATCCTTATATTTTAAATCCCTCTCTCTAATCAGATAGAGCACTTATAGCTACGTGTTATTAAAAATTTCCTCGTTCCAAGATGACATAAGATATTTTAATCTCTTTTCTCCAAGTAACCTAATTCATTTCTTGGATTTTTCCAAATGAGGGGTGACACATTATTGTTATGACACACTGAGGTAAGACTTCAAAGTGAAGTGGGTGTCAGGCAGAAATATATAGCTAACAAATAAAAAAAATGTAGATTGGAGTCCCACATACCATTTTTTAAAAGTCATGTCTGTTACTCTTAATCATATTTTGCTAAAAATGAAATATCCCAGGATATAAAGTGTCAGAGAGGCAGCAAGAGACTTCCTTCAGATTTTTTGTTGTATAAAATTAATTGGTTCAATTGAAGTTGGAGGATTGTCTAGGAGTTTCTGATAAATGCTCTTCAAAATCTATGTAGCGAGTAGATTTTGAAGTGAGGAGGTCTCCTATGTACAAGCTGTTTCATTGGAGGCATTTATAATTTAGTCAAACTAATTCTAGAAATAAATGTTCCTACCAGAAGTTGCACGAACTTCCCAACAAAATAATGGGAGACAGCAATAGCGTGCAGAGGAAAATATTACCCTTTGTGGAAATACAAATTTTGTTAGCTTATATCAGAAACTGTAGGTCTACTTTCCTTGTCATGCAATAGAGTAAATATTAAGATCTAATTCCAGTCATGAGACTCCTTGAAGAAAGTTAGCCTCTTAGAGCCTCATGATCCATGTTGGTATGCAGTTTGAGAAAAATCAAGTGACCTTCAGTTGCAATACAAATGACAGACTGTAAAAATCCCAAAACAAATGACCCAGGCAAAACTCTGTTGGGAGAGTCATGATTCTACCTTTTTGTCAATAATATATGGAATATGACATTATAGTGCATAAATTTAAACAGTCTTTTTGGATTTAAACGCGCCTGCCACTATCTGAGTGGTTTGGTTTCAGTGTTATCATAATGAAAAATGTCCCAGTATTAGAGTCACCCGACTTGGTTTTTACCTCAGCAGTAGGCTTTGAAGCTAAGGTGGTCAAATGACCTTCTGATGGTAGGAATATATATGGTAAAGCAACCTGTAAATTGCAAAGATCCATATCACTTTAAGGAGTTTTTATTAGGTGAAAGCAGGCAAAGGTTAAACCTGTTGTAGATAGCAGGGCCAATAGTAAGTAAGTGAAAATCTCTTTTGATCCTGCTTTGGGAAATTTTATCAGTCAAAAAAGTTTTTACCTAACAGCTTTAATTCTGTGTGCTTTTTCAGAGTGTTTGGCCACATAGTATAAATCCTTTGAAAGAACAGAGTTTCTATTTTTCTGACTTACTAGGACTTGGTAAACCACAGTGATCAAATATGAATGAACATTGCCATGTTCATATATTGTGGTGGGTAAATTCTTAACAAAGCTTATTTGTTGGGGAAAAAAATTGCACATCTTTTTCTCCATACCTCCCACCATGCTGGCACTGAAATCAGGATATGAAGCCCAGGCTCGGCAACTGAGATGGATTGCCAGGAAGTGATGAAGTCATAAATATTAGGTTCCTATCAACAAATATTGGTAATTTCAGATATATTTAAAAATTCCTCTTCAAAATATCTCCCTTTCCGACTTTTCTAAAGTTATACTTTTTTTGTATTCACTATTATTCAAAATGCTTGTCAGTGAAAGTTGCTAAGATGTTACACGGAAAAGACCCACATGTATAAAAATACATCGTTTTATATTCCTCCCATAAAGAAGTTATATGTTAGCATATGAACATGTTCTTATACAAAGATTTTTGCTGAAATGACCTAACTAACTGACATAAAAGAATGTATTTCACTCTCCCACTGAGGGGAAAAATAGTGTGGTGCATCAAATAAGCATTAATCATTGTTAAATAACACTGGTAAAGACCCACTGTCATAGAGCGTGGAACATGCTTGGGTAGGGATATGAGGACTTAAGAAAAAATGAATTCAAATTGCTCAGTACTCCATGTTCAAAGAATTAGTTCAGTTTCATAATATTCTCTTGTACACTGCCTACATGTCACCACAATTCTAGGCACTCAGAGTTCATTGATTTAAAAAAAAATTACACATGATTCCTTATGGAAACAGAGGTTTCAGCAGAGGTTTGTAATACCCTGGGATATGAGCACTGCAAAGGGAGACGTAGAGAAAGAGATGACAGATCTCGCTCCAACCTGACTACGAGGAAAGCATAGCTCAAGTTGATGACAACTAAGATGCACATTAAATGAGCAAAATGTTAGCGTTATGTGAAGAACACTGATAAAAGGAAAGCATTTGTGCACCGAGTACAGCATAAACAAAGATAATTCACCACTGCAAGAACCCACAGATGAGATGGAAGTTCAAGACAAGAGGCTTAGAGAAATAAGTAAAAATCTTTATGAATGAATTGATTTCTTTGTTAAGGATCTAGCAGCTAGGATTTTATCTATGGAGACAGAGTCCAAATCTGCCTGGTCTACAATTTGATCTATAACAGTCATTTGTCTTGATACTGATTCATGCCCTATTCCTTACTCATCAAACAGTTATTCCTCCAATAGGTCCAATCTCCAGGCCTCCGTGAAAGCTCTTATCATACCTCTGCTTCATTCCAAGGTCTTTATCTCATAACATCTCTTGCTTTTAATTTTTTTCACTCTGCTTTGATGTCCATCCTCAAATGCATTTCTCAAAAAAGACAAATGAAAAATAAGCTTTATGAATCATTGTAGAAAAATCTATCTTTTGTTCCCACTTTTGGTGAGTGAGAGAGAAACTGTTCCATGGATTTAAGTCTTTAGCCTCTCTTCTTTTACTCAGATAGTCTGATAGTCGCCATTACTACTTATCATGTATGTGTTGTGAAACTATTCATTTTGCATTAGCATTGAACATCTCAGCATGTTTCTGATTGCCTTCAGTTTCCAAATTTTTATTTATCTTTCTTTCTTCTTACTCTCTAACCTTGTCTCACAGTTCATTGCATTGTTTAAGGTTTAACCTTTAAAATGTCAGTTTTATTTCTACAAAACATCATAAAGAATAAAAAGTTTACAAGCATTCTCCATTTACTTTCTCAAGTTAGAATTTTATGGCACTTTTTAAAAAATGAATAAATGAGCACTTAATGGAACATTTCATCATAGTCATTTACTTCTTTTAAGGCTTGATTATAATACCATCATGACATATCCTAAATGTGCCTTAAAATTTCTCATACTTCATTCTATTTAAGGCAATTTAGTTTTGGTTGGTGGATATGTAATGACTGCAGGTTAAATAGAGTGTTTTTGACCTGACATTTTCCATGCCCTCATTTTTTTCATAATCTAGAGTAGGAACTTTTGGTTTTATAAAGAAGTTTGGATAAAAGGAGGGACCAGAGATTCACTGGCCTAGTTCTAATTTTTTGAATCTCCATAAATTCCTCAATACAGATGAATTGCTAATGTCTTTAATGATTGGCACTGTAGAATTGAAAGAGCTTCAAAAAACCCACTGTCATCAATCATGCATGGCAGTTTTTTACTGAGGCACATGTTAAAGGATTTAACGGGTTCTTATGATGTGTGCACCTTGAAATTTTTGAGTTTGATTTAAAAGCACTCGCTAGGATATAATTAACTCAGAACTTAAAGCCCTGTGCATAATTTAGAAGCAATTACATTTCAAGGAAATAATAAGGTAACTTTTAAAATTCAAACAAAAAACAATCTAGAAAAATAGAATTAATCACTGGCAATTACTGAGTTAAAATATCTAACTTATTACCTGAAATACTCCCACATAATCATGCATTCAACTTTAACTGAGCCTGTAATTGTAATCATAATTAGGGATGTGCAGGTATTAAAACTCAAAAGATCATAAAACACGTGAAGTTTCTAATTAAAATAAAATTTTTAAAACTGCTTAAACTCCATCTACAAAGCTTGCAATACAATTTAAAGCCCTTATTGAGTCTTATAATTTTAACTCTTGTGGAAATTTGAAGTGATTCTTAGACAAAATACAATTTTACACAATTTTGTAAATTAGATTGAAAAATGCATAGTAAGATTCCAATTTGTTCTAAGTACTTTTAACATTTCTTTGCTGATATTTTTTTTGAAATTAATTGTATTTAAAAGCAACCAATATGCTAAGAACAAACCCTTTGCTGTGTTTCATTAGTAGAGCATGAAATTAGCCTGTTGTAGGTACGGCTGTATTTAAAAATAATAAAAATCGTTTCAAATTACTTATTACAGTCAGTTTTCCTCCTTGACTAGCCCAAATAAGTAGAAATTTTACTATAGCTAATGGTAGTTTTGAAGTCATCTCTCATATATATATACTCATTAAGACTATGAAATAAAATTTCTTCTTGTATGCCAATGGTAAGGAAAATTAAGTCTTAAAGTATATTGAGAAAGTTTACTCAACAAGATGCATCATCTATCCTATTTTTTAAAAAATTAGTTATATGAATGCTCATAAATTGAAAAAAGTACAGCCTTCCACGTTTCTTTTTTCTTCCATTTTTATTTCTTATTGGTTCTTGTATACAGTGTATAGTGATTACATTCTTTGTGGCGAGTTTGTGCACATATATAATGTATCTTAATATTTTTTATCACCAGTAATTCTCTTTCCCCATTCTTCCATCTTTTGATGCCTATCCCACTTGAGAAAGATCCATCCTCCTACTTTCTATTATCTATCTTTTATTTTGCTCTTCATTTATACTTTGGGATTCTCATGTAAGACAACTCACATGGTATTTAAGTTTTTGCGTATCATTTTATTTAACATTTATGTTGTCAATGTGCATCCATTTTCCTAAAAACTCAGGTTTTTCCTTTTGGAAAATTAATGTTAAATTAAGTAAATATACCACATTTTCTTTATTGAGTCATCTGTTGGTGGACACATAGTACACTTTTCAGATTTACCTGCAGTTACTGTGCTGCTATAACCATGAGTGTGCATTTAGTACTGTACTATGATGTCGTTAACTCTTTTGGGAAGATACCCAGGATCCCACTTGACAAAAGTAAGTGATCTTTCTTAACTCTTTTGAGGAGAGTCTGGAAGAAGAATACTTGGATCAAATAGAATTTCTAGTTTCAGTTTTTTGAAGAATGTCTTCCTAGTGATTTCCATAGTTTGCATTCCCACCAAAAATTGAGAAGGATTCTTTTTCTCCCACAGCTTCCCTACCAGAATTTATTATTATTTGATTTCTTGATTCTGGCTACTCTTTCTCAGGTGAGATGGAATCTTGGTGTTGTTTTAATCTGTATTTCTTTAATAGTCAGCAATGGTGAACATTTGCTTGTGTATGTATTGACTATTTGTACTTTGACATCAATTCACTTCATGGACCCATTTTTGATTGGGTCTTTTATTTCAGGAGGTCTAATTGTTTTTAGTTCTTATATATTCTAGATGTTAATTCCTTCTTTGAGTTCTAACTAGGTTCTGGGTAACTGAGCCTGAAATTGAAGTAATGTGTCCAAAAGGGTTGTATCAAGTCTGTACATTATTTCTTTTGTTTCTCAGTCATTCCGAAAATTTCTGCAAATTGAATTTTGAAAGATTTATTGTGCTTATAGTAAGTAAACTTTAGACATAGTAAATAAACAACTATATCGACTACTAAACTGTCCTTCCTCTATAAAAAGTCAAAAATTTAAATGAAAAGACACTTCTAAAGTATAAATATTATTTTGCTTCTAAAATATTACTTGCCATATTGTAGACAACACCAAATGGTTCCAGAATGTTCAGAATGAAAGTAGTAAAACACTAATAGAAAGAATGAGAATAACTTCTTTAAAAAAACTAAAATGTGCTAAAACAAATCTGTAGAACCATGAGAAAAGGAGGGATGTAGCTATTCTAATAAAGAATGACCAACATTCTCCATTGGGATTTGAAAATAGCCATAGGAAGATAAAAATGTAAAAGCCACTCCAGTAAATGGCAGATGGTCTTTCGCCAGTGGGAAGATCGATTCGGAGCTATCTAGGCAGAATTAACCTGTCAAGAGGCATTGTGATCTACAGTGAAGCTGGATGGGTTGTATTTTCACAAACCTGATGTCACTCATTACAAACATCATCAAATTTCTCCATTTTATTTCATGCCTAACACATACATTTCTTATAATATAGCTTTTATGCAGACTTCCTAAAATGGCGAGGATATGTTACCAAAATGTGCTCTTCCTTACATTGTACAAAACTTATTCTAAAAGAAAAATACATGTAGATTCTTATTTATAGCCATCTCTTGAGATTCTAATTGTAGAAAATCAGCTTAAACAAACTACTGGTTACATGTGGACTTCTTAACCTACGTGATTAGGGATTTATACCTAGGTCATCATCTTTTAAGGACTCATAAGAAGTTAGCTAGACCCTTATCAGCATGTTAGATGTCCCCACAACACTTTTTGTTTCATAAGTTTAAGTTGATATTCCATGCCATCATGTACTTTTCACTTTTATATTTGTACTTCTTAATATTTATTTAGTCAATATAAACTAAGTGTACAATTGTGTCAGCAATTATAGAAAACACTAATGTGTTAAACAGATTGTGGCATAGTCCCTGATTGAAGTAATTCTCTATAGCTATCAGCTGTCATCTATTGAATGAGTACTATAAGCAGGCAGTATTTTAAGAATTCTTGTATTACTTCATTGATCTGTACAGATTCAATGAAAATTTCTCTTCCTCCTTTTCCTCATCTTCCTCTTTCTTCTCCTTGTCTTGTTTTCTTTTTCTTTTTAACTCCTCACCACCTTCTTACTCTTTTGAAATGGATAAAGTTTAAATAATTTCTTAGAACTATACAGTCAGAAGCAGAGTTCATGAATTATATGGATTCTCCTGATAAGAGAAATTAACCACACAAACATGTACAATTGTAAATGTTGGTGAGTGCAAGAAAATAGTGTGAAATAAGGCCAGATGTAGGCGGTAGATAAATCATAAAGGACTTTTGTGTCATGTTAAGGGAAAGCCACTAGAATTTTAATAAAAATTCACCTCTTTGATGGTATCACTCCAGCTGCAATATGGAGAAAGGAACTGAAAGAACCTGAGTCAATAAAGAAGGACATTTTAGAAAGAATTTTAAAAGTGATAGTCAAAATGATAGCTGGCTGCTCTTGTATAAAAATACTGCTGACTTTTGTATGTTGATTTTGTATCCTGTATCTTTACTTATTTAATTATGAATTTCAGCCGTTTCTTAATGAAGACTTTAAGGTTTGCTACACATAAGATCACATTAGTTGCAAATAGATATTTGACCTCCTCTTTTCCAGTTTGGCTGCCTTTTATTTCTTTCTCTCTTAATTACTGGAAGTCTTGCTATGATTTTGGTACTAGCTTGAATAGCAGTAGTAAAAGTGCCTATACATCTCTTGTTATAGATTTTAGAGGAAAAGCTTAAAACTTTTCTTCATACAATGTAATGATAATGGCATATATATGGACTTTGTTATGTTGAAATGTTTTTCTATGCCAAATTTGTTGACTTTTTACAATGAAGAAATACTCAATTTTTCCAGTGTTGTTTTCCTGTATCTATGCAAATGATCCTATGATTGTTGTTTTATTCTGTTAATATGGTGCATCATGCCTACTGATTTGTATATGTTAATCCATTAATGAGATGAGTCTCATTTGACAAGAGTGAGTGATCTTTCTCTAATGAGTTGTTGAATCCTGTATGAAAGTATTCTGTGGAGGTTTTTTGCACTTACATTTGCCAGGAAAACTGACCTGTAGTTTTCTCTTTGTTCTTATGTCCTTGTGTGCTGTTTTAGTGAATAACACTTTCCTCGCAGAATGAGTTTGGGAGAGTTCCCACCTTTTCAGTTTAGAGTCATTTAAGAATAATTGGAATTTGTTCTCTAAATGCTTTGTAGAATTCAGCAGCAGAACCATCAAATCCTGGGCTTTTCTTTGGCGGAAACTATTACAGCTTAATGTAATTAGTCCTTATTGGCTTGTTTAGAATTTCTGATTCTTTATTCTATGCTATTAGGTTGGATCTTTCCAGGAAATGTACTCATTTTTTCTAGATTTTCTAATTTCTTGGCTGACTGTTGATAACAGTTTCTTGTCAGCATTTGTATTTCTGAGGTAACAGTTTAACATCTCTTTTTTTCATTGTTTATTTTCTTTGAGGTATCGCCTTTATTCTTTAGTTGATTAAAGGTTTCTTGATTAACTATTCAAAAGAACTGTTTTGTTGATGCAAATTTTTAGTCTGTATGTGATTTATTGTGCTCTGATAGCTATTAATGTAATCAAAATATCAATGATATTCTATACAGAAAAGAAGTAAAAGACCCAAAACACTCAAAGTAATGTTGAAAAAGAACAAAGTTGGAGGCATCACAATACTAGACTTTAAAATAGTCTTTATTAGTATACTAATGAAATATAGTAACTCATTGTGATGCACAGCATAAAAACATACATCAATGAGTCTGGTTAGAAATCCCTAAAATAAATTCTTGCCTTTACAGCCAATTATTTTTTAAGGAGTCCACATAAGAACATCAGGAAACAACAGTCTCTTCAGTAAGTGCTACTGAGAAATCTAGATGTCCTCATCTAAAGCAGTGAAACTAGAGTCCTATCTGATTCAATACACAAAAATCAGCTGAAATAGATTAAAAAGTTGAATGTATGACCTGAAACTGTTACCAAAATTAGAAGTAGAAAATGGTATATATCATCAGTCTGGAAAAGGACTTTTTGTACAAACATCAAAAGCATAAGCAACAGTGGGGGGAGAAAAAAAATGGCAGCTTGCTAGGAAGCTGGATAGAGAATCTCTCTGGAGAAAACAGCTCAGATGCTAGAATTTGACAACATGGAGAGGGCCAAAAGATTGCAGAACAATTCTCACTAACCCAGGAGGAAACCAAAGGGAAAAATAAAATTAGGAAAAAGGAAAAGTGCGGGTGGAGGGCTGAAGCCTGACATGCTCACTGAGACTAATTCCACACTGTGCTGGGAGCACCAATCCAAGGTTGGACAACCCAAGGTCGTGCTGAAGCCCTGGCTGCTGATAATGGGAGTTGGTGAGTCCTGGGCCCTTGGTGTGAGGGCGCGGTGCAGTGTGGAGTGGAGCCAAAGTGGTTAGCTTTATTCGCTTTTGGTGAGTACTGGAAATTGGGCCCCCGTGGTTTGGTGGCTGACTGGAAGACATCTTGGAATAGGGCAGAGCCCGGTGCTGCAGTGGCTTCAGTCAACAACCCCTAGCCCAGAGATGATTTGTGGGAGCAGCTTGGGCTGAACCATGCCGCAGGTTGGGAACCAATAGTCAGGGCTGAAATTGTTCCAGTCTGCCACAGCACAGTGTAAAGTGCTGAAGGCACTTGCAGATTGACTGACACAGAGGGTATGGGCCAGCCGGCAGCATTGCTGCACTCTCCTCAGATATCAGCAAACTGGAGAGAGCCGCAAGCACCCAGCCAGCATGCTTTAGAAAAACTATAAGGAATAGAGAGAGGCCTGACCTCCTCCACACATCTGTCTGCAAGAAACCAGAAACATGGCAAAAGCAAAAGATAAGACAAACCTCCAGCTGTTCACCCTGGGAAAATAAGCCCAGTAGAGGTAAATACAGAAGAGAACTAGTCCAGCAATAATGCAATGTTAGCCACAACATCAGCAGACATAAAGAAATACATTCATGAATTCATAGATGAACTTAAAATCCAAGTGAGGCAAGAAATAAAAAGGTTGATTAAAGAAATGCTAAGCCCCTCTCAAGAAAACACAGAGGAAAGAAGGGAGGAATCCAGAAAAGGAAGAGAAACCTTTGGTGAAAAATATAAACAAAATCTAGAATACATGAAACAGATCCAAAGAGACAACCAGGAGACTAAAAGCTCCATTGGAAGTTGACAAAATGCCTTGACAGAAACAAAATTTAGCCTTTCGAAACTTGAAGAGAGATTTACAATGTATGATCATGAAAGAAAAGACCTATTAAAAATAGCAAGGAATCAAGAAGCAACAATTCAAAGGCTAGAAGACAACAAAAGAATCTATAACTTAAGAATAAAAATGTAATCAAATAAGCAGGAGTAACCACGAATGAATTACAAAGACTATTCACAGAAATAATTAAGGAAAACTTTCCAAGCATAGGAAAAAGAAATGATATACAGATAAATGAGGCATACAGAACTCTAGCCACCTTCAACCAAAACAGATCTACACCCAGACATATAATATCATATAATAATCAAGATTCCAGAAATCCACAAGATTAGAATATTAAAAGCAGCCAGAGAAAAGAAGCAGATCACCTACAAAGGACAAATCATCAAATAACGACAGACTTATCAACTCAAACTATTGAAATGAGAAGAGCCTGGGGGGAAATAGTCCAAGCCCTGAAAGAAAATAACCTCCAACCAAAATTGATGTACCCTGAAATCTCTCTCTCAAAATTAATGGAAAAACAAGATGTTTCCAAGACAAGGAGGAACTGTGGTAGTTCATGGCCCCAACCCAACCCTGCAGAAAATATTGAAGGATGAGAGAGACACACACACACAGAGAGAGAGAGAGAGAGAGAGAGAGAGAGAGAGAAATACCAGGAGTCCACAACAGTGGCAGAGAGGCCTCAATGAACAGGGAGGACAGTGGAATGAAGAAGAAAAATGGACAAATAATAGCAGAAAAATAGAATAGCAGAATTGAAGCAGAGAAGGTGGGCTTTAATTTTTAACATAGATAGCCTAGATACACTAACAAGAAGAAACACAGGCAGAGTAGATTAGGAGGCAGGATCCATCAAGATGCTTTGAATAGGAAATATACTCAACCTGAAAGAAGGTTAATAAACTAAAGTCAAAGATGAGAAAACAAAGCTCTAAGTGACAGGGAACCAGAGAGAAATAGGGACAACTTGTCCAGCAGTCACAGATAGGTTGGAAAATTATGACACTTTTGTGCAGTGAGGAACAACAAAGCTAGAAGGAAGGAAAACCTTGTGGCTTTAGTAAGTAAAGGAGTACAGCTCAAGATCAAGCTCAGGGGTAAAAAGATTCAGTACCATTCAGATAGATAATGGGTTGACCCCTAATCTAAAAACTAAAGGAGTTAGTGGGGCCCAAAATATACAAAGCATCCTGAGAAAGAGACAGGTGAGGAATTGCCTGAAAAAGAAAGGCAGAGGACCTTGTTAATAGTGTATCAGGATTTAAAAGCCACAATATTCTTACCGCTCTTCTTAGTTTGATTTTATTTTGTTCTGGTCAGTCTACTCATATTAGATTTGAGGGCACAGTTAGCTATCCCCAAAGTAGCAGGCTATACTATGGTAACTATCCTTAATTTCCTATTAACTTAAACTGAAGCCCTGTATTACTTATATTATCTTACTATGACTGATCTTATTTGAAGCTGGTTTGTTAATAAAAAATACTGTTTTGCCTTGACTGATTTTATTCGAATTTGATATGCTTGATGATGACGAGCCTAAGAGTACAGGCAACCACTCTGAAGATGACAGGTTGTAATAACATACCCGTTCTGGTTTGATTATTAACTGCTTTTGAAGTCCTACAGGGTCTCCAAAGTTGTGTTTTTAGTAAAATAGCTATGTAATGCTATGTTCAATTATTATATGTCTGATGATGTGGACAACTCTGTTGAAAATAACAAGATAAAGCATAGTAACTATTGTAGATCACCTAATATTGTGGTTTTATGTGTCTTTTTCATTCCATATTTTTCTAAGAATTTGTTTTTTGTCTTGTTACGATCTGTTTTTCTCTCTAATACAGAAAGGATAAATATACATGTAGAGATTCACACATGGGGAGAATTTCTAAACACCTGACAGGAACAGAGTATATAATGCACAATGTAATGAACAGATACTCTGTGACTTTTTTTTTATTGGTACCAGGGACTGAACTCACAACTGCCTGCTTGCAAGGCAGGCACTTATGCCGCTGAGCTAAATCCCCAGCCCCCATGAATAGATACTCTGAAGAAGAAGAGACACTAAGATACCCAGTGATAACTCTGTAGCATTATAATATAAAACCTGGTAAAACTCTTATTCACTGTTCAGAATGATATTAGTCTAGTCTGTTCAGTTTCAGCGTATGTAAGGATAAGGACAGCTACTATGAAGAGAATGAGGGACATTATGGCAGTCACTATTGACTTCCCTAATGTTAGGTCCTGAAGACCTAAAAAGTCTTTATCATCCTGTTATGATTAGATTAGTTCTATAATGTTCAGTATGGATTCAATGTGTGTGAAGATGGGGACAATTATTTGGAAGAAAACTAGAGACAATAAGACAGACAGTGAAGATCTCCAGTGGACTTGCTTTGAAATCCATACTTAAATTTGTTTCCTTAAGATTTGTTTTGTTCTGTTTTGTTATGTTTAATCTTACTATCTTTAAGATATGGGCAATTCTTTTGAAGATAGCAAGAGTCATTATTTTAGCCATTGTTGATTACCTTGTATTTTGTTTTTACATCATATACTATGATTATTCTTGTTTTAACTGACTCCATTTTGTTTTGTCACATTTGGTTTTATTCTCTTCAAACAAAGTAATAAGAACTGTAGGAGTAATAAAACCTAAAATGTGTAATTGTTATTATAACAAAGAGAGGAAAAGGAAGTGCTCTAAAGGATATAACTGCATGTATGTTTAATTGTGTAAGACAGATAACCATACCACTAAGTTTTTGTTGGATCACTGAACGGAACTGTTTACAGTCTCACTGCTTGAATGTCCACTTAGTATGCTTTAATTTTGTAACTTGAATAATGACTTCTAAGATGACAATATGTAATCTATCAACTAGTGATTTCTTACTATTTGGTTTTTTTTTTTTTGAAATTCTGTATTACTTCTACCCTTTTTTCTGTTTTTTTCTCTTTAAATAAAATTCTTTTAAAAAGCATAAGAACCAAAGCAAAAATAAATAGGATTATATCAAAGCAAAATGTTTCTGCATGGCAAAGGAAACAATCAGCAGAATGAAAAGCAACCTATGGAATAAGATGAAATATTTACAAATTATACAAGCGGCAAGGGATTACTAAAAGAAATAATAAGAACCTCAGACAAAGCAAACAAATGACCAATGGGGACAAATGAGTAAAAAGGATATTAGACATTTGCTGAGAGAAGACATAAAAATGACCAATAGCCACATGAAAACAAATTTCAGCATCATCAACCATCAGAGAAATGCAAATCAAAATCTAAATGAAATACAAACTCACACTGGTTATCACAGCTACTATCAAAAAGACAAGAAAAAATATTGAATATGGGAAAAAGCTCATATATAATTGGTAGAAATGTAAATTAGTATAGATGTGAAGAAAAACAGTAAGGAGTTTTATAAAAAAATTAAAAATAGAGCTACCATATGATCTTACAATTTTACTACTGGCACATTTTCAAAGGAAATAAAATCTCTATGTTAAAGATGTCTTAACTTCCATATTTATTGCAGCAATATCCATAACATCCAAAATATGGAATCAACCTAACTGACCATCAACAGATGAACAAATGAAGAAAACACGGCACATATAAATAGTAAATATTATTCAGCCATACAAAATGAAATTCTGTTATTTGTGACAACATGGATAAGCCTGAGGGAGACTGTATGAAAGAATCCGGGCACAGAAGGACAAATGTCGCTTCATCCCATTCAGAGGTGGAATCTAAAGAAACGGATCTCATAGAAATTGAGAGTAGAACGGTGGTTACCAGGACTGGGGAGAACAGGAAGGATGGAGAGTTACAGAGAGGTAGGTCAGTGGGTACACTTGTTATAGTTAGATAAGAGGAGTTATTTCTGGTGTTCTGTTGCATAGTGGGTGATGTACACTACAGCTAACAATAATGCACTGTATATGTGAAATAACTAGGAGAGAGAATTTTGAACGTTCTCATGACAAAAGAATGGTAAATATTTATGATAGATATACTAATTACCATGCATTTCATAGTATACATGTATATCGAAACTTTGCATTATGCCCACATAAATATGTATAGAATTATTCTGCATTGAAAAATTAGAAAGCCAAGATAAGAAAAGACTATGCCAGAGGTGGTGGAGATGGGAAGAGCTGGGTTGCAGAACGTTAAGACGAAATATCAACCAAATTTGTGCAGGGTTATGAGAGATTGATATATCAAGGACAGTTTCCAAGAATCTGACTTGCCTAGTAAAATGGATGGTGCCTCCTCCAACACAGAGAAAGACAGAAAATAATCATATCTTTGAAATTACGTTTGAAATTCTTTCCAAAAGCTACACTTCTTCAGTGTGTCAAATCATGATCAATTGTTTCTTTACTTTCTGACAGTCAAAATGTGTATTTCAATTAAACCTTCACAGTCTTTCTGCAAGTCTATGTTCTCACTAGAAGGACGAGATGTACAAGGAATCAGCTCTCGCATTTGTCATTTTGTGAATCCTGAAACGGTTCTCTCTTCCCTTCCTCATTAAACTTTAAACTCCATTCATACACCCAAATATCTGTTGAGGACTTGCTATTTGCAAGATATTATACACTTGAAATACAAATTACTATTCATATACCACTGAATAGTAGTACCTCCTCCAGGCAAGCTGGTATTTCCTAATTCTACCTTCTTCATAATGCCACAAAACTTCCATAGAACCAATATTATATGAAGCATTTCATTGCTGTTGAGTTCTAACTACTTGTGAGTCCCTTCACCCCCCAAGCACATCTTGCAGGACGTGACTGTTTCTCCAATGCCACGCATGATTTGTTTTACACACAATAATGACTGTGTTTGGTGGCAAAAATGTGTTAATCAGAGATCATTAGTGAGTAAATCGTAGTCTTCTAACAAGAGAAAAACATTGATTCTATCAATGAATATTTATTAGAAATAACCACAAAGAAATTATAATTGTAAAAATTGGAATTATATGAATTTTGATACACACTTTTATATGGTGGTGCTTCTGTGTTTGTTTTAAGCATTCAAAATATTTTCAAATCATTGGTTAAGTGGCTCCATTTTACAGTGACATGGAATGCGTTCAACCAATGCATACTTCAATAAAGGAAAGATGGGCTTAATCTTCACCTCAGGTCCATACCCAACATCTAATATCAGTAACGATTGTCTTTAGGGTAGCGGTTTTAACTAGTTAATCTTGAGAAGCACAATTCTTCAGAAACACAAAAATGAATATGTACTCTCTGAAAACTATAAAATAGGGTGAAATACTAGTCAAAAGTAAAGTAATCTGCTTAGCACTAGGACTATTACTGGCCAGAGAATGAAAGATCAGTTATGTTAGCATCGCATCCCTTGCCTGAGACTGTCAGTGTTTGTGCTGATTGAAGTGAAGCAGAGGCAGATCATAGAGAGCTGCCAAGGACACAGTTTTCTGCAGTTTCATGTTTTATTTGACTATTGATATCTCCAGACGCTTGTGAATGGAGTCACAGCACTCAAAAAAATCAGCCCATAATCCTGAAACTAAAATCAGGGAGCAAATATTGTGGCTGTTGCAAAGGGAACAGAAAACATTTGTGCAGCTGCTTTCCAATTTAGTGAGCTGAGGCAGTTTAGGGAGCTTCTCCATGTTTCCAATAACTCCTCTGCAATATGGGAATCATTAATAATAGTCTTCACCTCATAGACCTGCTACTGGTATTGAGTTCAGAAGGCAGTTCCTTCAAATGTTGGCTGGTACTTTTTAACTACCAGTAAGTGTTTCTATGTGGTATTGTTTCTTGACAAGCCTTCAATTTAATTTAGTTGTTATTACAAAGATCAATCCAAGAAGGATCCACGATGTAGCAGAGGCCAGATGCTTCCTCATTCACTCCTTTGACTCAGACTCTCCAATGGCTCCTTACCGAGTTAGCTCCTTATGTCTCTGCCTCTTATGGCTGTTCTAGGAGGCATGTTTTGTCCTGTGCATTCAGAAGCAGCTCCCTATCAATTCTTTGTTTTGTTCCATTTAACCTCTGTCCTCTAAGCCCCAGCCTCCCACATGTTTGCTGCTCATTTCCTGACATTGAGTGACACTCATTTAGTTGCACCTGGTCCTATCTATCTCCACAGGCCTAGGGGCCAAAGATAAAGAGGGGCGGTGGATGAGCTTCTGAAGACCTTTCCCATGTTGGAATCTGCTTTCCTTTGCTGTTCCTAAAAGTGTCTCTGTCTTCTTCCTTTTGATTTTGGTGCTTTGGAACTTTAGGCTCTTCTGGACCTTAGGACAGCATGATGCTGAAGGAGGGGAATAAAAACAACAAAACACCTTTCCTCCTAAATGAGAAAATATTAATATGTGTTATGTAGATGTACCAACTCCTCATGATGAATGTACTAAAAACATGTACTAATAAAACTTTTAGAAAGTAGTCTTAAATAACTCTAATCAAATCATGGTACTTGCCATTTAAAGCACAGAGCGTCTCATGGTATTTAGCAGAAACTCCAAACTCCACACTACTGCCAATCAGACACTGCACCATGTAGCCACCACCTACTCTTCCTGCCACATGGTCTCTCACCACTCCTTTTCTGTGTGTCACTGGCCTTCCCACAATGTCTGCAAAGTCCAATCTCTGCTTTTTCAGTGCATCTGCCTGAAATGATCTTGCCTCTCCTATTCATGAACAACTCCTATGTATCTATCAGGATTCAGCTTATTTTTCCTTTATGTTTCAAGTCCTTTCTCTTCTCAATCCCTTCGTCTAAATTGTTTTATGGATTTCTATAGCATCTTGTATTTTCTTCAAGAGATTTAGCCATAATTTATATGTATATATTTTTGATTTAGTAGCTTTATAAATATCCACTTGCTCCATTGAGCTGTGCTGTCCTTCACTGGCTATGTCTGGACTGCCCACTGTCATGTTCCCTTGGACTCAGGTGCATAGGTATTGAATGCAAATATTCCTGCATTTGTCTTACAATCACAGCTGCTTTATGAAGATTCCAGGACTCTTAGCTGGACTTTCTGCTGCCCCTCCCCTCCTCCCTCTCTGTCTATTATCAAAGCAAGTGTGTTAAAAGAGAAGTCACATTGCACTGTTCTGCTTGCAATTCCGAACATCTCCTTATTCCATCCTGATTTCCTTAGAAACACATAGGCTAGTGATCTGCCCTCTCGCCACTTCCTCTCTTCTCACCTTTCCAATCTCTCCGACTATTCTTCCTCCCTCCTTTCTCATTCTCCTCTCTGTTCCTCTCCCTCTTCCTCCCCCCTCTGCCTCCCTTCTTTGCTCCCTTCCAGCCATGCTGAACTGTTTACAAATCTCCAACCACACTAAGTGTATCAACCTCAGGTCCTCTGCTTCTCTGCGCCTTCTACTGGGAAAAATCTCAAGATTCAAACTGTCTGGCTGTCTTGCCTTCTCTAGTAGATATTCTGGTGAGTTACAATCAGGGCAAGCGCCTAACACACACCCTCCTTATTTTGTTTTCCTTTGAGCCATACAATGATTCATCTCCATAACACTGTAGAAGTTATTCATCATGTTTGGTGTGCATCTAACCCCACTACAATGTACATTATGAGAGCAAACACTGTCATCTGTTATACTGTCATCCCTTCAACATCAGGAGCTGGCCTATAGTATATTCATAATTATAGATAGATAGGTAGATAGATAGATAGATTTTTTGACAGTACTGGGGATTGAAACCAGGGTCTTGCACTGAGCAATATAACCAGCCCTTTTTAGTTTATATTTTGAGACAAGAGTTCACTAAGTCACTAAGTTGCCCTGGCTGGGCTTGAACTTGCAATTCTCCTGTCTCATCCTCCCAGAGTGCTGGAATTTCAGGCTTGTACCATACAGCTGGCCGTCATAAAGGCTTGAATAAATGTAGCTATTGCATTGGCATTATTATCATTTTATGGAAATGAAATGTATGTTTTAAATACTTCTTAAGTCTAATCCCATTTCCATAAAGAAAGCAAGCTAATTACTTGTCATTGTGACATTTTCAAAAGAAGTTGTCCCTCCAAGGGTTAATTAAGTACAAATTGCTTAAAAATGAGACAACTAACACCTTTTGCCATTTTATGATTCTTATTTGAAACATTCAGTTTCACACACAAAAAAAATTTACAATCCTCTCTAATTTGGCATTGTAATTTTTCCTTGCCAATTTCTCTTTACTTTGCTCCATTTATTTATAAATTAAATTTATTTTTTCCTGATTCATAAAAATATTGTATATGCTAACAAACTAAAGCTATGTTTTGATACACATAATTGTCTTAGTCGCTTGTCTCATTGGAACAAAATATCTGACACTTGCAACTTCAAGGTGGAAGATTTATTTTGGCTCACAGTTCAGATGATTCAGTCCACGGTCATCAGCCCTAAACACAGAAGTGTCATGGCAGAAGGATACGGATAAAGGAAAACTGTTTGTGTCACAACAGTGGCCTGGAAGCACAGAGAGAAGGGAGGAGCTATACTTTTCCAGGTCACACCCTAGTGATGAATCTCTAACCAAGCCTCACCTCCTATCAGCATATCAGCAACACTGCCCTCAAAATTCACTTCCAAAAATTGCACCCATGAGCACATGAGACCCTTGGGGCTGTCCTTGACATAAACCTTGTGAGTAGCAAGTATACAGTTTATCATCTTTAAATTACTTTAAGCATATTCATATTTTCATTTTTAATTTCTTTGTGGTAAAATTTTCAACTCACGTATTTTACCAAAACTAAATATTTGCATGACACTGCAATAGAGAAAACATCAAAGCCTTCTCCTTCTTCCTGCGCACAGGCCCCTGTCCTCCTGCTCCCTCCAATGATGAGAGAGTCTGTCTCTTCCTGGTTCTCTGTGCCTCTCTAGATCTTGATCTCCTGATTCTGTTTCGCTTAATCCTGCTGCTTCTTAGCTGCTCATACTAATTTAGGTAACTGCCTGATTGAGGCTTTAATTGGTATCAATATTTGTCTTTTAGAAATTTATTTGATCTAGCCTTTCCACTCTGCTTCTACTGTATTTCCCTGAAAAAAACGCTTAACCAGCCCTAACCCTGACCCACACAGTAGCGTAATTTTTGAGAATACTCATAATATAAACCCTATCCCAGGAATAAGCCCTAGTTCACAATTCCAGCCAAATGGATTTATTGAATGTATTGTCATAAAATAATAATATATATTAAATATAAATAGTATTATCAACATTAACACTTAAAAGATATATAAATTATAAGTGTTTGCAAATAATCAAATGGATACCTTTGGTAAATGCCTATGGTAAGTGCCGGTGGAAACTCAAGACATTGCCAAATGACAATCTGAGTGTACACAACTCATGAGTAAAGTGCACTTGGTAACAAATGGACATAATGGATTTTCATAATACAATACATTCTGTGGTGTAATGGATGTACTTAATGCACATAACAATGCTTTTTGAATTTTGGTACTTGAAAATTTTCCTAACTTTTACATGGGCCATTATTCTCAGCTGCCATATTTTTTTGTTGCCACTTCTGTCTCACAAGTCTTCAATTAACACTTAATTTAGTGGAACATTTGTGAAGCCTAGCCTGCAGGAGGTCATGACTTGGGTGAAGAATCAAATCGCTGAGAGCCATTGCCAGTGCATTAGGAAAAGGGCGCACAGATAAGAGGAGCTCATGGAAGGAGAGCTGGATTGCTGGACATGAGAGCGGGGGCCAGTGCGTCTACAGGAAATGGAATTGCATGAAATACAGGCTATAATTTTGGGTTTGGAGAGTTATGACGGTGGTCCAGAAGATGACATCACTGTATTTTAGTAAAATTAGGCTTTACATATGAATAAATGTAGGCAGTTATACATGAATAAATACAGATTTTTGTATTTAAAAAATAAGACATTCCTAGAAAATAGCCAAATTTCATCTTTTGGAGAAAAAATTAATATAAAACCCTGACTTATTTTTAGGGAAAATATAGTATTACATATTGCCATACTTTCTAATTCTCCTTTACAGGTGTCTTTGAATTTGAAACTATAGGCAGGAGCCAAAAAGGAGCCATCATTTCAATGATGCAGATGATGAAAATAATCCATATATATATTCTCAAGGAATACAACTTGGACTTGTAGCACCTTAAAATCTTCTCTAGTGAGATTGTCACATGGGAAACACAAGAGCAAAAGTTAGCTCTGGAATAAAACTTACGGGAGAGATTAAAAACTGATGAGAAAAGGAACTAAATTCCTGTCAGTTCTTTCAGAGCAGGAAGCCTATGTATTGCTTTACCTAAACACTTCGCATAGCGTGTGTACTACGTAGCAGGCACTGAGAAAATGTTTTTTGTTGAATAAATTTATGAAAATAAAAATGGCAGTAGCACGTTTAAGTCTACAGCTTGTCATCATCATTACCACGTGACTGCTTTCCATCAGAAGGCATGTCACAGTCTTAGGGTAAGAGGAAAAACATGCAAACCACACACATAAGTTCACTTCACCTACTTTCTTTGGAAGAAAGAAAAGCAGATATTGAGATAAAGTCAGCTAGCTCTCCAGCAGGTAAATCTTTGGAGAGAAACATCTAGGGCTTTAGAGACTATTCACAATGTTAATGTATTTCCAGATCTCAAAGAAAGATTTATGTAATTTAATAAATATTGGTTATAGATGCTTATAATTCTATTAGTCATATAGATCTTAAAGACATATTTTCTTGATCTTGATACCCAGTACTCTGACTCAGCAAGTCTAGGCATAAGCGGCCACAATTTTTAAATCTCTTCTGTTGATTCTAAAGCCACTGCCCAGGGCTCTGTGTGGAATTTTGAACCTGTCTCTAACAATGCCATCTCTTGTATCAGTGCTGATCCAGAGACAGAAAAGACAGTTTCTCCTCTGCATGTTCTACATCATTAGTTTTAATATAAGGCTTTCAAAACTCTTTGCCTATAGTATATTTCAGAAGTGGACAATCATAATATTTAGGAACATTTTCACTTATCTCACCTTAGATAGAAGGTTTGTATTTAGGAAAATAAACATAACATTTTTTTTTCCTGATACTGAGCAATCTAGCCCAAAACACAGTGAATTTAAGGAAAAACATCCATGTTAACTGTGCTGGGTGCCTCAGAGGAATTTCCAACTCTATCTAAAATGAATTTCATTACTTCCTTTTATTATTTTGCTTCTGTTTACAGCATTCCTAGGGTTAAATGATCCTACAGTCCAATCAGTTTCCCAACCTAGAAACTTATCCTTTTGCCCATCTGCTCAGCCCTCTATCCTACTTATCCTTCCAAAGTTATCCTTCCACTCCCCTCCCTGGTATTCATCCACACCACTTCCTGTTCTCATTCCCCACCTCCCTTCCTCCAGGGCAGCCTCCTTTCTTATTTCATTCTGGCTCATGAAACAGCCTCAACTTGCTTGCCTGCCATGTGATCATCTTTACTCACTCCTCTGCCTGGAACCTCCTATTGCCTTCTCAGTACCCACAGGAAAATATGAAAACGCCTTGGCAAAGGTCAGAGGGCCTCATAACACACTGAGAAGCAATATGTTAAGCATTTAAGGAAACAGCCTTGGAATCTCACATTATTGGGCTGAATTATGACTTCATCTGGGTGAACTCATTCATAAAATGGAATTGGTAATCTTCACCAAATCCTTGAGAATTTAAACTATATATGGTACTGATCATAGTACTTTATTCCAAGTAGAATAAATGGCGATAGTTGTCAATGATAACGTTGTGGTTAATCTTGATAAAATAATCAGTCTCTCCTTTTGCATTTTTAGTTCTACCTTTCTTCTGCAATTTTCCTTTGTCCCTTCATCTCCATAGCTGTCCTCTGTGTTCCAAGGACAGGAGACCTCTCTTTATTCTCTGAACTTGCCCTTCTTCAGCACAGCTCCTTCACTCTGCACATGGCACGTCTGTCTGGCTTTTCCCTTTCCACATTCTCTGCTTAGCAAATCCCAATTTGTCTGAAAAACGCAATTCAATATCACCTCTTCTGTGAAGCATTTTTTAAAATCTTGTCCTTCTCTTTATAACCGCACTCAGATTATATTTCTATTATAGGTAGAATGATAGAGTATGGAATTGTCAGAGATGATCTATTTTACCAGAGAATGAATTAACTTCTTTAAGTGATAAACAAAGCAACCATTTCAAAATTAAGCACTTTGCATAATTGCAAAACTTTTTATTGTAATTTAGGAGAATAAAGATGCCAAAGGAAATTAATCAGATATGGAATAGTTTTGTAGTTTTAACCAAATCTTCAAAATAAATTTTCACCCCCACCCCAGTTTCTTTGACGACTATACAGTGTCTTGGAGTCTGATTCATCAACAAATAGTTACTCTGCATATATTATCTGCAACGCATTGTTTCTAGCCCTACTCAGATTATATAGTTGCTATGCCCATCAAAACTGCATTCTGTGATGTCACTCTGACAAATTGTTTTCCCATCAGAACTGTGGATTATCAGTAGCATTCTTCATAAGCTTCTCCAAAATTTTGTAAAGTAATATGTCAGCATATCTATTAATGATCCCTCCATTTTGGTGGCATGATGTCATAATTTGGCACTAAGACAGTTTGAACTCTGTAGACTTTTAAGACTGTATTCTACAAAGTCCCTGCTCTCGTGTAATTGGCAACAATTGTGAAAAGATATTGCATTTGGTTGTTATTTTTAACAGTGGACCTAACTCAGTCATCTATTGTTTTTCTTTCTCCAGTTCTATCAGTAAACAAATGATTGTCTTCAAGAAACCCACAAAAGTAGGTGCTAAACAAATGATTTCTTAGGACAAAAAGGAGCTTCTGAGTCATCCAGCTGGCCGTGGGATACTTTGCTGCAGCTCTTACAATGGTACGTGCTTTTCCTCTCAAACATCATTCCACTAGAAATACCTGCCTTCCTCCTTGCTCTCTCTTGGTTTCCTCCACTTCTTGTCACCTACATGGTTGCTTTCCTTTCTTCTTTCCTTCTTTCCTTTTTTTAAACATAAAATAAATATCTACCTAAGGAATACCACTAAGGCTCACTTTTTTTATTTCTGTTTACTTATGGCCGCTTTTTAATTTCTCACCGATCTGGGAGAGAGCGAGAACATTCCTTGGCTTCTCCAAGGATTGAGATTTCTTGATGGTGAAGGATTTAGAAGCAATTTAAAATGTTTTAGGAATATCAGCCAACTGCTGAGTGTGGCTTCAACACCAAGCTTAGGTTCTCTGAACTGTTAGATTTACATGCAATAATGTGACTCTGAGAACTACTGACTCCACAGTTCACTGCAATATGAGGTTTGATGGCCAGCAGCACACTTGCTTCAGAAAGAACCATAGCACATAATAGAATAAATATTTGTCTTCCCCAATATAGTCATTTAAAGCAATAATAGCTTTAAAAAAGTAAATACCTGTTATGTGCTCAAGAAATCCATCAGTTCCTTAACATGATATCTTTTTGAATATTTAATACATTGCCTCATTGAATAGAAACTGAGGCTCCCTAACCCACAACCTGCCTGAGGTCAGAGAGAAACTAGTAGGAAATGAAACCGTATGGAATCCTGCTGCACTGAAATTCAAGTCCCTACTTCTCCTAGCTTCTTGCCACCTCAGGTAAAGAGAATTCGATTTCATTCTAAAAGGAATTATTTTACAAAAGTTTATTATTTTACAAAAGTCTATTATTTGATGCTTTGTTGCAGCTTATATTCTTCAATTTTTTTCCCCATTTCTCAGTCATGAATTTCAAGGAAATAAAGATTAACAGCAGAATATAAATGAAATAGCTCTACTTCAATTGGAAAAAATATTTTAAGATCTAAACTTCTTCTTATGGCTTTTGTTTATGAGAAAACAAGGGACCATTTGTTCTAAGTTTAGTCTTTGCATTTTGTGCAAAACTAGAAGCAGAATGTTAGGAACTTATCCTATCCAAGCAACGGGGCTATGCATTGCAAAATTAGCAGATATTTGTGGATAATATTGATGATAATGGTGTTTCTGTGAATGATATTAGAAAGAGAGTTAATAGAATACATATTTATAAAATGTTTTTATCTTTACTATCACTTTTAATGTTGTGATAAGTTTAGAACAAGATATAGTGAGATATTTTGTATAAACAAGAACTCACTCAAATCTGTAAGACAACTTGCTTAAGATCACATATGAGACAGAATTGGAAAAGCCAGATATGTTTGATTCCCAAGGTTCTTTTTTTTGTAGTATTAAATGGGTGATCTAAAGAAAAGGGAAAGGTAGTCATCAGTTTGCATTGCTTTCCATTAATGGTAACAGAAACTCAATCATATTGACTTACATCAGTAAGGGCGTATTATTCACAGAGGCAAAGTCCAGAACTCACCAATGCAGTATTCACCTGGTGGATCATTAGGGAATAAGGCTTCATCCAAACCTTTGTTTATTCTGTTTAGAGTATGTCTTCAAACCTGTATCCTAATAATAAAGAACTTCAAATAATCATGCTAGACACTTGCATCTCAGGGTACTGTTCGGTAGCTAAAGCAATTGTACCATTATCCCCCAAATAAACTAAAAACACCATAAGCCCTAAAAATGACCCACCCTGGCTTAAGACAATCATGTACCCGACTCCACCACTAATAATTAATATTAGCCCACATGACATAACTAACTCCCCTCCCTGACCATTAATCCTTCACTCCAGAAAAGAGTGATGAAAGAAGAAATATAAAGACCACATGCTGGTTAATCTGTCCCATTTTATTAGGCAAATAATAGCTGTCCCAGAGAAATCACCTAGAGAATTCCATTTACCCGCCGAGACACGCTGAGTGAGCTTCCATCGTTATAAGGCAGACTGAGAAATTGGTGTGGATTTTTAGCTGTGAGCAATGACAAACAAAATTGAGATTCAGTTAAGGAAAAAGTCATAGATTTAATGTTGTTAGAATTTTTTTGTACAAAAATGAAGAGTAAAGAATTATGTTTAGATGTTAGTTTAAAAACTTGGGAGCAGTTATGAAGGCTAGAAACAGATGAAACATTTTTCCTATAGAAAATATATATGGGGGGGCTGGGATTTAGCTCAGCGGCATAAGTGCCTGCTTGCAAGCACATGGTTGTGAGTTTGATCCCTGGTACGGATTAAAAAAAAAAAAAAGAAAATATATATTGGATAACTATATAAAAAGAGTCATAAGGAAGTTATTTAATCAACAACTTTAGTACCCTTCTTGATAACTTCCTTATTGTTCTAATTAATTAGACACCAAAAAGCAGAATCCTACTCATATCTAGCCTAATCTCTTTCCTATGAGAAAAAAATCCACTTAGAACATCCAAATGCAGCATAAAGATCCAATTAAACTAGTACTTACTTGGCCCTCAGGCTGATTTTTGAAGTAATCAATGGTTCTATTCATACCTAAATTAAAATTAAACTGGGCCTTTTCAGATATTTACAATAGTGCTTTGGTGTTTGGAGGGAAGAACAGAAGAGCAAAACATAACAGATACTAAATTCTGACTAAAACTTCTTGCTGACTGGGAAGGCTACATAATAAACAACATCTGGAAGCATCAAACTCAAAACATATTGAACTTTTCATATGTGTTTCTTTTCTCTTCAGCATAGGCCTAAATATTTATTATAATGCCTTTACATGTTACATATATAGGTATGTGCATATTTATATGTGCAAAAATATTGTAAAGAACAGATAATGATGGGAAATTAGAATACTTCCTTATCTCAGGATCAAACTTGACTACATAAATAGAAGAGGCTTTATAGAATATGAGCTAAAAGTGGAAAACGTACCTGATCTCTTGGATCAACTTGTATTTCTAAAATCATCTTATGAAACTGCACCAGACACTATTCTATCGCAATCCTTACATCACTGTGTTAACATCTCTTTCACTGTATTTAATTATCAGTGTACATATTTGTCTTTTCTACCAGAATTCCTGCAGACAGAAATAATGTCTTGTACATCCTTATACTGTGTATTCTGGCCTCTCTGCAATGACTAAATCAACCGAATACTGGATTTGGATTCTTCTACCTGTTTTTTTTAACTGTTAATTTCTCAAAGAGGCCTTCTCTGTAGAAGTATTTTTTAACAGCTCCTATTATTTCCAAAACATCTGCATCACTTTCATTTGAGCACTTTCTGTATCTTATTTTTAAGTATACGATTTGACAGTGGGAACATTTTCTGGCTCATCGCAGACTCAATAAATCATTGCTAAATAAGTATGAATGATAATTAGATACAAAATATTTTGCATTATTAATTCAGCTATCACCGATTACATTTCTGAAATAATATATAATCAATGAAGGCAGTGTGGCCAAAGCCAAAAGAAGAAGAAGTCAAATTGTAAAGAAAAGATTTAGAAGTGCCAGAAACATAGTCAGAACCTGAAAACACAGTGTAACCGCGGTTCCCACTCTGAGGGGATGGGAGCCTTATAAAACACTGATCCCTGGGTCCTACCTCAGAGGTTCTGGTTTATTTGTCCAGAGTCTGAGCTGAGTGGAATAATTGTAACAGTCCCATGTGCTTTCAGTGTGCAGGCAAAGATGAGGAGCCCTAGTTTAGAAAAATTGTCTGCTCACTGTGTAGCATTATTCCACGCACAGCACTTCTCAGAGTTTACAGACTTACCTGTGTTCAGCTGAAAGGTTTTACCATGATACTGAAATTGAATAGTAAGACAAACTGTTTCAAACTTCAATGTTGGAAAACACCAAACACCCCATCTGCGATAGTAGAGTTTCTAATAGAACTTTTTTTTTCCTGCTCTGTTACTCCATCATCAAAATCAAATGTTACCAAGGCTTAAGTCTCACTCATTATGTAAGGAAACTGAGAACACCCTAAATTGCTTCTATCATATATTAAATAGTTATTCAAAAAGCTTGACGTTGGAGATGGTATCAAAAAACAGCGTAATTTCTAAGTTACATATTTAAGTGGCTATTAATTGGGTTTTCAGTTGAAATAAATAAAGTAGTCTTGAGACTATCTTTTGTCTCTGCAGCACACATTCATTTGAATGATTTGCTTCAGAAAAAAACTATAAAAATAGAACATCAACAAAATACAATATAGAACATATTTTATAATGAGAGCAAAATCCGGCTTGCCAGCCATGGGAGGTGATTTCAAATCTCCCCTTCACCACAATGTAGCTGTGGGGCTAATGGAAATATATTTCCTCTGGACCTTGGCCTACAAAGATTGGACGAGTTCTCAAGTCTCTTGTAGATTTACTGTTACAATTTTCTGACTGGAGTACAAAGAAAAAAGCAAAATTACAGAAGCCTTAAAGGAACCAGAAAACAGGATAGCATATATCCAAATCAAGGGAGAGTTAGGTTAGACTCCAGGACCACATGGAAATTCAACTTGGCAACATTATAGAAAGAATTCTTCATCTCTACAACCTTTACGGATAGATTTTTGGCATGACACAGTTAAGAGGAAGAAACAAAACCCAGTAACCCTTTCAAGATTCTTCTAGATCTGAAATTTTAAGAGAAATTCCTCTAAAATAAGGTAGAAAGCATCTTTTTGGTATCCAGAATGAAAACCAATTTCATTTTCTTTCTCTCTACTACTTAATTGCCTCTTTTGCCCAAAGCACATTTAAATTCTGAGTCTCAATAAAGCTACAATGGTAATCATGAAAGATTCAAGGATATTCATTTCTCATTTCATTACTATAAAACCACTGCCTAAATCCTACCTATTTTTACATGCTAAAAATAGCTAGTGCAGGAGCAATATCTACTGTACTAATAATTACTAAAAGCTCTTAACAGGATTATGAGTATTGAAAAAGCATATTGTTATGTAGCTGGTTACAAAGAGTAATATTGGAAAGAATGTGTTAAACCATGTATATCACAGGCTTTTTCTTAGAGAGATTAGAGCTAAGGCCTTCGGGTTAACAATGAAATAGAAAAAAATTAAGCTAAAACTTCTAAGGCTTGTGAATTCAGGAGGTTATGAAATGATGCCCCCAAGAATGTGGAAATGAGAGAGTAAAACTCACTCTGAGAGCTAAGCAGAGATCAAAGCACAGCACAGAAGAAGGATGCAAAGATGCCTCCGAGGGGCAGGATGACTCACATCTGCAGTTGGACTAAGACCATATGAGCGTTTCTAATGATAGAGCATTTGCTCACTGGAGGACTGGTCAGTTATAGAAAATGGTACAACTTGAATGTTCCAGGGGTGACTAGCATTGGCAGGTTATCCCAAGCTTCCCTTGTAGATTTAGAAAGGGGGGAATATATGCTCATCCTTAGCATGCCAATTAATCACTAAATTGTTGCTTTGGTGTGTATTTCAGGCTTGTCATTGAAATGAGAGTGAGTTTGTTTGATCCAGCCCCGTCTTGTTCACCTCTATATCACCATACCACAGTACCAAACAGTGACTACAGAGTATTTTTCATTTGAATTAATAGTCTTGAGATCTGACAAGAGAAAACCAATGGGCTTTTGAGTCCAGGATTTTGGAGTTCAGGGTCACAACTGAGCCACTGATTATTAAGATCATCAGGAGAATGATTTGTCCCAGAACCTTCTGCAATTCAATTTCTGTTTCCAAAAAATAGCTCAGTCAAAAAGAGGATCTGTAAAACAGAATATGATGATTTTTTTTTTTAAAAAGGGGCAATGATGAAGGGAATTAAGAAATTAAGTTTCAGATCTTCCTGTAACTAGCCTTATGAGCTTTGATGATCTTTCACATTTTACCCATAATTAAACTCAGGTTTTAGAAAGAGGTAATGACTAGCATCTCTCACAGGAACAATTTTTATCTAAGAAAAAAGAAATAAGAAATGATAGGTCAAGTAAATCGAAAAATTAAGGTTTCCAACAGCAACTAGTACCAACTGGCAAATTTCTAATTATGTCATGCCAAATTTGCTATACAAAATATGTTGATGGTTCTATCATTCGTTGTGTATATTCAGTACTTTTCAAAGCTCATGTAAGTATTTTAAGAGTAGTTTGTTTCATTATATCAATCATGCATGTTTTATGAGGGAAGGTTTATATATAACTATGTATAATCATATTTAAGTAGATTTATGTTTAACTATATATAACAAGTGCATGAAGTATAAATATATGTACCTAAAAATGTTTCTATATACACATTGTCAGGCTTCCACAGAATAACCTCTTCTAAGTTCGTTAATCTTTCCTGCTGGTTTTGACTATTAACTTCTGAACGATTTTTGTGTTATGTCCTTTTGCTTATTACAGTGTGACAGTTTTCATTAAATTTACGGAGATTCAAATTTGCCACTACTTTTGGTAAAGATCTAAATATCCAAGTGGAAATGGAAATACTATGTCCCATTTTTATTCTTGTAGGTTTATATATATTTGAGTATCTAAATATCATACTGGTTTGCATCTTGTCTCTTACAATATTATCTACTTCCAATCTTCCTAGTAGCACAAGGATGCATTTCAATTTAAACTTTACAGTAAACATTATAAAAGAAACAAATTCCCATATCATAAAAGTCATCTCATTGGTTTAATAATATTCCATCTATTCCATAATATATTCCATTTATAATTGGCTTAAGTGGTTTAATAATATTCCATTATGTCTGTATACCATAAATTACTAATCATTTTCTTATTTTATTCTTTTGGATAAGTTAAATTAGTTTGCATTTTCTATAATTCTATACATATGGAATCATATAACATATGCTGTTTTTGCCTGGCTTCTTTTACTTGCAATAATTGTGTTGAAATACATCTCAGTTTCATTATATACCCATAGACGAGTTAAATCCATTTTGAGGAAATACTAATTTATTTATTTAATTATCTATTGATGAAAGTTGCGCAGTTTCTAGTTTTGGGCTACTACAAATAAAGCCACTTGAACATTCCTGTTAAAGCCTACATAGCTATGTGCCTCCATTTTCTTTTTCAAAAATACTGTCAGTGAAATGGTGGTTCCTATAATAGATGTAAGTTTAACTCACTAAGATGCTGCCAGGTATCTTTGGGAATGTACACTATAGTACCTCAGGGGTGCTTTATGTAGGTATCACACAACTGTTAGATTTATTATTAAATATTTCATATTTTTTATTATTTTTAAAAGAATTGCTATAATTAAAATTTTGATATCTTATTACTTGTCTACAGAGATATTGATCCTATTGTTATGGTATTTTTGCAAAATCTCTAAAGTCTTTATTGTATCATCTTTTTTTCACTAGTTGGCTAGGATTTTTGTTCATAGACAATTATATGATCTGCAAATAAATGAGAGTTTTACTTCCCCCCTTCTAATCTATGCTGTTTTTTCCATTGCACTGGCATGCATGACACTAAAAACTATCAAGAGTGAATGCCTTTTCTTTGTTGCCAGTCTTAAGGGAAAGTATTCAGTCATCTCACTTTATCAGTATAAAAAGTTTCTCTTTCATTGCTACTTTGTTAAGAATCTGTATGATAATGTTGGATTATTTTAAAAAGATTTTTTTCTATTTAAATAATTATGTATGTTTTTATCTTTGTTGTCTGTTACTATGATGAATTATGCTGATTAATTTTCAAATGTTAAGCTAATTTAGCATTTGTGAGATAGACTATATATGGATGTGCTATGTTATTGTTGTTATGTACTAATGGATTTTATTTGCTAAAATTTTGCTAACTATCATTGTCGTTCCAATTTCATGAGGGATATTTTTCCGTAGTTTTCTTTTACTGTAGTGTGTTCTGCTATATGAATAATAATACTCTTATAGAATACATTGAAGAATATACTGCCCTCCTTATTTTATGGGAAAAGTTATGTAAATTGATATTGTTCCTTCCTAAACTTTTTTTTTTTTTTTTTTTTTTTTGGTACTGAGAATCAAATTCACAACCTTGCACTTACCAGACAGGAGTTTATGCTGCTGAACTAAATCCCTGGCACTTCTTTCTAAGTTTTTAGTAGACTTCTTCATAAAGCCACACTATTATAGAGTTTTCTTGTAAGATAATTTTTAACCAAAAAAAATTTATTTAGTTGATATTTATCTAGTAGACATGACATCTATCTCAAGTGAACTTTAGAAGTTTGTGGCTACTTTGTTTGAGGCTAGCCTGTGTTACATAGCAAGACCTTGTTTCAAACTGAAAAAAAATCTATATATGTATACATATATGCACATATGCATGTATATATATATACATATGCATATATATATATATATATATATATATATATATATTTGGAAAAGTGTGTTACTGTTATTGTAGAATATCCTATGATTTCTACTTGGCCAAGCTGTTTGATAGTGTTAGAGAAACCTTCATTTTTCTTAAATTGATAGAACTGTGATTTTTCTGTGTCTTATTGAGACATGCTTATTGAAATTCCTGGGCATAATTGTAGATTTCTTTTAGATCTTTCAGTTGGGGCTTCATAAATTCAATGCATTGTATTAATTGCATGAATATTTAAAATTTCTAAGCAGGGGTACATCAGGAAGAGAACAAGTCAGTGTCTCAGGAGATCCAGCCCTGCTGGAACTTAAGGGGCTGAACAAGAAAGCGACCACCTGCCTTCTTGGTAAGCAGTTGCAGTGTGAGCAAGTGGCAGGAGAGCCAGGAAGAGAACAAGTCAGTGTCTCCCGTGAGCCTACCAGTGCGGGGGCTGAGAATCAAACATCGCATCCCCTCCATCCCCGTTAACTGGGAGCCAGAGGTCTGAGCATCTCTTGGGAGGATGACCTTATGCAATATAGCAAATATGGGGGATTTCCTTCTATCTTCTCTTTGAAGGCAAATGTTGTTTTCACTGTTTTGCTCTATTCTGATAGTTTTGCTCTATTCAATATTCTGTTTTGATATGTTTTATAATGTTCTACTTTTGGTTTGATTATGCTATACCTGATTGAATGGACAACTATTGTGAAGATAATGAGATACACTATGGTACCTATTACTGTTACCCCGGTAACCTGCTGTGATGTTCTATACCAATTTCACTGCATTGTCTCAATTGGCTTTGTTCCATCTTGTTTTGTTGTATTTCATTAACTTCAAAATTAAAAAAAAATTCTAAGCACTCTTGAGCAGTGGACTTCTTTGTCATCGTAAAGTGATCCTACTCACCTTTCATAATGTTTTTGAAATATACTTTATCTTACAGTAATATGGTTTACCAATTTTCTTTCCATTGGTGATACATTTTGTCTTTCTACTTTTCACATATTTCTTACTTGTATTTAAAGCAAATATTTTTAAGTAACATATAGTTCAGACATTTTTTATCCAATGCAATAATCTATGTATTCTAATTGGATATTCAGGCTATTTATGCTTAACAGGATTTGTGATGAAGTTTAAATCTGCTATCCAACTCTTTGTCTTCTACTTACCCATTCTGCTTATGTCTCTTCTTTTACTGAACTTTTTTTGCACTAAGTATTCTCTTAAAATTATGTTTTATTCCTATGTTTACTTATTCCTGTAATTCTTGTGGTTTTATTTATTGCCATAGTGTTCACATATACTTATCACAGTAAATCCTCAAGTGATATTTTACTTCCTCACGATAAGGCTCTTATAGTATTATATCTTAAAATTCTTACAGTATTATACCATCATCTTTCTTTACAGCATGTGTATTATTCTTTCATATATGATACTTCTGCATATACTGTAAACCCACAACATCCTGTAGTTGTTTTTAACTTGAAAGTTAATTCTAGGGGCTGGGGATTTAGCTCAGTGGCATAAGCACCTGCCTTGCAAGCATGCAGTCGTGAGTTCGAACCCTGGTACTGATAAAAACGAAAAAGACAAAAAAAAAAGAAAGAAAGAAAGTTAATTTTATTTTACCATTCTTGATGCTTTGCTTTTGTACTTCTAAATTTCCAACAGGTCTAATTTTCCTTTTGCCCAGTTAACAACATCTTTCAAAGGACAAGTATATCAAGGATTAATTCTTTCCGGTTTTTTATATTTGGAGGAGTATTACTTCTAGCTTTATAAAGAGTTCTGTGTTGTCAAGGTCTTTCCCCATTGTATTTTAAAGATGTTACCTGATAATTTTTTTAGCTTACATATTGTCTTTAACAAGAAATTTGCCAACTCTATTTCCTTTGTTCTTCTAAATGTAATATGTTCCTCATAATTTTTAAAAATTATGCTTTAATCAATTTGATTATAATATCTCTTGTTGTAATTTTATTCTTCAAGTGTCTTGCTCTTAAGATTGGTTGCTTCCTGGGAGAGTTTATAAAATAGTCAATTTTTAAAATTTTTCAGCCATCACATCTTCAAATACATTTTGTATGGTTTCCCTCAGAGATTCCATTTACACATATATTAAAAGTCTCCCTATACCTACAGGATTTATTTCCATATTACATTTTGAATGATCTTTATTGCTATGCATTCATGCTTCTTAATCTTTTCTTCTTCACCTGTATAACATTACACTAATTCTACTCGGTGTATTTTTCATCCTATAACAATAAGGGTGACCACAAACTTAGCCTATTTCATTTCTTATCACTCAAGGATCCATATGATTCATTGTTTACTGTCTATTATCAAGAGAACCATTCTTTTTTATATTTTGTTCATTTTTTTGTTTTTTGCTTTTGTTGTAGTTATTTTGGATAGAAAAGTAAGTTATTCAATCTTTGTCTTTTAAGTTTAATTTAAAATTTTAAATACATATGTGTCAAGTAATTTCTAGTAACAACAACTTGCTAATTTTATGTATGAAATATGAACTGTGTACAAAATAGCCAAACATCTGTTTGGTTTTGTGGCATGAGAAATGGCTAACTCTCTTGGGAAAAGGCTGATTCCTGAAATATCTTTTTACAGCAGAAAGGAAGAAGTGTACTGTATTCATGTCAAAAATCTTCAAGAGCCAATTTAAAAAATCTCCAATTGCTATAGGAGAGATATTTGTGTATCTGTAGAATGACAACTATGGTGTATTGATGAACATCAGCTATCTTCCAACCTCTGAACTCAACATTATCCTTTGACAGATGGTACAAGACTAAACTATGACTTTGAGATGTTAAAATTAGAAGAGGAAAATTAAACATTCTTCCTATATTTTTGTAACCAAACAGTAGCTAAGCAAATGTTTTCTTTAGAAAATTATTTGAACTAATAAGTAAAGGCAGAATAATGGGATGAAAATATTAACATTTTTGAAAACCTAATGAAATATTAGTTCTAGTGAATGAATTAGTAATAGATATTAACATCACACACAAGTGATGTTAGTATCTACTGGTATATTATACACTATATATTATACTCTCCTTCTGACAATAGCATCTATGAAGAAACTTGCTCAAAACTCAAATAAGAATTTGGAAAGCTTGTGGAGATACCTATCCAATTTACAGTGATTATGGGTAAAAAATATATTTAATGGTATCATGCCATCATGGTAAGCAAATCAAGATTATGAAAAATACAATGGGGCAAACATTGTAAGTCATTTTTTCAAGAGATAAATAGCACAAAGGAAAAGAAAAGGTAGGTTGAACCTATATACTTTAGAGACTTTTCAAGGAGAAGTTTCAGAAGATGCAAACTTCCAGTCTTCTCCACTTGGAAGCACCAATCCTGCTTTTAGAAAATCCACTAGAACTCACCAGTTTAAGTCAAAGAATACAAGCAATACCTAAAAACAACACTGATGACTAGAATGAGAGTGGAAAAGAAAAAGGGCAGTGATATTTCCTTAAAGCAGTTAGAGAAAAATGTAACACCTTGTCAGAGATAATGCAGTCATATCCAGTCTTATAGCAGATAATCCAAGGAATGGGTGCTAAAGCAATCTAAACAGATGACACTTAGATTCCCAAATCCTGCCACAGAGTTGATGAGTCTTCAAACAATGAGTCAGTCAAAAGTTTTATCTCAATTTCTTCATTTTTTTCGCTTTCCCCTACCATGACTTTTTCTTATGATACTGGAAACTCAATACATTCAAAGGTTTTTTCTTCCTCTCTCATATACAAATGTAATGCTGCATTAAAAAGCAGGAGCAAAATAAGATAATGTACATACTGGAGGGAGGAGCAAAGATGGTGGGTAGATAACAGCTGGCTAAAGAAGCTCCCTGAGATAGTCAACTTAGAATTCAACATAATACAAAGTGAGGAGCCCCAAACAGAGGGAGATGAATTCTCTCATCCCAAGAAGAAATTAAGGTGAGAAGAACCAACCAAACATAAAGTCCCAGTGCTATTATTGGAACAGCTAAAGGTTCAGTGTTCCTGCAATAGCAGGCAACTTGCCGACCATCCGAGGTCCCACCACGACTTGCCAAGGTCCCGCCACTTCAACTCACTGGAGGTGCAGTTACATTGATTTCGAGGGTGGGTGAACTGAATGGAGAGCTGAGTTGGCAAGGTGCCAATATCAACCTATGGTGAGTGATGAGAATGGAGTCATTCCACAGAAAGGGGGGCTCCAGCAGATGACATTCTGGGACTGGGCAGGACTGGCAAGTACAAGGGGCAGCAGTGACTTCAGTCAATTGTTCCCTTCCTGAATGGGATTGGTGGAGTGAGCTAGGCCTGGGTCATGTGATCTGGCTGAGACCCAATAGGTTATCCGAAATCAAGTCCCTACAGTGGTGGCACACACTAACCACACTACTACAGTGAAGCCTCAGAAGTTTGACTGATCCAGAGGGGGAGGCATCATAGAGAATACAGTGCAGGCCACAGCAGCTTGACCGATCTGGAAGGGAGGGGCCAGTATATGCTATCCCTTTCTGCAACTCACTAGCACACGGCAGTTGGAAGGGTCATCTAGCCAGTGTGCTTCAAAAGACCAGCAAAGAAAGAAATTGGGGCCTCCTGGAAGAAGCAAAAAAGATGGGAAGAGGAAGCAACAACAAAAAGTACCCAGGTCCCAACCCTGAGAACATTGACCCAGGACATGTAAATACAAAGGAGAATGAGAACAGCAAACATATAATATCACACACAGTGCCAGTGGACACAAAGAGATATGTTTGGGACCTCATAGATGAGTTCAAAAGGGAAATATTTAGCCAAATAAAGCAAGCTATAAGAAGATTAATAAAAGAGATACTAAGCACCCCTGAAGCAGACACTGACAGAAAAGGCAGAAACTCAAACAAAGGAGAGAACCATTTGAGGAAGAATATTAAAAAAAATATAGAATACATGAAGCAGATTCAAAGATATCAGGAAATTAAAAACTCTGTGGAAAGATGGCAAATCAGCTTGAAAGAAACTAAAGATAGATTATCCAAACTGGAGGACAATTTTGCAATGTGGGAGTATGAAAGGGAAAACTTTTTAAAAATAACAAGGAAACAAGCAGTAACAATACAAAGGCTAGAAGACGACAAGAGGATCTATAACTTGAGAATAAAGAATATGAATGAAGAAGCTGAGGTACAAACAAAGGAACTACAAAGATTCACAGAAATAATTAAGGAAAACTTCTTAAACATAGGAAAAGGAAATGATATCCTGATATATGAGGCATACATAACTCCAGCCACCTACAACCAAAACAGAGCTACACCCAGGCATATAATAATCAAGATCCTAGAAATTCAATATAAGAACAGACTATTAAAAGCTGTTAGAGACAAGAAACAACCTATAAAGAAAGGCCCATCAGAATAATGGCAGACTTCTCAACACAAACCATCAAGTCAAGAAAAGCCTGGAGCAAAATATTCCAAGCCCTGAAAGAAAATAACCTCCATCCCAGATTGATACACCCTGCTAAACTGTCTCTACAAATTAATGGAGAAACAAGATGCTTCCAAGACAAAGAAGAACTTGGGAAATTCGCAACCACCAATCCAACTCTACAGAGAATACTGCAGGGCATTCTAGAGAGAGAGAAAATTACTAGGATTCCAGGAACAGTGGCAGAGAGGCCTCAATGAATGGAGCAGAAAACAGAATGAAGCAGAGAAGCAGACAACTGATGGCAAAAAAAAGAGCGTATCAGAAATGAAGCAGAGAAGATCTTATTCAAAGCTGATATGATTAATAGTATCAAGCCTGAGACTATAGGCAACTACACTGAAGATGACAAGACTACAATACACATTCTGGTTTGATATCTGCCAGTTTTTGAAGTTCTATACTATATACAAAGTTGTGTTTTTATTAATTCTGTTATGTACTGATATATTCAAATATACTATGTCTGATGATATAGCCAATTCTATTGAAGATAATAAGAGACAATACAGGAACTATGGTAGAACTTCTTGTACAATGGTCTTGTGTTTTTCATTCATGTTTATAGAAATATGTTTTGTTTTGTCTTGCTTTGTTTTGTTTCTCCCTTTAATACAGAAAGAATAGAAATATATGTTAAGACTCATGCATGTGTAGAATCTATAAACAGTTTACAAGAACTGATCTTATGACACATGATGAAATTAACAGGTATTTTGAAGAAAAAGAGACACTAAAATACCCAGTGCTGATCCTGGAGTGTCATAATGTGAAACCTAGAAATAGTATCATTCTTTGTTCAGAGTGATATTAGCCTGCTTGGGTTTATTCAATCTCAGCATAAGTGAAGATATGGATAACTGCATGTATGTTTAAGTGTATGGGATTGACAATCATGTTACTAAGTTTTTGTTGGACAGTTGAACAGAACTGTTTGCAGTCTTGCTGTTTGAATTCCCACTTTTTGTGTTCCATTTTTGTACCTTGAACAACTATTTGTAAAATGACAATATGTAAACATCAACTAGTGATTTTTTACTGTTTATTTTTTTCTCTGAACGTATGTATTATTTCTACCTGTTTTCTGTTTTGTTTATTCTTTCTTTAGATAAAATTTTTAAAAATAAAAAAATAAAAAAGATAATGTACAGACTTTACAGGATTTAATCAAACAAAATATGAAATTAGTCGTTACTTGGGAAACCTGACTTTCCAATAATTTATGCAATAAGTTATTTTAGATATCCTAATAAAAATTTTAAGTTACATCCTCAAACACTAATCATTAGAACAATGTGATGTCTGTGATTTCCTTCAAAATGATTCAGAGTGTGAGAGTAATAGGCATACACAGTGCTCACTTGGGCAGCACATGCATGTAATAATGATATAGACATCAGTTCTTGGTTGAGTGATAATTATTTAAGTTGGGTAATATATATTCATCGTATTTTTATACTTTACATTATCTAGAATAAAAAATTAAAATACCATTACATTCAAAACATATATATTATATCCTGTGTAATATATTCTAAATTATCCTTCTCTCTATAACACATTCTAGTTATTTGACTTTTAAAAGGATTTTTACTTAAAATTTCTATTTTGGTTGGTTGTCCTATATGGGTACAGGAGAATATCCACTTCATCTTAATTCTATGTGTTTTGTTTTGTTTTTGCATTGAGACAGAGTCTCACTAAGGAGTTCAGGCTGGCCTTGAACTCTTGCTAGCCTAGGATGGCCTCAGATTCACAGGAAGCAATCCTCCTGCCTCACCCTCCCAAGGGTTAGAAGCCACACTTGCTGGGCGGTCTACCTGCTTTAAAAACAAAGTTCTTTTATTTGTTGTTTTGTGTGGAGTCCTTTATGTTTTTAAGTTTTCCCCATCATTACTATAGACTTCACCATTTATTAAATACACCTTCTCTCCACAGGAGTTAGCACCTTGAATAAAGGTATTCTATAATTATCATTATTTCAGTTGTTACTAAAACCATATATACAAGAGCAGGAGAAATATTTGAGTAGTGAACGTTATTTTGTAGTTAACAATAGTCAAGCCAGTGTACCTCAATTTGAACTTTCCTTGATACCTTGCTACAAGCAAATATTATGGTAGCAAATTTAAAGGTAAGAAATAAGGTCCCTGCTCTGAAAGGTCCTGTTGGATAATGGAGAATATAGACATATTGTGATTTTATCATAAGGGAAGGAATTAAAAGTACTGTTCAAAAGCCGAGGTAGTGGTGGGGAAGAAAAACAGAGTGAGAAAAATTTCCAAAGGGTAAATCTAGAAAGATGTCAATTGCAGGGGGCAGTGAGTTGATCAGAAGTCGCATTGCTCGTGGACTTGCAAGACAAGCAGGACTTCAACACTTGCACAAAAGCCACATAGCAGGATAGGTGGAGAATAATTTCAGCAAAATAACTTTTTCGTTTATATTAAACATAAAATTTTGCTTTCTCATTTCTATTTTAAATGCAAAAGAATAAATGTAGTGTACCTCTTGTTCTATAATTGATTGCATAATAGTTTTATTTTTATCCTAACATAGCACTATTTTAGCTTAACGACAGACTCAATATTTTTGTTTGCAAAAATCACAAACACTGGAACCAAGTATGACATTTTACATTCAGTCAACCAGAAAAAGACAGCTTGCACTGTTGAAGGCTGCCTTTTGAAGTACTCTTAATACTAGAAGCAGAAAGCTCATGTCAGTGTGAGAAACAAGCCATCAGATAAACTTTAACTTTGATATGAAATAACACTTTTTACAATTTAAACAGGGTTTGTATTTTGTTCTTATTTCTCTGTGGTATTATGAAATCTTCTAGAATGTTCTCTAACTCAATAGCTAGTATATTCTAAATGGCTCTTCTGGAAATTCTTAACAGAAACAGCATGAAGTGGGTGCAGAGAATGCTGCAGCTGACTTTATAATGTACTTTGTAGGTGTAAATCATTTCTCTTAAGAACTGCTCAAAATTGCCTCTCAATTCACTTCAGGAACATTTAAACTAGGAACATTTATACTTTAATAACACTTTGTATTTTCTGCAAGTTATAGTCAAGTGAACTGTTCACCCCGAGTGCTGCATGCATAAAATTCAAAACCACTGCAAAGCCTCATGATGAGGATTAATAAAGAAGAGCAGCCCTGGTAATTAACACCTTGACTGAGTTTAGAATTGCATCCAGTGAAATATCTCATAGGGGTTTCAGAATATGGGTTCAAAACATCAATATTATCCACTGAAGGTTTCTTTCAAAAGGTGAACTTCTGTTAGGAGAATCAGACAGGAAAGAAAAAAATTTACTGATGTGTCCTATTTTAAACTCTTAGATACTAAGAGAATGCATGCTTGTAAAAAAAAAAAAAAACCTCCTGAAGTTATGAAGGCTGGTGCAGATTTAAAAACAAGAAGCCCTGAAATAAGCCAGAAAGTGTCAGTATGGTAACAAGGACACGACGGTCACCATGTATGAATCACAGCACGTTAGGAAACACACAAATGAAAGATGGTAAAAGCCAGAGGATAGGAAATGCCTAAGTGGATCCCTGAGAGTTAAAAAAAATTGTGACTTCTGAGATGGAGGAGATTGTTTCATGAATATTTCCTTAGTTGTATTTTTCTAGAAAGAAAAATTTTTAAGAAAATGTTTAATGTTTAGGAAATGAACTCTCATTTTTTCAAATGATCGAGAAGATTTACTTATAAATTGTAAAAAGAAAAATTATTCAGGATAGGCATAAAATACACCACTCAAATAGCCACATTAAAGAGTGGGAAGTTTGGTTTGATTTATCATACATTTATCCATTCCAAACATTGTCACACTAATGATTGTCAGGCACTGTTGTAAAGGTTACAGAGAGATGACAAACTCTTCACTTTTTTTGGAGCTGATAATCTACTGAAGCAGGAAAAGTATGCTACTCAGATGTAAATGAAGAGTACAGTGATGCTCTAATAGAATAGAAGATGAGTTAATGTGCTAGGGTGGTTTGTGGGGACTGGGAAAAGTACCCTATGAGATGAAGTAATAAGTAAGAAGACCCTCTGCAGGGAGAGAGGCATTTGGGTTAGCGCGTGAATTACTCACAAAGGGGTGAGTCATCTATGCCAGGCACAGTGGGAGCATTCCTGGTAAAGGAAACAGCAAGTGCCTAGACAATAGAGCTACGAGGTCCAGGTACTTTCAGGGATGTCATGACTGAGTCCAGAGACTCATAACAAAGGGGACAGAGGTTAGAGATCTGGAAAGTGGCCACATCTTATGTACCCTTGTAGTCCATGGTGAGAAACTCAGCCAAGGCATATTACTTGAGGACTTTTAATAGGAAAGGCAGTTAACTCACTTGTCTTAAAAGAATCAAATTGCTTTGGGAAAACAATAAGAAGCTAAGGGGAAGAAACAGAAAAACAATTGAAATCTGCTGTTTTAGCCCAGATGTGTCTTACATTAATAGAGCTATAAGTTAATGGAATTGGCCCATTTGATAGAATGAAGATTGATTTAAGAGATGCTTATAAATTGGATATCATCCTTCATCTAAGCAACAGGGTGAATGATCAGAATTGATTTAGAGTTGGGATCAAACACCAGATTGTATTAAGTAAGTATTTGGGAAATTTAAGTCCAACTTCAAAAGAGACAAAGGAGTTTAACATAAACAGTTACGATGCAGTGGCAAGGAGCTGATATTTAAAAGCACAGGTTAAGATGAGCTCAGCTAGAGAAGAGCACAAGTAATGAACAGAACCAAACTAAATTGTGCACTTGAGCCAATTCTTGGTGGTCAGCACAGAGGTGGGTAAGCTAGGAGGAACATCACTAGGGTGTGACCAATGATTCCAATGTTGCTGCAGGTTTAAACACTAGGAAACAAGAGAACAGACTACAGAATTATACTAACACGGAGGTTATTGCCATTGATCTCAAGGAAACTATTTCAAGGCAGTGTTCTGTGCGAAAGCATGAATAGAACAGGTAAGAGGGTATGAAAAAAGAAATGGAAACAGGGGATACAGATAATTGTTTTCAGAACAATCGCTTTAAAAGCAAAGAAAAATACGGTAGATAGAAAGTAGAAAGCATAAATGTCAAAGAACTGTTTTTCACTGCTTTGTTCTATTGTTTCTTTTAGACAGCCGATATTAAGGCATGCTCATATGCCGGAGAGTAACCCTGAAGTCAGGAAGAAATTAAAGCTGCACAAGAGAGAAGCCATAATTGCAGAAGCCAAGACCAGGAGGTACTGAGAGAAGATGACCCTAATCTCTTCAATGATGCACTATTTGTGTACTGTGAGTCTCAGCTAAGCCACTGAATAAAGTATTTCTAATTTAGATTGTTCCAGGCTGAATCCTAGGCAACAACATTTTTTAAAAGCTCCCCAGTCACTTCTAATGTGCATTGAGGGTGGAGAATACGTAATCTAAACAAAAGTGTTTTTGTGCTCATGATTTCTTTGCTTTTCTTCTAGTTATGTGATGTGCATATGAGCCTTCAGCACTTTGCTGTTTAATTGTGCATGGACATTATACAAACCTAGCGACACTTCATGTGTTCAGGGTGTCTTGCTTTATTTTACATCGCATTTGTGAGATTCACATATGATTGGTGTACTATCAAGTCAATTCCTTTGCATTTCTCCATAATGTCCCAGCATATGGAAACATACAATTAATACCAGTTTAAAGGATACCTGAAATATTTTTCACCAGTTTTTAACTACTGAAAATCATACTTGCTATGAATACTCTTGAATGTGTGATTTATTCATGATTAATATTGTTTAATGGGAAATGACAATATTAACCAGTATAATTAATTTAATAATTTGAAAAACAATCTCAAGATGATAAATAAACTATGTTCAGTCTTATAACTGGTCATATATACTATATTTTGAAAAAATTATTTTACATTTGGTTATAGCTCAGTTTCTCTCTCTGTCTCTGGCCCTCGCTCTGTCTCTGTCTCTGTCTCTGTCTCTGTCTCTGTCTCTCTCTCTCTCTCTCTCTCTCTCTCTCTCCCTCTCTCTCTTTCTCTCTTTCTCTCTCTCTCTCTGGTACTGGAGATCAAACTACAACCTCATACTTTCCAGGCAGGCACTTAAGTACTGAGCTAAATCCCCAGCCCTCTTTATAATTTTTTATGCTTAGAAAATTCTCCAAATTCAATAGCAATTCAAAATTTGTCTGAAGATTTCTTGGTTCTATTTATGTTGCATTTAGTACTCTAGGATCTCAGAAAGCTTTATAAAATAAAAATGAAACATAATTGGAAAAAGAATTGTGAACGAAAATTGATATTCATGGAGCCAATGGGAAGAAATTGTGTCAGGAAGAATGGGGGTATAAATCAGTGGCACAGTACCTACTCAGCAAGTGAGAGGTTGTGAGTTTGATTATTGGTACCCATCCCCCAAAAAGGAAAGAGACAGACAGGCAGACAGAAAGAAAGAAAGAAAGAAAGAAAGAAAGAAAGAAAGAAAGAAAGAAAGGGACAAGACATGAATAAGTTATTTGAAAAAAAGGTATAATTACTAATAAATGTCGATACTATAATTGAAAAAATATAATTCATTATATAACAGTTATCACATTTAACAATTTTTACACTTAAAAAGCCATATTTACATGTACATTATATGACTATGTCAAGAGGAAATAGTCAATATCTAGAAGTTATATATATATCCAAGAATATCCACTGATGTATTATAATAGCAAAAGAAAGAACATTCCAAACAAAATAAGTGACCTGTGTAAGGCAATCATTAAATTTGTTTGCTCATACAACGAAATATTGAGTCATTAAAACATTTTCAAAACGGTGACAGGAGAAATGTTCATCATTTTAAAAGCAGGTTAACTATGTAATAATATTGTATCTTTATTTAATGAAGTGTTTCCACCCAGTTTGTACCTAGCAAATAGCTTCATGCTCTTCCTCTCTCTTTATGCTCTTCCCTCTGTTGACAATAAGAAAAACAAGAATGGTTCTCTCAGGATATGAAGAAGAGAGGAAAATTTAATTTTTCTTTATAGTTTGTTTTCTACTCTTTAAAATGCTGTTAAGATGCCCTCTGCATGCTGAATTGAGTTGAACACTGACCTCCTAAATTAAAAATAGGTTAAGTGCTGAGAAAACAAATCTCCTTATGCGATCAACTCAGTTTTGCTCTATAATACACATCCGATTCTGGGCACTCAAGTTTGTCCAGTCACCATTTGCCCTTCAATCCCTTTGTTACCTTTTGCTTGTTTTGAACCCTTTATCCGTCTCTCTAACCACCACTCCCAGTCACACAGTCAGATCTGTGGGGGCTGCTTGTTGGTTTCAGTCATTATCCATTCATCTCACACAAAGCGGAGAGAGAGAGGTAAAGAATTAGAGAAAGGAGACGCAGCAGAAGCCACACCAGCAAGTTTTGAGACCCCTGGGTCTATGTCAGTGAGTGACCTACAGAGACTCCATTGTGTACTGGGAAAACTCACCAACCCCTCTGGGAACACCTTGTACTCAGTGCTGACTTCAGCTGGATGTTCTCTTTGAAACCTCTTTATCTATCAAATGAGGGGTGATAGACTTTCCTGCCGAGGGAGTTGTGGAGTTAAATGAAAGTGATTTAAACATAAAACCTCTACAGAAGAGGTAATGAATGAATGATTTACTTCACTTCACAGAGAATTCAAGATGAATCTGCTGATTGTGATAGTTTAGACTTTTTTGCTAATACATTAAAAATGATGAAGTGAAGTTACATGTTTGATTTCACAGGGCATATTGATCCTGTCTTATCATAACATCCTTTCTTGCAATAACTGTATCTTAGGCCACATTGTTGACACTCATTTATGAGATGCTATTGATGCTGAAGATTTTTCTCCTTTCTTTAAAATGTAAATAACCATTTTATTTTAATCAGGATGCTTTTGAGGTGTCAGTAACTGTTGGTGACATGGTGGTATTTTTATTTGGAGATTGGAAAAATTAACCTGTTCCATGTGATTTGTCTGAGGATTAGGGAGCAGCGTGGAGGTGAAGCACCAAGCTCTATTCTCTTTGCACATAGGAGAAAACCTCAGGCAGTCTGATGCAACTGGCAAAAGATTGGAACACGCTAGGTCTGATTTCCAGAGATTCAAGGAAGGAGGCAGAGTTGGCATACACAGCAGAGTGAGGCTGTAATGTAGAAAGATTCATTATAGAAACGTCTGTATACTCTGTTCATCTTACAGGGAACATGTTAAGAGGCATGGGTGAGGAGAGTACATTCCCTGTTCAGAGCTGACTGGCATGATTGGAAAGGCCGGTTTTGAGTGGAAGGTGCTCACCTGGGGTCTCTGTCCAGTATATTTTCTGAGGCCACATTCTGTAGACTTTCTCTCATGTTCTTCAAATTCTCATGATCATTTGTGCTGTATTTCTGAGTCCACATCAAGGAAAAGGCCAGATAAATAATACCTGTCCTCAGCAATATAGGCTTGACTATCTGGGCCCTTTAGCCACTATTTTAAGATGTTTCCAGGTTATTGTCCTTCTAGTTATCCTCCTCAGCCACATAAAACATGGGCTCAGAAAAGAAAAAATGCATAGACACTCAGATGCCCATTTTACCTCCTTCCTGGGAATGGTGTCAAAGGTTCCATCAGAAAATTAAAATTGGGATCAGGAAATTGTTTGTGAAAGCAGAATGCACAAACTGTTGGGGACCACTTCTAACAGTCAGTGGTCTCCAACAGACTTATTTATTTTTCCGCTGAAAACACTGAGCCTCCTAGAAAGGAACAAACCAGGTCACCATCATTCTGCTCTACTTTAGCAGAAATTAGTGTAGCAAACTCATAGCCAGTACAGAAAGATGTGGCAGTAGAGCCAGAAAGAAAGGTCTAGAATCATGCTGTACAGAAAACCGAGGGAAAAGTAAAACAGTTCAATTTCTTGATTCCACTACTGAATGACAATCTTTTAGGGTAGCTCTCAGCATTTCATTTGTAAAACGATCCATGTATAATTTGATGCATAGTCCAGTTTTAGAAAGACACTGAGAGACAAAAGATCTTAAGTAAAAATTGCAGCAGCTAGAAAATCACTACCTTATTGATTTCTAGGTCCACCAGGGCCACGCATGCTGTTGTCAGTGCTTGAAAAGGGAACCAAAGCACCCGGATGTGCAAAGTCAGCATGAGCCGGTTCCACACAGCTCAGGACATCTTGAACAGAACCCATTCCATCCGCCATGCCGTAGGCAAGAAAGGGAAATCACAAGCATTGCATCTGATTTTTATGCCAAATCTATGAGTAAAATACATGCATTATTAAATATGTACGCATTTCTTGAAATAGTAATGTGTGTGTGTGTGTGTGTGTGTGTGTGTGTGTGTGTGTGTAATTACCAAAGTGTCTTACAATGAGAAAAGATTAAACTGTGGCATTTCTATAGAATTGAAACAATCTTAAATCATCATAGATAAATAAATTAATATACTAAAAAGATGTCATATTACAATGTATATGAAAATTTGTTATAAATATTACATAAACATAATGTATACAGCATGACTAATATTTGCTTAATATATACACATGTACACTGACGAGATGGAAAAGACTGAAGAACAAATTTTGATGGGAACATATTTCAATATATTCAGTGTAGATATTTCTGAGGAAGGCGGTTAAAGGTGAATTTTATTTTTTCCTTTCTTCCATTATTCTCTGATTGGCTCACAAGGAATCGCATTATTTACTGAATCAGAAAATGAAGGAAAGTAGCGTGATGTTTCCAATCCTCTAAATGAGCTCCTGATCTTAGCATCTTGGTCCTCCACTGTCACAAGAGCTCTCACTCTCGTGTCTTCACCTCTGATCTCGTGGGTTTTCCACACAATTTCTGTCAATGCCAATAAGTGCAAGTCACGTGGTGTTCGTGCTCTCCTGCGTCCATGGCTTCCCACTGCCACCAGACTGTGTCTGAGTCCTTCAAAGTCACTCCTATTGTTCAGGATATTTTCTCTATTCTGCTTCTCACTTGCAATGCTCCATCCATCTTTCTGCTCTGGTAAGACTCTAGTCTCCTAAGAATACCTTGGTGCTTTCAGAAAACAAAATATTTTTATCACCGCATACCTTTCTTGCTTTTTTCTTTCCTCTTCTCTCTCTTCTCCTCTCTCTTCCCCTTCCCTTCCCTTTCCTTCCTCTTTCCTCTCCTCCCCCTTCTCTTTCTCTTCTCTTTTCCTTTTTTGTTCTTTAATTAATTAAAAGTTTTATTTGAGAACATATACATTCACATACAATTCTGAACACTTTACTCAGTTTCTTCCAACCATAACATTTTTCAAAGATATAATACATAGCATAGTATTTTTTATGTTGCGACACAGTCTTGCTAACTCCCACAGGCAGGACTCTAAATCCTCCTCTCTCAGAAATGAAAAACCAAGTTAACAGTAACATAATTCTAACAGGAGATCTTAACACACCATTGACACCAATGGACAGATCAACCAGACAGAAAATCAGCAAAGAAATAAAACAACTGAATTGTACCTGTGAACAAATAGACTTAATAGACATATACACGGTATTCCACCCAACAAGAACAGAATACACATCCTTCTCAGCAGTGCATGAGTCTTTTTCTAAAATTGACCATATATTAATTCACAATCATATCTAAATAAATGCAAAAGGCTTGAAATCATCCCATGCATGCTTTCAGACCATATTGCTATGAAATTAGAAATTAATGATAAAAGATACTACAAAATTCCCACAAACACATGGAAACTGAATAACATACTCTTGAGTAATCAGTGAGTCACAGAGGAAATTAAGGAAGAAATTAAACAATACCTACAAGAAAATGAAAACACAAATACAACTTACCAGAATCTGTGGGATGCAATGAAAGTCATCCTGAGAGGAAAATTTATTGCACTGAGTTCCCACATCAGGAAAACAGAATGAATACAAATAAATAACCTGATCCTATACCTCAAACAGCTAGAAAAAGAAGAGCAAGTCAAGCCCAAAGCCAAAGGAAGAGAGGAAATTATAAAAATCAGAGCAGAAATCAACACAACAGAGACTAAGAAAACAATCCAAAGAATCAACAAATCAAAAAGTTGGTTCTTTGAAAGAATAAATAAAATTGATAAGCCCCTAGCCAACCTTATTTTAAAAAGGGAAGAAAAAGCTCAAATTCATGCAATAAGGAATGAAAGAGGAGAAATCACTACAGACTCTATAGAAATACAGAAAATCATAAAAACCTATTTTGAAAACCTCTACTCTCAATGATTTGATAACACAGAGGAAAGGGACAGATTTCTAGAAGCATATGAAGTACCAAAGCTAGATCATGAAGATGTAAAATTACTGAATAACCCAATTTCTACAAATGAAAATGAAAATGTAATTAAATCCTTACCTACAAAGAAGAGCCCAGGCCCAGATAGATTCACTGCAGAATTCTACAAGAAATACAAAGAAGACATAATGCCAACACTCCTCAAACTCTTCAATGAAATTGAAAGGGGAACAATCCTTCCTAAATTGTTCCTAGAAGGAAATGGTACTCTAGTACCAAAACCTGAAAAGGACCCAACTGAAAAAGAGAACTACAGACCAATCTCCCTAATGAACACAGATGCAAAAATCCTCAATAAAATATTGGCAAATAGGATGCAGCAATTCATCAAGAAGATAATACACCATGACCAAGTGGGATTCATCCCAAGCATGCAGGGATGGTTCAATACATGTAAATCAATAAATGTAATACACCATATCAATAGAGCCAAAAGTAAGAACCACATGATTATTTCTATAGATGCAGAAAAAGCTTTTGATAAGCTCCAACATTCATTCATGATAAGAACCTTGCAAAAAATTGAAATAGATGGTCTTAGCCTCATATAATAAAGGCTGTCTATGACAAACCAACAGCCAATATCATACTAAATGGCCAAAAATTGAAGGCCTTTACTTTAAAATCAGGCACAAGACAAGGATGCCCCTTATCACTGCTCCTATTTAATATAGTGCTGGAAATACTAGCCAGAGCAATTAGACAAGAGAGAGAAATAAAAGGCATAAAGTTAGGAAAAGAAGAAATTAAGCTATCATTATTTGCAGATGACATGATGCTCTATATAGAAGATCCCCAAAACTCCATTGAAAGACTGCTAGATATAATAAATAAATTCAGTAATGTAGCTGGATATAAAATCAATACTCAAAAATCAATAGCATTCTTATACACTAACAACAAAGTCACAGAGAGAGAAACAAGAAAAGCCATACCCTTCACACTAGCAACCAAAAATATGAAATATCTAGGAATTACTCTCATGAAAGAAGTGAAAGATCTGTACAAGTAAAATTATAATACACAAAAAATGAAACTGAAGATGATCTCAGAATATGGAAAGGCATCCCTTGCTCATGGATAGGAAGAACAAATATTGTGAAAATGGCCATTCTCCCAAAACTTTTAAACAGATTCAATACAATCCCGATAAAAATACCATCAACATACCTCACAGAACTTGAGAAATCACTCCTAAAATTCATCTGGAACGAGAAGAGACCTAGAATAGCAAGGACATTTCTAAGCAGCAAAGGCAAGGCAGGAGGTATCACAATCCCTGAATTGAAGTTATACTACAAAGCAACCATAGTAAAATCAACATGGGACTGGAACCAAAACAGAGCTAAAGATCAGTGGAATAGATTAGAAGATACAACCACAGCTACAAACACACTCAACCACCTTATCTTCAATAAAGGGGCCAAACATATTCACTGGGAGAATGACAGTCTCCTTAATACATGGTGCTGGAAAACCTGGCTCTCCATATGTCAAAAACTAAAACTAGACCCATGCCTATCACCATGTACTAAGCTAAAATCTAAATGGATCAAAGATCTAAATATTAAAACAGAAACACTAAATGTATTGGAAGACAAATTGGGTAAAAACCTTGAAGATATAGGAGTAGGTAGAGAATTCATGAATAGGACTCAAACCGCATGGGAAATACTTCCCAGAATCAATAACAGGGATCACCTCTTATTAAAAAGTTTCTGCACATCAAAAGAAATCTCCAGCGTAGTGAAAAGAAAACCCACAAACTGGAAAAAAATCTTAGTGAACTGCCCCTCAGACAAAGGACTTCTGCCTAAAACATATAAAGAATTTAAAAAAATCAGACCCCCAAAATTCAAAGACCCAATCCAAAAGTAGGCATCTGAGATGAATAAACAATTCTCTGATGAAGAAATACAAACGGCAAATAAATATATGAAAAAATGTTCATCATCATTAGTCATTAGAGAAATGCAAATTAAAAGAACACTGAGATTTTATCTCACTCCTGAAAGAATGGCCAGGATCAAGAAAACCAACAACAACAAATGCTGGAGAGGCTGTGGGGGAAAAAGGAACTCTCCTGCACTGTTGGTGGGTGTGTAGACTGGTGCAACCATTGTGGAGGTCAGTATGGAGATTTCTCAGAAAACTAGGACTGGAAGCCCCATTTGACCCAGCTATACCACTTTTAGGCATATTTCCAGAAGAACTGAAAGCATCATACCACAGTGATATATGTGCATCCATGTTTAGAGCAGCACAATTTGTAATAACCAGATCTTGGAAACAACCTAAGAGTCCATCAACTGAGGAATGGATAAAAAAGTTGTGGTATTTTTATACAATGGAGTGCTACTGAGCTATAAAGAATGATCACATTGAGACAATTATAAATAAATGGACGCAGCTTGAGACCATACTCATAAGTGAAATAAATCAAACTCACATGTATAAATACCAAATAGTTTCCCTCGTGTAAGAAATGATAAGAATACATAAAAGTATGTGGTAATCATGATTCCCAATCATATTGGTTTGAAGCCATTTAATGTTTTCACACATTAACCGCAATGGTTTTAACCTGGGTTGTTTGATTTTAGTATCTATGATAGTACAAATAGTTATTTTGAAGAAAACAACACAACATAAAAGCTAGTGCTGATTTAATATCATCTTGTTCGAAGTCCCATCAAGCTGTACTACATCTGTTTCCACTTGTTTTAACATGTTGTATCTTACTATATTTCACTATATGCTATAGTATAAACAAAATCCTTTATAGGCAAAGAGATAATAAAGAAACCATTGATCATTTTCTATTAGCTGGTTCTGAATACCCTGTAATTCTTGTATTCTCTTGAATGGCTTCACACTGTCTTGATATGCTTGATGTTATAGCATACGAAGTTACACTCAAATAATTCAAGGAAAGAGGCACTATGGCAACTACTATTATGTTAGATTATCTGGTGGTGAAACACAATGATGCCTGAATGGTTTGGTTCTGCCCTGCGTTGTTCTGTTACAATGTCCTCTCTTATCTCAATCCCCCCCTTTTTAAATTAATCTATTTTCTCTCATTTCTTTAATTAAGGGAAAACTAAATTAAAAATAGCGGGACATATTATAGTAACTTTCTTGGTTTTCCTATTAACCTGATTTGAACCCCAGTATTGCTCTCCCCATCTTGTTCTGTCTGATTATTATATATTCTATTTTGTTTGACAATATCAAGTTTGAGGGTATAGGCAACCACTTTGAAGGCAATAAGATATACTACGATGCCCATATGGATTGACTATTATCCTTTTTTTGAAGTCCTGTAAGGTCCTCATGTAGGTTTTATTGGTCTTGTTCTGTACTGTTTTGATCAATTCTATTATACCTGATGATATAGACAACTCAATTTAAAAATAGCAAGAGGCGCAATGTTAACCACTTTTGATCACCTGGTATTCTATTTTTGCATCATGTGCTATGCCCACCCTTGTGTTCTAACTGACTCTGTTTTGCCTAGTCACATTTGGTTTTATTCTCTTCAAAAAAAAGTAATAAGAACCATGGGGGTAATAAAACCCAAAAAGTCTAATTGTTATTGTAAAAAAGACAGGGAAGTCATATGTACCACCTATATTTATTCTTTCTCACTCATCATTTATAGGTCAGCTTCTACTGTGAGACTGAAAACACCTGAAGCAAAATGATTTTGTTTACCTTTCTATTTCATAGTTCCCAAATCAATACATTAAAGACTGTACTCAACAACAAGTGTAACATAGCAATTTACCTAAAAGATTAAAACGCTAATGACCTAAGTGGCATCCTTCTTTCCTGAATATACTTTTTTGAAAACTACATGGTTGGAGAAACTGAATCACCTACCCCTTTTGGAAACTAATAGAAAATTGTTCAGCCATTCTGAAAAACAGTTTAGCAACTTAGTGTAAAAGTAAACACACAACTACTTTGGCTTTTTTTCTTTTTTATATTTTAAAGAGATTAAGACAAAAGAGGACATAACAAAGCAGATCAGAACAATGTAGGCAACACAATATTTCACTACAAGACAACCCATAATTAACAATAACTACCATAAGGTCTTTTTCTTTAAAATAGTTGAGCATAACTATATTTACAATAGTATCAAACATAACAAAATAGTATAAAACCATTCCAGAGAATGAAAGTATTACAGGGCATTTGAAACCAAATAATAGACAACTGGCTACTATATTATCTCATTTCCCATAGAAAATTTGTTTATATTATCACACATGGTAAAATCCAGTAAGATACAACATGATAGAACCAATGGAAACAGAAGAACAAAAGCATGGAAGAACTTCAGAGCAAGATGATATTATTAAATCAGCACTGGCTATTATAATGTCTTGTTTTCTTCAAAATAGCTGTTCATACCATCACAAGTAATAAAATCAAACAAACCAGGACAAAACCATTCCAACTAATGAATGAAAACATTGTAAGTCTTCAAAGCAATGTAATGGGGAATCATGATTACCATAAACTCTCATGTACTCTTACCATTTCTTATACTAGGGAGGTTATATGGTATTTATACATGTGAGTTTGATTTAGTTCGCTTATGAGTATGGTCTCAAGTTGTGTCTGTTTATTTATAAATATCTCAATGTGATCCTTCTTTACAGCTGAGTAGTACTCCATTGTATAAAAATACCACAACTTTTTTATCCATTCCTCAGTTGATGGACCCTTATGTTATTTCCAAGATTTGGCAATTACAAATCATGCTGCTATAAACATGGATGCACATATATCGCTGTGGTATGATGTTTTCAGTTCTTCTGGGAATATGCCTAGAAGTGTAATAGCTGGGTTGAATGGGACTTCCAATCCCAGCTTTTTGAGAATCTCCAGACTGACCTCCACAAAGGTTGTACCAGTCTACACTCCCACCAACAGCGAAGGAGAGTTCATTTTTCCCCCACAGCTTCTCTAGCATTTGTTGTTGTTGGTTTTCTTGATCCTGGTCATTCTTTCTGGAGTGAGATGGAATCTCAGTGTTCTTTTAATTTGCATTTCTCTAATGACTAAGGATGATGAACATTTTTTCATGTATTTATTTGCCATTTGTGTTTCTTCATCTGAGAACTGTGTATTCATCTCAGATGCCCATTTTTGGTTTGGGTCTTTGAATTTCGGAGGTCTGATATTTTTAAATTCTTTATATGTTTCAGATAGAAGTCCTTTGAGGGACAGTTCACTAAGATTTTTCTCCAGTTTGTGGGTTTTCCTTACACTGTGCTGGAGATTTCTTTTGACGTGCAGAAACTTTTTAATAAGACGTGATTCCAGTTATTGATTCTGGGAATATTTCCTGTGCAGTTTGATTCCTGTTCATGAATTCTCTCCCTATCCCTATGATTTCAAGATTTTTATCTAATTTATCTTCCAACAGATTTAGTGTTTCTGTTTTAATATTCAGATCTTTGACCCATTTAGATTTCAGTTTAGTACATGGTGATAGGCATGGGTCTAGTTTTAGTTTTTGGCATATTGGAGAGCCAGTTTTTCCAGCACCATTTATTAAAGAGGCTGTCGTCCTTCCAGTGAACATGTTTGGTCCCTTTATCAAAGATAAGGTGGTTGAGTGTGTTGGTAGTTGTGGTTGTATCTTCTAACCTATTCCATTGATCTTCAGATCTGTTTTTATTCCAGTACCCTGTTGATTTTATTACAGTAGCTTTGTAGTATAATTTCAAGTCAGGGATTGTGATCCCTTCTGCATTACTTTTTGCTCCTTAGAATTGCCTTTGCTATTCTAGGTCTCTTCTGGTTCCAGATGAATTTTAGGAGTGATTTCTCTAGATCTATGAGGTATGTTGATGGTATTTTCATTGAGATGCACTGAATCTTATAACAGTTTTGGGAGAATGGCCATTTTTCACACTATTTATTCTTCCTATCCATGAACAAGGGATGTCTTTCTAATATCTGAGATCCTCTTCAATTACTTTCTTCAGGATTTATAACTTTCCCTGTATAGATATTTTACTTCTTTTATGAGATTAATTCCTAAGTATTTCATTTTTTTTTTGGATGCTAGTGTGAAGGGTGTGGCTTCTCTTATTTCTCTGTCAATGATTTTGTTGTTATTGTATAGGAATGCTATTGATTTTTGAGTACTGACTTTGTATCCAGCTACATTACTGAATTTATTTATTATATCTGAGTCTTTCAATGTACAACTACTTTGTGATGCAATTCTGTATATTTATCCCAGAAAATAAAAATTTAACATCACACAGAAACTTTGTATAGACCATGTTTTGTGTTTCTGCAAGTGATTTTTTTATGTCTAAGCCTTATCTCTCCTCCAAGGAAGAGTTAGGATTTCCAGAGTAAATAACTCAGACTCTCATAGTATTGTGCTTTGTTTAGGATGAATTAACCAATATAAACCAGACCTACCCCGCAGGGGTGTGTGAAACCACAGGTCTATAATCCCAATACGTGGGAAGCTGAGGAAGGAGGATCTCAAGTTTGAACTCTGCCTGGTTGGGTGTTAGCAAATTCCTTCTCAACTTAAAAAGTGTGGTAGTGTGTATTATATCTTTAAAAAATGTTACCATTGAAGAAAGTGAATAAAGTGTTCAGGAATGATCTCAAAATAAAAATTTGAATTAGGGTAAAATCTATCAAGAAACTGCCCAAAAATAACCTATTAGCATTCTTAACGAATAATAACCTTTTATCTAAAATCAGGCACCTCACAAATAAATTATGTTTCTCCTTGTAACATTCTAGACCAAGTGATAATTGTGCAAGTAAAACACACATATAAACACACATACACACACACACACACACACACACACACAATATACAGTGCCATTTACCATAGGCCTCCACAGATCAAGAGGAGAAAGGTGACAAAAATAATCCACACATCACGTTATAGCATTTGATCTTGCGAAAAACTTAAGAAATAATATATAGAAGTGACTAAGAGTGTGAAAGGGATCATTCATTATACATTTACTTTAGAAATAATCATTAAGATGAGACTAATATATCCAGCCAGAGATCTTAATTACAAAGAAATTCAATTACCATAACTGTATAATCAGGAAACCGAGGAGGGCTATGATGGAGTAGGGAACAGCAATCAAAGGCAAATGTCCAGGGACTGTGTGTACGCACCGAGTAGTCTATCAAAGTCAGGTTAGGAACAAAATGTGTGCTCATAAATAGCAAGCAAAGAAATCCAAATGAACACTAGATAATAAAAAAATGGAGCAATAAGAGACCACTGCAGGCAAGAGCAATGAATCCACCAAACAGCCCTGCAGAGCGAGACTCTGCTATATGTCAAGGAAGTGAGTATACAGCACCAACAGACTTGACCTTCTGCCCAGGAGAGAAGAAAGGTCGTGGAGATCTGTTCTGAGGATCTGAGGAAAGTCTGGAAATCAGCAGAAAATGCAGAACAAAATATAGGGTCAACTGGGCACACATGGTCCTCTGCTTAACTGCTTGTTAGCGATACAGAAATGGAAGCTTGAGTGGAGGGCAAGTCCTTAAGAGTAGGTACCATGACAACTGCTCTGATTGTCACTGGCTCATCTCAGAGAAGATGGACTTCTCCTCAATGTAATAGTATCTGGTGTTTACCAACGTAAGAAGATGCCACCCGCTTCAGTTAACTGCTCCATGGGAATGTACTTAACTGAACCTGAGGAGGAATGTGTATGACTGAAGAAGTCAGAACAGTCATTAGATGTTTGACCAGCTTACCTGGATGATGAGAGGGGTGGGGTGGACAACACCTGTTAGAGAATATTTCTTGCCTTCCATGTCAAGTGGATGGAACCTATCCCCAAGGGAAATTGGCCCCCAGCCAACTCCATCAAGTAGATTTCACCCCTGGGTCATGGTAACTCATCAACTCCAAGCCCACTCAGTGTATTCTTTCCCCTCAGCACTGGACAGCAAAGGGGCAGACCAACTGACCTTCCTGACCTTGGAAAAGGTCAACATCCTCGAACAGAATGTAAACTCTGGAGAGTCAGCAGCTCCAGGGAGAAGAAAATGGATCATCTGATCAGCAGCTCTAGCACCAAGAAAATCCCACAGCTAACTGTAAATTACAAAAATAGTATGGGGTTTATTGTGAAAGTGGCTCCTCCGTGGCAGACTAAAGTTGGGCAGGAAACTTAGTGTAGTGCCTGCCATACCACCAGAGAATATTTAATGAGGCTCCATTTTGGGAAGGAGCTACATAAGACTGAGACACAGAATGACCACACTTCACAGTTTCCAATGATTCTCTCACACTGAATGGGAGAGACCCAGTCACAGGAGTCAGCCACAGAGGGTATGGGTTAGACATAGCCCTTATGAGAAGTTTAAGGTCAGGCCAGGAAGGTGTCCAGTCAGAGAAGCTCCTGGAGCAGTCACCTCATCAACCACAGGTAACAAAGACGAGGCAAGGAAAACCACGTTCTGATCCTGAAACTGTAGATCCTGGGGCCCCAGAAACATTCAAAAACAGAGGAAACTGGGTTAGTTTTGGACTCATATTTTTTTCCCCTTTTTCAAATCCAACATTGGTTGGGGAGGACTCTCTTTCCTCTTTTATTTTTGTTTTTCTTTTTTATTAACTTCTTGGTCTTTCTTTTTCTTTTTGTTATTTAACCCTGCTGTTTTGTAGTTGTTGTTCTTTTCTTCTACTTTTGTGTAAATACTTTTAATTTTCGTTTGCTCCTGAATAGGACCCTTTCACTTTTTTCTCCTTTTCATGTTTTATTGATTAATTTTTGCATTTCTACCTTTTGAAATTTTCCAGCACCCAAACTCTTTTATCCATAGTGTAACCATTGAACTTCATGAACTTTAGATAGTCAACTATGATAATTATGTTGTATGCTATTTTAATGTTAGTGAGGCATAGTTGTTGCATTTAGTAAATATTCACTGTATGTCAATATTTAGTTTGTCTTAGTATCTATACTATGATTATAGATCTTTTTTCTATAGTTAAGGAAGAAAAATACTGGCATTTAGGGATTTTCAATATCTAATTTTTCTTTGATCATATAACTACTGCTGACTTAATTGCTATTGCCAGGGTGGCATGGTTGTTGCTATTAATTGATCTTTTCTGTACTCCAATATCTGTATTTCCTTTGTTCCATTAACAACACTGTAACTTATTCTCAGAGGTCTATATACTGGGCCAAATACACTGCAGCCTCACCTCCCAAACTGACAAAGGAGGTTAGATATTGAAATAGAAGAAAAGGTCTCCAGTGAGCCATGCCTGGAGTATAAGACAAAAAAGCAGGCACGACCTAGAGATCTCCATAATAGCAACAAAGTCTTCCACTATAGTTAATCCACACACCTCTCCACAGAAGAAAAATAAGAACATGAAAAGACAAGGCAGCAGTAAGACCCCCAAAACCCCCAAGTCACCCCCAAAGGTATCCAGAAGGCATGGAGGGGAAGGAAATCAAAAGCCATTGAATTATTTGAAACAACAACAAACAAGATAAAAAGAAAACAGATCAGTAAGGTGCTTGTGAGCCAAAATAAATCTTTCCTTTTTGTGGGTTGATCATCTCAGTAATTTCATCACATGAGTCAACAGCTGATTGATTCCCAAACCTCCACCTAATGTAGAGACAGTAGCCAGGAGCATACTCACAAGGTAAAGTCTCTGAAGACTGAGGGGGTAGAATTACAGTGTCTCAAGAAAATAACTGTTCTTTCTTCAGCCCTCCACCATTCAAATGTATATGACCATATAAGTGCCCATGTTGGTTAATTGCAGTTATTAAATATATGCCTTATCTGTGGATTCTACTAAATCTTTTATATCAACTGACTTGTAAGTCAGCATGTTTAGAGAAGAGAATGCAAGAGGCTGTGGAAAGCAAGTTGTACTATACTTTCATCCTCTTGAGACTCCATAGCCCTCATGACTGAAAGTCTCTTTGATGGATGATTTCATCAGTTTAAGCTCCAGATGAAAGGAGGCGGCCTCTATCTGGAGTTAATCTTTTGAAAAGCAATTATTAATTTTCTGTTTGGGTTTCTGAACATCTGACCAATGAAGACCTCATGAATCCAGTCTGCTATTTCCATTAACAAACAATACTGAACGGCTCCAACAAGTTTCTTGTTCACTGGAAATGGCATCAGTGCTATTGGTTTCTTGTCTTTTAAAGAGTGACACCTATTTTTAGAGGAAGAGGTTCTAACAACTTAGATCTAGTTCACTGGTGGTTCATAAAAATTCAGAGTATCCACTGGTCCACTCTGGATGTTCACTCTCAGCTCCAGCTGTGTAGGTTTGAAAATAAAAAAACTCACTATTCTCCAAAACCTAGACCGTACCCCCTGGGTGAACATTGCTGTGTTTTTACTGGCTCTTGTCTTGTTGGCATTTATACAACTACTTCATCTGCCACTCGGACAACTAAGATAGGCAGGTGAAAGACAACCCTATTTGGGCTGAAAAACTGTAGACATAAATCACAGCTGCTGATCAATGTGAGCCACTCATATGTAGCCACAGTAAGCATTTGTGTAAGTTGACACTAACTGGAATCAAGCCTCTCACTAAGCAGGTATCTCCCCTGCCACCACAGTTGGTACCTGATCATTTTCATACTTTCAGGGTGTGAATGAATCTGTCACCAAACCAGCACAGAATACAGGACATGCTGCTTCTAAGGCAAAGGCTTCCGTTGCATGTATGACAGGGAATTTCTTTCAAAACTGAACTATTTCCTCTGGTTCAAGGGAATCTGTATTGGTCTGGGATGTGGTCTCTATGTTCTCCTATTAGATGGAGTATACGGGATTTTTGAGCCTCTCTCAAAGTCATCGGCCATGTTTGTAACCCTTACACCCAGCTGAGGACCTTGCACATGCTAAAGGTCAGTTAATACAAGTAGTAATACAATAGATGAAAGAATGAGGAAGTCTCATCATCTCCGCCACCGGGAAAGGGATAATGGTCATGTCCCTTCACTCTGGGTACATTCACGTAATAGACCTGCTGACCTTTGGACATATATGGTTTTCTGCAACTCTCCTTTTTCAGATCTTCCTTTGAAAATTAAAATGTTGAATGTTACATAATTTAGATACTCATAAGTGAGCGATATGATCACTGGAAGTAGAGACCACTAACTCACACAGATGAAGAAAATTCTATTGCCTAAGACACTATATATTATAAATATCTAAGGGATAAAAATAATACATACAAAAGAGTAAACAAGTTAAATCTTATTCTCCCAATCACCAAAAGAATCATTTCCATTTCTTCAAAACACTCTGCCTATCTTATCTATTATATCTAGCTGTATCTATAAAATATTGTTATATATAAAGTTATATACATATATTATTTTTACATATAATGATATGTATGTAATACAATCTAGTCAGAAGAAATTATGTGACATATTTGAAATACTATAATTATCAAATCATCATATATCTTTGGAAGAAGATTACTCTCACCCCCCATTTTTTGAGGTGCTGGTATGGAACTCCAACTAAACTACCTTCCCATTCATCTTTTATTCAAGACAGTGTTTCTCTAAGGTGTACATTTGATCCCCTTGCCTCAGACACACAGAATGCTGTGATTACCAGCATTTGTCACCACAGCTGGCTTTCTGTTTATTTTTTTAAATAGTCCCATCCCTTTTCTGTGATACACTGACATAGTCCCTAGGTGAGAAAATTTATATGAGTTTCTGTAAGTAGCTCAGTGACAATGCATATGAATTATGTTATAATCTTTGGTAATTAGCATTCATAAAAACAGGACCTCCTTTACATATACAGATGGTATTAAATTAATTCTCAGATTTAAAACTGCTAATAAAATAACTTCCACTTTGTGCCTTATAGTTGAATGCCTGCTGTGATTTACCAGTTTTAATTTATGTCAGTCTTTGTGCAAAGGATATTTTGTAGAAATGTTAGCTTTGCAGTTTAACTTAAATATCATTGTTAGTGAGGTTTACTGAAACCAGACCTTATTGCTGTGCAATAAGCATGGCTTGTTTTAGAAATGCTGTTGAAGTTTTTCTGTAACTGTTTAATTTGCTATAAAATAAAATCCAATTATAATTTTCTAATTTGTTTTTAAATTTTCTAATTTGTATTCACCTTTGAGAACAATTTCTGCCATACATAGATCACATGTACATAAATATATATTTCTAATGAATAAATACATGGTGGTGGCTTACTAGGGGAAATATTTAGAAATGTTATTTATATTAAAGTTGGTATATGTCTCACCACATTTGGCTTCTTCAGAGTAAGATTGCTTGAAAATTCCAAATGTTGCTATTATCATTATTTTATTGTCATTTAAATTATTATTAGCTATATATCACATTAATTACCCTTAATGAGGATAATAAATAATTAAAATTGTAATGATGAAAATTAATCACCCCTCATGGAGCAAGTCACACTTTGTAATGCTTCTGAAAGGGTATGGTTTGTTAAATGATTAAATGTTTGCAGTAGACAGTACAAAATATGTTCTTCGTTAAAATATTAGAAAATCCTACGGTCACCCCTTTCAGTGCACAATGCACCCTCAGTCAAATTCAGAGGTGGTGAGTTATTGATATCTCTGCTGAACAGAAAATGCACAAATATCATGCTGTCTGTATTTTCCCCCAAAATCAGGATGATAAAGAAACCCAGCAGAAGTTTTTAGATTAAACACGCCGGGGGACTCTCCCAAGCAAAGATTTAACCATCCACTTACTTTTAAAAGTGTTGGATACCACTCCCAGAAATTCTCATTCAGTTGAGATGCAAACTTCGCTATCTGCATTTTTCATGGACTCTTTGGCTGACTGTACCGCACTGAGAAACATGATCTGCAATGACTAAAGTCTCGGTACTTTCACACAGCAGAGTCTGGCATGTAGGGCGAGGATAAACCAGTTTCCAGAGTCAGGACGAGCGCCTGAGTCAGCCTGGAGGTGATGCTCCGGAGGTTGAGCAAAGCACCATCCTTCTTCGCATTCAAGCTCAGACTGACCTCGAGTAGTTGGATGGAGTTGCAGGTGTAGGCAAGAGAGCAAGCAGTTCTGGCTAAAGACAGGGAAAATGAATGTTTTAATAGCAGCACGGTTAATTCCGATTGTCACCCGAAATTGAGAACCAATGCATAGCCGTCCCGACCTTTGTGACAACCAGGAAATGTTTTGTAGAAAACGATTTTTCCATCAATGGCGAGGCAGGGAATGGTGTTCCAGGATGAGGGAAGAGCAGTTTGCATATTGTGTGCTTTATTTCCACTATTACGATAGACTCTCATGAGGAGTGTTCAATCCAGATCCCTCTCGTGTTAGTTCACGCACTTGGAGATCGCACTTCTATCAGAATGCGGTGCTGGTGCTGATCTCACAGGAGGTGGAGCTCCCTGGATGCTAAAGGGAACGATGCGGAGCAGCTGTGCATACGGATGAAGCTTCTCTCACTGGCACACCCCTCATTCTCCTTCCGTGCCACCCAGTTCCTACCAGGCCACCCACCAGAGCCTGGCTGTGACCAGGGGCCTGGGGATCCTGTACTAATACACACAGAAAGTTAGCATATGTGTAAGCCATATCTTGGTTTTATTTAGCTTATTGCTTAGAAATTGTAACAATTATTTCTATGCTTATTTATTTCTACAACCACGTACACAATTTTCCACAAATATTTGAAATGTTGCATGCCTCCAATCCTCCTTCAAGTTTAGCTGCTCTTAATAGAGTCCATCAAAATTATTAGAGTTTTGTAGCTATGTTGCTATTTTTGCTTCACCTAATGATGTGTGGGAGACAGAGTATGACAAAATTTCACATCAAACAATGGTCTTCAGGAAGGGAAGAATGAAGATCCTGTTAAGCATGCAAGATCAAAAAGAGCTCTTGACATCCCAAAGGCCTGCACACATTAAAGTGTAATCTTTACCAAGGCACCAAATTATGAAATGTAGATTTTTGTTTTTGTGTTCTTTTTGGGTTAATAAAGTATTCATTAGGAATAGGAATTAGCATAGTGATATAGTATAATTGTGATATGCTATGATCCTTATACAAGCAGATAGCCGCAAGGATGACATCAGTAATGACCACCAGGTTTACTTAGAATTTTCCCTCAATTAAGGGGACATGTGAAAGCAGACAAAGAAAGTGACAGCTGGTAAACTGAGTTTTGTTTTTCTATGTAGCAAGAGAAAGGAATGCTATGTTCTTGGGCTAATTATGAGAGCTGAAGGCACAAAAAAAATTTTTTTTTCACTTTCAAAAGTCAAAATAAAATAAATGTTAAAAAGCTCTTCTAGCAGAGATTTAAAGCCAAATAAAATCAAGCCACAGGAGTTTTGGTCATTTTTAGCACAGACTGGAGAGGCTTGTGATTCTTGAGAAAAATCACGTAGCAAGCAGTTTAGAAAAAAGTGCCACAGAGGGCTATTGTAGAGGGCACAGAGTGTCCCCTGGGAACAACACAATCTTTTTCTGGAAACTACTCATTATTCTCCAACCGTCCAAATCTATACACTTAGTATGGGGTTTCCTCGATGGGATAATGTGAAACCCATCTCCTAATTACAGTTCATGCACCCTGACCTAGGTTGAGCAAATCACTGCAGTCTGAGCATTTGCAATCAGGCTGGTAGCATCTGCTTAGTTTGGATAGACTCTTGACAAGTGATGAATTCTTCAGAAATGAATTCAGAAATCACTTTCTGTCATAACAGCTATAAAGAAACAACAACAAGAAATCAGCTCTGCAGTATGAGAAGAGTAGAAAGAAATAAGTATAAGAAAAAAAATCACCCTTTTGTCTATGATTTTTACTCTGAGTAGCATTTTGGCCATTCTTTTAAGTTTATTGTATACAGTATATTAGTTGTTATTCTCTGTTTTGTTATGAAATTTTAGTTTAGTTTTTTATAGACGAAGTATGTTTTTTATATTTTATTAATATCTACATAATTTTTTAAAAAGACAAAGAATATCAGTGCCAAATGACATTTCGATCCCAGCCATTCCTCAGTTCTGAATGTACACTGTCCTACAAACTAGCCTAGAAGCAAAAGATATCTAAGTAGCAGAGAGGGACGCAGCCTTAGGACAGGACAAAGGGGGCCAATGCCACATACTCTGAAAAAGAGGAATCGGAAACTACCAAGGAATTGCCCTCCAAAATGAGGCAGATGGGACAGGTTTAAAACAAACAATGAGTAAGGATATTACTAGGAAGTGAAATCATCAGGCTTAAAATGTGATCCAACAAACAAGTTTATGGGTGGTAAGTACCCAAGAAATTGGTTATTGGTAAACTAGCTAGGCTTTTAAAAATCACTTTACACCAGAGAAGTGCTTGATGGAAGTATCTGTGTTAGTGATCTTTCCATTGGCAAGAAAAATAAAATAATAAAATAGAATAAAAAACAAAAAACAAGATGCCAAGGACCAAATACAGGCGCTAAGGTACCATCTTTCCAGCTGTGATCCACCCCTGCAAATAGGCCACCTTTTGATCTAACTTGCACAACACATATGAAAATCCACTTCGACTTCCTGACTGTGACAGAAGAAGGGGTATGCTCACCTTTGAAAAGAGATTGATTCCAGAAAAGCAGAGACATTGGACTTTGGTGCCATCTTTGCTGTGGTTTATGTCTTTTAGTATTTCTGTTTCTTTGCTACTGTTAGATATTCCACACCCAAGTAAAGTAAATTTAGTTGTACTCGTTGTACAAATCTTTTAATGGTCTCTGTGTTGTAAGACTGAGTTAAGGCTCATCAGTAAACATGCTGAAACTTACTGAATTCTAAGAATAACAGAACTCAAGAATTTGTTGTAATAAACAAGATTCAGATGTTAAGAGCAATAGGATTACCAGAGAATTCAGTAGCCGGTAATTCCTCCAATCCTGTAATGTAACCACTGAGAAAATATACCAAGATTATAACATGCCGTGTACAATTTTATATGGTGGAAAAATACCGAATTTGGAGAATGGAAACTAGTGATAAGAACTCTGAGTTTTCCGTCAGTGAACTCCAGTCCCAATTTCTGAACTTCAGTTTCTTAAAAATGAAATTATGTTAACATTACTTTCCCTGCCCTCTTTGAAAAAATGGCAGTGAGGAAGACAGAGTAGACTTAAGAAAAAGAATAAATGCTCTGTACTGAAACATAAAGGAGAGAAGGAGGCAGGGAGGGCAGGGGGGAAGTGTAAGTAAATGCAAATAAAAAATCCATACAAGATGGTTCCACATTTCCATCTACCGTGACTGCCAAATATCTTTAAATTGCCAGCTATGTATTAACCAAGAATGAAACTCCAGGGAAGTGAGAGCTGAAGCAAAGCTACCATGAACCTATAAATTGGAAGCAGAGAGGAAGGAGCTTTTATACGGTTACTTCAGATGTGCCAAATGGTTTCTCTAATTAAAAACAAAATTAAGACTGATCCTGTCTTCTTATTAGTGCCCCAAACATCCCAAGAAGAAATCTTTTCTCTCAGAGGACAAAGTCTACTCTTGGAAATCTATGCTTATTAAAATGTATTTTGTTTCATCATATTTAAACTAATATGTACTCATTATAACTTAATTTTATTTACATTAGCACATATGTGTACCTACTTTGTGCTGTGAAGGTACTTAAGCGACAAAATAATACAGTTCTTATTTCAAGGACTCAGAGGTTAATCAGAGAATAAAATGTGTATGTGAAAAGTTGCAGTATACAATGAACTTAACTTGATAATAGATATGCAGGCCCTAATGAAAACTAACAGAAACAGAATCAGGAAACAGTTTCCTGAGAACAAGCTTTTCAGGTTGGGAAAAGAATTAACTGGTGGAATACTTACTAAAAGGATTTATAGGGGCTTGGGATACAGCTCAGAGGCATAAGTGCCTGCCTGGCAAGCTAAAAGACCTGAATTTGATTCCTGTACCAAAACCAAACAAACAAAAGTGTATGACAAATACAAAAATGGAAAACAGAATTTAGTGGAAAAAATTTGGCTTTGCCATCAGTAAAAGATAGGCAATTCAGGAGGAAAATGGGAGAACTTTTTGAAGTTTTATTATTACCTTGTAAGCTACAAACAAAAGAAACTGATGGCAAAGGAAGATTTCAAAAGGAAAGTGAAGAAATTATGGATGGCCATATTTATGAAGCCAAAAGTCTTGGCTGAAAACAAAAGAAATTCAAGAGGAAATGAACACGCAGCTAGCAAGAAGAGAACAGTAAGTCTAATACCATCCTCGTTTTCACAGCACATTCTTTGAGTGGCTTTCTATGTCCAGATCTTTTTGTTTTGAATCTTTCTCTGTACTCATTGTCAGAACAGGAAATTTGTATTCACTAATCTAAAAATAATAGACTAATCTAAAGATAATAGTGGCCCAAATGCAAGTTTCTTGATTCTGAGGCTTTTTCATAATCTTTATTTGCTGAGTTGTGAGATCTTTATATCTTCTTGTATTTCAATTTCACACATAATTTTTTCTCAGGCAAAAAAGTGAAAGCCCCAGAGGATTTGCCTTATATCCTGCTGCTTCAAGAAAATAAAATTTTGAAAAAGTATAGCTTACCCAATGAAAGAAAGGACATGTGACTAACGGTTACAGCTCTTCTAAATATTACAGCAGTGTCATTATTTGTACTCATGTTTAAAAAATTACAGAGCGACTAGGACTTAGATCTATCTAAGCTAAAACATTTCATTATATTTTATTATCCCCAAATCAATTCCTAAAGCAATGTGTGAATTGCAGTGTTTTATTCAGCATTTTCAAGAAACCAATTTAAAATTACACAGCTTATAACAAATTGCCAGGAATATGCAAGTAAACATTAATTTACTCCAAACCAATTAAATTCTACATTAATACATGCAGCAATGCATATGCACTCGTTTTAAATTTCCTTTTGTAATTAAGCATGCCAGATATAGCCTTACTTGATAAAGAATTTTAATCTTTTGTTTAATCTTCTCCTTGTTCTCTCAAATCCCTCTACCAAGTGGCAAAAGTCACAATTCTTTTTTCACTTATCAATATATTTTATATACTAATATATACTATGTAGTAAGTTTCTAGCCATCTTGGAATTAATTTTTTTATATATGAGAGACATTCCATCCTCAGATTCATGGTGAGGAACTCCCAGAATGTTAACAGAGCATAATCTTAACATACTGTAGCTCATCATCAACATTGGTTAATATACTCTTCATGGCTCTACAGTTTCAACTTCATATTGAAATTGGCCTGATCTTCATCCCAGGATATTAACATCCTTCTGAAGTATATTCAAATGTAAAGGTTATTTTGCAGTTATGGGAAAATTATCATTGTTCTTTAATTTCTAGTCATCTGCTAAAAATTCCTATGTAAGTAAAAAATAAAAACATTAAAATTCCTATAAAGATCAAGCAAATTGAGCAAATTTTCTCAATCCTTGAGAGTATTTAGCAATGGGAAAAATGTTATTGAATTTCTACTGTGTCCTAAACTCTTTTTTAGTGGCATTGTTTTTTTTTTAACCTCTCATAAGAAAAAAATTACCTGATAAGAAAATAGATATGCAAAGGATTCATAATCTGCCACAGCTAATGGAAGAGTTGGAATGTAAACCCAACAGTAATATTAGCTTTGCTTTTTTAAAAAAAAAAATCTTATTTAAAGAAAGACAAAACAAAACAGAACCCAGGTAGAAGTAATACATACTTTCAAAGAAAAAAAAACAGTAATAAATCACTTGTTGATGTTTACATATTGTCCTCTTACAAATAGTTGTTCAAGATACAAAAGTGGAACATATAAATGGAATTCAAACAGCAAGACTGCAAATAATTCTGTTCAACTATCTAATAAGAACTTAGTAATATGGTTATCAATCTTATACTCTTAAACATGCATGCATTTATCCATATCTTTGTTTATGTTGAGATTAAACACACCAGAGCAGACTACAATCACTCTAAACAAAGAATAACACTAGTGCTGAATTTCACATCATGACACTCCGGAATCAGCTTTGGGTCCTATAGTGCCTTTTTTTCCTTCAAAGTATATTTTCATTTCATCATGTGTCATAAGATCAGCTCTCGTAAACTGTTTATAGGTTTTACACAAGTATGAGTCTTAACATGTATTTCTATCCTTTCTATATTAGAGGGAGAAACAGAACAAAGCAGGACAGAACAAAACATATTCCTATAGACACATAAATCTAAAAGGACATATAAAACTGCTGTACAAGGAGTTCTATCATGGTTACTGTGTTGTCTCTTGTTATCATCAATAGAATTGGCTATATCATCAGATAATTGAATATATCAGTACATAACAGTATTAATAAAAATACAATTTTGTAGATAGTGTAGAATTACAAAAACAGGTAGTAATCAAACCAGGATGGGTATCATAGTGAATCATTGGCATTTTGTGTTTACTCTCAGACTTGATACTATCAACTTTAATAGTTTTGAATAAAATCTGTCAATAATAAACAGCAATCAAACAAATCAGGTTTAGCTAAGATCAGTCATGATATAACAGTATAAGTTATACAGGGCTCCAGATTAATAGGAAATTAAAGATGATTACTGTGCTATATTCTGATGGGGGATAGCTGTCTGTGCCCTCAGATCTAGTGGTTGTATACAAACTGGTATAGAATAAGTTCTGTCTAAGCAGAGCGGTATGAGTAATATGGCCTTTAATTCCTGATACACTATTAGCAATATCTTTTGCTGTCTTTTTAAAGATTATTCCTCCCCTTTCACTCCCCCATGGTGTAATGTGCATTTTTGGGTCCCCCCAACACCCTCAGTTTTATATTGGGGGGAAACCTACTGTTTACCTAAGTGGTTCTGAACCTTCTCACTCCTGGACTTGATCTCTAGTTGTATTTCTTTACCTGTTAAAGCCTGTCTTTCCAACCTATCCATAAATACTGGTCCATTTGTTGCTATTATTCTCTGGTTCCCTGTCACATAGAGTACCGTTTTCTCATATTTGATTTTCAGTCCATATACCCTTCTTCAGGTTAATTATATTTCCTATAAAGAGCATCTTGGAGGATCCTACCTCTTGATCCACTGCCTGAGATTCTCTCTTTTTTTTTTCACCTTAATTTAGTGTATCTAGACCATCTATATTGGAAATTATATCCAACCTTCTCTGCCTCATTCCTGTTGAGCTCTTTTTCCATCATTAGTTGCTTGTTTGTTTTCTTATTTTCGCTTTCTGCTCCATTCATTGAGGCTGCTATGTACTGTTCCTGAAATCCTGGTACTTTTCTCTCTCTTTAGAATGTCCTGCAGCATTCTCTGTAGAGTTGGATTTATGGTTACGAATTCCCCCAGTTCCTCTTTATCTTGGAAGCATCTTATTTCTCCATTAATTTCTAGAGACAATTTTTCAGGATACATCAATTTGGGCTGGAAGTTATTTCCTTTCAGAGCTTAGAATACTTCACTCCATCCTCTTCTTGATTTGATGGTTTATGCCGAGAAGTCTGCTGTAATTCTGATGGGCTTTCCTTTGTAAGTAATCTGTTTCTTGTCTCTGACTGCTTTTAATAGTCTGTTCTTATATTGGATTTCTGGGATCTTGATAATTATATGCCTGGATGTAGCTCTGTTTTGGTTGTAGCTGGCTGGAGTTCTGTATGCCTCATACATCTGCATATCATTTCCTTTTCCTATGTTTGGGAGATTTTCCTTGATTATTTCTGTGAATATCCTTTGTAGTTCCCTTTGTTTGTACCCCAGCTTCTTCATTCATATTCTTTATTCTTAAGTTATAGATCCTCTTGTCGTCTTCTAGCCTTTGTATTGTTACTGCTTCTTTCCTTGTTATTTTTAAGAATTTTTTTCCTTTCATAATACCACATTGCAAACTTGTCTTCCAGTTTGGATAATCTATCCTTAGTCTCTTTCAAGCAGTTTTGCCAGCTTTCAATGGAGTTTTTAATTTCCTGCTAATCTCTTTGAACCTGCTTCATGTATTCTATGTTTTCTTTATATTCTCCATTGAATGGTTCTCCCCCCTTTTTTTTTGTTCCTCCATTCTTCCATATGTATCTTCTTGAGAGGTGTTTAGCATTTCTTTTATTATTATATTTATATCTTGATTTACTTGGTTAAATATTTCACTTTTGAACTCGTCTATAAGGTCCCAAAGATATCACTTTATGCCCACTGATGCCGTGTCTGATATTGCTTGTTTGCTATCCTCAATCTCCTTTGCATTTACCTTTCCTGAATCAATGTTCTCAGGGTTGGGGGTTGGCAGCCCTTTCTTGTTGCTTCCTCTTCTCATATTTTTTGTTCCTTTCACACAGGTGTTTCTTTCTTTGTTGGTTACAGTTTGTCTTAAGCATGCTGACTAGGTGCTCCTGCCCACTGCACTGTAGTACAGAGGTACAAACAGGGGCAGTGTATGCTGTGTCCTCCCCTCTGGGTCAGTCAACCTGCTGAGGGATTCACTGCATTAGGGTGCACTGCCAGGCGTAGGGACTTGGTTTGGGCTAGCCTATTGGGTCTCAGCCTGGGGCATGACGTAGGCCAAGCACACCCCACCAATCCCACTTGAAAAGGGAGCAGCTGAATGAAGTCACTGCTGCTCCTTGTTCTCACCAGTCTGCCAACCCCAGAATGTTGTCTGTTGGAACCCTTCTTTCTGTGGACTGGTTTTATTCCTGTCACTGACCGCATGTCAATGCAGGTTCCCTGCCATCTCCATTCAGCTTGCCAACCCCTGACTCAGTGTGAGTGCATCTCCAGTGAGTTGAAGCTGCAGTGGGCTTTTGGTAGCTTGGTAAGTCTTGGCTGTGTGAGTTCCCACTCCGCAGTGGGAGCACCGAGCCTTTAGCTGTTGTAATACTAGCACTGGGACTGTGTGTTTAATTGGATTCTCTCAGCTTAGTTTGTTCCTAGGTTGGGTGGGACCATCTCCCTCTGTTTGGGACTCCCCACACTGTATTATTTTTGGAATCTAAATTAACTATTTCACGGAGCCTCTGTAGCCTGTTGTTATCTATCCACCATCTTTACCGGAACCCCTGGGTTCACATTCTTTACTCACTGCAAACCCTTTACCCACCAAAGAAACCCTTCCCACTTGGGGCATGTTATGATCCACATCCATATGAATATTGCACACAGTTGAGTACAAACATTGCACTCAGCTTTTCTTGCTTAATTGACAATATGGTAAAAACATTTTCCATATATATGGATAAGCTCAAAAATTCTAAGTGTTAAAAATCTTTCCAATGTATTTCCTTGTTGGCACAGTAACTTCAAGCATTTTTAAAAATATTGCACAGCTAACATTCTCCAAGTTCTTTTGATCACAATTTATCACTCAAAAAGACATTGTTGTTTAGATTTAACATGTTATCCAACAGTCTCATATGTAGAAGTTGGGCTTTTGTGGGTGAATGAATCATGGGGGTGCTCTACGGATCAGGAAATTAGTCCACTTACTTCAGAATCATATGTGCTGCTAAGAGGTAGGATCTGGTCAAAAGAGGTAGGTTCCTTGGGATGTGACCTGGAAGGGTGCATCTCTTTTTTCAGCTTCTCCCTTCCCGCGCTTCACAGCAACTTTCCTCCATCAGACCCTTTGATTAAGTCCTTCCTGCCTTGGTGCCTGCTGATGTTGGACTGCCAGCCCAAATGAACCATTCCTCTTCTAACTTGTGGATGTCAAGTGTTTCATCCCAAGAGCAAGGAAAGTGACACAGACAGATGCTCATTCCATAAGCCTTTGGTTTCTATTGAGGTATTTTCTTAAGATACACTTTGGTTGTTAAATTCATGAGAATAAAAGATACAGATATTTGTATAGCTCCTGTTATGCACTGCTTCCTTTTCCTCAAAACAGATACACTAATTTAAACTAAAATATAGCTACTTTTTTAAAAAGGAGCCACTGTCAGCACTTACATTCTCCAATGAGAAGAAGCAGTTGAAACCCCAGGAATTAATCCTGCCAAATGTTGTGAATTGCCCTTGAAAAAGACAGTAACAGACTTCCTCCCCTCCCACAGATTATGTGACAACCCAGAGGACTGAAATGGTCATTAATTTTTTAATATCATCTCTTCTGAGTGAAGAATATAATGAGTTTTCCTTCAACTCTTCTTGTAGGGTTAAGTCCTAGCAAAGGAGGAATGAGCTCATAGTGAATGAGCACAGAAAATGTTAAGTGACTATTCATTCCAACAGGAGAATATATTCCAAAACATGAGTAACTAAAATATCACTTTTAATCACAACAACTAATGCTTGTATAATGCATTTCTCTTTGGACAATATTTTCCCATATGTGTGAGCATCTTACATTGTTTGTGACATAGAACTATGTGTCAGGAAAAAAATGTAGTGTCGCTGTTCTTGTTCAAGCTAACAATTTAGGTGGTTTAAAACATATCACCACATTAAAATCTCACTATTATCCACTGGAACTATTAAATACCTGATGTTTCTGAGATGAAAATCTGACCTGATGAGTGTGCTGAAATTCTACCTCTTCTATTTTCTTACTTTTATGGTACTCAGGCAAAAGCTGGAGTACACTAGCTATCTAAGGAAGTAGACCCATTTCACAGTTCAAGAGGAGGAAGTGCCCAGTTATCCTGTCTCATTGTACCAAAGGATTTCTCCCGCATCAAAAGCATCTGCATTTAAAAATCTTGCACCACTAGATGTAAAATTATCAGGCTATAAGAATGGATGGTTAAAGGAGTTAATTCAGTGAGACACGTAATTATGGCATATCTATACATTCAAGAAATATTGAACAATTAAAAGATATTTGTCACTGGATGTTTGTAAACAATAAGGTAAGAGGAAAGAAGTAGTTGATTTTGAATAGGAAAAATTTTATAATATTTATGATAAGAACAAAGAAATTCATCTGTTCCAAACCCTTTACCATGAATACTAAGTGACAAAACCAGAAAAAGTGAAGTAAGTTACTTCAACAGGTCAGTATGTATTTAGAGTCAAGACCAAATCTTAGACATCAGATCATCTTCCTCCATCAAACTATTTTAACAAATAAGCCCATGAAGATACTTTTATCATCTTTTACTTATTGAAATTTTCAGTCTTTTCTGAAAGTATGAAAAACATCTCTCTGTGCACAAGTAGTTTTTTTCATATCTTTCTTTTGATTAATTATAGTCCAAGATTTTAATATCATCTAATATTTATTCTTCAATGAAATGAAAGAATAACTGGTAAAAGGTGCCTCACAAACTATTAAAACACTTGTTAGTAGTGAAACCATTCAATATGTTATTTAATATGATAACCACTAGGTGCATGAGGTTAATTGGTTTAAATATAATTACATAAAATTAATTATTGAGTTGCTCGCTCACATAGTCACATTTACACATCTTCAATATCCACAAGTAGCCAGTGGTTTCCATGCTCAACAATCCACATACAGAACATTTATATCATTGCAGAAAGTTCTATTCAGAATGCTACATTAACACAATAAGCCCACTTCCCACCTGGCACTGTAAAAAATGAATTAACTCACAAAATGCATTTCACCAACATCCTCTGCTTTGAGTAATAAGATATTTCCATAGGGAGGTACGGGAAGAGGGATTTTACTGAGAGGCAGTGTGAGAGAAGTAATCATATGTTCTTCTGCTTCCTTGCAAAACTATGTTGTTAAAAGGCATTCTTTGAATGCTTCAGATGCTCACGTTTCTCTCCGTATGAGCATAGTTTTAACATAAGTCCCATGAGATGATTTATGAAGAAACAGCATTAATATTCAGTATGTTAGTTATTCTACTGCACATGTTATATATACAATAAACAAACAATGAATATTAAAGGAAAAGCAAATGATTATTTAGGAAGGAAAGTTATTCCCAAAAGAATAGTCAAGTGAAAGACTATAAAAGATGTTAGCTTTGACTACAGTATTACATTTAAAACATCTTTTTACAAAATTTGAGAATTTTGAAGAAAATAAAGCAAATATAATGACATTTACAATAGTAAAGGATGTTACAAATCTACATGACCATCAATATAGTATTAGTAAAATAAAATTATCATCTCGATATGAGGTGATGTTACTTAGACACGAAAGAAGAGCATCATAACCACTGAAAAGTAGTCTTCTAAGCAAGACTATTGTGATTTTAAAGAGAGGAAATAAAATGTCTGCACATAAAATGGAAAAATAAGCACTAATTGAAGTATTAATGTTGAATATGTCTGCTTAATAATAATTTTGGTGTCTATTATATTAATATTCTCTTTTTTCCCCTGTCTATGCTGTTTATTTTTTCAAACTGAATATGTACTACCATAACACAAAATACACCATGTACATTTTAATTACATAAAAAGATTTTCCCTACATAGATGTCATCAATGCCAGATTTCAAATAATAACCTGAATGCATAATCAAGTGAATAAATAAAAATAGGTAATCTTACCATTACAACTGAAATAGTGTCATCTCAGTCTCATAATACTGGGGCCCCTGAAGTGAAAAACAGAGTTTTTATTTTTTAAACTTGACTGGAGTGAAGCTGTCATTTAGTTACTAGCCATGATTAATAGTATAAAGAGGCCAATGAAAAAAGCAAGGAGAATTTGTAAATAAAGAGCAAACCCTTGGGCTGGAGCACATAGCTCAATGTGGCCACTCACTGAGCATGCCTGAGACCCTGGTTGCGATTAAGCACCGAAAAAAATTAAGTAATATTAAATAAAAGTAGACCCAGAAATATACAGATATACACTGTTTCAAGATGTCCTATTAGTCAAAAGACTATTCCTGAAGTTAAGTTTTAATTGAATTTAAAAAAAAACTTTAAAAAGTGAAATGTAAATGAATATTGATCCCTTTAACCAGGCTACATTTCTATTACCATGATTATCAGCTTTTCTTATCTGCCTTCTTTTTAAGTTGCCTATGCAAATTATAGACAACACATGAATTTTCTAAAGGGCACCATTTTTACAGAAACTGAAAAATTGTAAGTTTTTCCTCCTCTTCTCCACTGAACACTAATGAGATCAGGTACATATGATTACGACAAACAGAAAGGAGAAGAAAGAAGCATGAATGGAGAGCCTTTGAGGGAGGAAAAGCTCTAAAGCATTTCAGTAGAGTAATGATGAATTTCATTTTAATATAATATTTAATGGTTTTTCAAACTCCTATAATGCACCTACACAAAAGGCTTCAGTTAATGTGTGTGTATTTTGAGCAGTTCCCCTCTTCGACCCTTGAGTTTAATTTCCGTCCTTCAAATGAGATGAATGGAGCGTGAAGCAGGTCATATCTCAATGCTGACACATGGGTTGCAGATAGAACTCACAGCCTGGAGAAGCAGCCAGTTTGGAGATTAAATCAAAGCAGCTCTGAATAGATGGGAGGTCACCCAGGGCCAGCTTTGACATTTGATAGGACCTTGTGATCAATCAGGCCTTTCTTCACTCTTCCAGGCATCGTGATGACAGTGGCCCTAAAAAACAGATGGAATATGTTGTTACAAAGTGCAGGAGAAGCGCTGGATTGTGAAAGGAGATAGGTGTCCGTATTATCAAAGGGACGACTGTTATTTGAAAGCAGCCAGCACCTTTGTGGCAATTACTCTGTTCAAGTTTACCTTTCATGATGTGAGACATGAATTTGGAATGGGGAGATCATTTTTAAATTGCTTTTCTAAAATTTCTTACATCTTACGCATTAAACTTTAAATCTGGCATGTTCTTGCATTTTTAAGATTAAATTTTAGCTAATCAGTACTATGTTGATAAGGAGTGTTTCCAAATAGCCAAGCTTTGTTTTTACTTCATTTGCTTCTTTGCTTGCTGAGAAATACATGCACATGTGCATGCAAGGGCACACACACACGCACATGCACACACAACATGATAACCTTTGAAAGGGTAGGATTGAGGCTGCCAGTGTAAGAACTCATGGGCAGGGACTTGTGCATGGTTTCAGGAAATCCCAGTCACATTGTCAAGAGGGTCACGGAAAATGAATGGCCCTAACGCACCCCGGTGACAGAGTGTTTCAGTGAGTGGTCATGGGTCACCTCCAGGATAAAGGGCAGTCTGTGGGGTGTCACAGCACTCATGATGCCTGCCTGATTTAAAGGAGATGCCTTTTATGAGGTGACATGAAAGCAATTATTTCCAGGAATATCTGAGCTCTCTTCCCCTACTCCCTTTCTCGGCCTCGGCTGGCTTCCTCCCAGCCACACGAGCACGCACTCCTTTTCACATAAGCATGTTTTCTGAAATTTGCCTGTCATAAGGCATTCCATCCACTGCAGCTGACCCCTCCAAACCCTCTCCATTCACAGTGAGATGAGAAAGGTGGAAGCCTGGCCTAAGGAGACCTTAGAAAAGGACTGATGCCAAGATGATTTCCTCTGCCCCTCCTCTACCTACTATCTATCTGCTTAAGTCTTCCCCCACCATGTGGTTTCAGAGACAACAATTGGACCATATGCCAATAACTGAGTTTCTGGAGTCAGATTTTTTACTTGAAATGGACTCCATCATCACAGGGAAATTAGCATTTGAAATATATTTTCTGCTTGGTTATAGGATCTATCACAGCAAACTATGGGAAGTCACTCAACTGTGCTATTTCTATTGAAATATTTATCAGTTCACAAAATTTTATCTAAATTACATATCAACACTAGTGAATGAAATTCTGATAAAATAGATATATAAAACAATCAAAAATTCCAACTAACAGATCAGATATATTATGAAAAATATTAAATATAATCTCAAGGATTTTACTGAGATGGTTATCATCATAGAAATATACAAAATCCCACTTTGGGGGAAAAAGAAGTATTTAAATCTATCTTAAGAGCTGTCCTAGAGTAAGTAGTTTATAATATATAGTGTAAGTCACTTAAGGTGCTACATAAAAATAAACTATGAGACATAGTAGTCTGTTGAATAGTATTCTCTCTCTCTCTGTCTCTGTCTCTGTCTCTGTCTCTGTCTCTCTCTCTCTCTCTCTCTCTCTCTCTCTATATATATATATATATATATATATATATATATATATATATATTATATGAAATCTACTTGGATCCTAACCAAATTAAATCAGCTGTCACTTTAATATAGTAGCAGACGTACGCGGCTACAGTAGTGTATTCATGGTCTATTTCAGAGGCTTTGTGAGGACATAGAACATTTACCTTGATGTGATTTTCCACAAAGGATCAGAGCACATCTGAGAAGTCTTTGGATGATCATGTGTGTGTGTGTGTGTGTTTTGTGTGTTTAATTTATGCAAACTGTGTCCTGATTCTGGCCTCCAAGTGCTCAGATGTTTGCAAGAATTTAAAGAATATTTACAGAGAAGCACTTTTTTCTGAACAATTTTATCATTCAAATGTGGCACAAATCTTCCAAAATGGTAATTCTCTCTAGCAAGCTAATCCTTCAAGAAGTTTGTGTCTCAGAAAAAAGCTGTGCATAATCAAGACTCTACAAAATGCATGTCAGTTTGAGTCACTCTCTGTAATTCCATTTAACTATTGCCAAGTCCAAAAACAGCCCCAATTTCCCTGTAACTTGTGAACATCAGATAAAGAATGCAGAAAGAATTGGCAGTTGGCAGTTGAGTAGTTGAAAGAGGAAGGAAAGAAAAAAAGCTTTTCTGGTGTTTTTCCAGCCAATTTCCTTTTCATGTGAAAATCTGAAAAGAAACCTGGAAATGACCTAAAAACTCTGGTATGATTGGATAAACTTTGTCCTGCCCATCACCCTGTGACAGAATGTATAGTCTGGGTATGTGAAAGATGAATTGAAAATTCTTGGAATGTATTTTCCAACAATTATTATTTTTTAAATTATACTAAACTTAAAATCGGTGAATGAAGAATTAAATTTGAAAGAAATTAAGTCTTGGAAAATTAATAAGAAAACAAATAGTGAAGAAACTTAATCAAAACTCTAGTTTTAGCAAATAGTAATATCAAGTTCTGAGAAAAACGTGATTGACTAAAGCAAACAAAGGCATCGCTAATGTCAGGTAATTTCAATTGTTTTTAAGTGTAAATACATCGATGTCTTTTGTCAGAAGGAATCCAGATGCATAAGGTATCTATCTACCCAGTAAGTGCTGTAGCATACAACAGTTTACCATACATGCCATGTCTCTTTCCCTTGGCGAGAAACATTGCAATAGTCTTAGTTTTAAGTATCACCAGAGAGTTTTGTTCCTCTCAAAGTAATGTCTCTGTAAATCCTCTGATTTATCCCTTATGATCATGTATTTCTGAGTCTGGAAATCAACAAAACTGACCAATTCAAATGTCTCTCACATTTGAAACAGCATTTAAGATAACCAAATTTTCTTTGGAGTAGAGGTAAAAACCCAGTGACAGGATTCATTTAAATTTGGGTATTCATATCTTCAAAAGTATAATGGACTCAGATTTGGCAAAGGGGACTCTGGATTAAAAACCTCTAGTTGCATGCATGGATGTATAGAAAAGGCTTTTCCTGGGCTTTTTATTATTATCGCTATTTTACAGCACAATAGATTAAACCCAAGACCTTCACACTGAGCTACATCCCCAACCCCACCTCTCAGCTACCTTTTAAAAGTTTGAGACAAAATCTTACTAAATTTCCCATCCTGAGTTTGAATATAGTGTCTTCCTGCCTCAGCTGTCATGGTATCTGGATAATAGAAGTGTACCACCATCCTGGCTCTGGATCTGTTCTTATATATTGACACATAAAGGGAATTCACTCACTGCAATTTATCATTCTATTTATACAAAATGGCACAGATCTTTGCCTAGAAGGGTGAGGTGTTTGAGTATTTCAAGTTAATAGGCAACCCTGGACTCAAATTTCAGATCTACTTTTTACCAAGGTACTGTTTACTGCCAGCTCTCACTAAAGTAGGAATGATGATGATCCCTATTCAAAAAGGTGGTATGATAATTGTCTGTAATGATTATGTGAAGCAATTTTCAGCATTCCTGGCACATATAAAGCTTGCTGTAAAGGTTAGTTACTGTTATATATGAGTCTAGCCCATCTTTGAGCATTCTAAACTGGGAAAATTCCAAGAACACAAGGACACACTATGACCTCATGACCTTTTCAGCTATCATCCTGTAACTAATGGTGTTAATCAAAAGATCAGTTCAGTCAGTGAAAAAATAGGAGACATACTTTAGGTTGGTGTCTTATAAATGGTATCTAAAGAGTCCTTGGGAATGTCATTGTATTTAACAGAATGAATTCTTTCTTCATAAAATGTTGCATAATAACAATTAGAACATTAGAATACAATATACCCTTCTAGAACATTAATATATTTTCTCTGCTTCTGCATGATATATCCTCTCAAACTTTAAAAGCATTTGTTTTTCAGTAATATTCGTAGGAACACCTGAAGTTAGTAGCTTGGTCTCACATTTTCTTGTGACCTGTATTCAAGATTTCGAATGGGGCTGCAATTACCTAAGATTTTCTTGCAGGAGATCTTCTTCAACTTGATTCATACAACTCTCCCCAGGCCTCAGGAAGTTGACTTTAAAGATTTATACTACAGCACCTGCCACAAGGCTGCCTTCTGATAAGCAACCATCTTTCTCTGGGGCAAACCACCAAAAGAGAATAGAAAAGGGTCTTCTTCTCAGAAGAGAAGAAGCTGAGGAAGCACAGTTAAACAGAAGCAGAGACCTTCCATCTCGCTGTACTTGTGTGCTAAATATGAGGCAGTGAGTTCACTCACTCTCAACAGGGAAAAAATACCAAAAGTATGAATTTCAGGAGATGAGGATCATTAGGAAATTTGTCAGAGGCTTTCCACCACTATCAAACATTTAACACTCTCTCAAATGTAAAATATACACTCTGCCCCAAAAGTCCTGAAGATTCTTATATCACTGAAGTATCAGTTTACAGCTCAGAGTTTCATCACCTAGATCAAGTCCAGGTATACTCCTCAAGCACTGTTCCTTCCAATTTGTAAGCTGTGAAACAACAAAGGAAAATTGTATGCTTTTCTGCCAATGTAAAACAATGGGACACACGTGAGAAAAATCAATACACACAGTCCTGTATGAAGTGGGGATGAGAATAGAGGACAACAGGATTACTGATTCATAGTAATTCCAAAATACAGCCAGGTCTTGAAATGTTGGAAGATTCCTGATTAGAGCTCGTGTTTCAAATAATTCTTCATGTTTCCCCACTCTTCCCCACAGCCTTCTGAATTCTTAGCTTCTCTCTTAGTCTTCTTTCCATTTTTGTCTAATGTAGCAAAAGTTAAAATTCTTAGAATACAAAGTCCTGTCTTTGCTCTATATTACTTCTGTTCCTCTTCACCTACATGACAAGGTATCTGTATCTATCTCTTTTGAGAGCTCTGTGGATCCCTCTGTGAGGCTTCTTATGGTTAAATTCATTTAGACAAAAAGCCAGACTCACAAACTTCCATCCAATAAAGCCTGGTACACCTTGGACTTTCTCCTCAACTGACTGAAGACCCCATAGTCTGCTTCTTGGAAGCTCCTGCAAGTTTGTAGAATCTTTGGGGCACCCTCTAAATCACTTTAAAGGACCTTTCATCTGGGGGAATATGGCCTGAGACACCACCTTAGACACTTTTATGCTCTTAATATAGAGTAGAATATCAAGAAGTCACCAAGAAACAAGCCCTCCCTGTGAATTGGTGCCATGCACGGGCTGTAGGGGTAGAGACAGATGCCAGCCTTTTCCTGTGAGTCAGTGCCATTCATGGATTACAGAGGAAGAGAACAAGAAGTCACCAAGAAGCAAGCTGTCCTTGAAAATCAGCACTATGTGTGGGCTTTGAGGGGAAAGCCAGATGCCAGCCCCTTTCCAGCATACTGGGAAACTGGAAGAGCTAAACCCCACCCACCCCCCACTTCAGTTGTAAGCAACCAGAAACACAGGCTGCAGTGATAGCTACTGAGGCAAAATACAATTTGATAATTGTGGTGTTTAGTGTTTCATTGGCTTTGCAGGTCTGATCATCTATTCAGAGAATAACAATATGCAATATAGCATCTATGGGGATCTTCTGCTGAAGGTGGTGGCCATTGCTAATTTCCTATATCTTGTTTTGAAGTCCTGTATCATTTTCATTGCTTTGTTGGGTTGGATTTGATTTTATTTTGTTCTGTTTTATTTTATTGTATCCAATGGCGTGAGCAGCTATTTCATAGATAATAAGATACATTATAGTAGCCATTTTGGATTTATTATCTTGCCTTGAAGTCCTTTATTGCATTCATTGTTGTTTTTTTATTGGACCTGTTCTATTCTATTTTGTTTGATTTTTACTATGTCTGAAGGTATGGAGAGCTATTTTGAAAACACCAAGAGACATTATAGTAACCATTATTGATTTCCTATTATCTGGTTTTGAAGTCCTGGTTTATTTTGATTGGCTTTATTCTGTTTTATTTTGCTTGGTTTTATTCTCTTTAGAATAAAAATAAAAATGTTGGAGAAAAAAGATCTTAATATAAAGATTTTGCAGTTACATCTTGGACATTTTCCTCCTTCACATAATGTTTTACTGGCATTGTGTTTGATTTAATCTTTTCTCAGATCCTTTTTTATTCTTGAAATTTATGGTAAATGTCTAAATTTTTTTAAAAATTTACAGTAAAAAACACGTTAATTCTACTTAAAGTGCCCTTGCTTTAAGTCCACTTATCCCATTATTCTTTCTATGTTCTGAAGCAGTTCTGGAAGCCCTTTTTTATGAAGGTCTTACTGAGGCATTGAGAAGACTTCTAAATGTGACTCCCATCAAAAGGTGAGCACTTTAAATAAACTCATGTCATCAATGCAGCTATGACAATACAACTAGATACTCATGAAAGAACTTCTAGGGGCAGGAGTTGAAAATTTCATTTTGGTCTATTTTCTTGGTTTTTAAAAATAAAACGACCTTATCTGATGGTGGGAGATAGATAGGTTGCCTTTATAAGGCTACTGTCTTCAGTTTGATCTGAAGCCTGAGATCTAAGTAACCAGTTGAAAAAGGAAGATTGACATAAAGTAAATGAGACCAGAGGCAAGTCGGAATTCACTAGTGTGATTGGAGACCACAAGAACACACTACAGAATGAATGTGTGCTTATCACTTATAGTAGTTTGTGCCCTGAAAAGGTCCGTGTCTTTGGTCACTGAGCTAAAGCATACCTGGTGCAGGAGATGGTAAAGTTGATAGAAGAACCTAAGAAGGTGAGGAGTCTCAAGTCTGGCTTCTCTTTGTACCAGCAAGACGAGCCAGTAGATCAACACACACTGACTACTAATTTCTGCTATCTCTCTTCCACCCTTCAAGTCCACGTGGAGATATGTCTTATGGCCTATCATTGAAAAATATACAGGAAAGAGAACTCGGAGAAATATGGTTCAGTTTAGCCAAGATTACATACTAAAAAAAGTCACAATAAACTCCGTTAATAATGAATTCTATGTTTCTAAAAAACCCTTTATCCATTTCATTTATTCAACAAATATGAGGCTTTATTTTAGATGATAGGAATAAAAAATTGAACAAGTCAGACAGAAATCCCTGCTTTATTGGCATTTATTTCTTATTTTTAAAAGACTGACAATGACCAAAAAGTATAATAAATAAATAAATTGTGTGGTCCATGAACAAATGAAAAACATTTGTAGGAAATGAATGCACCTAGTGCCCATCATATTACATGAAATAAAACAGAGAAATAAGCTTAAGTATTACATGGTCTGTCTTATGTAGAAATTTAAAATATAAAATCAATCATAGAGCAAAACAGAAGAATAATAGAAAAGAGGGAGATAGATATTTTTGCAAAAGTATTAAGGCCAAAGAACACAGTAGGAGAGGGGAAGAGAACGAAAAAGAATTGACATGTTATGTACACGTACCAACTTCCCATGATGAATGAAATCATTATGTAATGCAAACATGTTCTAAAAATAAAAATGTAAAGGACATAAGGGTGAAGGGATTGAAGGTGTAAATGTTGAGGAGAAGGCCTTGGGGCTCACTGAGAAAGTGACACACAGATTTAAAGGAGACAAGGGTGTTTGTCCCACAGGTATCTGAGGAATAACCTCCAAGTGGTTACAATCAAAAGATGAATGGATTAAGGAGTATGTAATGAAATCAGGGAATGAACAAGTAAAAAAGAGACAAATGCAGCAGGAAGAAATTAACCATGGCATTTTCAGTACCTGAGTTTCTCCAAATGGGAACGTTGTCTCTCCCCCGTATTTTTACCCAACTTTCTAAATGATAAATCATAATGGGAAAATAGTTTCACTTACAGAAGTTAGGATTTTTTTTATTTAGAAACACTGTGGCCAATCTAAAAATCAATTCAACTGCAAGAATGTGAACTAGCCAGAGGAACCAAAAAACACCAAGCCTCAGGAGGAAGGAATGAGGACAATTTACAGACTCCTGAATAGAGGAAGAATGTATAAGTTGAGACAAGTAGAGGCCACCACAGTGGGACAATTGTGGGACCGAAGGATGAGAAGACAGACTCCTGGATGCAACGAACTATCACTGCTTGCTGCATGGCATGTTTCAACAGAGCAGTCATGAGACTCACGTAAAACCAAAAAAGCAGCATGTTTGAATGAAATGAAAAATTGTTATCAATCAAAAATACTCTAAAAATTCTCTCACTTCAATTGCTCTGAGATGATTTAAAATCACTAATTTTGAATGTCACACTGCTGGGCAATACATTGTTAGCTTTTTACAGGTTTTGCTATAGACAGCATTACTGATGTATGTGGGTCATGATAACGGTTGCCTGGGTTACCTCCCAGTGACCTGAAAGTCACTGTTGCTGAGAAGGGCTGTTCATTTGAGCCTGCACAAGTCTTATGAGTAACAACAAGCCATGACAGATTGGCATCCCTGTCTTCATATTGTGTCCCTCCTCTTTCCTATTTAACCTCTGCACCAGATTCTACTTAGCTCTGCACATAGATGTATTGATCATTCAAAAATATTCTGCTCAGAACCAGCGCAGGCAGACAGAGCCAGCAGATCCAGCTCCACCTGCTGAGCACTACCACCTGAAGGCCCCTTCCTGTGGGCAGCCAGTTGGGCAGCTGGTGTGGGCAGAAAGAGCCAGCATATCCACCTCTGCCTGCCAGCCGTAGCCACTGGAATCCTCCTTCCTGAGGGCAGCCAGCAGGGACAGGGACACAGTTCGGTTAGCCCCATGCCACCCACCCACGGAGGGGCAGCCAACGTAGGATGTGCCTGGGGCTCCTCAACCAGCTGGTTGGGAGGAACAAAGAAGAATGTCAAGAGGAAAGAACAAAAGGCAAAATGCAGGCCTCCAGCTCACATAGCACAAGTCTGGGAAATGCAGTCATGGAAGAAAATTGGAAGTCATATACCTGAAATCTCTGAGAGGAAGCAATTGAAGTAAAGAAACAACTTCATGAGATTGTAGAAGCAATCAAAGCAGAAATAGTATCTCAGGTAAAAATGTTCTGTCCAACACTGCAATAGATGGTTAGCTTGGCCTATTGTTTTTTGGAGCTCACATGTGGTTCTTCTCTCCCATTCTTGGGCTTTCTTAGCAGAAGACTAGGACATTTGTGTAAGATGACAATACTATCTATAAGAGTAACTCAGCATTTCCTGACTGGAGTTGACAACTTGCTAATCCACCCAGTACAATGCCAAATATTTTGTGCTAAGTAATGGAGCCACATACATGAAAATTCAGAAGCTTCTAGAATGAGTTGACTTGACTACCTGATCATCTGTGTCCATTACAAGAAAAAAAAATCATTTACAACCCTAGCACTTAGAAATTTACTGGATTTCAGCCCACCTCTGCAATTCTTAAAACCTGCTACTGTCCCTGTTCAATGAGTAGCAGATTGGTCACTCTTCTCCACTTTCTGGTTTTTTTCAGTCAGTGCCCCAGTTCGGCTGAAACACCTCACCCTTTAAAAAAAAAAAAAAAAGCTTCATGTGTACAGTAGTATATGTACTTGGAATATGTGGTCCAGTTATTTCTACTATGTCTGAGTCAAAAGACCCTATTGCCCAATAGCACAATGAGGACACTATTCAAGCAAAATGAGTCAGTTGCCATAATCCTTCTTTGTGTCACTCCATTCAAAACACACACTCACAGGACAATGTCTCTGCTCAAGTTTGGACTATGCATCCATCCACTGGCTCAAAGATAGACAAGATAGTTGGCTGGACAGTGTCACCAAGATGGCATATGATAAGAATCATGGTTCTTTAAAGGAAAACCATAGTCATTTCCAAAGGAAGCAGAAAGAGTTACTGAGAGAAGGGGTGGTCCACACGATAGATGATTATTCCTTGCATTAAAAGTCTTTGTAACTGGCTGATCTGTTACATGTAAATATTACAAAGACTCTTCTTAGAGTTTATCAATCCCAAAGCTGAATGTGTGATTTAAAGATTCAAAGACAAAGAAGGGAATAAGTTATAACTTCTGTCTCCAGCACTGGGGCCATCTTTTATATCTAGGTTCTGACTTTCTTTGTCTAATTGGTAATGTTACATAAGAAAAAGAAGATCGGGAAGGAAAAAAGTATGTTGGATCAAGTAAGATTACTAGAAATACTTGTCTCTTATAGACATGACTTCAAATGACAAATTATTATTCTCAGGTCATACAAAAAACTAGGAGCATCGTAAACAGGACAGACATGGAGACTTTGGGTGGCCCAGGAATGCAGATAACATTGTAATTTCTCCTCATCCTGTTCCTGTCAATTTCTTCTGATTATATTGCTAACATTTCTCTGCCTGTACATTTTAAAAATATTAATTCAGAACATGACTCTCTCCTTTCTTTCCTAAAATGTCTTTGGTTGTGTGATATTTTCACACAAAGGAGCTATTTTTGGCATTCAAGAATTGCTTTTCTTCCTGCTGGCAAAAAGAATTCACTTACTACCTACTAGTGCATAACACTTATTTTGCTTTAAAAGAGGAAAAGAAAAAAAAAAAAAAAAGAATCTCCTCCAAATGGCACAGAAGAAAAGGGAAGATATTAAATTTTAAAAGGACAAAATTATTTCTCCTCTGCACAGTTTCAAGAACAGTACTGGAATACAGTGCTGCCTATTGTTTTAGAGGCTAATAATTATACAAATGCCTCCTTAACAGCATCGACTCCTCAGCATCCTTGTGGGCAGTGGAAAAATGACTCACTTTAGAACCACACCCTTATTTGTATACAGAGCTCATTAAAAGAGAAATACTGTATTTTAAAAATGTTATTTTCTTAGTTACTTCTTATTTCCTTTCTAATCCATAAAAAGTTTGGTTTTAATTTGTGGCAATGATCCCGGAATCCATAGTGAAAATGGAGAAAGATAATTAGGCCAAGAATCAAAAGACTGAAATTCTCTTTGGTCTAATATTTTACTGAATACTTTAAGGTCAATAGTTTTTCTAAAGAAAGGAAAAAGGGGAGGATTTTATAAGTAAGATTTGCTGAGTTTGATGCTTAAATGAATATTATAGAGATTAGGCTCAAACATGAATTTAGTTGCTCTTTAAATTCTAGGTTTTATGCAAGAATTTATACCATATCACTCTTTGAAAGGAAATGCATAAAGTCTAATATTTAGTGAAAATAAATTAGTAATTGTTTCTCTGTGTGTTTAGGTATACAATTATATCCCATTTTTTGGTCAACTTTTATTCTGGATTTTCCTGAATTTAAATTAGAAAACTCCCTAAGCTATTTTAGTCCTTGAAGACTAGGAAGGTACATGTACAGCCTTTACACCCTTGAAGCACTAACTTGTGGAAAGTTGATCTGGAAAATTAAAGATGACTTCTACAAAGTGTGGTCAGATTGAAGTTTCTAAAAAGCCTTATCCCAGGAAGACCAGACTCATCTATTGAGCAGTTGAGAGGATAACTTATTAGTCTAAGAGATTATCATCTAATATAGGAAATAAAATAAGTTTCTATAAATGTCATCACAGTACAATGTAATAAAACAAATTCTCCAGTGTAGTGTCTTCCACAATCCAGATGAAATATCCCAGTATTATGTCAAACTGCTGGAAAGGACTAAGCAGGCAAAATCCCAGGGGCACCATGGCTTGGCCCTGGTCCTTCTATCTCAGTCTCTTGTGTGGAAGATAAATAGATCACTGTGCTCCCTCCAATGTTCCAGGTTTGCAATCCACTCTTCCTTATGGACAGTCCACATCATCTGGTATTTGCACTTCCGATTCCTCTTTCCTTCTTTCACTCTCTGCTTATTTCTGGTTACAATCTCTTTTTCTCATCACCATTCTCAGTGTCTCACCGTGGCCTCTTGTTTTAGACTCTTGATGACCAGACTCTTTCAGGCAGGAACCTCATTTTATTCTACTCAGTATGTATAAATTTGCATCTAGCCAAATGCCTGGTACCTAACAAAAATTAAGGAAGTCTTGGATAAATGAATAATATATAAGGAAAAAAGTGTAGGCATGTTAGGAAATGACAAATGTCTGTGATGGCAGATTCATTTTTTCACATCACTGAAAGAGTGGAAGTTAGAGTTTATTGGCAGGGAGGAAAGACAGATTTTTGATAATGACTTCATTTTTCAACAAAAACACAGCAGTATAGATAGCCATAGTATATTTTGTAAAACATATCCCAGTGCTCTCTTTCATAAAAATTACAGATAAAATATGTCTTTTGTGGGCCTGTTTGCTCCTGTAGTAATACCTTGATCCCTTTAAAATTTGGATTGTGCTTTCATCTCCAAAAACCTGACTCATGCAAGGCTTCTCTACCTGGTTTTTGAGTTTATAAGATGGAGAGTATTAGGATAAGACAGAGATTAACTTTCAGATGCCAAGTTTACAACAACTTGCAAAACCTTGTGGAGGCTGGAAATGCCAGCAGTCAAGAGCTAACAGATAGAATAGATACCTCTGCTCTAGCTAGACATTTAGAATGATTTTTAGAGCAGTGTTTTCCATATGTACAAGGGAGAAGGTGTGTGTGTGTGTGTGTGTGTGTGTGTGTGTGTGTGTGTGTGTGTTTATTCTGGAAGCAGAATCAGAGTCCAGGAAAAGCATCACCAGGGCCAAAATTACAATCCAACTTAAAGACAGGACTTCCAGTGGGCAGCCAGGGGTCCTTCAGAAGAATCAAGCTCACCCACCTCTATTTATATTCAAGAAACAGAAATATTTGGTACTTGTTCAACGGTTCAAAACTGACCCAAAAAGACACTAGTTGGTGGATTTCTTTAAAGGGAGGAGCAGGGGCTCTAGCATCCATCCATCCATCCATGTATGCTTCCAAGCATCCACCTATTCATCCTTTATCCTTTCAAACAATTCTCTCTGAAGGTCTTTCCCAGGTGTGCCCGGCCTGAGGTGCCCACGACGTTCTCTTTTTCCTGTCTTCTCCCCTGATATTCTGTGCTTCCTGGTTCTTAGACATTATTGTCTTGATACAGGAAGCCCCTACAGACACTGGGATATATGTACGCTAAAAAGTCTACCCACTCAGACTTCTTTCCTCTCCATAAAATAAGCTTTTTAGGAATCTAGAGGGTGAGACCCTCCTCCTCTAGCTCATTATTTTATAACATGTGTGAAGAAAGTAGTATTCACATTATTGTCCCTGTTTTGCAAATAAGGAAACTGAGGCCCAAAATATTTAATTCACTAGCCCAAACTCACATAAGTAAATGACAGGGCCATTACCTGAACCTAGGCCCCTTTCCCCAATGCTTGGTACTCTTCACACCACTACAAGTGGGATCAGTAGGTACTGACTTAAATGAGGAATTTCTTCCTTTTTGTGGCTAGAAGTATCTCTCTGATATATACAGATAGGGATATAGATATAGATATCAGATATGTATAAAGAACACTTAAATATTGAGATATAGATAGATGTCTCAATGTTTAAGTGTTCTTTATCTATCAATAAAACTAATATGGGACTTTATAAATGTTCCTAACAGCAATCTCTCTCTTTTTATGGAGTTTATAACAGTCATAAACTCAAGGAACTATTATTTAAGTTAGTTAAGACACTTTAAGATTGCACAAAGAGACTAGTTTTACCACACTATTTTTGCTATTGTGTCATGTTAGCTTGGACAGGTTAATGTACGAAAAGAAAGTAATTTCAAAGGCAGTAATTCACAAAGGCATAGAAAAGCCTTTGTCGCTGACTATAATGCTTTGAAAATTAATGAAATTATCACCCCTTAAAATTTTCTCTAGAATTTCTTTGCCAGAAGTGATTTCTTTCTAAATCTAACTATTGGCAAATAGTCACTTTTAAAACTAATAAAAATCAGTAATACTTTCCACTTTCCAGTCATATTGGGGAATGTCTCTGCTCAGTAAAACTGTAATCTGAATGACTGTTATTTTGTGGCATAAGTGAATCAAGATGAGTTATACTGTGGAACTAAAGAAGGAACTGTAATGGATGATCCGCAAATGTTTGCAGGAAGTAGTTCAACCAGGGTTACAGGAAACCCATGCTTTTATTTCAGCCCTATATAAATATATTAAAAGCCTTTGCCTAGCCAAGTAGGATGATGATAAATGTCACAAAAATCCAGGCAGAAGGAGGAAGCGTAGATCATCAAACCTCAGTAGGATCTTGCTGAAGGCCAACTTTTAGAGAATAAAAATAGTTATGATCTCCATAAGCTTGGGAGCATAAAATGTGTTAGATTTGCATAAAATTTGCATAAACCTACCTAAATGATTCCAGGTGCTATAGGGAAAAAAATACATGGGCATCCATTATTGTAAACCTCATATACCTTGAATCAGAGATGTGCTTGGAAGAACTTGCTTGCTGAGTTCTCTGAAGAACATTTCTTCTACCTTTGCTAGCAAAAGTAGACTAAATAAGTACAGAAAGAGAATCTGTTTCATTAATTGATTTTTTAAAAAATCCTTCTTGAGACTACGTATGTTCCTCAATGGTAGAGCACCTGCCTGGCACATAGAGGGCCTGAGTTTGATTCTCAGAAACACACACATACATGCTCATTTTTGAAAATGTGTGTCTAAAATATGTTCCTAGCCCTGCCCTTTTAATTATTTAATATATCGTGTGAAATTTTTTTTGGAAAGTAAGGGTATTTTAGGCAAATTCTCAAATAGGCTCTGATTCTAAACCTGACACTTGTGATCTTCAGATGGAGGTACATTTCACCCAAACTGACTGTAAAGGAAAATTCTCCAAAGGCTTTACAAAAATTAAAACCCCCAAGAGTTACTCTAAGAGATCCAAATGGGACAGAGATGAAAAATCAGTATTTGTGATCACTACTGTGGCTAATTCCAGTATGGCTGTTCAGAGCACCAAAGTTAGAAACTGCTGGACTAATGAATTCAAAAGATCCCTAAAAACACTGGAACTTTTTTTCCCACTTAAATCTCCCTTTTTGGGTCAGCATCTTTAACTCTCATCTTCTGCAAAGATCAAATATTTAAAGAACATGTATTCAAAATTAGCATTAGATCAAGAGCCCGAAGAAAAACCTGGATGAGAATACCAATATTCTCCAATGTCCACCAATGTCCACCACCAACCTGCATTATGTTTGCCATTCATTTGAAACCCTCCACACATCTATAAAAGAAGAGAATTAATTTCTGAGACCTTATTGTTTTAAAATTGTACAAAAGACAAAAAGATGTGATACGAATCTAAGATATGGGACATAGGTATATTTTGAAATTTTGAAAAGGCAATCTACTTGGGCAGACTCCCCTTAAAAGACATTCCAGAAAAAAACAAAATCTCTGTTTAGTTGGCAGGGACCTTGTAGAAGGAGGATTAGGCATATATTGAAGCTGACTCAATCTGAATTCTAGTCCTCGTTTAACACAGAACTTTAAAAAAAAATGTCTCATTTCCTACTTTAGGAAATAAATATGGGACCAAAGAAAAAAAGAGAAGGATGAAGTTTAGACCAAACATTTTAGTTCAAAGAAGTAATTGTTATGTAACATTCCCACTCCATCACTCAGCCCAAAGTTGTGCAATTTTAAACTAATTTTCTGTGCTCTGAGGTTTGTATATGAACTGTTTATAGCATATACAAAGTCTTGATAAATCTGTTTGCAGCACTCAATATTCTAGAGGCAGTAGAAAACTAGGTTTTCTGATAAGGCATCAGTTTCTCAACAGACACAATGAAATATGTCACTTTCAAGTTGAGTCCATTTTTGAAATCCCAGCAAAAGCCATCACAGTACCTGTCATGGATGCTGGATAATTGGGATTCATGGCACAACCTACATTCTATAAAAGATGATTGACATCACTGGGGTTTGTGCTGTGCAAAAGTGGCCACATTGTCAAAACCTGGGCAAACACAATCTTTTCAAAAGGTTAATTGGAATTCAGTTGAATACAAAGACATGGAGGGGATCTTCATATATTTTAATGCCTAGTTTCTGAAGTTATGATGAGAATAAAGTATTTTATCTGGACTTGAACTGTCTGATATGGAAATATGAAAAGGTTTACAATAAATATAAAACATACATCAGTTTTAAGACTTAATGAAAAATAATATCTTATTAAACTTTTAAATTGATCACATTTTGAAGACACAATATTTTAGCTTATGGAGTTCACTAAAATGTAACCACAAAATTACTTGCAATTTTTAAAACTTTTTAAATGTGACTATTAGAAAATAGAAATTACACATATGGTTCACAATATATTTATTTTTGAAGACTATTTTAAACAAAAGATCACCTAGTGTGACTTCTCGAAGATTTAATTGATGTTACTTAAAGTGCAGTATAACCTGTGTATTCATATCCATAGGAAATGGGTGCAAGAAAGGAACATTACGTCATACAGTTTGGTATTAGACCCGCATTGATGCCTCTAAATTATAATTTCAGAAAAATTTTGATTTATCTCAAGACATCTTGCTATAACCCAATGTATTACAGTTTTAGTAATTTTAGATATTATCAAAGATTGTTTAATTCAGTCTTACTTTTTTAGAAAAGACAACTGAGAGCTGGAGTTTAACTGATCTCCTCAATGTTATTTAGAAGAAAAGCCAAAAGTAGCTCGATCTCTAAATCTCAACATTTTAATTTTACCACTATTAAATTTACTTTTCAAAGTGTGAATAAAGTTACTCAATTTTTCACAGCCAGTAGTCTTATTTTTGCAAAAAAATTTCAACTCAAAGGTTCAATGTTTTTTAAATTGTCCTAATTCAGACAACACAACATTTAAACAAAGATATTTGATTAAAGTAATTCAATAAAATGTTTTGCCTGTCTCCGTCCCCAATAAATATAGCTTAATCTAAAAAGAGTTTGTGACAGAAATAAGTTAATGCACACAACTCATAAAATCCCTAAGAAGACATAACCATTTTAAACACAGGCAGAGACAGAAAAAACACAAGCAGAGACCGAAAGAAATCAGACTTTAAAGTCCTAGAGTGCAGTTGGATACCAGGTTGGTTTTAAGCTCTATAGAAATTAAAAAATAAAATAAAATAATTCTGTAAGAGAGATAAATCAGATAAACAAAGAAAGGAGGACCCTGACAAATTTTCGGGAGATATTTTTAAAAACTTATTATTTTCATATATTTGACATAAAGGAAACTGCTACTTTTTTTTTATGAGAGACAGAAACCAGCCCTAGCTGAGCTCTCCGTGGTACTGACCTAGGTCCCCTTTATGGCCACAGGGGAGATGGCCCCCAGCTACTCTTTGGCTCTCCTTATAGAAAGCCCAGCAAGCCTTTTACTGCTTCCTCCTTGGGTGATGATGATGATGATGATGATGATGATGATAACAGCAATGATAATAATAATAATAACAGATACCCCATTTTGTGTAGATGAGAGAGAAGGGAAACTAAATCTCAGCCTTTTTCAAGCCATTTAAAAATAGTCTTGGGCCGGGGATTTGGCTTAGCAGCCTGAGCACCTGCCTGGCAAGTGTGAGATTGTGAGTTCGATCCTTGGTACAACAAAAGGATCCTTGAGATTAATGAAAATAGTCATTTTAAAATACTTCTGTGATTGAATTGCTTCATTGCTTTCAGTCAAGCAGGATGAATGAAATACAGTGTATACCAGTAGTGGCAACCCTATGGCATGCATGCTACAGTAGCTTGTTGTATCATTGAAAGCTCCAAAAGGTTCACCCTGGCTAGTAGTACAGTACCTAGCACAATCCTACACATATTTTTATGTCCAATAAATTTTCACTATATCTGCATCACTCAGTAAGATGCCAGTATCAATATAAGGGTAGATATAATTAAGGCCTGGCTACAGGGAGAAATAAAGCATATTTTCTATTTCTTTTAAACATTCTGATTTTATTTTACCTTAATATTCCAAGAACAATGACTTTTCTTTGCATGCACCATCAAAAATGTAAATATATACTCAAAACATAAAAAAATTATGAAAATTCTTATATTTTGTCCAGTCTTTTCAGCATAATTTCTATTTTCTTAACATTAGATTTTCTCAAACACGTTTAATGTCACCACAGAATATCTCTAATTCTATTCTCCTCACTAGTAAACCACTTACTGAGTTTAAGAATACTTGGCACTCAGTTAAGGCAAAATGAAATGCCATTGACATTATGGAAGCCTCCAGGCCACTAAAGAAAGGCTCAAGAGTGTCACCATGACACTAGCAGCATCTTAACTTTAAAATGCAGTATTACACATGTAGTAAATGGGCTTTGAGAAAATGATGCCTATTCATCAAACAGTTAAGGACCTGATGTAAAAACTAGTAGATATTTGTAAATTGTAAATGCACAAAGAAGCAAGTATCTATTAAGAAAACATGAAAGTTCATTTCAGTTTTTTAGACATTCTTTTTCTATACACAGTGTACATGGGAAATTAAACTACAACAAATAGCTTGCTTGAGGTAGATGAGGGTGTGTGCCATAAAGGCCAAATGCCTTGATCACACGGTAGAATTTGCCTGCTTTAACATCTGGGAAATGTGTGGGACTAGCAAAAATCTTCTTTCCTCCTAAGGAATTCTGGAAATATTCTGACAAATATTAGTTTTTGATTTTAAAACTACGTAAATCATTTCTCCTCTTTTAATATGGTCCTTCTACGGTTGTGTTTCATAAAACTGGTCAGTTTCAGCTTACTACATCAATATTTATATTCTCATCTTGCTTTTCTGAGGTTTCTTTGATTGAAGTTTTAGGTCTTATCAAGACTTTCCAGTCCTACAATTATAGGTACCTCTTGCTTTGTACAAAGAGAGTACAGATGAAATCTGGTGACTGTGTATTTTATCAGATTAACTCTCCCAAGTGATGCTATCTCCAAGTTTTTGAGTTGTAACTTACAGTTGCATCCTGTGTTGCCTGCATGAGATCCAGTGTGCTCCTCTTAGTAATGGAACTATTGAGTCTCACTCTAAATAATTTAGGGCATGTCAAAATGCATTTTCCATGAGCAAGTTTGACCCAAATGACTCAGTCACTTCAAAGAATGTACTACTGTTATATAAAAATTCTGGATCTAAACAATAGAATAACTTCCTTTTGAAGGGCAAATGGTTCTTTATTTTAATTCTTTCCCAGTCTGCCAAAGCAAATAGATTTCTTACATTATTTTCCTAAGCCAAGCAAACATTATAAAGTGGGCCTCTAGCAAAGCTTGGATTCATTAATTAATGTTTCCATTTGAAACTACACATATAAAAATAATCCTCATGTTCCATTTGTTTCCACAGTAATGATAAATCTACACACTGACTTCAAATTATAGTGTGCATTCAGCATTATAAATTCTGCTTTATTCTTGTGCAGATATATACATGGCTTCTATGAAAAATACAAAGTTGCACTATACAATATTTCTCAATATTTAATTCTCAAATTAATTATAGTATGGGTTATGATTTCTATAAATATTATATTTGTTCACTCTATTGAGATCTCTAGTATGTCAAATCAGGTGCTATCATGTTCTCTTTTAATGCCCACATTTTCCAGTCACACTCTATAGTTTTGTTATAATTTTAATAAAAGAAAAAATATAATAATATATAAATGAAAGCAAATGAAGGTGAAAATACCTTATCCTCACATGACTACACTCCTAATTTTTGGAATATCATTTCATTTTTAACCTTAAAATGAAATTTCTAAGGCAATGTCTAGAACATGAATCAACTCTTTCCTTATTCTATTAAATGACTTTTTAAAAAAAGCACAGTGATATAGGAGGAGAAGTATGTTAGTGGAGACAGAGCTGTGAAAATTAGGCACAGGATAAGGATTCTTTCTCACTTTGAAATTTCTAGAAACCTAAATTAGTTGTGGTTGTTGAAAACATGAGAGAAAATTGTTCAAATACATGAAATCAACTCAACAAATTGTGGAACGTGGTATTACAATTAATCTTGAGAATTGTTGAGAAACTCAGATGTTCTGATTAACATAGAAAAAGAAATAAGGAAATAAAAACCAGGAACATATTGGTGCAAAGCACCTGGAAATGGGTCTTCTATCACAAAGGTGATGATTGGTGTTCATATGTTCTCATATTTACATCTCTTGAATAGAAAATTTCATAATTTTATAGTAATTTTTAATAATTGCTTGTGAAATTTTGGTCCTGGTGACTGTGCCTCTGAAAACAGTTCAAGCCCAGTCCCAGTCTCAGCCCATCTTCACCTCTCTCCACACTGGTCGCCTTAGTGTCTTACTCTCCTGCATTTTCTCTCAGTGGTTTCAGAATACCTGAAAGAGGCTGACAAAGATTATCAACATACACCAGAGAAAAACAATGTCACCAGAATGAAGGATAAATTCAGGCTGTGGTGAGTGGAAATCAGCCTGTTGTTCGCATACCCAGTTCAGTGGGCCACCTTCAATGCCAGCTTCTCCTGTGGAGCTTACAGCTCCTCAGCCCGCACCTCTGGTGATGCGCTCTGACCCATTCCTCAGTCTAATAACGTTCGGCCGCAGACACTATAGCCTTGTGGCAATATAGTTCTCCGAAGTGTATAGCGTGAGTTAAACGGGGTTCATCAGGTCACCTGTCACAAGTTTTAAAGACCCAAAATCACACCCAGGCAATTCACAAACATCATCCAGAATACAGAAGGCAAAGTTAGAGAATGAGTAAAATGTGGAGAATAACATAAGGGAAAATAGCTACAAATGAACAGATAAAAAAGTGTGGTATTTATATGCAACAGAGTACCACTCTACCATGAAGAGGAATAAACTTTGGGGGGTACCGGGAATCGAACTCACTCCCACACACTTGCAAGGAAGTACTTATGCTGCTGAACTAAATCCCTGACCCAAGAAGAATAAACTTGATTTATGCTTCTTTCTTAAACTTGAGTAGCAAAATAGATGCACATTGAAACTATGATGTTATGTGAAATAAATCACACACCCTAGTTTAAATATAACACGCTTTGTCTCATATGACAAACCCAAAATATAAAGGATAAAATAAAAGATTGATAACTGGAAACATGGAAAAAAAAGTGGAAGTGTAGGGAGGGGTAAGGGGTAAGAAAGAATTAAGATGTGTTAAGTACGTGTATCAATTCTGTACAAGAAATTTGATTGTTTTATGTTACAAAGATGTAATAATAAACAATAAAATGGAAAAAGTGAGAACAAACCATTAACTTTTTTGGCAACAGGCTAAAACAGAAGAGAAAGAAGAAAAATATTTTTGACCTAACTAGCATAATAAAAGGTGTCATTTCACATACACAGCACTACACGAGTGCATGCTTTCATTTGCCTTATTATCATTCCCCAAAATGACTAGGAAACATTGTGTGAACAGTTTTCACTACATAAATTTGGTTCACTGATCCAGTTTTTTCCATATAAGAAATAAAGAAGGAAAACTTAAAGCACTTCCCTCAAATGAGATACTCTTTCTCTCTGGGTTTTCATTGATTGCTAATTGCATTCATATTTCACATTTTAGTTAAAAATGCCATGTTCTAATGTTCAGTCTGGTGCAAGCTTCTTTGACCATTTGACAGAACCTTCAACAACTCATCCCACTTTGGAGAACGCTTAGGTCTCTGGGAGAATCAATAGGTGGTTAGCTCTCGGGGGACAGGAAGGTGGACAACGGAAGAGGGCCACTAGCAGACTCTGGGATAGGAATGGCCCAGAAGGCTGAAATGAGGCCACAGGGCTGCAGACTGTGGGATTTCAGTGGTTACATAACCACATTCTTAGGTTAATTCTCTCTCTCTCTCTCTCTCTCTCTCTCTCTCTCTCTCTCTCTCTCTCTCTCCTCTTGCCTTTGGAGGAGCTACTTCTGGGAAAACTGAACTGTAATTTCCTCATGAGTTGCTACTTTACTGACCACTGTGTTTGTCTGAAAGGAAATGGTCATTCCGAGAAATCCTATTTGTTTGAATTTCTAAATAACAAATCCACGCACTCGACATTTCATATTGCTCCACCGTCTATTGTAGACAGTGCTCAGTGTTCCACTGAGGAGAATGCAGGGTTTTTCTATCAGATACGCCCTGCCGAGCTGGCTGTTTTCATAGGTGTTGTGTTGTAATGACTCTGCTAGTTCCCTTTCTCTTGTCTATTCCTAAAAACCAAATCATCTGCTCAAAAGTCAGTGAAAGGTCCCGAGCTGAAAGGCAGCCAAACAATATCTGCTAGCAATAATAGCCGTTCTGAAGAGGAATGTAGGAGACTTTAGCTCTGGATTTCTTAGCAGTCAAGTGGATACAGTCATGCCACACCAAAGGCCACATCTGAAACATGACCCGTGGTGGCACTGACTGGGTCATGTTTTGCCATAAGGGCTGATGGCTCACGTGTAAGCCCGTGGCATTCTCCCTGCTCACGTCTCACCCCAAGTTCCTGACACAGAGATTGTGCAACCAACTGCTGCACAGTGATCAGGGCTTTTGTCTAATACGTTTCTATTCATCATAAAAATGAGGACATTTATTTGAAAAATGTTTTGTGATTAAGTCTTCTTGAACAGCAGAGCTTAGCATCAAAGAGAAAAAACAGCCTCTTATGGGAAATAGCCAAGCTTAAAATAAGATTGACCAAACAGAAAGTTATAAATAATATTATTTTAACAAAGTTTTGAGGTGCAGCCAAATATTTTGGAACTTTCTCAATCCAAACAAAAACCAGCATATTTCTCATTTTTTCCAATCTCATGACTGAGACAAAGGATAAATAATAAAAAAAAAGCTCACAGTTAAAAAAATACAAATTTAAGAGCAAAATCAATCAGGGAAATCATAAAAAACAGGTGGCAGGCAAAAATCAGACTCTATTATGAAGCGCAGCATAATATCCTGTAGTAAGTGTAATTCAGAAGGGAAAAGGACAAAAATTTGGAAGTAGAAAGAAGTTCAAATTCTAAGCTTGCTACTCACAAAACGTACATACCTGGGTAAATGTCATAACGTTTCTGGGCCTCGTGTTCTTTTTCTGGAAAATGGGAGAGATAGCAAGAATCTCACAGAGTTGTAAGGACTTCAAGAGATTGAGATAAGAAGCACCTGGCCCAGCTTTCGGCACACACACACATAACAGGGACATGAAATCTGCTTTCTCTTCCTGATTCCGGGTCCACAACACACACCACATCACCTCACAGACATACGCTGGCTGAAAGATTTGCCCTGGATTTAAATTTGTGACACTCCTGCATTTGGTATTAAGATGATAGCTTTGTATTTAAAAATGGAAATAAACTAGAAATAAGGTCTCTTGCTCTCCAGTAGCATTGGGTTTGAGTCGTGATCTCACATCTCTGGGCTTCAAGGTCACATCTTTAAAGTGAAACCACTGAGTAGCCTAGAGGGAATGGCCAGGTTTGAGTGGAGCAGAAAATGTCGACATCCCTGTCTATCCAAAGCAAGGTTTCCCTGCTCTGTTTTGATTTTGCTTCCTGCTGGTAAACTGTTTCAAAGTGAGCTTGGGTCTAACAAGTACTGGAGTTTTCTTTCATCTATGGAGATCTTAGAGAAAGCAGAGTCTTTTTCTTAGAAGATGTTCGAAATATGGTAACAGAATTCCTAAGTTACACTAATCAACTAGAATGAACGAAAACACTGCTTTTAATATAAAACCTTTGTCCAACCCTAATGCATTTCTCCTGCTTAATTATAGATCTTCTGCCCACTACTCCAGTTTCCCTGAAAACATCAGAAGCACTGCCAGTGAATCCTGTATTGTTACTGTACCGCTCAGGAGGTCCTAAAATAACATAATTATCTTTTTTCCAAAATAATGCATTTATCACTTCCAAAATGAACACAAAATAAGCATTATTTCATCCTTTCTTAAAATATGCTGAGGTGAAGGAGAGAGACAGGCAGACAGATGCAAAAGTAGGGAAGGAGGCAAGAGGAACTCTAGTGTATTCTTTCACTTAGATCTAAACAGGAGAGCAAAAAAGAAAAAAATTTTTCTCCATCCCTGGGACTATTTGACCCCAGATGTTTCTCACAAGCACGTATCAGACTTGCAAATTTTGAAAATGTCTGGCTTAAGTTTAATCAAGGCTCCACATTTGTAACTTGAGATTTTTTACTCAACAGGAAGCAAAATGTTACGAATTTTGATTTTCAATGGAAGAACATCTTTCTTCTCCCAAACTTTAATTTCTGGGGCCCTCAACTCCCATTGACCCTTTGACCATTTATTGGTTAGAATCAGAATTCAGATGACGATAAGGACAGTCATTGACCTAAGCCTGGGCCCTGGGCCCGCAAGGGCTCTACACCCACGTGATCAGTATTTGTGCACCTACAGATTCGGTCTTCCTTTCCATTCCTGACTGTGGCTGATACTTGGGTCTATTTGGGAGTAAATCTTGCGATTCTTCTTCACACCTTCTAATTCCTCACTTTCATGGGTGTATTTTTGATTTACCACAGTTCTTCTATGTGGAGGACTCCCTCTCCAGCAGCCCCTCCCCACACATACACGAAATTTTTTTAATAAATCATGAGGCATTTTATCATGAGATTTTTATTCCACTTTCAAGTCTCTGCAAGTGTGACCATTGAATATACTACATCTGTTAACTTATTGGTTTTAAATATTCTACCTTTGAGTATGTTATGATTTTCTGTATTTAGTTATTCATTTTCCTTTTTTGCTGTCAGTTACATAGGGATTTTGCGATTAGATTCTGGACTGATAAATTTGAGCAATAAATTTTCCCAAAACTTCTCTGCAATATAAAATATCATGAGTATACATAAGAAAAAATATTGCAACAAATTATACTTTCTTTTAATATTTGAAGCTATTTGTTTTCCATATCATAAGAATTCTTTGAAAAGCATTGGAAAATTTAATCTGAATCTTCTAGACCATAGATAAAATTAAATAAGTAAAGCATTTTTCAGAATCATGTAAATTCAGTTATACTAATCAAATTTCAATAGCTAGGCAGCTTGTACTTTAGATTTTGTTACAGACAATTATACACAATGGCCTCTGACACCTTTCTCAGCCAGTTAGACAATCCTCACTGACATTAATTCCCATTACAACCTTATCTGTTGTTTTATTCTTAATGGCATAAGCTTGGTACACACATTCCCATCTCTGTACCTTTATCCATATCTGGAATTCTGTATTCTTCCTGTGTGTGGTAACAATATACCCTTCATGATATAAGTGCAAGTCACACACTTGTTTGTGTTTTCAAGACAGAATTATTTAGTACATCCATTGCTGGATAAAGGTAGAAATTAGAATGTTTTTCAGAAAAGTGTAACTGTAAAGCAGTCATACACACTTCTTTTTTTAAAACTTAAATAGCTTTTATCTTTTCTACTATGTACACTATCTTAGAACACTGTTGCCAGGGATATAGCTTAGCAACATAGCACCTGCCTGGCAGACATGAGACTGTGAGTTCCAGTCCTGGTACCAGAAAATAAAAAAAAGAAGATTGCTGTTATATTGCTAATCATTTCTGTTTTTGGATTTGTTGCCACTGGTTTTATATATTTAGATGTCCTAATGTTAAGTGTATAAATACGTGTGTTACAGTTGCTATATTTTTTCTTGGTGAATTGACTCTTTCATATAATCATTGTCTCTTATTACAGATTTTTAAAGAGTCTATTTTGTCTGATATTATTATTAGATACTACACCTGTTGTTTTTTATTTCAATTTAGGCTTATCTATCCTGCATCTTGGGAACTGGATACACTTACGTTATATATATATTTGTTACTTGTATCTAATAACTATATTCCAAGACATTTTCTCTCCACTCAATGTGATTAGGTAGCCAGCCAGATTTGTACATGGGGAGGATATGCCTTGGCTAGGTAAGAAGTTACAATTACCATTGTTAATTGTTCTCTGTTTTTAAATTCTTTTCTTTTTCTCTTCTTTGCTGATGACTTGATGATTTTTTTATAGTAGTCTGCTTTGATGCTTATCTTTTGTGTATCTACCATAGGGTTTTAACTTGTGGTTAACATGGATTTGAGAAGCATCTCGTAACAGTCTATTTTTCTGATAACAATTTTGATTTTATATAAAACTCTACACTTTATTCCTCCTCCCACTTTCTAGATTTTTAATGTTTCAACTTAGTTTTTATATTTTGTACTCATTAACAAATTATTTTAGCTATTGTTTTTAAAATTTTTATCTAGCTGAAAGTGATCTATACACCTCTGCTTCAAAATTGCTCTGAATTTGAATATAGATAGATAGGTAGCTAGATAGATGATAGAGATACTTGCTTTTACTAGTCAATCTTAACTTTCATATCTTCTCATTAGCTTACTTCCCATTTAAGACTCTTACAAGGCAGATCCAATGATAATAAGCTTGCTTAGATTTTTCTTCATCTAGGAAAGCCTTCACTCCCTTTTTTTCTCGGACATAATGTTTCCAAAAGAGTGTTCTTGGCTGGCAAGTTTTCTTTTCTTTCCGCACTTTTATTCCACTGTCTCCTAAACTGTGAGATTGCTGCTTGGAAATCTGGTGATGGTCTAAGGAGTGTTCTTTGTGCAAGACTGGTCTCTATTCTTGTGGTGCTGTCAGAATTCTCCTTGTCTTGATTTTTGAGACCCTGATATATGTCCCAGTGAAGTCTTCATTGGGTTGAATCTGTTCGTGTACTTTGAGCCTTAGGTGCCTGAATAAGTTAGGAAACTTCTCTCCTGGACTCTGAGACTCCTCCTGCAAAGGTACTTTCTACCATGGGTACCCGTCACAATCCCTGCTCTACGGAGGAATGATGAGAGAAGGCTTTTAATCCACTATGCTACTGATAGCACTCCTTTTTAATTTTATTAGTGTGTGTTAATACTACACAATAATCTGTTTTGTTTTGAGAAGTTGGCACATGCATTTAATATATCTTAATCAGTTTCAATACCTTTCCCCCTCTCCCTCTTTCTTTTCTTTTCTTCCTGGTCCCTTTTATTTTTTTAGATGTGTACTTAATTTTTTAATTTTATTAGTCTGTTTTTTTAGATTTGTCATGGAAGAGAAAATATGCCATATATAAGTTTTTGAGACTGCCTAATTTCATTCCACACTGTGGTGTCAAGTTCCATCCATTTTCCTGAAAATGACATGATTTTACTCTTCTTTATGGCTGAGTAATATTTTATTGTGCATAAGAAATGATTGAAATGTACGATGACTGTTTAAATTGTAATATATATATATATGTATATATAGAAAGAGAGACATTGACGATAATCTCCATCAAAATATTTCCTATCACTTCAAACACATTTATCTCCTTGTCACTGCTTTCTGAAGCAGTGCTGGAACTCTTCTTTTGTTTCTCAATTTGTATAACTTATCTATTTTTCCACTGTTTGTTTTGTTTTGCTTTGTTTTTTATATTCTTCATGGCACATCTTAAAGCATTAAAGTCAATAAGAACATCTTCAGGAGAAAAATGATTCATGTAAGTCTCTTCAGAGAGATTTATTAAGACATGTTAAATGGATGTACCAATTTAGCAATTCATTTTAGGAAAGCTGAGAAATAAAATCAGGTGGTTGGATGTCTTCAAACACGTGCCTCTGTAGTGTTGGGGACGTCTAGATTTGCTTTATTGCCTTTCCATTTATTCTTATTGCATAGCAAATAATGGGCACATATTTGCAGAGACATGAAGGGCAAGGCCAGTTCTTGAGTTTGCTGATTTATTGCTATTTCATACTCATTTGATTTCTGTGTGTAACACGATGGGTTGTATGTTGTGTATAAGGGACAATTTTCATTTGACTTTGATCAGGTGGGAGGTCAAGTCTCTAAACACAGATCCCGTGGACAAAGGGGTAAAATGGCATCATATTTTATTACACTAAGTAATAATAGTTTACCGAGCATTTGTGTTAACCAGGTTCCGTTTTACAACCCTAAATGCTTTAGTTAAGGTTTATGAGAACCCTAAAAAGTGGATACTATTGTTGCTTCACTTTTTTACAAACAAAGAAATACAAGAAAGTTAAGTAATGTTTCAAAAGCCGACCACTAGTAATTTAATGCGCTAAAATTTGAATACACACAGTCATCTGGAGAGTTTGTGCATCTAGCTATCACATTAAACTACTTTTCAAGTATTAAACTAGAAATGCACCCTTTTTTAAATTTCTGCTTTTGGCATTTAAAATAGATATAATGATACAAATACATATATCTATTCCATAATGCAGTTTGAATGAAATGCCTTTGTCTCACCTTGACAATAGGAAAACAGCAAAACTTTCAGGCTTATATTACTTTTCTCCTTATATTAAAATCAGCTCTGAAATGTAACGCTGCTTGAACCAATGAAAAATTATACAGACAATGCTCAGACTGCATCAGTCTGATTTTATAAAAGACTTAATAGAAATGAAAATATTGTTTTAAAGAAAAGGTATGTGGCCGACTTTTCTTTCTTTGTTCACCACAAGCAGCATATCCTAAAGGAATGTGTTCACTGAGAACTTGGCTTAAATGTCATAGATCTAAACTAAAATAGAAAAAAAACTTAGATAAAAAAGGTGGCAGTTAAACTGAAAATACTGGTCTCTAAGATCTACTCTTTAATCATTTCTAAGAAGGAAATTTAAAATGAGGAACATTTATTAGTGAATTATTTTTAGCTTTGAAGTGATCCCTAATGGCTTTCAGCAAAGTCCTGGTTTAACCTTGGGATATATTTCATTATCATATCTATGGACAGAGCTCTTTCACAGAGCAGATTAAAATCATAATTTTCAAAAGATGTACTCTACTTAATTAGATCAATCTCTTATATATGGTTAATTTCAAATTTTAATGATTGAAGTCTTACCACTAAGAATGATCGTAAGAATACACAATCCAAGTTTAATAGTACCCAAAACTTTTAAGTTCTTTCCCACGTATATGTAAGGACATTACCTAATATTTCTCTTCTTGACAATATTCTTGAAATCCAGGAAGGCAGCAGATCTTAGTCTCCATATTTTATGGAAACAATATCTGAATTAGAACAAAATAGACTGACTTATTTAAGGTTAGACTGATGGTTTATGCTGATATCCTATATAGTGCTTTTTGTCCTTTAAATTCTATTTCTTTAAGGGACAAATAAACAGAAAAATGGGGAAGTGTTTTCTGTTGTTCTTTCTCCATAATTTAACAATGATGTATTTATAGATCAATCTACTTGTCTGCTTATTCTCTTCTGCCTTAAAGACTTAAGGATTTTGTCAAAACAATAATGTTTCTTCTACAATGTTATGGTAACATAAAAAGATCAAGTGCCTTGGCTTTTGAAAAGGAAATCATTTGCCTAGCATTATCGACTTTGTCTACTCATGTTGACAAACCCTAATGCTCAAATATAAGGTCTCTTAAAAATAGCTAGGGTTGGTGGCTTATTCCTATCTTATTCCTTTGATGCCTTAATTCTTTTCATATCTTAATTCAGGATGTGTATAATAATCTGTTGTAATTACTGGCACCTTCATAGAAGATACCAAAACCACTCTGGTGTTTTCACCAAGAAGAGAATCAATATGAGAAACTCAGTGGTTAAAAAAATATATTAGAAACACTGGAAGAATATATTCTGTCCTGGAAATCCAGGAACAACACAAAACTCACCCTCCCAGGAAGATATCATCCTTACCCATCATTACCACTGAGTCAGAGAGCACATTTCCAAGTAGTTCTCCAAAACCCAGCCACCCTCTGAAGCTATTGCTTCCGATCCTCTGGATCCCAGGACCTGGGTAAAGATCACTGGAATTCTCTTGTAGAGGAAGTACTGTCTTTAAATCTTGCTTTCCAGTAGCACAAAAATATGGACCGAAAGATACCGATTGTCCTATTTCTACATTCAGAGTTTTTGTGTTCATCTTTTATGACACAATCAAGTTTTCATACAACTCTGGCAATACCGAGGTGTGGGAAATTTTTCAGCTTTTCAACTTCTGCAGTATAGAGAAGGCCAAGAGGAGACTAGAATAAGAATAAATGAGATACTGTGTCTCATTTAAAATATCTTGGCTATATTCAGCCTTTAACTAATTTTAATCAATCTAGGGGCAACAAACCATAATTTTATACAGATCTAAGCAACAAAAATACTGTAAATACTGCCCACTAAATCATGAAATAGTATTAAGATATCTTCCATTATACAATGTGACCAATTTCAGAGATAGCACGAAAAGACATGCATGTTATAATCAGTGAAATACAGTACACATGTCATGAATGATTATGAATCTATGATATTATACGCTGATATACAGAGAAGTTTTCTATTTTGGAAAAAATACTGAAAAGTTAAAATAGCGTTAACAATTACTTTTTAATTGACAGGTCTATGTGTAAGAAAAAACAAAAGAATAAGCCAATGATGAAAGGTAAAAAAGATATTTTATAATTTGCCAATATATAAACAATTCATCAAATAAATAGTTTTTAAAATTATTTATACCTTCCGAGGTTGTGAAGAAGTGGCACTACAAATTTTTCTATTAAGTTCTTGCCATGCTGAGCAATGGAAATAGACAGTTTGTGGGTGAGATTAAAATACATTAAATCTAGTCTCCTGGGTGATTATATTTTGTCAATCTCAACAAACTCCAATTTCCAGACAGAGAGCTAACCTTTGTTCTGAGAGGACAGTATTTCTACAGCAGGCATAAAACAGCAAAGAACCATGAACAGTGCAAAACTATAACTTGTCAGTTTTAAACTGAATGGAAACATTAGGACAAGTAAACTACTAGGCTAAGACTCAATATAGATGTATATGGTAGCGTCCACATATGATATAAAGCAAGTGCAAGAGAACAAGCCAAAAGCCAACAGTGCTGGTGAGTGGCCTGACTGGAGCATGGGTGGACCTTGTTGAGTCCCCACTGTGTTCCAGGTGCAATTTCAGGTGCCACTGGCAGAAATGTTTATCAGAATTCCTAAGATCATAATAATAATACAGTGAAAGCTGCGTTCTCCAAGCTAGATTTGCTCCAAATTCCACTAAAATGTTTTTGTTCCACTAAAAAGTTTGAAAACCAAATATATTTATTCAGAGGTTCCCAAACTACACTTATAAATTTCTTTTTCCAAGAGTTTAACAAATTTTGCAATGATTTCTTTCCTTAACTCTTCTCATAATTCTCTTCTTAGCTTTACTACTGGTATCACTAACTTTCTTTGGTGTCACAGTGATGATATTTTACACAAATAAAGCACAAAAAAGCAGTGATGACTATTTGACACACTAACACCAGCACTGTAAGCTGTCTTGGTGAAAGTAGCTCTCAGACTGAAGACTTTTTGTCCTCAGTGAGACACCACCGAGGACACCACATGCTCTGTCATGACTCGCTCTTTACTCATGCAGGTATTTTCAAGTAAGATTTTCAGTTCAACTATCAAAAAATTGTGAAAACACAGAAGATTTTTTTAAAAATTTCTGTTCAAGTAGTAAAAAGTTGGAGCTTGGAGCAATTCAACAACCGGTGTGGCACATAGTCAGTGTTCTTAGAACAAAGAAGATCTTGACAAAATTATATCAAGGGAGTCGCCATTCTGCCACTTTTGTTTTAAGTGGAGGCTTGCTGACCAGAAATCAAAATTTAAAGAGTTGCCCACTGTGTTGCTAAGAGGTCTGACATGCTCTGTTACCACCAGCAAGCCCAAAAAGTGCTTTTTTTAAATACTAATAATCTCTTCCTAGGTACCAATGCCAAAAAAGAAGAGAACAGTTGCCTGCAATATTTATGGTTCATAATGTATTTTGCTATCACTTCAAAGACTGCAGATGCCATTTGCTGACAACTTGCTTATTTGATTTATGGAATAATTAATTATATGTAAGATAAACAGTGCACTTCAGACTGGCAGGTGCAATTAATAGATCCTTGCAGCAAAGAAACCTTTATGAAATTATAAATGCGAGTTTGTAGACAACAAAATCAGTGTCTCTCAAAGTGCTTGATATCCATTCCTTAGGTATAAAATAAGGGCCCATTATTGTCATTTAGTGCCTTGTAATTTACAAAGTGATTTTTGACGTATGTTATTTTGTTGGGTCTTCAGAAATCCTAGAATGAACATAATAAAGACAATGTACCCTGTGTTGTCTGAAGAGAACACTGAAGAGAAAAATCCTGACCAGTTAAATGACTTGCCCAAGGTCGCAGAGCATCTAAATCTGTTCTAGGTAATGACACATGAGGTAGAGTGTTAGGAAGAGAACTGCTTTGAAGTGTCTGTATTTAAACTCTGCCTTTGCATGTGTGGCATATTAGTTAGCTTACCTGTCACTGGAACACAATATCTAAAACCTGCAACTTAAAGGGAGGAGGTTTTACTTGGCTTAGAGTTTCAGAGAATTCAGTCCATTATTGGCTTACTCCAATGCAGAAGAATCATGGCAGAAAGACATGACAGAACAAAGATGCTCACTACATGGTGGCCTGGTGGTACCAACAGTGAAGGACAAGGTACCAGACATAGTACTGCTGGTCATGCCTCCGTAACACAATTAGACACACACATAAGCATGTTCCACCAATTCCCCTGGATGTCTCCCAAGCCCATCAAGTGGACACAGTGGAGCTTGACTACCACATCCCAGCTTTTCTCAATTTGATACTGAAGCACAATTCCTTAAATTATACTGAATCCCCAAATAATAACAAGACTATGATTCCAGCAAATACGGAACAGCTGTCTTACAAGAATGCAACAATCCCTTTCCCAAATTACCCACAGTTCCAACTTCTGAGACTCATGACAACTCTTAGCTGTGAAACTACAAAAACCAAAAACAACATAAACATTTGCATTTCAAAACAGAGGAATAAGAAGGCAGAAAGAATTGGGCCAAACTTAGCAAGGCATCCCCGAAATCCAGGGCAGATGATGTTAAAATGTGATTTCAGGAAGTCAGGGTGGACCTAACCGCATAGTCTTGTTACTTGCAACCTACACGATTTGTTTCTTGGGCTGGTGCCAATATGTCTTGCTATTTCTTCAGCAAACATTCCATGTACCTGGCATTCCTGGGCTTTCCACTGTATCTTTTGCTTCATTTCCACAGTTATATGCAGTACCCTCTCAAGAATTCCTTGCCAAGTCTTCTAGGCTTTCCTTTTAAATCTGGGTAGAACCCTCCTTGACTCCACAATGCTTACATTGTGCATGCCAGTAAAATGAGCATCACATGGGTAACACCAATATCTACTGTTCACTGGCCCCTTTGCATTATGACTGCTGTGGCTCCTGAGTGACTGAATGGCTAAAAATATTGAAATGAACACCACAGAAACAGCTGCCTAAGGAGTCTTTATTAAGCAAGAGTCTCATGAATTCTCTTCTTAAGTGAAAAAATTACACATTTGTAACCTTGATCCTGTGATGGGCACAGTCTTGCTGATTTTTTATCCCTATACAAAGCACTTAGATTCTTTTTAATGATGATAACAGCTTTAGCAATCATATGTCTTTTGGTCCACGTCTTATACATTTCCTTCTTGGCCAAAATTGACATTTTTCAAACTTTGCTGGTCTGCCTTTTGCCCAGTTTTCACTCTGTATCTGGCTAAAAGCTGCCAGAACTAACCATTCCTCCAGAGCCTATATGTTGGGCAGTCTTGAAATTTCCTTGGCAAATTAATTATTCTACTACCCTTAATTTCAGTATCCTACAAACTCTCAGGGCATAGATAAACCATTAACAAATTCTTGCCAGTACTTAAGAGTTATGGCCTTTTGTCCACCTGCTAATGAAGTTCTCATTCCATCTGAAACGACTAGCCTAGCTGTTCCATCCACATTCCTATCAGCAGTCTGGTATTATGAGCTCTGTCAAGAATTGTTCATCATGTGTAGTTTAAAACTTCAGTTTAAAAGCTCTAAACCTTTCTAAATCCCTCCTACAAAGAGGTCCAAAGCTTCTAAATCAAGTGGTCGGGTACAGTCAATGGCAAAGATTCAACTTCTTTGATACCAATTTTCAGCAATAGTTGGGTTTTCCATTATTGAGATTCAATACCTGATCTCCACAATAAAGAAAGAGATGTTTAATTTGGCTTAATGTTTTCTAGGGATGCTCACAATATTCAACTGGGTCCAAAGGTGAAACATCATGGTGGAAGGGTGTAACAGGGCAAAGATTCTTATTTCTTGGGGCCCTGGAAACAGAGCAGGAGAAAAGTGCAAGAGAGGAAAGGGCAAGAGACTAGATGTAGTACAACAGGTCATACTGTAAGACCCATACCACTTAGAGTCCAATCTCACAACCCAATTAAATTAATACAATCAAGCTGTCACAACTATCACAACTGATCCCTGAAAACCAATCTCGCAATCTCCAGGAGTATCTGTTTTTCAACATGTATGAAAGGGTACAATACAATTTTCACTGCAAGTGTCCTCATGATGATTAAATTAAATAAAACACATGAAAGTTCCTTTCTTGGTGCCTGGAACATAAGAGCTACCTTTAGCCTCTAGCTCTTTTTCATCCCTTAGTTTCCCTCTCCGGTCTTATGCATTGATTTTTTTTCCCCATTGCCCACAGCCCCTGGGCTCAGCTGAGTACTCAGCTGATCAATGTCTCTCCATAATCTTACGCATGCCAAGAGAAGATCAGGCTGCCTTAAAGTAGGTCCTTTTTGATTTTTCAATCAAAGACTTTGGAAATAACCCAAATATAGCCACTCCAAATAATGATTATGCTTCAAATGAAACAATATTTGAGCTAGGCTTACACTTTTTAAGACAAGTGACCCTGTCCAGACATAGCCACATGCATGAAAGGTAAAATTTTAAATGTCTAACTGGTAGATATTTTATGTCTGGCTACAATGTTTAGACTCTGTAGGGAAAGACATAAATAATAGCATGTATGGATCCTTAGATAATTCTGCTTACTTGAATGTGGTAGGATAGCTTCTTCATCTGTCAATCTTAACTCATTTATAAGAATTACTTTTAATCCTTTGCAAATGTTATAACACATTGTGCATAAAATACAAACAGAAATTTTCTTACTGTTTAATGGAGGACTTGGCTAATTGAACAGCAACAATTGCTTTTTCTAGCATCATTTCTGACTTTAGGTTAGTGGTGTTTAATAAAATCTTTAGTTCTTACTGTATCTAGCTTGCCTAGCTAGAGTGCTTGATATTTAAATCTTCTTGAGTGTATGTGTCTTTCTGTTCACGTGCATGCTTGTGCACGTGCACATTCTGGCAAATGGGAAGAGAGAACATTGAGCACAGTGAGGAATATTTACAGCAGAAACAAAACATGGTGCAGTTCATGAAATGGGTCAGGCAGCCTCTGACTTATTTCTCTCTCTAAACATATTTTCGTCATCATCAAAATACTGCTGGGAACACAGTATCTGAGTGTGTGATTTCCTCTCTAAACTATGGAATGTGAGTGCAAACTAAACTATGGAAAAAATTTCCAGAACTCTCTGAAGTAACTTCACATCATAGAGTCAAAAGGTTAGTCCATTTTGTATCAGATTCATATTCATTGTTATTTGACATCATGTGTCTTTAGAGTGTGATTTGTGCTGATTAATTTAATCAAATGTCACAATTGAAATGAACCAATCAGAATAGCCCTGCTGCTGAACTTCTGTGTACATGAAAATAATGAACTCCTAACTGTTGATTTGTTTGTGATCTTGTGTCCTATATAAACATGCAGAATATTTTCTTCCTAGATGTCTCTCAGAAGCATACTATGTATTTCAAACAAAGTAAAAGTAAGAGAGAATTTTAAAAAGAGAGAGGGAGTGGGAGTGTAAAATACATGACTTACTTTTCAGTAATTTAGAGTGGCTCTTATTTTAAGAAACACATAATCAATACCTCCCTCATTAGTGGTCCTTTCCTAGAGAATATTGAAAGACAAAACCATGTGATAAACAATCTTCTTAGAGTCCACTGTCTAAATGGGGCACATGATAATAATGTAATGGGGCTAATTTAAGGAGGGAAAAGTCATGAACAATTAAGGACACACAAAGAGAGGTACAGGAAAGCATCTCTAAAAACGTGACAGTGTGCTGAACTGAAAACCTAAATAGGAAATATCTTGTGAACAGAGTTAGGAAACATTTGGGAAAGCCCATCTTAGCCAAGGAGAGCATCCTAGTTTAGGGAGCAGGACTTGCCTATCATGACTACATATTCATAGCAGGGATGCAGGAAGCATAATGGTGACAGCCAACATGCAGCCAGACCTTTCCACACCTTGAGTGGCCTGCTAACGAAAGGTCTTCAGAAAGTTTCCAGCAGAGAACAGGATCTAGTTTACTTTGTGTAATATATATCTGGCAGCAGAACAGAGGATGAATTTGGAGAGTAAGGTGGTAGGCAGGTATGTGTTCAGAGGCTGCCGTGGTGATGTCAGGACTTTGTATCGAGGCGGAGAGAGTAGAGCTGGGGATGAGAGAGTACAGTTCAAAGTGTACATCAGCCAATGGGCTGGTGACTTAAAAAAAAGATCGTCTTTTGAGTTAGTCTTGGTAGAGGATGAACACTTCATATGGTAGGATAGTGCCTGACTTGAGGAAATTTATTTTATTTTTACAGTAAATTTAGCACTTAGAGTTTTAGGTTTTTGTTTTTATCACAAGGAAATTACTGACAGCATCCTAAAAGGGGGATCTTTGATTTTTCGTAGGATAACCATGAAAGCCCACTTTGCTGTTTCATAATTTACTATAAAATATATTAGAAATGATATTTTACCTATTAATATTATGCATGATAGACACCCAACTTGTACTAGGATTGTTATTAGGAGAAACAAAAGCCGGAATGGCAGTATCAGTTGTCTGAGGAATCTTCTAGATGATCTCTGCCATCCAATGTTTCAGGGTACACAGTAACTGAGCTGCAGTCCTACACAAAGAAGAATAAAGTAGTCTGTCAAACAGAAAACATTAGTTTACTATTTACCTTAAAAGTTGCTCCTTGGATTCATCTTAAAAATGTGTCACAAAAGACTGACTGCATTTCCGGCTTATGCTTTTCCCCAGACATCTCTAACTGTTCAAATGTACATAGTTTTGCTATGCATGGAACTGGGGCTGTTTCGGATTTTTTTTTTTTTTTTGGTATGTTAGAATTACTTGTTACTCCACATTTTAGTAAGTAGAACCGGAACACATTTCTTCTTAAATATAAAATCATATCCTACTGTTTTATTTTCTGTACAAAGTTTTATGGTATAGCAAGGGATTATAACTGTTTGCTACAAAGAAATGCTAATGGTTTTTTTTCTTCCTCACTAAAGACTATTTTTATCTAAAGTTTGCTACATATTTTTCCCAACTCAGAATAAACATGGTAAGTTTAAACTGCTTATCCTTTTAGCTGAGCAAAAGTTCCATCTATTTCTCTCTCTCTCTCTCTGTGTGTGTGTGTGTGTGTGTGTGTGTGTGTGTGTGTGTGTGTGTGTGTGCAAGAGCAGGGAAGTGGTAGCCATTGCAAAGAAAACATGTGTTGAATTTGGAACTTAAAGTTACAGAGATAAAAGAAAGGTATTCCAGCTCTTAGGAAGATTACTCTTGAACCTTCTTCTCAAGGTTCCATTTTAATATTTTAGTCATAAAATAATCTATCTCATTTCTCCAAGCTCTTTCCTTCACAACACTTTACAAAAATTTGTCTCAAATACTTGTGGCATGCCTACTGTGTTTGATTAACAGTGCAAGAAATTAAGGCACAGTTAAAGAAGAGACACCCCATTTTCTCAAGGCCCACATAGTCCCAAATGACAACTACAGACATTTATAAAGTAAGTCAGGTAGAGAATCAGAGAGAAATGAAATAACAGTTTGTTGAAAAGGTTATCCAAAAGGGTGAGGGAATTATGTTCATTTGCAGTGATTTTGGAATGTCTCATAAAAGAGGCAATTTAAACTGCCTGTGCTGATAGTCAAATGTTCTATAAATGGAAACACAGGCATTTCATAGGAAAAAAGTAAATAGACAAAGCCCTGGTGCTATGCCCGGATGAGTGTCCCTCCAAAGGTTCCCAGAGTGCTGCTCCAGGGACGTAGGAGAGTCTTCAAGAGGCAGAGCCCAGCGAGGCTGTGAACAGACAGCCTGTTTCTGTCTCCTTCTGCTTCCTGTCTTACCGTGTGAGCAGTTTTTTTTTTTTTTTCTGCCTCCTGTTCCCAACATTACAATCCAGCACCCACACTGAAACCAAAAGCAGTGTACCCACCAAATCTTGGACCGGAATCTTTAGAACTATGAGCTAAATAAACTTCTCCTCTCACATGTTAATTATCTCTAGTGTTTCACTGTAGTAATGAGAAGCTGAGTGACACACAGTGACTGATAAAAGATCCCCCCACTACAGTACGCACAACCAGGTGCAATATGTGGAGCATCCTGTGAAGGATAGAGGGCTAGGAGCTTTGGTCACACTGAAGTTCCCTGATAAGAAGGTACAACCGAGTTTGTAAAAGAGCCCCTGAAAGAGTGGACGGAGAAAACTGCTATCAAAACTGTGTTTCAGAAAAATTTATCTGGCAGCTATGCATCTGAAGGAGTTGGGGATAAAATGAAAGTTATTTATTTTGAAATAAGAAAATTAAAAAGATAAAACCTTGGAAAAGAGATGCTGAGCAGTACCTAAGGAAAAGTAATTAAGACTAAAAAAGGGGTGGTAAATGCATACTCATTGTCCTTTCCCATGGTTATTTACTCATTTTCTTGTGATTGGCAAAATCATCTCTTTATGTGTGGAAATGAGATGGTCCTTTTGAGCAATGGCCCGCCATGCAATGTTTCAAGTTGATACAGATGAATTAATTGATAGATTCCCTGAAAAAGATAGATCACTCATTAGAACTTAGGTGTCTACTAATGAACAGCAAAATACTTTTAAATTGAGTCCATTTTGTTTTTGTTTTGAGAATCATAATGAAATGAGATGGCACCATGGAATGTCAACAGATAGAAAACAAATGAGAAATAAGAGTCTAAAGGATTCCTCCTCTTATCAGGAATTATGGGTCCACAAGACATGAGATCCTGGGGCCAAGGGATCAAAGTGTTTCTCAGAGGTTACATGTTGAGAAGACAGACAAAGGGAATCAGAATAGGAACTCTGCATTGGGAAGCCTGCCGGGTAATTTATTAAATAAGTATAGACTGAAAACAGATGTGACAGTATGACGGTCACTGAGAACGAAGGGATGATGTCCACCACGACCCTTAAAAAGCACAGGATGGGATGTGAGGAATGGGCTGAGAGTGGCATGGCCTGAATGAAGCATGGTTTAGCACTAAAACAGTCAAAAAGGCGCAGAGACACAAGCTGTAAAATATACATATATTTTAAAAGAAAGGTCTTTTATGGACACTTTTATTTATCTAACTTTTTGATGAGGAGTTTTGATGAGGACTTTTTGTGGGGTTAGGACTGAGGAAAAGCTGATGGAACTTGCATGATGAAGAGGAAGTGTTCTTTCAAGAAGGAAGGCAGTCGTGAGCCTGGACACTGCAATGGAGACGAGAAGAGCCTCTGGTTACTCTGAAAAAAGCTCACCACGTTCAGTCCCTTTCCTTGTCCCATTCTACACATAAGGTAGCTGATGAAAGAAAGGAAAACAAAGAATAGCTTTAGGTGACATTTTCACATATTCAGAATTTAAGCCTGAGATGATTATTAGAACTGAAGCACTCACTCCCAGTTTGGTGAAATTCCCTGATCCTTTGATCAAATTCCCCTTGCCTTAGCCCCAATCTTGTCCTTTCTTGTGGTGCGTTCTAAGACTGTCTACATTGCATTAGTCTGGACCCTTTTATCTCGTTTTTTCATTTATAAATGCAAATTAGAATTACTGACTCTTAACTTTTTCCATATGGACTTTAAAGGTGTATTTCTTTAAGTTCTCTGTGACTCTCTATAAGATTTACAGCACAGAGACATCTTAGTCCAAGAAAACTATGTTTTGTTTTCCTCTACTTCTGGCTTACTTCTCATGAAACCATATTAAATATAATACTCTATAACCTTCACTGCACATTAGAAGAATTTTTGGGACTTTGTATTAAAAAATTCAAATGCATAGACCATTACAAAACCAGTATCTCTGAAGAAATCTATATCCGTAATATTCCCCACGTGACTCCAGTCAGGGTTTGGAAGCACTGATCAAAACCAACACCTAATTACTTCCCAATTCATCAACTTTGCCAATGTTATTTTTTGGCACCAAATGTCTTTGTGTTTTTGTTTGTTTGTTTAAAACAAAACCAAACCTGAAAGAAACCAAAGTCTGTCAATGCACCCACCTGTTCGAAGTCTTCTTCTCTTTCACAATCAGCACTGAACTTTTTGCCTCCACCCTCACTCATTTGCCTTCCAAGTGACTTGACCTCGTCCATCCTTAAACAAATGGGGCACTGAGCTTTGAGGTCAAGCAGTGTGAGTCGTGGAATTTTCCCAGATGGATTTTAGGTCTCTTACAAATAGCTATTTGCAATTTTCATTTGTACAAAATGGGGATTCAACTAAACATTTCAAAATCAAAGTAAACTTTCTAAACAATACATGATAGAATAAATCTATATTGTTCCTATATGTGTGATGATTTGCACCTCCTATTGAAAATAAGTTCTTCACAAAAAGTATAAACATGTTTCTTATTTAAAAAAAAAAAGTGTGATGTGATTTACCATTCCTGGCAGCAACTGCTATGCATCAATGATAACTTCAAATCAGCGATAGCATAATTCATCAGGCACAGTGATTCTAACCCACACATGATGCTGTGTGGGCTTCAGTACCCCATTGCATCCTGCCTGCACAACACCCTCCGTGATTTGCTTTGCAAAACTTGATTTATATTGAATAAGCACTGGTCAAACCATCCAAAGGCTTCATGAAACAATATGGAGAGACAGAGACAGAGAGAGGGAGAGAGAGAAACAGAGAGCCAGAGAGAGAGCCAGAGATACAGGCAGACAGAGACAGAGAGACAGACAGAGACAGAGAGAAAGAGACAGAGAGAGAGAGACAGAGAGAGAGAGACAGAGAGAGAGAGAGAGAGAGAGAGAGAGAGAGAGAAAGAGAGAGTTGTATGTGTACAACATGGGAATGGAAAAGACAGTCTTATCTTCCAGGTGATCTTATCCATCTTTTCTTTTCCTATGTAAACTATGGATTTAATTATCATAATGTGACTGTTTCCCATCAATAACAAATTTGGAGCTACTTGAAAGTAAGTATCATATTTTTTTGATATCTGGAATCAAACTCAGGACTTTGTAGTTGCCAGACAAAGACTGTGCCCCTGAGCCATACCCCATTCCCGTATTCTGTTTCTTATATATAGCATTCACCTATCACAGTTCCTGTTACTCAACAAGGTGAGAAAACAGTTCTTAGACTAGTAATTGAACCAAGGAAGAATCTTGAATGCAAGTATCTGTTCGACTGTAAACATTCCCTTTTCTTGCTACGGGTACAGCTATTGACACAGGATACTGATTAACACATAGATGAAAAACTGTTCAATACACAAATTAAAATCAAATAAATATTATTTGATTAGGTCATATTTATTGTGCTAAACTTAAGTTATAAATATCATTCAAAACTTTTTAAAGGTTTCAGATACTTCTAAGGTTAGCATTAGGGTGAGATACATCAGGTACTCACCTTTGGTGAAAAAAAATTCAATAATAATAAATAACACTGGGTTCAGCAACTTTTAAAATCAAAATTAATGCAACATAAATATAATTCCAAAAATGTTACATGACCATGATTAAACTATGAAGGAGTTTGGCTGTTAATCCTAACATATTAACTTCACTGGATTATGTGGTCAGTAGTTTAGTACGGCAGGCTCCTGTGTACGTCTGGGTGGGTCACGGAGGCTGGTCTTGGACAGAATATATGGCTCCTCATGTGTCCTTGTCTGGTTCTGCTTCTCTTCTTCTCTTGCTGGTGGCCAAGAACTAAGCAACTTCACTCTTCTGCACTGTTCTTTCTTGATTTCAATGCCAAATGACTGAATTGAATCTCCCCCTGCAACCAGAAACTAACTAAACTAAACCTTTCCTCCTTTAAGTTGTAAATATTGGGTATTGAAATGGTAAAGCTGACTAATACAAGCAGTATTACATCAAGTGTAGTACAAACATCATAACATAATGCTATTAGTAAAGCTCTGAGCACAGTAAGGATAGTTCCTAGATTTTCCATACACCCCCTTGCACATACATGGGCTTCTTTATAAAAGTAACTACTTTAACAGAAAAAGGCTGTTCTGGATTATTTTCCACATGAAGCAACAAGCTATGTTTGATGCTTAAGTTTTAACTTGTGATTAAAATATCTAATATATAAACAAGGAAATTTATATTGCCACTACTACGGTGCTCTAAGAAAGTATTTATTGAAAAATATGTTTTCATTAACTTTTCACTCTTATTTTATTTCTTGAATGATCCTACTGAACCCTGAGACTAGTATTTTGGCCAGTCCAAAAAAGACATCTCTGTGAAGGAACACCATGATAGAATACCAAGAAAGGCACAAGATAAGGAGCTGAGATTATCATGCAGGCCAACAAATCCTTAAAGAAAGAATGAAGGGATACACTGAAAAAAACACAGTACATAATTAATTAGCTAATTTACATATTTTAACCTGCATTTCTTTTCTCCCTTAATAATTAGTTGTTGTAAAATAAATAAATAAACTAGTTATTGTATACAATGCCTTAAAATTCAAATAATTACAATAGAGTACTTCTATTTCAACATTTTTCATTAAGGAAATGTAAAGGGATATGTATAAAGACATGTGTAAAATTCATCCCAGTATTTTTATAACACAATAAAAATAAAGGATGAAACCAAACAGTCCAATAGGATGATAGTGTTGAGATACTTCACAAGGTGTCGTTGAAGACCTATGGTGATTAAATATCCACTGCTAAGGAATCAGGGATGGTATGAAATGGTGCACACACCTAAGGAATGAATGGTCCCTGGGCCAGGAGCAAGGGGAGCTCTCCCCCCGCCCCAGGGGCAGGTTGGACATGCAGAAGCTCAGGCCTCAAACCAACCAGCTTACTGTGAGCCTGCGTTTCAACATTATCTAGTTTTTGAGGAAAAAATAAAATGCAGTTGGAAAGGTGTAAGCTAACCAATGAACTATATAACCTGACCAGAAGTTTCTTTCAACTTGGTTCCCTCATTCTTTCTCTAGAACGCACAATACCACTTACACTGTTTCACGCTGTATTTTAAGTGAAAGTATGAATATTATAATTCCATTCTTGACACTCCCCAAAGTGCGAATAAATAAACAGAAACAAAAAGAGAGGATGGAGTGATATAATGGATGCAGTGGCTGTGGGGCTCTGATTTCTATCCTCTCTTTTTCTTCAAATTTTTTAATGTTCAACTGCAAATATACTCTAAGAGCAAACTGTTTTATATTTCCTCTTTTTCCTTTTAAATTTTTCACTTAAATACATTGTTTTTCTAAAAAAATAAAAACAGGCCAATTACAATTTTGACATTTGTAAAATTAAAATCATAATTTCACATCAATAGATTCTATGACCATATATCTAGTACACTTGTAATTAAAATATTTTTTCACCTCGTTTCCATAAGAATATTTGCATCTTTCTACTCCTGCATCTTGTTCTTCTGATTATTAAAGGAATGAGAGCTAGGTACACACAGGGGTTGGGTCTGTGGTTAGGGACAAAGGAAGCAAAAGGTCTACAGCTAGAGAATTGCTCCGATGGGACATGGGCATCACCTATGCACTGCAGCAGACTGAACGCAGCAAGGTGGAACATACTAGAAAAATAAGAAAGGTCACCTCCAAAGCTTTCCTACAGTGGCTTCAGAACATTGCAAGGCATTTAAGGATTACAAGTACAATTCCATTCCACTACAAACCATTGTAATGTAATATTTTGCTAATGAATCAGTGTACATGTCCTTAGAGAGGGCACACAGTAATTGTGCTTTCTTCAACTCACCCCATGGATTGTACAGAACAAGTATAGCAACAAGGCTTGCCCATGTAGTAGCCTGATTTAGAAAAAACCTCTCCCTGGTGGAGTGCAGACATCTGCATGCTTCTGTAGCAGAGAATTTAAATAGCAGTGGAGGTAAAGGAGGCCAAGAGTCTGCTTTTCAAAGGAAGTATGGGTGGAGGAGATGATGAGGATTTTGAAAGTACCCTAGAAGAAGAATTAAGAGAAAGATTTAAAGATTTCAAGGCAATCTTTTCATCTATCATGTCCATTAATCCTCATAGCAGACTTACATGCATGGGAATTGGTTAAGTTTCAGTGAGGTTCATAACTTCCCCAAGGGTTCCGTGAACCAGAGACCTCTCAGCATCCACCCCAGCCCCTTTGATATAGTAGCAGCCAGTGTATATTTACATGTTTACAACTCTGAAGAGCACAAAAGACTTAGTGCCCAAGCCAATCATGTAGTCTAATTGCCATTGTATTGGAATTGGGTCAAAGAAAGTCTTTGCATGATTTCACTGAGCAGAAAGCACAACTTGGAATAACAGCCAAGGCTCCTCAGAGGAACAAGGACTCAGCATGAGGCATTACATGTAGAGTTATCACAAGCATGATGTTTCCACCATTTCCTAGCACAGGTATTTTAAATGAAAGCATAAAGCTAGCACAAAACGAATGTGGGTTTTTCTTCTCTGTATGGTTAGTGGTTATTTATCTGAGTTTAAAAAGTGCAAAATAGGGGCTGGGGATTTAGCTCAGCAGCATAAGCGCCTGCCTTGCAAGCAGGCAGTTGTGAGTTCGATCCCTGGTACCGATAAAAACGAAAAAGACAAAAAAAAAAGTGCAAAATAGAAACAAATAAAGGAGAAGAAAACAAAAATTGAATGACAAGAAAGAATTTTCATTGCAATGTGTAATTTCAGTCTCCCTACTTCAAATTTATGTCCATTTTAGGGAAATGAATTCATAGTGTAAGTAACATACTCTAAGACTCAAAAAGCAAAATTTGCAAAAGGTAAGGTATAAATTTGAGCCTAAAAAGGGGGTTTGCCATTGAAAGCTGGTTATTTCAACTTCCCAAATATACATTTCATCTCTACCATGTACCAGATGATTCTAGGCACATAAAAATCCAACATGAATAAGATGCTCCCTCTTCCAAAAATGTTATGCTTTCCCCAATAAAATGACTTACATTTTCCTTTTCCACTATTATTTCTCTAAATTTGTAAAAGTACTGCAACTCATTTAGACTTGTTACCTAAACCCTTCCTCTCTCATTAACCCAAATTTCTAATAAAATACACTGATTTTTTTCAATTTCTTGTTAAACACAACGATTTACTTTGCAAGTATATGTTTTGAGCTAACTTCACAAAAATATAGATACAGAGCTTACATCTGCTAGGCTATGTTGTTTTGAAATATATGTACTGAAAAGCCAAGCTAGATGTATTTAAAGTATACCAAACTACAGTGTAGTGTCCATGTATTCAAGTACTTTTTATTGAGATAAAATTTACAAAGGTTATATAATTTGATGAGTTTGAAAGGTGCTTATCATGTAAATGTCACACTGTCAGTAGATTAAATCTTGCCATCACCCCTTCTATCCCATCCCAATGTCTCTACCCTCACACTCATATCTTCCAGAAGCAACTACTTTTGTAGTATTTATCACTTTTTATTATCTTTATCTATTTAAAACTTCATATAAACATACTCATACACTATGTACTCTTTTGGTCTCATTTTTCTCAGCATTGTCAGAGATTCATATTTTTTTCATGTAACAGTGGTTATTTATAGTATTGACATAATTGATATAGTATCCATTGTATGGATATATCTCTATGTGTTTAGCCATTCTTCTGTTGGTAGATGTATGGGTTATATCTTAGTGTGCGCTATTATAAATGAAGATGATGTAGAAGTATACTTTCTGTAGCTTTATAGCAAGTTTTAAAAAGAGGCAGTATAGTATAAATCTTTTTAAGAATATTTTTAGCAGCTTTGGGTCTATATAAAATTTAAGATAAGATCTTGTCAGTTTCTACCAAAAAAAGTCATGGAGCTACTGAAATTTATATTGCAGTACCATGAAATCTGTAAAACAACTTCAAAAGAATTTACATTTTACACTACTGAGTCTTCCAATTAATAGATAGTACATCTTCCTATTCAGTTATAAAATTTTCATTTTCTTTGATAGAATCTTAGTTTTTAGTGTCACAGTATTGTGTGCCTTTTAAAAACTTATTTCTAGCTTCTTTATTTTTTGATGCAACCACAAATCACATAATTTAAACTTTTTCTGATTATAGATGTTGTATAAAGTTAGTTGACTTTTATATTTTATTTATTTAGTCATCTTACACTTGATAGAATTAACAATGAAAACTATCTGAGAATAGATTTTTCTGTCATAAGAATGTTACTAAATATAGATGCAATCTCCTTGACATATATTCAGGTTTTTAAATTTCTATTATACTAGTATTGATAGTTGACATACTTCAAGAAATTTTTTCAATTTCATCTAAATTTTATAATTCTGTTTAAAAAGCATTCGTTGCATTCTATTTTAGCCTTTCAATATCAGTAAGATCTGTTTACTTATTTCCTATTTAACTCTGGATATACACAGTTTGTATTTTCTTTCTTCCTTTTTTTAAACAATCTTAGCAGTTGTTTATCAATTTTACTGTGTTTTCTCAAGGGCTTTTTTGTTGCATGATTTTTCTCTTGTTTATCATTTCAGTAATATTTTTTTCTTCATCTTTACTGTTTCCTATTATTTCAGTTAGTATTCAGTAAAAGAACAGATATTCTATGTAATATGATATAATATATAAGATGATACACGATATGTTAGAAAAAGGATTTACAAATAAGGCTTACAATAACTGCCAATGGAGTCAAAGGTGGGAAAATGCAAAGGGGCCATCTCTGTGCTGGGGATCAGGAAGATCCAGCCAAAAGTTGAACACATAGAGCTCACTGCAGAATCAAGTGCTGGTCTGTATCAGAAAGCTGAAGGCTCAGTGTTGGAAAGCTCACAGGTCTGCACCTGAAGCCTTAAAGAACTGGAGACGATCATGCAGTGTGATGGTACAGACTAGAGCTCCTCAGACAAGCAAAAGGGAAAGCTCCTTCTCCTTTCCCCTTTTCTTCTTTTCCTTTTTTTCCCAGGCAACAAGTCTGGGTTGTTGTCACCCACATCCTGGGTGGGTCTTATACTCTACCCATCAATCATTCACAGACATACCCGGAACTGTGCGCCACTACTCTGTTAGATGTTTCTTAATTTATTCAAGTTGTCATCACAATTAACCATCTAACCTCCTTCTCTGGTTACACAATTAATTTGCTTTTTTAACTTCTTAAGTGAAAGACCAGAGTTTTGATTGCATATCATTGATTTTTTAACTTAAGCATTTAAAGCTTTCAATTTCCTAATAAACACTATTTCAGTATTCCACAAATTCTCATTCATTGTAGTTCTATTATAATTTAATTTTTAAAGTTTACTATAATACTTTTGATTTCACCAGTGAATAATGAATTAGTTAAATGTGTCTCTTGTTTTCAAAAAGTTTGAAATATTTGAATTTTTTTCTTAGATAATTCCATTTCCTATGGTAAAAGAATTTTTAAGTATGTAACTTGCCCCGGCTCACCATCCTGAGCCCCAAGAGAGTTTGAGATCATCTCTCATAGTGGTCAAGGACATGCCCAGCTTCCAGCCATACTAAACCGGGCACTGCAGGTTTCAGGCCTGCCTGGGCCATGCCCAGTGACCTTCTTTCAATCCAGGGAACTGTGCTGCTGTAGGAGAGAACTAGGCTCCCGGCAGGGGAGTTCCTTCTCACCATCCCAAGCCCCAGGAGAGTTTAAGGTCATCGCTCCAATGGTCAAGGACCCGTCCGGCTTCCAGCCACACTAGACTAGGCTTGGGAGGTTTGCAGCCGAATTAGATTACATCCAGTGACCTTCTTCAACCAGGGGAGTTGAGAGCACATGAAGTGAGTTCCAGCCCATTGGTCCTTGTCCAGGGCGAGCTTTGGACCATCATCCACAGTGGTTAGGTGCCCATCCAGATTCCTGGAACACTGGAGGTGGCACGGAAGGCCCTGTGGGCCTGACTGAACCATGCTCAGCAACCTCCATTCAATCACAGGAGCCAAGGAGATGATTTCCAATATGTCCAGGGGAAGCCCTGGAACAATACTTGAAGCATGGAAATATAGGCAAATGATAAAATGAAAGACCAAAATGCAATCTCAAACCTCCAGCCCACCCCAAGAAAGCCTAGGAATCATGTACATAGAAGAAAATATATGCCATACACCCAAAATACCTGAAATAATAGCAACTGAAATAAAGAAGCAACTTCAGGAATCTTTAAAGGAATTCAAACTAGAAATCATCTCCCAGGTAAAAGAAGAAGTGATAAAAGTAATGAAAGATATGCTAAACACATCTAAAGAAGACACAGTTGAAAATTAGAGAAACAAAACAGAAAGATAGAATCCCTGGATGCACAATATAAGAAACAAACAGAATACATAAGGCAGATTCAAAGAGATATACAGGAAATCAAAAGATCCATTGAAAGTTGTCAAAACTGTCTCAATGAAAGTGAAGATAGAATTTCAGACCTCAAAGACAAGATTGTAGTAGTGAACAGGGAAGTAAAGATCCTTTAAAAATAACAAGGAATCAGGAAATAATAATTCAACAGCTGCAAGGTGATGCAAAGAAAAATAACATAAGATTGGCAGGAATAAATGAAAAAAGGGATAACACAAATGATATCAAGAGGCTATTTACAGAAGTAATAGCTGAAAATTTCCCAAACATGAGAATGGAAGCTGATATTAGGATTAGTGACACAGAACCCCAAATAGCCATAAACAAAATAAAACTACACCTAGACATATAATAATCACCATCCCAGAAATCCATCATAATAAAAGAATATTAAAAGCTGTTAGAGAGGAAGACAGATCACCTATAAAGGAAAACCTATCAGACTACAGCAGACTTCTCAACACAAACAATGAAGTCAAGAAGAGCATGGAGTGAAGTATTTCAGATCCTAAAGGAAAATAATTTCCAACCAAGACTGATGTACCCTGCAAAACTATCCTTCAAAATGGATGAAGAAATAAGATACCTCCATGACAAAGAACAACTGAAGAACTTCATGATCACCAAGCTGACCCTGCAAAGAATACTGAAAGACAGTTTAGATACACATAGGAAAAAACCATTAAGCAAGGCAGACAATTAAACAGAATGGAAGGATAAAGATGCAACAGCAGAAAGATAACATGTCAACAATAAACCAATATATAACAGTTACAACCATTAATGTAAATGGTCTCAATTCACCAATTAAAAGAAACAGACTGGCAGAATGGATCAAGGAACAACATCCAACCATATACTGTCTACAAGAAACCCATCTAACCCAAAAGGAAACTCACGACTGAAAGTCAAAGGATGGAAGATAATACTTCATGCAACAGGAACAACAAAAAAAAAAAAAAAAAAAAAAAAAAAAGGATAGCTATTCTGTTTGCAGACAATGTGAACTTCAAAGAAGGTCACACATACTAGTTAGAGGAAAACTTCAAGAGGAAGAGATAACAATCTTAAATATATATGCACCAAATTCCAGAGTACTCACTTATACAAAGCAAGTATTAATAGAAATGCAAAGTCAAATTAGCAATAACACAATTATAACAGGAGACCTTAACACACCATTGACACCAAGGGACAGATCCACCAGACAGAAAATCCTCAAAGAAATAACAGAACTGAATCACACTTGTGAACAAATGGACTTGATAGACATATACAGAGTGTTCAATCCAACAACAACAGAATGTACATTATTCTCAGCAGTACATGGGACATTCTCTAAAACAGACCATATGCTAGCCCACAAAACATATTTAAATAAATTCAAAAGAATTGAAATTATCCCATGCATGTTATCAGATCATAGCACCATGAAACTAGAAATTAATGATAAAAGAAACTCAAAAAGCCCTACAAACACATGGAAATTGAATAATACACTCTTGAGCAATCAGTGGGCCACAGGGGAAATTAAAAAAGAAATTAAACAATACCTACAAGCAAATGAAAATACAAATACAACTTATTGGAATTTGAGGAATGCAATGAAAGCAGTCCTCTGAGGAAAATTTATTGCACAGAGTTCCCGCATCAGGAAAACAGAACAAATGCAAATAAAAACCTGAGGCTACACCTCAAACGTCTAGAAAAAGAAGAGCAAGTCAAGCCCAAAACCAAAAGAAGGGAGGAAATTATAAAAATCAGAGCAGATATTAATGCAATAGAGACTAAGAAAACAACCCAAAGAATCAATGAATCAAACAGTTGGTTCTTTGAAAGAATAAATGAAATTGGTAAGCCCCTAGCCAACCTTATTTTAAAAAGGAAAGAAAAGCTCAAATTCATGCAATAAGGAATGAAAACGGTGAAATCAGTGCAGACTCTGTAGAAATACAAAAGATCATCAACACCTGTTTCAAAACCTGTACTCTCATAGTTTTGATAACACAGAAGAAATGGACAGATTCCTAGAAATATATAAAGTACCAAAGCTGGGTCAAGAAGATGTAAAACTGCTGCATAACCCAATTTCTATTAATGAAATTGAAAATGTAATTAAGTCCTTACCTACAAAGAAGAGCCCAGGCCCAGAAGGATTCATTGCAGAATTCTACAAGAAATACAAAGAAGACTTAATGCCGAAACTCCTCAAACTCTTCAATGAAATTGAAAGGGAAGCAATTCTTCCTAAGTCATTTCTGAAAGCAAATATTATTCTAGTACTAAAACCTGAGAAAGATCCAACTAAAAAAGAGAACTACAGGCCAGTCTCCCTAATAAACATAGATGCAAAAAGACTCAATAAAATATTGGCAAACAGGATGCAGCAAATCATCAAGAAGATTATACACCTCAACCAAGTGGGATTCATGCGAGGCACGCAGGGGTGGGTCAACGTATGTAAATCAATAAATGTAATTCATCATATCAACAAAGCCAAAAGTAAGAATCACATGATCATTTCTATAGATGCAGAAAAGCTTTCAAGAAGGTCCAACACTCATTCATGCTAAGAACCTTACAGAAAATTGGAATAGATGGTCTTTACCGTAATATGATAAAGGCAATTGGAATAGATGGTCTTTACCTTAATATGATAAAGGCCATCTATTACAAACCAACAGCATCATATTAAATGGCCAAAAACTGAGTGCCTTTACCTTAAAATCAGGAACAAGACAAGGATGTCCCTTATCACTGCTCCTATTCAACATAGTACTGAAAACACCAGCAAGAGCAATTAGACGAGAGAGAAATAAAAGGGGTAAAGATAGGAAAAGAGGAAGTTAGGTTATCATTATTTGCAGATAACATGACACTACATAGAAGACCCCAAAACTCCATTGAAAGACTTCTAGATATAATAAATAAATTCAGCAATGTAGCTGGATACAAAATCAGTACTCAAAAATGAGTAGCATTTCTATACATTAACAACAAAATCACTGAAAGGGAAATAAAATAAGCCACACCCTTCACACTAGCATCCAAAAAAATAAAATACTTAGGAATTAATCTCATAAAAGAAGTAAAATATCTATACAGGGAAAGTTATAAATCCTGAAGAAAGAAATTGAAGAGGATCTCAGAAAATAGAAAGACATCCCTTGTTCATGGATAGGAAGAATAAATAATGTGAAAAATGGCCATTCTCCCAAAACTGTTATACAGATTCAGTGCAATCCCAATGAAAATACCATCAACATATCTTATAGATCTAGAGAAATCACTCCTAAAATTCATCTGGAACCAGAAGAGATCTAGAATAGCAAAGGCAATTCTAAGCACCAAAGGCAAGGCAGGAGCGGTCACAATCCCTGATCTGAAGTTATACTATAAATCTACTGTAATAAAATCGACATGGTACTGGAATAAAAACAGATCTGAAGATCAATGGAATAGATTAGAAGATACAATCACAACTGCCAACAAACTCAGCCACCTTATCTTTGATAAAGGGACCAAACATGTTCCCTGGAAGGACAACAGCCTCCTTAATAAATGGTGCTGGAAAAACTGGCTCTCCATATGCCAAAAACTAAAACTAGTTAGTTTAGTTCATGCCTATCACCATGTACTAAACTAAAATCTAAATGGATTAAAGATCTGAATATTAAAACAGAAACACTAAATCTGTTGGAAGACAAATTAGGTAAAAATCTTCAAGACATAGGGCTAAGTAGAGAATTCCTGAACAGAATCAAACCACACAGGAAATACTCCCCAGAATCAATAACTAAGATCATGTCTCATTAAAAAGTTTCTGCATGGCAAAAGAAATTTCCAGCACAGTGAAAAGGAAATGCACAAACTGGGAAAAAATCTTAGTGAACTATCCCTCAGACAAAGGACTTTTGTCTAAAACATATAATAAATTAAAAAAATCAGACCCCCGAAAGTCAAAGACCCAATCCAAAAATGGGCATCTGAGATAAATACATAGTTCTCAGATGAAGACATACAAATGGCAAATAAATACATGAAAAAATGTTCATCATCATTGGTCATTAGAGAAATGCAAATTAAAACAACACTGAGATTCCATCTCATTCAAGAAAGAATAGCCAGGATCAAGAAAACTACCAACAACAAATGCTGGAGAGGCTGTGGGGAAAAAGGAACTCTCCTGCGATGTTGGTGGGAGTGTAGACTAGTGCAACCACTAAGGAGGTCAGTCTGAAGATTCCTCAAAAAACTGGGATTTGAAGTCCTATTTGATCCAGCTACTCCACTTCTAGGCATATTCCCAGAACTGAAAACATACCACAATGATATATGTGCACCCATGTTTATAGTAGCACAATTTGTAGCAGCCAGATCTTGGAAACAACCTAAATGTTCATCAACTGAGGAATGAATAAAAAAAGTTGTGGTATTTTTACACAATGGAGTACTACCCAGCTATAAAGAAGGATCACATTGAGATATTTATAAATAAATGGACGCCACTTGAGACTATATTCATAAGTGAAATAAATCAAACTCATGTATAAATACCATATAGTCTCCCTAGTGTAAGAAACGGTAAGAGTACATAAGAATTTATGGTACTCATGATTCCCCATTACATTGCTTTGATGCCTTATAATGTTTGCATTCATTAGTTGGAGTGATTTTATCCTGGTTTGTTTGATTTAATTATCTGTGATAATGTGAACAGCTAGTTTGAGGTAAATAAGCCATTATAATAGCCAGTGCTGATTTAATATCATCTTATTCTGAAGTCCTACCATGCTTTTGTTCTTCTGTTTCCATTGGTTCTATCATATTATATCTTACTGGATTTTATTATGTGTGATAGTATAAATAAATTTTCTATAGAAAATGAGATAATATGGTAGCCATTGATCGTTCTTTGTTATTTGGTCCTGAATTCCCTGTAATACTTTCATTCTCTTGAACTGTTTTATACAATTTTGTTATGTTTGATACTTTTGTATATGAAGTTATGCTCAACTATTTCAAAGAAAGAAACATTATGGGTAGTTACGGTTAATTATGGGTTGTCTTGTAGTGAAATACTGTGTTGTTTACATTGTTCTGCTCTGATCTGCTTTGTTATGTCCTCTTTTGTCTTAGACTCTTTAAAATAAAAAAAAATTAAAGTATGTAACTTGCCTTATGAAAACCAGTTTTATCTTGTGAATATTCTATGTTTACATAAAAATAGTGTGTACAGTAAGCTCCCAATTAAGAAATGACTTCCTATCTGGGAGAATGTTCATAAGTTGAATTCATTCATAAATTCAACAAAGTAAGTTTTGTAACCTCTGACCCAAATATACAATGTAAAGCATTTAAAAAATCAAAAACACACAAATAATCAACAAGTCCTTGACTCTGTACACTGTTGTAGTGTTCAGAACGTACACAGTAACACAACTGTGACAATGTCCGGCAGGCACGTGAGCTGCTTCCAAGATTTGTTCACATCTATCAGTGTTTATAATACAAGGTCGGATGGTATTTGTGAAACTTCACGGTTTGAACATTCAGAAGACAGGCACTATATTTGGCAGAAACTGAGTATAATTCCTTCAAATATTGGTTACATTAGTTTAAGTAAGAAAGCCGTTTAAGTCTTCTGTGTACTCACTGTGGATGTTTGTTCTACCAATTACTAAAATGGGACTTAAAATCTGGAAGTCAAATTTTATATTTGTCTATTTCTCCATTTAATTCTGTCCATTTTTGCTGCACATTTTAGTCACATAAACAGCGTCCTCTTAATGATTTAATCTTTTAACTGGTCTATTTAATTTCTGGTCATAATCCTTGTCCTGAAACCTATTTTGTCCACTATTAAGATGGTCTCTTCTGCCTTTGTTTCCCAGGCGTACTGTCATGTTGTTATTTTATGCTTAACTGATCCAAGGTTGCATAGAGCATATATTTGAGCTGTGCTCTCTTAAGCAGTCTGACAAACTTTCCCACATTGTGACATGATATGCTTACTCCAATTAAATTTAACAGATATATTAATATAATTGATTTGAAACCTTTTTTCTTGCTATTTGTTTAGCTGACACATTTTACTCTGTTTTATTTTCTTTCCTGCCCTCTCTCTCGCCCTCTCTCACTCTCCCTCTCTCTCTGAGCATACTGACTATTTTGAAGCTTTATTTATTTCTTCTAACTTATTTGCAATTTCAATAATTCCTATATGGATTACTGCATTTTTCATTTAATCTGCCCTGAATCAACATAATCCCTCTTCACAGACATTATAAAACCTTTACAATATAGTGTGCTGCTTTTACTATTTTTTCTAGTTGCTGTTTCCATATGTTTGGTCCCCGTTGATATTATAAATTCCACATTATATTGTATTTGTTGCCTTGTTTTAAATAGTAATTTTTATTTAAAGCAGTTTAAATAAAAAAAATAGTGTGTTTTCTCTGACTCTTCATTTTGAGTGCTTGTCTTCTTTCGTCAGGAATCAAACTCAGGACCTTTGTGCCTGCCAGATAGGCATGTATACTGCTGACGTATATCTGTGGTCCCTGTCTTTCTTTCGGATGATTTGAGATTCTATCTATTACCATTGTCCCTCAGTCTAAAGAACTCTAGGGTTTTTGTTTTGTTTTGTTTTGTTTTGTTTTGTTTTGTTTTACATTATATACCTGTTTGTGATAAATGTTTCAGGACTTATTTGACTAATCTTCATTTCACCAGCAATTCAGAGAACATTTTGTGTACCTAGATTCTAAGTTGATGGAATTCCTTAGAGAGGTTGACCCACAGTTTTTTGGCTGAATTTCTTTCTGATGGTAACCCCACACATATTTTCACCGTTAATTGCCAGAAAGCAGTCTCTGATTTTTCTTGCTTGCTTTTAAGGTTTTCATTTTAAATTTAGTCTCCATTAATTTGATTGCAAATTGTCAAAGTGCAGTATTTCTTGTTTCACCTTCCTTAGCATTCGCTGGGCTTTCTGGATATTTTCTTCAACTTGGTCAGATTTCGCCATGTTTTTTAATTTTTTCTACTTCCGCTTCTATTTATTATTTATGTATAACTGCAGTTGTATGTGTGTGAGACCATTTACTACCATTTCAGGGATCCTAGAGGACCCGTTCATTTGTGTTCAATTCTTTTCCACATTGTGCTTCATTTAGATATTATCTTTACACATTGGCACACTGTTTTTCTTTGCCATTGTACAATCTACTATTGATTCCATGAAATTTTTATTCTTTTGGGTTTATATTTTCAACTCTTACACTTTGTATTTCTTTATAATTTTCATTTCTTTGCTGACACCATATCTGTTCACTTACTTACCTTTTCCTTTAAATTCTTAAACACTTAAACTAGTTATTTTGTTATTGTTGGCTAGTATCAGTGTCTGTTATAGCCCTGCATCTGGTCTCATTGGCCATTTTTCTCTTGGTTTTGTGTCATATTTTGCTGCTTTTCAGATATGTAACAATTGAAATTCTAGATTTTTACTTTCTCCCTTAAGACTTTAAAATTCCGGACCAGTAGCAAATTAACTTACTGATGAATTACCTTGATCTTATTGAGGCTTAATCTTAGATTTTGCTGGATGGGATTTAGAGACTTTCTCACTACTTTTAAGATGTGGCCTTTCCAGAGACTCAGGTGAATTTCCTTTTCATTCTGGTTAGTTGGACTTCAAAGTCTCCTAATGAAGTAAGGCTCCTTCACTTCTCTGAAGTGAAAACTCTGGGATTACACTATTCAACTCAAATGCCTCAGTAGCCATTCTTTGCTAGACTTCATAAGATGTTGCCTAATATGTGCACGTCTTGGAGTTTAGGCAAACCCTCAAGGCAGCCCCAGTGCAGATTTCTGGAGCTCTTTCTCTGGAATATTTTCTCATCCTCTCTGCTCCTTTGTCACCAACTGAGCCCCAAGCTACACTCATTGTTTTCTGTATTTCATAAGATTATTGATCCCTTTTGGGACCTGAAAACCTGAGACTATAGTTTTGAAAGTGATCACATGGGGAAAAAACTCATTGGTATCCTATCAGGGTTGTAGACCTATGTTAAATGTTCAAATACTAAAAAACTCTGCTTTTACTTGTTTTATAATATTTGGTGGGAAATCTGAACTATTTAATGTGTGAACACCTTATAATTAAAGGTGAAATAAGACCTTAGAGAATCAGCAGACCTAAAATAAAATAGTTCAGTACCATGTTCGTAATGACAAAATTCCAAAAGAGGTTAAGTTAGGTCAGCTAGTAAATAGTAAAACCATGACTTAAACCATGACAAATCTTCCTTCATTGTCCACATGTATTCTATTTAGCACAATGTTTAAAATAACAAAGCTGGTTTCTTGAACTGGGCTTCAAAAAGATCAATGGCTAGTTGGTAAACAGGACAGAAAGAGCAATGTACAATCTTGGGCAAGAGAACAGAGTATGGTGGGAAGCAGGTGGGTGCCAGGTCATAGTCAATATTTTATGTAGAGAAAATGCTGAATTATTGGGAGAGTCAGTCAAGATTTTGTAGATTGCAGTTTATTATACTATTTTAGCCACAAGTTGATTTTTCAAATTTGATGGTAACTGTTTAATTATACACACACATTACAGAATCTTACCCGCATTTACAGTTTCAGGGATACGATACGATGTCTTTGCTAGTGTTGTTTACACAAAAGATTACAGAAAGTGAAAGACAAAGCAAAAAGAAGAGAAGCAAATTTTGTCTGTTTCTCTCTATTCTTGTCTGGTTGGTATTCACTATGCTGTATGGAATTTCTCCAAGCACCTCAAATATCAAAAAGTTTTGAGTTGCTGAAATTCCCCTCCTTAGATCAGAGGAGATACATTTCCCTTCCTCATTTAGCTAAAATTTTATCTACAAAGTCTTCCTTTCAGCTCATGACCTCCTCATTCATGAAGATCACAATCTATTCAGAACTATTATTTGAGCAATCTCTGCTGCAGGCAGGGTCACAGACCTAAAGTCCCAATTCAAACTTTTGAAGAGAATTTTCATTCTTCGGCTGTACAGAATTGCTTTTGTTGTATGAAAAGCGACTTTAAAGAGAACCATTTGTTTGGTTTTAAATTTTCAAAATTTAGTCAAATATACAGGATAATTTGATTTTTTTTGCATCAGTATTTAGAGTTGAACGGCTTTCTCACCATACTATTCTGTGTCAGATTTTGTTAATAATGCCAATATTAGCTATTGAAGACTGAGTGTTTCTGTGTATCAGAAACTGTGACCTCTACAAGAATTGTACTCACTTGGTCCTCATAACAGCCCTGTGATGGAGCTTGTATTGTTATCCTCTCCATTTCTCAGTTCAAGAAACCGAAGTTTGGAACACTTGAATAACTTGTCCAAGAATACTCTGCAGCAAATTGCTGTATTGAGAGTTGAGCTCAGGAGTTTAAACACTTGAATGAGACAAAATCCAATCCCCAAGAGTACCCAAAAACAGCAAAAGTAATTTTCTGTGAGAACTTCACGTACAACAAGGAGCTTTAGAATCAGACAGACATACACAAACTTAAATTATGGTTCTCTCATTGTCTAGCTAAGGGACTTTGGAGAAACTGCTTATTCTAGGTTACCTTATTTCATTATCTCTATAATTCAGTGAGATTAACAAGTCTCAGTGAGTTCTGGGTGATTAAAATAAGGTAGTATCTGTAAAGTAATGATAGTAATTATTTTAATTATATATTACTATTCTAATGGGCTCCTTGACTTAACTCAAATTTAAGATTGAGGTTTCCCTGAAAAGCAGTTCGGCCACTTACTTGTTCCATGGTCTTGGACATATAACTTAAGCTTTTTGGAACTCAGTTTCCTCACGTGAAAATGAGGAAATGATCTTAATCATCTAGCCATAACATTATAAGAACCCAGTGAGTTATTATATATGTCACTGACACAACCCAAGTGTTCAGCACGTTCAAAATTCAATACAAGCACATGAGAACTTGACTTAGAAGAAGATCTATAATCTTTGAATACATCTGTTGCTTGACTGTCTGTTTCATGGTCCTGCCTCCATCAGAGTGGAGCCTGCATCCTGTCTAGAGTAATAAAGTCCCACAGAAGAGCTGTGGCATGTGGACCCCACCTCCAGAGAAGAATCCTACAGGGAAAGAGCCATTTTTCTCTCCATACTTCGTTATCAAATAACAGGGACAGAGGCCACCATGTTGACTCAGTGTCCCGGTAATGGAACCTATAGAACAACACTGAAAGTAAACGGCAGGGACTCAAAGGCAGCAGTGGACAGCAAAAGAGACTGAGGTCCATAGAGAAGCACAGCAGAGGAGCGCCAGGCTGTACCAAGGAAAAACAAGCTTGTGGGCACAGCCTGGCTCTGCAGGAGTAACTGAGGGAGATGCCACAGAAGCCTATTATAGGTGTACAGGCAATGAGCCAGAGTAATATGAATAATGTTGAGTACGGTGACCTCATTTATAGCCACAGGCTGCTGAGGTCTGGAGAAGTCCAAGTTGCATTATAATAAAAACAAGTAATTATTACTATCACTGTAGTATAAATTCATTTGAAGCAGACTTCACGGGAACTTGCTTGCTTGACACCTAGAGTTACACCAATTTTCTAGTGGCACAGACCGAGTTTTCTAGTGGTTTGGGTTTTGACTTTCTCTTGACACTGCTAGTGGGTCAACATGAGTAAGCTAAAAGAAATTGTGTGTTTGTTTCTAAAGAACATTTCCCCTTTTAAAATGCTGATGTGTTTTTCCATATGCCTAATTAAAGTTTGCATAAACCTGCTTGTTTGTACTTTCTCTTACCTGTGAGAATAGTGACTTTTTAAATGACCTCATTATCATAGGAACAATTAGAAGTAGAGGCCAGGAACTAGTGAACATTTCTTTATTAATTAAAACCTAAAAAATATATTCTTAAGAATGTCAGTTTAAGAGAGCATGATCTTGAATATATACAATCCCAGGAACTTTCCTAACAATTCACACTATATGCACATCAGAGACTAGATAAGACAAAGTTCATTTTTCATGGTTTTCTTTGATTTCACTGAATTTAGTTTTTACCTTTAGGAAAACTGTAACATTACACTTGTCTTGTAGGTCTCATAAATATAAAAAGTAGGAACAATAAGTTAATATTAATCAGAAAGCCAGTTTATAAAATCATTTTTGCTGAAGTAGGGTTTTTTACTGTTAATTTATCCATAAAATTAAAATTCTTCCCTCAGAAGAACTTTCTGAAAAAGGTAAAAAAAATCTGTGAACTGATAATGAAATTGCCCAGTAAATAAGGCATGTGTTTTTAGGGAAAAAAATGACAAAACATAGTATGTCTTTTATAACTTGACCTTGAAGGTAGATTTCATTTGGTAAACTATCTAAGGAGATAAACTGCTTGGTACAGAATCATCAGTCTCCTTATTTAAAAATGCTTCATCTAAATCTTCATTGCAGATATTACTGAGAATACTGCCAGGATTGCCTGGCTGGTTAAAAATGGACCTTCCTAAATCTTTTTTCATATGCCAATTAATCTTTCCAGGACTGGAAAATATTTTAACTTTAGCATCTAGCTAGCCAAAAGATAACAGCTTATTATTTCTGACGCATGTTCAACCTTAAGAAACATAGATCCTTTGAAGAGAGATAAACTTTTTGACATACAACCAAGTATTTCTGAGCAGAATTGGCACTAACATTGCTTAGCAACCTTGTTTAACACTTAGAACTATTAAACATTTTCCATAGATATATTATTTATTTAGTAGTCACTGTGTGAGGAAGGATTATTATTATTCCCATTTTACAGAGACAAAGACTAGAGTTAGATACTCTACCGAATGTCACACAATCAAATTGTAGAGACAAAAGTCTCATACACAGCACATGCCTCCACAAACTTGCCCTTCTCCGCCACATTACCTGTACCGCACTGTCTCAGCAGCTAAGTGGGAAATGGAAGATCTCCAAGCTTGTGCTCCTGTCCTGAGTCGTCTATAATCCCACACCTAGTAACAGAAGACAGCACTCTGGGAAGCAGCATCCCAGCTGTGCTGGATTTGTTCCACACACTCCCCTCATTCCAAGACCAGGTGCTCAGGAAAGGAAGTGTGGAGGCCTTCTACCCGGCCATCAAAACAACCTGCTTGAGCAATTAAATTTTCTGGGAACATCATCATGATTTTACGTAGCTAGAAGCTTTACCTCTCACTAAATCCCAAGATTCAGGAAAGTGCTATAGGGCTTTGGAGGAAGCTGGTAGAGACACCTGTTGTAAGGGAGATACCCGGCAGTGGGAATTTAGCTTGCCACAGAAAAGGGAGCAGAACATACCGACTTAAAGGCTCAAAATTCCTCAGGCTCTGGTAGTGCCAATGGGGCTCCATTAGCTGGTTACAGAAAAGCCAGCAACTGAAATATCTTTTCTCCGTTTGACACTAGTGACAAAACCAGTTTTAAAAAGCAGAAGGCAAACTTGTTCCACAGATCTTCCTATTTGTATCCTATTTTTTCAAGGTGAGTAATAGATTAATTCACTGGCTTCTGAAGAAAAAATTTCCTTGGTCTATTTTGCCTATCCTGTGTAGAAGTGACCTGAATTAAAATTACTTAGTCTATTACCGATTTTTCCCTCTAAGATTATAGTTGTGCTATAATGTGCAAGTTTTCATTGCTCTTCAACACGAAATTAAAATTACATAGTTTTTTTTTTAAAGAACCTCAATTTACAATTTTCGAAAAGAAATCTTGGACTTCAAAGTATAATTACCTAAAGCTCATTAAAATACAGGGTTATTAACCCGAGTTGAAGTTTCTAGTAATAGTGGATCTTTTATAAAAGTAATTATAAGAGTCATAAATATTAAGCATGAAAATAACACTCCACATTTGAAGAGAAAGTATGAGCACTCATCTTTATCAAATTTAATATGAAAAGATGATAGTAGCTTTTTAAATGGAATGTCAAAAAGCTAAAGACATGCCCTATGTTTGGACTTTTATTAAGGTAAATCATTTATAACATAATCCTCCAAAAAGTTCTTTGATGAAAATGTCAACAAATTATTTCCAGGTTATATACATACGTACATATACTGAGAAAGGCATCTATTAGCATCTTACACAGACGTTTTCTTAAACTGTGCTATTACAGATAGCAACAGTTTTGTTTTTGTTCTTGCTTTCTTTTTTTTTCACTTTTTATTTTTTATGGTACTTGGGATTGAAACTAAGACTTTTGTATTGAGCTATATCCCCCAACCCCTTTCCTCTTTTTCTTTTTCTTTCTTTCTTTCTTTCTTTCTTTCTTTCTTTCTTTCTTTCTTTCTTTCTTTCTATTTCTTTTTCATTCTTTCTTCCTGCCTTCCTTTCTCTTCCATCCTTGCTCCTCTCTCTCTCTCTCTCTCTCTCTCTCTCTCTCTCTCTCTCTCTCTTTCTTTCTTTTTTTTTTTTTTTTTTTTTTTTGAGGCAGAGTCTTGCTAAGTCAAGTTGCCCAAGTTGGGCTCAAACTTCTGATCCTCCCAACCCCACCCCATCATGCTGGGATTACAGGGGTGCATTACCATGCCCAACAAAATGATAGGTTTAGAATTATGTTTTCAAAACAGGAAGGAACAATAACTACAATAAAATATACTTGGATAGTAATAGCCACAAACTGAGTTATAACTTGTGGGCAATATTTCTATCTTTTTAATAGCTTTCAGTAATTTCTCAGCTTTCTAAATAAGTATATATTCTTTGTAGCTCACCTATTAACTTCTGTAATCACACCCTTTATTTCCAAGATTTCCTGCTGTTTTGCGTAACTGTATACTTATCTAACATAATTGCATTGTCCTTATATCTTTCTAGATATGAATTAGATTTATTATATTTTTGTGATTGTTGTTTCATTCCAATTATCTTCTGCATCTGTTCACCCACCTTCTCTACAAGGGTGGGTTTCAGTCAGTGCAGACTTGCATAGCAACAGATTTGGGGTGTGTGTTAGTAGGTGGGGAAAGGCTGTGTACTTCTGTGGATGGTCCCTGGGAATAAGGATTGCTTCCTTTCCAGGTTATCGTGAATCAATAAGAGCCCTGCTTTGTCTCTGTGACCAAGAGTCCTACTCTCCTCTCTCCTGCCCAGACATAGCCAAATTCTTTGTGGTCACTCCCCTGGACTAACTTTGCTTTTTGATTCCACAAACTTGAATATACACAACTTTGTTCTCTTTGCTTTTTTTAGTACTTACCAGTCTGAATTTTTAAGACTTCCTTCTCCTGGGATTTTTCCCATTGGAATTTGTCTGAGAACATTATTGTTTTGAGGATCAGCTCTGCAATCACTGAAAGAACGAGCAAGGAAAAGTCTTTCCCGTGTTCCAAACTTTCAGACTGAAGAGATAGGCTACAAGGGGTTTAGTCTGATGTCTTGAAATGAAGACATAAAACAAAGAAAAAAATTAAATGTTACTTTAAAACTGCTATTCCAATGTGTTACATTTTCACTAATTAAAGAAAATATAATTAAAGACAAGATTTTTAAAAAGGGACAATTAATGCCAGTTCAAAGATGTGACCAATGTACCTATACCGTCACCACCTGGTCCTGGTATTTGTTTTCTAATATTATTTTACTTTGATGGTATGATCCTTTTTCCTTCTCAAAATTTCTTTTTCTGCTTTTCATAAATTAGTCATGATTCCTTATTTAAAGACTGACTCTTCAAGCATAAAGGTATAAAGGAACAACAATATTATACTCAAACAATAGAATAAATTAAATTCTACAAACCCTTAAGATTCTAATTTGTATTAGGTCTAACAATGACTTGAAGTATGAAAACTTGCTTATTCATGAGGTCTATAGCCATTGTTCAGACCAATCATCAGGCCTATTTACAGGCACACAAGGAACATCATTCACAGTCAATATTTACTAAAAGAAAAACATCAGGCAGAGTTTTAGAACAGGCTCCCTAACAAAGTTATTAATGTAATTTTGCTTTTGTTCTCTGAGACACCTCAAAAAAGTCAGACATTTCCTGATTTTAGTCTAAGATAGTTTTTATGAATTAGGGTATAGTTGATCAATGTTTCCTATAAAACACTCATTTTCTTCTTTTTTCCAGTTAAAAACTGAGAATCGAATAAAAATAATAACCAGAAAAAAAGAAAAATGCCAAAATGGTTATTCTCATAGTTCATAATTTTGAAAGTTTCAGTGCATTTTAGCCTCTTGAGGTTTAAGTTCTATTTCCCCAGCAAAATCAGATTTCCTGGTCGTATAGAAAGGGGAAAGTCCCACATTCTTTTGAACCTCGTGTATATCTTAATGATATGCACCTTACAGTTAAGAATAAGAGACACAGACAGACTGGAAAGGTTTGACACAAAATACCTTTGACTTTGCCAAAACCTAAAGCTTTTCATGAAAATAAAATAAAATAAAATGTTTCAGATTATTTTCTAAATTCCAAATATAATTTTTCAAAATATTGGTGTCAACTCTAAAGTGAAGGCTAGCTATTAGTTATCACATATATAATATATATGATACATTATAAATAATATATAATATGTTTTTCAAATGGAACAAAAAATATATAACAATTGAAATATATTAATACTGAGTAATCTTTGACTGCCTCTAACTCAAAGGTCTTATAGTTAGAGACTTAGTTTTACAGAGTGTCAGCAGAGTTCATCTCCCTCTGTAATACTCTGTTCCAGGGGTGGAGTTGGTGAAGCAAACTTACAAAGGTGGCTTCCTAAAAATCAAGGCTAATTGTGTTCACTAGAGACGCAAAGGTGAAGACCGACTTTGCATCTGATGTTAGTGCTTACGAGAACTGACAGCCACTCTGAGCCGGGCTGCACTGACTGTGGGGGAAAGAGGCAGAAAGTACTCTGTGATCATCTGAACCTCCAGTGAAGCCACAGCTAGGAAGCAAAGAAATCATCTTCCACAAACAGCCAACAAAAAGAGACGCTCAACTGTAATACTAATCACCGAAAAACACTAAAGTGAAATTCATATTAGTGATTTAAATTTGAGCATTTTCATCTATCATATTGGCAGAAATTATAAAATTTCTCATTGGAGCAGGGTATAAAGAAACCACATTTTTAAGTATAACTTCTAACAACTTTTCTAAAGAAAAATTCAACAAAATGTAACTAAAAAATCTCAACAATTCCACTTTTAGAAGTTTATCTCTAAAAAATAAAGGCATATTCTAATGCATATGTATAGGGATATTCATTGAAAATATTATAATATGAGAAAACTATAAGCAACTCAAAAGATTGACAGTTGAGGATTGCATGCATGTGTTGTCATACATTCAAAGTGATAATGTAGAAGGGGTAACAGAATGGGAAAATGTTCGTAATTTAACTGCTAAGTGAAGCCAAGCAAGGGAAGACGCTATGTTAGATGATGATTGCATCAAAATGTGTATTGATGAAGAGAATTCTCCTATATCTCTGCTTTTCTTTTAGATAGCTCAAAGATTCACTTCAACGTTCCCTCCATGCCACTATCAGAGAGATCTCAAACATCTTCATGGCTCCAAATAGTTTTTTTGAACTAACTCCCCAATGCGTATTTTCAGTCCAGACCTCTTTCTTCTCTTCGTAGCCATCTACCTGAGTCCGCACTTGGAAAGTGTCTGAAATTTAACACCTACAAACACAAATCTCCAAATTCTTGACATCATAAAAGTTACTTTTTCCAACCTATTAGTCTCAATGAACTCCAAATATGCTTTAAGATACTCAAGCCAAGAACTCTTGAGGTCATCTTTGACTCCACACTAGTTTTCATGTCACAGTCAGTCCATTAACAAATCTTGTCAACTTGCCTTTCTCAATGTGTCCAGAGCCTGACCACTCATATTCATGTCCTCTGAATCATTCTGACCCAGCTCAATGTGATGACTCATCCTAGTTACTAAAATAGCCTCATCTTCCTATTTTAACCTCTCTCCTTTTCGTCTACCCTAAATAGCAACCAGAGTGACTATTTCAAAATATGTCAGAACATATCACTCTTCTGCTGAAAACCATGCAGTGAATTCTTATCTCATTCTACTAAAAAAATAATAAAGTACTGGGAATGCAGCTCAGTGCAAATGCCTGAGGTTTTATCCTCAGTAGCACAAAAAAACGTGAAGTCACTTCAATGCCCTGCCTGATCTGACAGTTTTAGCACTGTGACCCTCAGCTCACAGCACGGCAGCTGCCCTAGACTCACTGCTGTTCCGTCTAGCCTAAGGTGCCCTACTCAAGAATGTCCAAATGGCTCTTCCTTCACCTTCTTCAAGACTTTCTCCAGAGGTCAAAATAGGAGGGAGGGTCTCCATAAGCATTCTATTTAAAGTAAATCACCTTTCCTATGTAATCTCTTTATTTCTCTTGTTTATGCTCTTTCATAGAATTTGTTAAAATCTATTTAATACACGTATTTACTTTATTTTCATTTGGGGAGGGCTACTGGTAATAAAACTCACAATCTTATACTTGCCAAGCAGGTACTTTGCCACTGAGCTAAACTCCCAGCCCTAGTTTGTTTATTTTCTGAGCATTGCTCCTGCTGATTGAGGATTTTTGCCTATTTTAATAACTGCTATATCCTCAGTGCATGAAACAATGAAAGCCTTGTACATTCTCCATGAATAAGCATTAAATAAGTGGTAAATAAATATATAGTAGAGTAAAATAATTATCCTGGAATGCTGGAATCTGAGGTGATTTTCATTATTCTTTTGTGCCTGTATATTTTAATGAACTTTATTTTTTAGAGCAATTTTAGGTTTACAACAAAATTCAGTGGAAAGTACAGAATATTCTCATACACCTTCTGGTGTGACACAGTCAGATATTATCAATATCTTCATATCAGAATGGAGCATGTTTGTATAGTTGATGATCCTCCTCTGACTCACCATGATCCCCCAAAGTTCATTGCTTACATTAGGGTTCACCACTGCACATTGCATGTCGCATGCCCACTCGCATAGCAGCAGAGACACGGCTCTCACTGCCCCACAATTCTCTTGCCTACCCCATCCTGTCCCCTCCACCCTGACTCCTGGCAACAATATTTTTACTCCCTCCAAAACTGTGGCTTTTCCAAAATGTGACGTAATTGGAATCAAACCGCATGTAGGTCTTTTTCACAGTGTTCTTTTTTTTCCACCTGATAATGTGTATTTAAATTTTCTCCATGTTTAAGAGACTTGATAGTTCATATTTTAGTTTTGGGTAATAATCTATTATCTAATCTGTACTGCAGCTTATTCATCCACTTATCCTTGCTAAAGGACATTTTTCTTGCTTTTATGTTTTCACAACTATGTGTTAAAGCCTTTATAAATATTTGTGTGCAGGCATAAGTTTTCAACTCATCTGAGTAAATACCAAGGAATACAGTTGCTGAATTGTATGTTATTGTGGTTAGTTGCATAAGAAACTTCCAAACTGTCCCCCCAAAGTGGCTTCAACATTTCACATTCACCTCAGCAATGAGTAAAAAATCCTGTTTTTCCTGTCATCATCAGGATTTAGTTTTATTAACAGTAGTGGTATTTCACTGCCCTTTCAATCTATAATTCCCTAATGACATACAATTTGAACATCTTTTCATATATTTATTTTCCATCTGTGTGTCTTTTTTTGTAAGGCATATGTTCAGGTCTTTGGCTCTTTTTTTAAGTAAGGCCATTCATTTTTTATTTTTAGGTAAGAAACTTTTGTATATTTTGGATATACAAAGTCCTTTATTACATGTGTTTTTCGAAAATATTTTCTCTCAGTCTATGACGTCTTCTTGTTCTCTTCAGCTCAGTTTTTAATATTGGCTAAACATTCTACATATTAAAATTTATGTCATAGATCATCTGCAAAGTTAAGACTAAATGATTTCATTTTATGATGATGGTGAAGAAGGCTATACTACATTGTTTTTACCATAGAAAGAATACATGTCTCGATATAGCCAGAATCTTTATAAATGGATACCCGTTTCTGCATACTTAGTTCATAAACAAAGACAGCCAGTGCTGGGATTCCTCACTCCAGACAGTCCATGTCACAGCTCAGGTTTTATAGGCACACCGAAAGGGTTGTATATAGTAAGTGTTCTGTTCCTAAACAAAGCTTCCATGCTAGTCTGGGATTTCCTACCTCTACCACTGTGATCTTGAGTTGTCACTGCCATGATTGCCCCTTGAATAACCCTGCTGGGTTTTTCCCTGAAAGTTTCCCAGCATACTGTAAACAGACAAAAGCATGAAATTGTGGCATGCAGAGATTTACAACTGGACTCCGACACCAGGGATATGCCTGATATTAGTTTGAGATAATCCAGGAACATTCCAGTTTGGATGAAGTCACTTTTGTCCAACTGCTTTATAAGCCCCAGTTATTCTGATCCAAATTACAAGAATTCATATAGTCTTGCTGACCCCAGGACCATGCAGTAAATTCCCCCCAATAAGTTGAACTTTGTTCAATCCTGGTCTTTCTGCTTCTTTCTTTCATCTCATGCTACTTTAGGGCAGTTCCCGTAGCCTGGCACTGGTTTGTTCTGGAACGCTGTCTCTGCCTTGAGTTGAAAGTATCCAAGCAGATCCTTTGGCTTGTATTGCTTCGGCACGCATCCTGCTCTGTAGAACTGTAACAACTGCTGTATCAGAGATCTCTCTTGGTCCAAAGAAAACAAGTCACTCAGGACTACCCAGCCCAGAATTATTCAAAAATTTTTCATTCTGAGATGCCCCAAAGCTTCTGATTTAATGGCCTGTGATCAAAAGGCAAGAAGCAAAGCCTCCCCAAAGTCCTCTTTTCTCAAATTTCAAACTCTAAAAATTTGTAGTTGTGGGACTTTTTCTTTACTTGTATAGGTAAACCTGCTAGAATGCTATAAATATAGCATAGAATGCTATAAATCTGCTATACGGATAAGACGGGGAAAGACAATTATGGGCCTCACTCTCTGGCCAGGAGACCTTCTCTGTCAACCACCTCCTGCTTCTAAAGCAAAAATAAGTTCTGGTGCAGGCCTGTAACCCTGTTATTCATCTGTCTGAACTCAGCTTCCATATCTGTCAAATGCAGAGAAAATCGTAATTTCAGGCCCCATAAGATGCTATATGGGGTATACAGGGGGCATATATTGACCCCTTACTACAGCTTTGTGCTGCTGCTCTTGGTCCCCCACTGTTCATCCCATTAGTTCTCACCTACTCTTGTCCTTTTGTCATGCTTTTTTGTACTCTAAAGCCCAATTTGTACCACAAAGGCCTTCCTTGAAAAGAAACACATGAGAGAGCAGGGCATTCAGTCTGTGTGTTTTGTTTTTACCAATATCTCTTGTGCGATGAACTCTCCTCATTTCTAATTACTGAGTAAAGAAGGAAAATAACGCTCGGCTCTGACATTACACATAAATAAGAATGTCACATGGAGCATGACTGGAGCCATAAATTTAATCTGTGGGCTGACACCTATACTAATTTTATGATCCACAGGAAATGTTTTACTGCACCTCCCAGCCAGGAATTTCTCATGTTCCTCAGTTACAGTCACTACCTGGCACTTACTATGTTGCAATTGAAAGGGTTTTGGCCCAGGCCGGACACTGTAGCCGGTAAAGCCAAGGAGCTCCTATCTCCCCCACCCTTAGGAATCTACCTCTGGCGCCAAACTAAGACCAATGGGCTCCCTGTGCATCCCTAATGCCCCTTAGGTTCCACTCCAAGCCGAGGCTACGTATGTGCCTCATTCCACGAGTTCCAGAGAGAGAGATCACCGGCCGGGGTGGAGATGCCATGCACCAGTGAGTCGGGGGTGTCTCTCCTCGCATTCCCAAAATAAAGGTCATTTATATTTCATACTTCTTATCTGTTCAGCCACGTCTGGTCCTCCCCCCACAGTTCTATCAGCAATGATCTGCCATAATTTTCTAGAAATTTACCCAGGAAGTACATTCAGGCTGCAGGGATCTGGCCCTGGAACAGCTGGAAGAACAAATTAGAAGACGGGCAAAGTGACCGTACCTTCGTCATCTTCTTTAATGGCCAGGTCTTGCTGCTTAGAGCAACATCTGAAATTGCCTCATCCTTACTTTGATAATTGATATGTCCATCTATTTCCCTATTTAACACTGTGAAAAGGTGCCATTTTTAGATGACATTCTTTCCCATTTGCCTTTTACCTCTATTTCTGATGTATCCTCATTGCTGCTTGGGTGGTATTTTAATTTATAATCAAGGGAAATATTTAGAGGTTGCTTAGTAGTTTTTCCTCAACCCCTACAATATGACTGGCACCAAATCTGTCCAACAGGAGTGCATTGTGTAATGGAATGAGGAATCTCTAGAACAAAAACAAGACTCACAGACTGAGCTCTGAAATTGCTTATTTCTTTGTATCTGTACCTAAATGATAAGCCATAAATTGCAGATTAGTAACTCATGTACCTATGAGTTTAATATCACATTGTTATCCTTTGCAAGTGATAAGCTTTATGGATCACAAATCCCATCTGTGATTTTAGTTTTGTTTCATTAATGCTGAGTAAATTAGTAAGTGTACTATCTGGCAGACAAAAGAGGTCATCACCAGCAAAAGTCATCATAACCTTAAAATAGTTTTGCTATCTTCTCAAATGCATCGTCCATTTGAGTACAAAACCCTCAGGATGGAGGTGCTGCATGTTCTTAGCCAAAATGCAGGATATTGTAAAGATTGTGAGCATTACTAATGAAATGTTTGCAAAGAGTAAATATCTTTCGACCATTAGCAATTCAAATACCAGAATGGCAGGAGGTCACCTGGAATTTGTAAAACAAACTATGATGGGCTCACAGTAATTATAACAAAACCAATTAGAAGATTAACAAACCCAAAATACTTTAATTTCATATTAGTTACTGTCTAAACATCAGAATTTTAAATGTGGAATATAAAAATCTTGGAAACCCTCTAGCCAGCTCTTCCCGGGGGCCCAGAGCTGTGAAGTGATTTGCACAAAGTCACACAGAATCTTTGAATAGAGATCTCTAGATAGGTCTGCTTGATATTTAAGCTCTTATACTTTTTAAAGTTTAACCAAAATGATTTCTTACTGCTATATATAAGAATCTCTAGTTCTTCAGAGTTATTAAGAAATGGGCACTATAGAAAGCATTTTCAGTAACTCCAAAAAACGGAAATGGGAACTACTGATGAGATAAGCAAGAGAACTGGGGTATGGCAGAGTCGTGCTTCAAAGCCAGAAGTCTAACTCCATGGCTGATGGTCTGCATCATCTGTTAATTCTCAGCCTTTACGAAGGCCAGTTACTGACGATACCAGAATACCCAATCATCTTGATATTTTCCAAGAAAATCTCAGAGCAGTCTGAGAATAGAACCCATATGACACATTATTTATAAGCTAGAAATACAACCTTTAGCAAGTTCTGTGGGCACTTTTCCCACCTTAATTCTTTTTCTGAGATACTGATTTCTATACAGTTTCAACAAGGCCATTTGAAAACATGTTGAAGCTGTAGAGTAAAGAGACAGCCTTCCACAGTTGCATGAATATCCGCCATGTTCCTACAAATGGTGTTAAAATAAAAAGTCAGCTAGCAGCCTGGTCATAGCATAAGAGGTATCTCAGGATAAAAGTCAGAAACTCAGTACACACACTACACAATGATACCTGTGTGATCTCAGAGCAAGACTCAACCTCTGCTGGAAAATGAAAGGATTACCTGAAATAATACAAATAGCCTTTACAAAGTTATTAAAATAAATCATCAACTAAATATTTATAAAATATATCATTCTGTTTTTAAAAAAATAATATGATGTGGAGGAAACTTACTGTGCCATATCTAAAGCAGTCTCTCCTTTCAAGAGGTTGACAAGCTTGTTAGTAAAGCAGACGCCACTAGTTAAAGAAAAACTCAGACTGAGTTATTTTCCCCATTATCTCCAAGTAACAGACATTGTTGGAATATTTGTAACAAAGCATTTCTTTTGCCCTTGGAAGTTTTCTCTTTGGATAATTTTTTCACTTAAAACGTATCCATAGTTTACTGGTTTCGGGTATAGGTTTGTTTATCTATTAATGTACTAATAAATCATCCCAAAGGAAAGTGGCTCAGAACAGAAACACTTTCTTTTTTCCTTATTGCTCCCAGTCCTAGGGGTTGAGTAGGCTTATCTGGTCAGCTTTAGCATTTTAGAAGTTCTTTTACTTGAAAATGGTGACTGATGCTCGCTGCAGAGCCTTCAGCTGTGTCCTCCCCAAAACACCTACACAGGGCCAGTCTGTGTGTTTCCCCTTCTCCCTCATCGCCTGTGATGCAAAGGCAACGTGCCTAAAACACCAAGGCAGAAGCTACACGTTATGACGGTATCAAAAGTCTTACGGCATTACTTTGACAGACCCGCTCCAATTTAAGGAGATAGAATAGCAGCCTTTCCTCTCAATAGGCATGTCAATGTCCTATTAGAAGAATATGATGAAAATATAATCTACCACAGGACATGATAATCAGGACTCAATGTCTGTTTTCTATAACAAACAATTTATTTTTTGTGCATGTGTATATGTGTGTGATGTGTATATGATGCACATACCAGCAAAAGAAAAATAACAAAAAGGGAAATCACTACTGACCTAAGATAACTGGGTTTAAAGAATCCTATAATTCTCCCAAATATCTGCAGTTTTTCACTTTCAAAATGCTCACTCACAGTATCAGATCATCTGGACAAGCCAATGTGGCCAGGCTGCAGGGGGAGTGGTAAAAGGAAATATGCTCTCGGATGGTTTTCAGCCTGATTAAAACATCGAGGCTTTGTGCTGTAAGTGACAGCTCAGATTGCCACTGAAAAGGTCACTCAATGTGAAGTATTTTAGAAAAATGCAACACAAACTGAATAGGGAATAAGTAGGGTCTTTATGGGCAAAGGCTCATTCTGCAGCGAGATAGAAAGAGTAAGAGCCTTTAAAGAAAACTGGGGCAAAACAAAACAAAAAGCAAAGTAAAAGTCAAAGGCATTTCACAGAAAAAAGAATGCAATTAGGAATGGAAAGTTGGGTGGGAAGATGAGGAAAGAGATAAGGTCAACCCCAACATCACCAGTCTGGGTACTTGGGAAGTTCTATGCGATCTTCATTGATCTAATGAAGCCTCAAGAGGAGACAGGGAATACTGCCCAGGAAAAAATTTTTGATTTTTGATTTTTGTTTTTTGACCACATATTTTGACCTATATTTTGATTTTTGTTCTTTGACCACAGCCTAACTAAGGAGTTTTGAAGGAGCGAACATAGAGATGTGTTTGCTAATCCATGTTAATCCAGCTCCTCATTTTCAAACTCGTTCTGCCATGAGTTTCTCCTCTCCACTAACACGGCCGTGTGTATTCTTCATTACTGCATGTGTTTCATGGCTCAGTTTAAAACGCCCCTCCTTATGGAAGTCTTCGCTTGCCCCAAGAACAAATTCAACACTCATGATATACACAGGTACCGTACACTGTAGTTCTCTTTCATTGTGCTCTGCAAACTTGTTAGATAAGCATTTGTAAAAAGAAGTTTATGCTACTAGAATGTGCACTTGCTAGAGAAGAGCCATGTTCCATGTGTCTCCCTGGGTATCTGAAGCGCCAGCAACAGTGCCTGGGCTGTGACGGGTACTCAGTAACTGCATGACTGACCGGCTTTGCTTTTGGAGTGGATTGGGCTAGATATTTCCAATTCAAATTCCTCTTAGCGTAGGGAGGTAAGAGGACTTACCTCCTCTTCAAGGAGGTAAGTTCAAATAGTGATGATTGTGATAGCTGTTGCACAAGTCTATCCAAAGCATTGAAATCCTCATTAAAAAATAAAAAAACAACAGCAAAACAAACAGTAGTACTGTATACTGAAAATCAAATGTCTTCAGTTGCCTCCGGCTCACAGGCAATCCTCCAGCTCTGGTTCAACCTACACTGTCACCTACATTAGGAATCAGTTGGTTGCTAAGCACTCACAGATCTTCCAGGTACACTGAGATTTTAGTCAGTGACCTTCACTGCCAGGATTTCAATTCGAACTCTATCAGCAAAGGATGCTATTGAAGTCCTGTTCCCACATCTCACGTACTTCCTCTTTCCGTGATGCGCTTACATTCACTGAACTTAATACCTATAGAGAAACCTAGGCAATACTCATGCCAATTTATTCATTTTGAGGTGAAGAAACTAGGGCAAACCTGTCATCTGTCAGGTCACACAGTCAGCTAATGGAGGTATGAATACAGAGATAAGAACCCAAACTCACCTAAGTGGCATCCAGTGTTTTCTGTGTCACAGTGATATCTGAAATGAAGCTTAAGGTGGCTTTTGCACTATGAAAATATGAGCTGCAGAAATAACTTTCATCATGTATCTATTTTAACACAAAATGTAAATATGAATAAACATTCTCCTGCTGGCTTTTTCTTAATTCTGAGCATGACCTAGATTGAGATATGAAATTGATCCCTTGCTAATGAGGAACAACTAAAAGCAAAGATTTAATGATAGAAATTGTTTATAGTTAGCCATAAATAATGCAGTAATGGAATATTTATTGATCCCAGGTTCAGGAGCTCAAATGAGTGATGGGCTAGGAAATGCCTGCCACTTTCTGAAGCCGACGACGCACAAATGTAATCCACTCCATTAGTGGAATGCGTTAAAGCGCAGAGCCAGAAATTGACTAAGCTATCTAGACTCTCCAGGCCGACTCATTTACAACGAGGTGCTTTTCTTAGATTCACAGGAGAGAAAAGACATAGTATTGGTTTTTGTACATTGAAAAATAAATGATGTGACCTTGGTTTCCGGTAGTACTGTCAAGTTGAGGAAAATGTAGAAGTGTCAAACGGCCTGAAATGTAAGTTCATTTCATGGCCCATCTGGCTCACCGAGTACTGGACTCCTCCCCTCAAGAGCTTCCAAATCCCTGGGCCACTGGCTTGGCTTGCATTTTAATTTCCTCCGAGTTCTAGACAAGATCAAACCTGTGGCCTTGATGCCTTTATGCCTGGCCCCCGCCTTCCCAGCACAAGTGCCAAACAGAAACCAGCCTGCTGCCTCTGTTTAATCACAGAATGACAATATTTCAAAGTAACACAGGGGCTGTTTGTGCTTTATCTTTTACTACATTTTTATGGGGAGCAATATATATTGTTCCTTTCCTCCCCTGATACTGTAACAATCTTTCCTAAATTAAATATGTAACAAATTTCTCATACACTTTATTCCCAGGCTCTTTTTAAACTATCATTAAATATCTTCATGTGGCTTGACAGTTATTCCTCATCAATGTGCTACCTTAGAGACTGACTGGTGTAAATGGAGGTTTACAATGTGTAGAGAGAGAAAGGAAGAGCATGAGAAGGAGCCAGTGAGGGGGCTGCATCTCCTCATGGTAGGCAGGGCAGGCAGAAGCTGGCCAGCAGTGGGGGACAGCTGCAGAGATGTATGCTTGCAAAGCAGAAAATGCATTCCCAAACACAGTGAGTTTCTGTGAAGATATCTGATGGAGAAAAGGGTAGGAAGAGGAAAAGGGTGTAGTAGAAAGGCAGGAAGCAGAAGCAGGAGCAGGAGCAGGAGCAAGAGGAGAAAAAGAAGGAGGAGGAGGAGGGGAAGAGGAGGAGGAAGAAGAAGAAGAGGAAGAAGACGAGGAGGAAGAAAGACAGGAGAAGAGGCTGAAGGATGGAGAAAAGGTCAATGAAGAAGACAGGCGGAAAGCTCCTGGCCAAAGGCATCTGGGAAGTTATGCATTTATTCATCAATTTGGTCCAAGACAAATTGTGCGTAGTGATAGCAAAATGTACTTTCTCAAGGACAGTAGCTGCTCAATGAAAGGACAATCCACAGAGCAGCTCTGAGGCCTGAGACTGTGTTTTGCTCTATATTGCACATAGACCACTAGGGACAAGGCCCCACCCAGTGCAAGGAACATCATGACAGGCAGGAAAGTGGATCCCAGAAAGAGGATGCCAGGCTGAGCCACACTGCCACAGATGACAGCCACTGGGCTGGGTGAAGTAGTGAGAACAGACCCAAAGACAGGACATCCAGGAGGATTTATGGGCCAAGAAAGAAATAAACACCCTTAACTTTTTCCATGTGGGACGAATTCTCTGGCCAGAATCATGGAAAAGTTAAATTCGTGAGCGGAGGTATCACTGTAGTTGAAGTTATCCCTATTGACTGATTATATCATTGAACTTTCTGAAAGACAAAGCAGCGAACTGGGAATAGATGCTTTGTAGACTCACAAAGTCGCTGTGTGTCAGCTTTAATTTACAACCATTCTCTTTGACACAGTCTTTGTGGCATTGAGCACATAAAATGACTCACTTGTGACTTCAGCCGAGTTGCATCCCTCACCAACTACACCATTTAAAATAAATCTGGACACTTGGGCCACATTTAAGTCTCTGAAGTAACAAAATTGTACACAATACTGGTATATTTTGGCACTTTTTCTACTTGGTGTCAATCCCCAGACATGTTGATGTTCATAAAATTAATTACAGAAGAGGGGAATATGTTCATCAACCTTCAGTGAATAATGTATTGCAGCCAGTATTTCTTGGCACTCACATATACGCCTGCCCACAAGGTTATTTCTTGTGTTAGACTTTGCAACAGGAGACGATGTTGTATATAGAAAATGGTAGTTGTCTGTTTATAGCATAATGTACTGTCATCTGTGGGGTTCTGGCACGTAGTTCATTAGTTTAAATCTCAGCTATCTCAAACATCCTGCAGGCACAATGGCATTAAGGAAATACCTTATTAGATAAGAGATCCAGTTTTACTCCTGGCTTCCTTACTAACTGGGAGAATCATCCTGGACAAATTCCTCATCTTCTCAGGCCTGTTTTCTCATCTGTGAAATGAAAGAGCCGAATGAGCATCAGAAAGAATTCTCTCAGCTCCAGATTCAGACACAAAATAAGAATCAACACTAAACGTACAACCAAAATCTCAAGTACAGTTTAAAAAGGTGGGGATCATCTCTATGCCCGTCTCTCCCTCCTCTGCCTTGGAAATCACAGCACTGACCAAGATGATGATACCAATCCCTGGTTCTGACAATTGCATAACCTAGTGTTTAGGAAGACAGGCTTCAGCACTGGGAACAGTAGAATAAAATGATAACACATGCAAAAGCGAGTCCAGGGTCCCTGCTCTACATTCTGCGCTGCCTTGACCAATGATGTTCACTAGGAATAAGGAAGCAAAAGACTAAAGACAGCTTGAGAATCCAGAAAGCAGAAGGGCAGAGTATAGCCAAGGTCCTTATTTTGTTTTTCATTGCTTAGCCTCAGGCTTTTTTAAAGATAACTATAGTTGTATAGAAGAGATGTGTGTTACCATATTCGCCTGATGGTAACATCTTACACAATCATTGTACAATTTTCAAAACCAAGAAGTTAACATCTCTGAAATACTATGTACCAAACTACAGGCTTTATTCCACCCCCAGTTTTTCCACTGATGGCGTTTTTCTGTTCTAAGTCCCAACCTCAAAAGCCTGATTTTAATTGAGAAAAAAAAAGATTGTGTTCACATGTGACAGATTCAGTAGAGCTCTTCAGTCATGGGCTCCCCCAGAAGGAGAGTTCCATGGCAGCCAGGGCAGCCTTGTTTGTCTCTGTGGCACCAAACCCACGCATCATGCTCAAAACATAGAAGCTCACACGTATTAAATGCAGAAATGTACAACTACATGACCTGATAGAACACTTTGCTTTCATTGTTACACAACAAAAGAAAAGCATGACCAGTTGCAAGAGTCTTCTGAATGTTTATTTTCTCTTAATTCTGAGTTCTCCCAGTTACTTTTAAGATTTTCATATTCCACAGTTAAACCAGAATTAGATGTGAACTCTTAAGAATGCTAGAGGCACAGATCCCAATCCCATACTGGCCCACAGGAAGGCTAAATGTCTTCATCTGCATTCCATTAAGTACAGCTCATCACCACATTTATTCTATTATACTACCATTAACTGTGAACTCCAGAATGAATTTCTGTTTTTTTTAATCTGATTACACAAAATATTGAACTTACATTAGGTATCCAGTAGCATTTACTGAATAAATGCATAGTAACTTTTCTTCAGTACACAGAGGTTTTCTATAACCCAACATTAAGCACGCACAATTCTTTAAATTATCATGATGATGCTAATACTTAGCAATGAATAGATTATTTAACAATGATGTAAAATTTTTTGTAAGAAAATTGAATTGCAGGCCCAGGCTCTCTAGCAAAACCTTAAGGGAAAGTTTATTCCATGATCATCTGGCAGCTTTATGAGCTTTTGATTAGCTTGTACCATGTTTTCCTGAATTACAAGAAAGACATTTCTGATTTTACATGTTTGATAGACTTGACAACTGAACAGAACGAACTGGTTTATTTTGACTGTGGCCTTCTACTGCTTAAAACAGTGCCATTCTCTTTAACTATTCGATTAAAAAACTGCCCTTTGTGTAACCAAGAGAGACCACAGAACATGAAAGCTGTTCACTGCCATGCTCCTAATGCTTCATAGCTACTCTTTCAAACCACAATTCACTCACATGCAGTGACTTGTACAATGCCACATACTTCTCTATGACAGGCACAGTTGCCCTCTGGCTTGATCCTAAGGGGAAGCAGGTCTCATGGCAGGAGAAAAGGGTTTTATACCTGCCAGCCCATGGACAGGCCAGAGTTCTGTTCAATCAAAGGTAATTCACACACCGGCACCTGAGCGCTCAAACTGTAGGCAAATCTGTGTACAAACAAAAACCAAACTAAACTGACAAACAGATCATCCCAGAGGAACAGATCTAAAGGGCTCAGATAAAGGGAAACAGATTCCTAGAGAGGGAAAGTGACTCGCCTAAACCCTACTATGAGAGTCCCTGTTGGTCATCTCAGTATTTCAGGGTAAAAATCACTGGATTGATTTTTCCAAAATCACTATTTCAAAGCTGGATTCTAAAAGTCAGAGCAGCAGGTATTGCAAATCAGGCCATGTTGTTCCCCTGCTTGAAACCGTTTAATGAATTCTGATTGTGCTCAGAGGCCAAGATTGTCAGCGTGATTTACAAGCACTGTGACACTCTGGTCCCGCCTGGGCTCCAGCCTCATCCCTCATTCCTCGTCCCTCTCTGAGTACTGTGTGGGCTCCTCTCACACCGTCCTACTTGTCACTGTTCTGTGATGTCCGGTCTGTGTTCCGTGTTGTCTTCGGCCCCATTCCCTGTCCAGAGTAAGTGTCATGTCTGTCAGCTCCCCTTTTCTCTGCTCGAATGGGGCGCTGCGTTTCCCTACCATATCCTGCTTAGCCCCAAAAGGAAGTTAGCTGGCTGTGTTTGCTGTTTTCTTCAGAAAGTGAAAAGGAACTTGGGAGCAGAAGTCATGTCTCCCTGATTCATTGTTTTATTCCCAGAGCCATGTGCGGGGACTGACACAGGACAAGTGGTAAGTAAATGCGTGTTTCAATGTGTCAGCACTTCAGGGAAGGAATAAGCATTCCTGTTATTTCCACATAATTACAAAGAAAATAACACTACCCAATTCTAAAACCAAGCCATGTGATACTTCATAAGGATTAGTTTACTATAAATAGAACATCAATTATCATTATAATTACTTCTAAGAACCATGTCATATCTGTGCCTTTTAATCAATTAGGTTACAAAAACATTATATCCACCTCCTTTATTCACTGCACAAGGATATTTTTAATATTTTGGGTCCTTAGAGATCTGTTCTAATTTGGGGAGATTTGAACTTATCACCATCATTTTGAAAGGAGAGAGCTTTTGGTTCCCAGCAACTGAGTAAAAGGCATCAGGCATTGAAGGCTGTGCCTCTGCACGCTGCTCGGCTCACCAACTGTAAAGTAATATGCCTGCACCGCCTGTTATATATACATTCTTTTTGCCGTTAAAAAAAAACTTCCTATAAAAAATGTTTTACAGCACACTGACATTTTATACATATAAGAGAGCTAAAGTTTTATTCCTGTCATTTCCCAGAGCTTTTCTGAGAGGGCCACGTGACTATAAAGCTGTCTTTCTGCACGTATTTACATCTCCTATCTTCTGCTCGTGCGTGGAGGATTGCATTTGGATCCCTGCCAAAACAAGTCTTAATTGATTTTTTCAGGTGTTTCCTTCTGCCATGGCAACCACAATCAAACATCTTTTCATGAATAGCCTTGTCAATTGCAATATAATATTCTCCCTGAATAGTGCCTCTTTCAAAGCCCTGTGGCATTTTATCTTTTTTGACCTAATATTTCTTTCAGGATGTAGTCTCCATGGATATAATATATTTATATAGTTTGCATGGCTTTAAATATATTATGGCCTTCTTATGATTTCCATCAGTAATGACACACACAGGAACACACACAAGTGCACATACACAAGATAGAAATAGATTATGCTTTCAAGGGTGACAAATATTTCATTATTGGCATGATTTGTCAAATAACTATAAGTATCCAATCACCTTTAACAGGGTTGGTTTCTTTTTTTTCTCCCAAGAAAAATCATTATTCATCTTAAGAGAGAACATCTTGTCAAGTGTTGCAGTTCAACAAAATAAGGAAAACATCTTTGCCAAAATGAAGCAAATGTGATTACACAAGGCCAAGGAGAAGCCCATAATTAGATCATTACCATGGAAACAACCTAATTACATGTGTGAAGCAGTGAGGACTGAGCTGCAGATCAGAATATGTTAATGCCATTGTCTGTTATAATATTTCTGTTACTGAGCTTTCCTGAAATATAAAACAAACCATATAGATAAATCCCAACTCAATTAAATGAATGAAAAACTACTGTGTAGTTATGTGAATGGAGTGCAGGGATATTTACTCTCTTTATTATAAACACACCTGTACTCTTAAATGAAAAAGAATGTTTCACTGTGCATATTAATAATAAATGTGCATTACCATGCAAATAGCTGAATGGCCATGTAAATAGCTGAAGTATGCATTCTGGAATTTCACATCGTGGAAAAATTATTTATAAGGACAGCCAAAGATAGGACAAGGTAATTTAATTTTTCCAACTATACATTCTTTATTTGTACCAGAAGAATAATTTTATATGCTTGCTCTTAGTCATTTAGTGGTATTTTGGTTTCTTAAGGCCTCATTTTATCTGCAAAGGTAAAAATAAAAGTGTTGATTTACTGTCCAGATCTGACTTAAAGGAATATGCCACAGGGATAGAGACAGTAGGTGGCTGTCCCGGATGTTTAATTAACACAATGACAGGTTTCTGTTTTTAAGTTATCAAACCTAAATATCTGCTTCTAGCTGACATTTAATACTATTTGCAAACGCTTCTGTGTTTGCATTTCTTAAACATATATTCCATTCTCAGTCCTGGGTTTCTCACTATGCCATTTGGGAAGTATCTTCTCTAAGCAGCTCCACATTTCAGCCAGTCTTCTAATGCCCCTGCCTCTCTGGGAGCAACATAGCATCCAGAGTTCAGGCAGCAGCACTCCCTACCCACACAGGAGGGGCTCAAATGGGAAGGCTGAGGCCAGGGTTAAGGGAAAGGGCTTGAGGGTCTCTGCGTTTTCTGGCTGGTCTGCATTTTGTGCGCAAGACCCTGGCAACAGGCCCCTCTCCTGCTTTCCTTCCCACCCCTCCTGGTAGCCACAGAGAACTGGTCTCCTGCTGAGAAAGAGGAAGACAGGAAAGGAATGGGAAGAACAGGGCTCTCTCTTTGGGATGGAGAGCATCTTGCTTAACTTGTTCTCCCAGCACACTACATACACAAACATACGCACACATAGGCACACGGACACACAAGCACAGCACTGTTACGGTGGAAAGAATGAGCCTGAGACAGAGACAAGATCACTCTGCTGGGTCATGAGCAAGTCACAAAGGCTCTTTTTTCATTCATTTGTGATGCTTTTATTTTTGATTAGTGTATATTTTCACCACATACTGTTTAATTCCCTGTGGGAACTGGTACACGTACACAACACGGCTCAGTTCTACTTTTGATACTATCCCTTGCTTGCTTCCCACCTGCCTCCATCTTTTGGTCTCTTTTCTGTTACAAAAGATGTATCTCTCTACCTCCCATTACCTGTCTTTTATTTTGCTCTTTATTTATATTTTGGGTTTCTCATGTAGAGGAATTTGTGCACTTTTAAGCTTGTGTGTCTAGTTTCTTTTACTTAACATTATGATTTCAAGGTGCATTCATTTTCCTAGCAATGACTCAAGATTGTTCTTTATGACCCAAGAGTATTCCATTGTGTATAAATATATTTTCTTTATCCGTTCATTAAACCATTGTTTTTCTTTCTGTGGAATGAAGGCAAGGGACAGTACAGGTAGTGAATGCGAGAACTGTGTTTCTCTCCTCCTGTCCTGTACAGCAATCCTTAGAAAAGCTGGCTTTCTTTACGTACGTCTCTTAGCGGTCCTATGTAGCCCATACTCAGAAATCTTTGGCAACTCTTTGTTTTCCTAAATTCCAAATACAACGTCACTGCCTCTCTTTGAAAACATGTTTTAATCTAGCTACAGTTTTCCTTTCTTTATCCCCTTTTCCTTCTTTCCTTTGGTCCCTCATCCCTGCTCCCCAGTTATGCTAGTTAACTGATTGTGTCAAGGTAAGAAACGCCCAACTAAACTGGATCAGCCTAGTTCTGAGTGCAGCTGAGGGCTCTGCTCTGACTGAATGCAGGAGACCCATCCCGGGATAGCTCTTGTCTCCTGAATGCTATAGAAAGGAAACAAAGAAGGCAGGCTAGCTCCTATTTCTTTGGAGGAGCTACAGTCTTCACCTCCATCTTGGATGTCGTTTGCTGGCTTCTAGTGCAGACCCTTCAGCTCCTGATGCAGACTTCATGGGACACTACAGTGAGCTCCAGGCCTCCAACATAATCCTTCCATCTCCAGTGGAGACAGACCTTTTGCACTCCTCTACACCCAGCTCTGGGGACAGCCCCTATAAAGCAAATCTTGTAAATTCTTATGTGCTTGTATGTCTTGCATTATATCTAGTAAGAACTGACTGATACACCAGTCTAACCAGTTTGTTCCACAGATCCACACATCCTAACCCTACTTTTCACCCTCCTCTAATATTGCTTCCTTACCCATGAACCTGACTTTGGTAGGCCCTCCATAAATGTTTGTGGCTAGACTGTTGAATCGTTTCCTTCTCCTATCACCCAAACCATCCCAGTTCTCAAGGAACAGATTCAGTCTCATTCTTACGAGGCTTGCTTGGTCTTCAGGATCCACAGGATCGTGTTCTCTCTCTTCTATCCTGCAGAGTCTGTGCTGTAATACACAGTTTAGGGCCAACGGTCATGGCCTACTAATCACTGTTTAAAAGTGTGTGAGAAACCACTACCCATCAACAAGTATATTTGCTGAACAGGAACAGCAAGTCTTCTAATTACTACACCACCTCAACCCACGCTGATCCTACATCGGCACTTATGAAATATTAGGCTGTTAGCCAGGTGCCCTGAGAGCATTTCCTTTGCCTGGGATGGTAACACCCACCATATCATCTCCACCTGGCAAAAAACTCAAACTGTGAGAAGAGATTTGAGTTCAGAGTGGCTTCCCCAATAGTGCCAGACAGCCCTTATTTTGTGTCTTTCTGTTGGCACTTGTCACGTTGCTATAATTGCTTCTTTATACAGCTGTTGCATCGCTTGAACCATGAACTCCTTTCCTTGAGGAAAGTTCTTAACTTTTAACTTTTGTTGTAACCCTATGACTACTAACATTTCCACAATGTAATACATGTTCAAAAATTTTGAAAGAATGTAGAAAATTATTACACAAACAATTTAGGGAAACAGACTGTCTCCCTCTCTCTCTCCCTTTTCCTCTCTCTCCCTCCACTCCCCAATGTAAAACCAAACTTTCGACAATCTGAGATGAAGGAGTAATGTAAGATGTGACATCCTATTAGTTTGTAAGTTCATGATCTAAGTTTTATAAAGGTTCTGGGGATAGAATTACCCACCAGTTCACAGTATCCATGCCAAGTCACTCCTTCTCCCTCTAGTAGTTCTGAGCTAGCTATGTGTTGACACTGCACGCTGTGTCTTTCGTAATCCACATTAGGGAATCTTGGAGTATTCAAAAGCCACCATTAAAGAAATGAAGGAAGTTAATATGTTAGAAAGGATAAAGGACTTAACTTCTCTCAATATCTTCCACTGGAGTGGTCCATAGGTTGCTCTGGGACATAAATTCCTTCTTTTGGCATTATATAACTGTACCCCTAAATACTTACTATAAACTTTCTGTATTAACATATATTCTCATTGGCTGCATATTATTGGAAAAGAACACTTTTAGACACCACTCTGTTTTCTGTGGCAGTGATTTCTGAGGGGCAGGAGCTCCATAAAGAATTACTATAGGAATCTATTATTAATCATACTTTAAATTTCTGGTAAATTTTAAAACTAAACAAACTGAGACAAAATATTCTTATTGTATCAGTAGTAACTTTCTTTTTCCTAAACAACTAGATGTTTGATTGCATGATGATCTTGATAAATCACATCACCACCTTCATTTCTTCTCTTAAAGTTATCTACTAGACATCTTGTGGCCCACTAGGCAGACCACTGATAGCCACATAGTGCTGCACGTTACAAATGCACACATCCAGGTGCATCTCTTTCTTCTCCTCCCTTTTTTTTCCCTTTCCCTAATGCTTCCTACTAATTTCAATTTAACATTACTTGTCACACAATATGTATCTTTGTAAGTTGAAAAATTAGTTTCAGACCAAACAAGTATTCATCAACATGAACAGATACAGGTATAACTATAAATAATAAATACCAAGGCTGAGATTTTTCTTGATTAAAATTAATTTTTGGTTAAATATTGTTCTCATAGTTTGTATGGAGAAATGTCCCTCAACTGTTATTACTGATTCACAGATGTAATCACCTGCAGATTTGTATAACTTTGATCACACTGAAGAGATAGCTTTTCTTTTCTCTATAGTCATCTGGCCTCCTTACTGCATACTTCTAACTTAACTAGCAGTGTTATGGGAAAGGAGATGGAAATGATAGATAATTAAATTGAAGATAATCTTTGTACTTGCAGAGCTGGGTGTAGTGAGACCTAACATACACACAGCACTTCCAACACTGTACTAAGAACTTAACCTGAGTTATTCATAACACTAACGAACCCTAAAAAATCAGGTACCATTATCATCACCCGATAAGAGACTAACAAAACTAGAGCACTCAGACCTGACTTGCCTGAAATGGCACCAGGAATACATTGAAACCCAGGATAACTGGCTTCAGAGTTGTGCTCCTAACCACTGCACTGCCAGGTACAATGACCTTGCATCTTCCTGGCCTCTAAAGGACCAGTAAGGTAGCAATGAAATGAAAGCTATTACAAACATTAAGGAAGGAAAGGCAAATCAGATGCGCAATTATACCACTGCAAAAAAAAAAAAAACAAAACAAAACTCTCAGACCCACTTTTCTTCTCCAAGATGACATGTCCCAGTCCTTCTCTATTCCAGCCAAAGCTTAGTGAATGATGCTTTGGTATAAACTCTGTGGGTTTTTAAGAAATCCAAATGCTATTTAAGTGAAAGAAATCGAGCAAAAGGGGAATTTTCTTTCACTCTCACTAGCAAAATTATTCTTGCCTCCTGCTATCATAGCTCATCTGCTGCTTCAGTCAATACTGCCGAGGGCAGGGCTGGGCTTTATTTGCCATCTCTATGTTTGAGCCCTGAAATGAGGTTATTGATTTATGATCAGTGTAGCTCTTGGCTGACTGCTGGATGCTATAATACACTAATACAGAGTCTCGAGGAAAATCAGCTGCTACCCTTCAATGCAGAATGGACATCTTATTCATTTGTTTGTCACTCTAGTGACCACCGCATAATAAACACTCAATAAACATGCTGGATAAGTGAGTGGCTTTATATATTACTCTTTCCGTGTAGATTTTTAAGTTTATAATGGAGATTCTATAAAAGATTTCTGTTCTTTTTAACTGTAACAGGCCCACTCTGATGTTCTTCTGAAGCTATTTCAAAAACTGAGAGCAATTAGGGTGGAGCAGAAAGAGCCCCAGCTAGCCAGGGATGAAAATCCGGATGTTTCTGGCACTTAGATTTAGAAGAAATTGGCGACAATTAAGGTGTTTATATTCATCTGATGGTTTATGCAATGGATGAAGGGTCTTCTAAAACTTCAAACCCAATCCCCAAGTGGAGATCATATTTCTACGGGAGGATAGAGAGGACTAAGAGTGGTAGTCAGATTCCAGAAGTAACGTGCCAGGAGGATTTTACAAGATCCCTGAGATGAAGTGATCTCAGAAGAAAGGCAATTAGTCTGCCTCTGCCCCAGGGCTGAGAGCCAGCAGGAGGAAGATCTAGATTCACCAGCTGGTCCTGCTGCCCATCCCCTGTCCCCTATCAGGCCACACCGAGGAATCCCACCACGCTCCTCAGCCTCCCCAAGGACTTCTGCTTAAGTGGGAGAAATAGCAAAGCCAGAAGGCATCTCCTTCTCGCTTCCCAGGGCCCAGCTGATGTGCAGGTCCTGAGCACAGACGGGCTTAGAGCCAAGAGGCCAGGCACAGAGACTCCTTTGAGGGTGGAGGCTGGTGGGGAGCAGGGGGGACTCCTAGTGAGGGGAGCCTTAAGCTAGCTTTGTAGGGGTGCAAAGTTACCCTGTTTGGAGTTTGCAGGGACTGACATGCCTGTGAGAATGAGCAGAGCATATAACCTGCAAAATGTGCCTGTGTCCACCGTGAAACAGGCTTTGCAGGAAGCCACTTGCACCTCCATGCCCAAGAAACCTGAAAACATTAGATTCATGATTATTCCCTAGGAGGAAATAAAAGCAAAACTCTCAGTGACTTTATATCCTCCACCAGCATCATGCTTTATGAATTCCTAAACCATCTCACGCCTCTCTTAGAACCACTCTGACAGAAACAAGCAGACAGCATTTCTGTCTAACAGAGGAAGTAACTGAGGCTCAGAGAAGCCAAAAGATCTGACCTTGATCACACAACCTACATAAGTTCTACAAATCAAGAATTTTTACGCGAATGGCCATTTGCCCAACACAATATGCAAATCAGGTGACACAGAGTACATGGTACCGATGAACCATGAAGCAAATTCAAGGGACCATTTGAGGCAGTGTAGGAATGACCTGGCACACACCACTCCCCAACGCACATTGGTTGTCCCCCTGGCTTTCTTTTTCTTCCCATCTCCTGGGTCTCCTCTTTCTTTTCTCTCCCATCAGAGGTTGGATTTTCAGTGGTGGTTGCTGCAGGATGCAGGAGGTTATGTAGAGAGGAAGGATGAGCGGAGAACAGGGTGGGATAGCCTGGTCCTAAACCTCCTCCTCTCCGAACTCTGTGTTCTTTAAAAATATTCCCGGAGTCATTCCCGGTTAACGATCTCATTCAAACAAAATGTGTAAACACCATTAACTAAACGCTGTCATGTACTTGTTGGATTAAAAAAAATAATAGCTTTAAAAAAAAACAACAGAATCTATCTGGGGGCCAGCAGGAACAAGGACTAGGGATTATTAAACCCCCTCAACTTTTCAGTATGTGGCATACAACTTCTTGGCATTTTTTTCTGCCTTTCCCATTGTCAGACCCAGGTACTCCATCCCACATCTATTCTATGTCCCCAAGGAAGGCAATGCCCACCCAATGTGTACAGACCTGACAGGGAGCCAGAGAGACATCAAGAAGAGCTCTGAGCTCCACTCCCACGCCCAGCTGGCCACCAGAGCCACAAAGCTGGAAGAGACCATCAAGGAAAATACTCTCTAGCTGATGCTTCTGTAGTAGAAAGAAAAGCAGAGAAAAATAAAATCACTAGGGCCAGCAAGGTTGGCAGAGAGAGCTCAGCTGCTAAGGTCCACAGTGAGAGATTTACACTGAGGTAAGCAAAGAGTCTCTTAGGTTTTGAACAAAATAAAAAGTTGTTCCCGGTCCAGCATTGATCCAGCCGCCTGCTTCTGCCTCCCGTGGTGCACGTAATTACATGCACCCTTTAATAAAGAGGTCAGAAGAGCAGGTTGCATACACCTGATTAAAGAGCCTGGGCAGGCATCTTGAGCTTTGGAGAGGGAGTCAGAGCCAACCCTCACCACAGCCATTCAACAAATTCCATTCTCGGAGATTGATGGGGGGCCTACTACCAGCAAGGTGATATACCGGTAATTACAATCTTAAAGGAACTCTCACAACCTCTGTGACCTATGGTGGTTAATCCCTTAGTAGGTGGAGTTGCTCCCAGTGTCTGAGGATGTTAAACAGAGGCTGGGGGAGCACTGTGACAATGACAAGGTAGAGAAGTCTGATTTTATGAAGAGTTTGGCCCTGACTACTAATAGCATAGCTGCAAGCTGGATAGGTTTTTGACCTCTTAGGCTGGTTCCTCAGCTGTGAAGAGGAAGAGGTGCACAGACTGTCTCTGTCAGAGATTCTTTATACTGTTTTTCTTTATCTGGAGGCGTGTATTTCAAGATCCTCTGTGGGTGCCTGAATCTGCAGATAGTGCTGAGTCCTATATTTAATGTCTTTTCCATCTTACCCAAGCACTAATTATACCATAACTTCTGAAGTCTGGGGTGCGGCATCAAAATTAGTACAGATTTAATGTTTCTCTTTCACAATTTCATGCATAGAAAATTCATTCTTATCGTATTGTTTTAGGTATCTATAGTTCCAGCACAGGAGGAGTCTACTTAGGAGAGTCAAGCAAAATCGTTTGAGACAAGAAGTTTGGGGACCAGCATGGGCCACATAATGAGACAACTTTCATCTCATTTAAAGGAAGTACTGATGACTTCTCTTGGGCAGATCTGAATTTCTAACATCACTTGGAGCCATTGTGAAGTAAAGTGAAGATTGGTTAAACATAAACACGTGGTTGGCTATTTGAGTAATGACCCAGGACCACCTATAATCCAGATACACTCATAATTGTGTGCTTCCTGTACCAGGCAGGATGGAACAGGATAGTGTGAGATTTCATCAGCTATTACACCTGTGCATCATTTTAAAATTATGAAATATTTAATTAGGAGATTTTTCATTTAATGTTTTCAGATCATAGTAGACTGCAAATAACTAAAACTGTGGTAAACAAAACCATAGACTAGCATAGCTTGCTTTGTCTTTTGTATCAAATGATGATTGACTACCTATTGTGTCAAATGAGTGTCCTTTCACACATTGGAATATTTTTCTTGTATGTAAATATTGAATACTTTGTAGCACTATCCCAAAACTGCCAAGAGGGAACTTATTTATAAACATTTTGTGTTTCTTTATGTCAAAAAACTTTTTTCATATTCCTCTTTTAATTTTATAAAGTATGTGGAGTCTAAGTCAAAACATCAGGATTTCAGACTATTGTTATGTTGTCATTATTATTTGAGATTTTAATGTAAAAAGTGTTTCATAGATAAGAGAATTTTTAGTTCATTCTAGGAGTAATTTAGAAGATTACGCAAGCTTTCCATAAGTAGAAATCTGAAATCATCCTTTTAAAAAATCCATGGGGAATACATATATTTCTGAGCTCCTACTCTGAATATCTGTTGCACTTTACATTTGCAAATTATTTCATAATTATCTAGCTGACTCTGATGATAACCTTGTAAATTAAAGCTCGGCTTCAATAATGGATGTTTTGACCCCACTTGCCAAGTCCACAAGCAGGAAATGAGTGAAGACCTCTGGTTGGGAAAGAAACTTTCTGTGTGTTTCTAGCAAGCAAACTGTCATCACATTTAATTGAGATTTGAGAAATGGGTAGCAAAACAGCAGTGAGTGATGGTATTTGCAAATTAGTTGAAGCCAAGTAAATTTTTGCCTGGAGTGTTCAGGCTGAAAAAATAAATATAAGGAAAATCAATGTTAGCTGAGAGAATCTTTCTTGTTTCCTGCTGATTTTTTTCCCATGATGTAAAAATGCATATTTGAGTCAGCTTTTTGTGTGTTTATGGGATTTTTTTTGACCCTTTATAGAAATTGTCAAACCTAAGATGAGATGTTGTAATAGAAACAATCCTTGAACTTACTGTACTAATCAAAGAAATAACTCAGACTGCATCTTCCACTATTTGGTCTCAATCATAGACTTTTCTTTTCCAAAGAAATATATCAAATATTTCCAAAGGGGAAAAGAATGTTTCAATTTTTCTCACTTTTAACTGTGATCTGGACAAAATCATCAATATCCATTTCTGCTAGTCAGTAATTCACACTTCGTCTTTTAATGTGTACTAAACTAAATTCAAAATGGATCAAAGACCTAAGTATTAAAACAGAAATATTAAATCTGCTGGAAGGTAGAATAGATAAAACTCTTGAAGACACTGGTGTAGGCACTTTATAAATAAAACCACGATTGCAGTGGAACTGTCACAAAAAGTAAATAACTGGGATCTCAACTTATTAAAAGGCTTTGCACAGCATAAGAAATCACAACAGAGTGAAGAGACAACCCACAAAGTGGGAAAAAAACGTTTGCTAGCTTTTCCTCAGACAAAAGATTACTATCAAGAACATGTAAAGGATTAAAAAAAAGATTAAATCTCCCAGATTTAAAGATCCACTCCAAAAATGGCACCTGAGATGAATTCACACTTATCAGATAAAGAAATACAAATAGCAAATAAATATATGAAAAATCTTCAACATCACTGGTCATTTGAGAGATGCAAATTAAAATAACACTGAACTTCCACCTTGCCCTGGAAAAAATGGCTAGTATCAAGAACCAAGCAATAATAAATGCTGGTGGGGCTGTGGGGGAAAAGGAATCCTTCTCCACTATTCGTGGGAGTGTACATTGGTGCAACCACTGTGGAAATCAGTGTGGAGATTCCTCAAAAAACCAAGACTAGATTTCCCATTTGACCCAGCTATTCCCCTTCTGAATATTTTCCCAAATGAATTAAAAACTCGTATCACAGTAATATATGTTCACCCATGTTTATACCAGCACAATTTGTAAGAGATAGATCATGAAATGCCCATCACCTGAAGAATGGATAAAAAAGAAGTATTTTTATTCAATGGGGTACTACTCTGCATAAAGAAAGACAAACTGCAAGATAATCCCCATAGTGTCTCTTGTGGTGAAACATTATTTTGCTTAAATGGTTATGTTTTGACCTGCGCTGTTTTGTTGTTATGCCCTCTTTTATCTCAATCTCCTTTTATTTATTATTTACTTTTTCATTTTTATCCTTTTAATTAAGGGAAAAATAAATAAAAAATAGCAGGATATATTATAGTAACCCACTTTGATTTCCTATTAACTTGATTTGAAACCCTGTATTGTTCTCACCATCTTGTTTTGACTGATTTTCCTCTATTCTGTTCTGCTTGATAGTACCAAGTTCGAAAGTACAGGCAACAACTATGAAGACAATAAGATTCATTATGACGCCCATTCTGGTTGACTATTATCTTCTTTTGAAGTCCTCTAATGTCTCCAATGTTTTGGTTTTATTGGTTTTGTTCTTTACTGTTTTGTTCAATTTTATTATAACTGATGATATAGGCAATTCTTTTTAAGATAGCAAGAGGCATTATGGTAACCATTGTTGATCACCTTGTATTATGTTTTTATATTATCTATTATGTCCACCCTTTTGACTTGACCGATTCTGTTCTGTTATGTCTCATTTGGTTTTACTCTCTTCCAAAAAAAAGTAATAAGAACAGTGGAAGTAATAAAACCCAAAATGTGTAATTGTCATTGTACAAAAGAGAGGAAAAGAAAGTGCTCGAAAGAACATAACTGCATGTATATTTAAGTGTATAAGATAGGTAACCATATTATTGAGTTTTATTGGATCATTGAACAGAACTGTTTGCAGTGTCACTGTCTGAATGTCCACTCTATATGCTTTAATTTTGTAACTTGAACAACTATTTCTAAGATGACAATATGTAATCTATTAACTAGTGACTTCCTACTGTTTATTTTTTCTGAAATTCTGTATAACTTGTACCCTTTTTCTGTTTTTTTTTTCTTTTTTCTCCTTAAATAAAATTTAAAAAAAAATGAAAGACAAACTGGAGACTTTTATAGATAAATGGATGCAACTCAAGACCACATTTGTATGTGAAACAAACCAGTTGCACATGTGTAAACACTGTATTATATCCCTGTGTGAGAAGCTGAAAGAGTAAATAAGATCCAAAATGCATAATAAATATTGTAAAGTAGGAAGAAGCTTCAAAAGGAAAGAGAAATTGGGATGGGAGAATAGAGAAAAGAAGGAAGGAAAAAACACTATATATATTATATATAATATATATATATATATATATATATATTAGTTAAGATAGTTATACTACTTTCTCTCAGTTCATTGAAAAAATGTTAATATGGTTAATGTGGTAATATTGTTTGCAAATTAAATGCCTATATCTTGTACTCTGACTAACTAATTTATTTATTCATTTATTTTTGTTTTTGTTGTTGTTTTTTGGTGCTGGGGATTGAACTCACAATTTCAAGCTTGTCAGTCAAGCACTTATACCTCTGAGCTGAATCCCTGATCCTGATTAACTAATTTAAAGATAACAATACACAGTATATTAACCATTATTATCTTCTTATTGTCTTGTTTTTAATTTTTTTGTCTTTAAAATTTTAAAAATAAATAAATAAAGACTACCAAAGAGCCTTCCTGGAGATCCGACCTCAGCATATTCTCTCTGTATCTTTATAATATGTAAATATATGAGTCATTACCAAACTAACCCACTGGAAAAGGATGTGACATAAGAAAGGCTTTATTCCAACCAAACTCATCTCATCGATGTGTAGTAAACCAAGTGATAGAAGCCAACTCAATTATAGAACTGAGTTATAACTTCTACCTATAGAAGTTATGTATTTAATGTGGACTTTTAAATTTAGATTTTATAGAAGGTAATCTTCTATGAGATAGCACTTCATATTTTCCAGATAACACAGTATAATCTTTTTTGGTTTCATATTGCTTAAAGTTAGCCCAATACCATTTCTTTATGAAGCATGATAAAGAAGCTTCACATTTATTCTTACGAAGAGAAGACAGGCTTATCTGTAAGAGCTGAAATGTTCTCTAAGCATTCTAAATTCTTCTTTGATCGTTCCACAGTTCAGTAAACTATGGTAGATATTAAGCTTCAAGAAAGTGATGGAACCTTTTACGTATCTAATTTGTCCTCAACTCCAAGGATAATGAAGAGGAAAAGAGAAGAAAATCTTTGTCATAAATAAAAATGGATCGCTCTCCTCTTCCCCTCCCTTCCTTTTTCTCTCTCCTTTCCTTTTCTCTCTTCCCCTGCCCTGCCCCGCCCCTCCTTTTGTCTGTAATTAGATTCTGGAAAGAGTTGCTCAGGTAGCTTTATAACCAAAATTTCCACTGAGTGTTTTTGACTTCACTCAACTTCTATATCAGATCCATATCTTTACAAAGTCAAAATATGCTTTATGTGTTGATGTACATTTGTAATCCCAACTACTCAGGAGGCTGAGGCAGGAAGATCTCACATTCAAAGTCAGCATGGGCAACTTAGTGAGTCTTTGTCTGAAAGTAAAATTTAAAATGGGCTGTAACTGTAGCTCAGTAGTAAAGTGCTTGCTTAGCATGTGTGAGGTCCTAAATTTAATCTCTTAGGTACTGAAGGAAAGTTTTCCTTTCAAACTAGGATTATTTCCATTGTTGACATAAAAAATGCTTATAATTTTGGTGCAATTTACAGTATGTAGCTTAAAGAAATACTCCAATGTGTGCCAAATTAGGTATGTGCAATAGTGATTTCCAGTGTCAGAAATCAGGGAGTGGGGTTTCTAGGGAAGGGAAACAGAATTCTCATGTTTAGAGGTCAAAAGTAATTTTTATCTTGGAAAATGCTTTGAAGATGGTCCAGGCTTTAAATCACCATAATTCTTGCCTACCGCCATGCAAGGAAAGCAAAGTGTAAGATAAAAGGGCCATAAAAATCTCAGTGTAGTAATTTCTTCCTTTAAGTACTACCTCAGCCATTTCCAATCCCTGCATGACTTCCCAGCACTTCTACATTACTCCTGATTTTTCTCTAATTATGTTTCACATTGATTTTTTTTTCTATTCCTTGCTGACACAGTTTGAAAATGCTTTGACCATAAGGACAAGTTCAAGTTTGTATTCCTACAGTAAACAAAAAAGAAAGACAGAAACAAGAACTTAAAAGAAAAAACTGACCAAGAAATATTATGAAGCAAAATATTTCTTCTAGGAAAGGAGAAAATACATCACACATATGAAGTTTGTTTTTCTTGTATATTCATCGTTTAAGGTAAGAAATATTAATATAAGCTACAAGCGAAGGTAAAATGTAAAATTTCCCTCCAATATTATTTGGGAAGGAGCTATATAACATTAAATATTCCTATCACTATGTAAAATAATAGATTTGATAGAATTTCTAACCCCACTTTTATGCCAGGGTACTATACTGAAAAAACAATAACTACACATTGTGGTCCCAAGAAAGCTTATACAAATTAGTAATTAAAAATTATGCTAAAAAGATATAGGTTTGAATAATCTTCTAGAATTGTTACAGGTATTAAACAGACTTCACTTTGTCCCACAACTTAGTTTCAGTAATTTGCAAGTTACATACCGAGAAAGATAGTAAGTCTTGAAACATTTATAACTTCTTACAACAAAACAGAAACACAACCACAGTCATAGGGATATGTTCATTTCCTATCCTGATCTCAGGCAAAGTCTGACATAACTGAAAGATAACATCATAAAACTAGCAGGATTCATCAGTTATGGACAGGGTCGTCAAAGCTAGATTAGCTCAATCATGCGTTGGGAAGATGCTCCTTTTTATAATCCATTCTCCAAAATGCCATGACTCCTGGGAGAGGGCTTTTAATTTAAAGTCAGGTCTGAGCCTAGACCATTTCATACTGCATGTCTTATTTATGATAGGATGTGATGTCAACAGAGAGCTGTTTCAGCACCAGGTCTGCGTTCACAGAGACCACCTAGAAGACCTAGGAGTGCATACTCTGCCACCCAGTTGTAGTACATGTCCATCCATGGAAAGCATGAGCTTGCAAGGATTAGCAGGCTGCATGCGGTCTTTGATGAACAGCATCCATTCCTTCTTCTTTCTCCTCTTAACAGAACCTCACCTTGTTCTGACATCCATCTTCCCTCCTCCTAGGCATGGACCTCAAGTACAGGGTTGGCCTCCTTGGAATGTGGATTATTCTGTTTTCTTTGCCAGTAGTTGATTCAGGAATGGGCAAGTGATCTAAATCCAGATAATGAGAGGAGAAGCCACTAGAGAGATTCTAGAAAGAGAACAAAGATCTTTCTCTTCTCCAGGGTATTATTCTCTTCAAAAGTGCTATTTAGAGCTAAAACAACTTTTTTTTGTACCACTTTGAAGATGAAACCATTTAAATAGAGAATGGCAAAAAGTTAAACAAATGATACCATTGAGGTACAGTGTCCATCTTTCCTACTGGAGACTTGACTGTGTGAGACTTGACTATTGTCATTTAAGACATATAACGTATGGATTTCTGTGATTTGCAGCCAGCAGTAGTCTAAGCAATTTCTCTTGGCATCTTGCAATTGTATTCTTGGCTTAGGGCTTTCAGAAGGAGTATGATACTAATGTTTTTACCCTTGCATTAAACATGAAACTTTCAATCAAAAACATAGGGAACAAGAATCAGTTAGAGGAAGAAAAACAAAATGATCTAACAATATCAATGCTTTTATTTCTGAATTGTACCTTGGAGAGGTTATTCCATGTTGTGCTGGGTAAAGATCTGAAGAGCACAGAATTCAAATGACTGGTACTAACATGTATGTAATATGAACACATATGAATTATAGCCAGTTTATTACATCAGATATACTAAAACCTAAATTACCAATTTGTCTCTATCATCATTCTCAAATCTGCTGTCAGATATTTCTTTCTACTCTTCAGCAACCTCTTGGGCAGAATCCACAAAATTTGCTTATCTTCAGGTACTTTCTTTAGGATCAAAAAGGTCCAAGCCAAATAAACACCCAAACTTCAAATTATCATCCCATTGGAAGCTTCTCTCCTTCTCTTTTGTTTAGGTCTGCTTATTAATCTTTGTTGTGATGTGTCCCCATATAGAATACATGTTCCAACTTGTCTCCTTTGTGGGTACCTTTGTTCATTCTTTGGAGTTGCCCTCAGGGACTCATACATATAACGTTTTGTGTTGCAAGCAAAATGTTCTCTGGACAGTCTTTTCAAGGGTCTTTAACTAACTGCTGTTCCTAGAAAGCACTTACGATGCTCCTGTCTTTTGGGTCTTAAATGTTCCCCAAATGATAATGCTAAAGGCCTGGTCATCCAATGCTGATGACAGACGATGGTACCTTTGAAACCTGAGACCTTATCTGAGGAAGTGAAGTCATTTAGGTCACGCACTTGAGGGAGACATTGAGATGCTAGGGCTCCCACCCCCCACCAACTCCACTTAACCTTCTGCTTTCTGGGCACTTTTAGGTGCACTGACCTCCCCATCGCAGGTTACCGCCATGATGTACCAGCCATTGGCTCAAAACCAAAAGAAATAAGAAACCATGGACTGAGACCTCTGAAACCATGAGCTAAAATGTACCTTTCCTCCCTAAAAGTTGTTTATCACAGGTATTTTGTCAGAAAGCTAACAAATTCCTTTTCCATGGCAAGCACCTCTCCTGCACTATCTTGCATAGTGGTCATTCATCTCACAGCAAAATTAACAAACTTCTCCCCATCGTAAAGGCACTGCTGTCCTTCTTGCTTTGTGCTGCCATTCCCAGCCTCTTCAGTCCAGTTCTTAACTTCCGTTTCTCCTGAAATGAATCAGCCATCAGTCCCTATGCTGCTCAAACACCGGAACTGATTGGCTGCATACTAAAACCATTAACCATGTGTGACTATTGAGTACCTGATACGTGTCTACCCCAAATTAGTACAAAAATAGTAATACACATCAGTGCTGATTTCGTGTTGGTTGTATGATAATATTTTAGATATCTTGTTTTAAATAAAACATGTAATCAAAAGTAATGCCAACAGCCTCCTTTTGCTTTTCAAATATATTGCTACGGAACAGTAAATCATGTGTTTGGCTCACATGGTGTAACGATTGACCTGCACTGCTCTGGCTATACAGAGTGTCGCAGACCAGAGCACGAGCATCACCAGGGATCCTCTTAGCAATAAAGACATGTAGACTGTGGGGCGCACAGGATCAGCGTTTTACCAGCTCCCCGGGTAACGCTGTGAGGCCAAGCACAGCTCCTTCTGAAGCTCCAGCATTCCGTGCTGCTCCACAGGCTGTCTGTTACCAGCTTATGACAAAATAAGTACGAAGCTTAAGAGTGCTATCTAGAAATCTTTCTATCAGTTTGGTATAACTTTGGAGAGTTATGATATGGGCAACATTGCTTTTATTGCATTTTCTAAAAATTCAGCTTTATTAAATTGTACAGAAGGGTCATCCCATGATGGATTAGAAATCAAAGCAAGTCAGTCTTTTATTGCAGGAAGTTTGTGAAGTGCTGCCCTGGAGGACACAATCTAACCCCACCCTGCAGATTTCTCCAGGTCTCCATCATGTCAGTCCTTCCACAGGCTAGCAAATGTCTCCTTCACTGCCTTTTCTCCAGAGGGTTTTCCTTCCCTCGCCCCCTTGGATTAAATTCAGAGCATATACAAACTAAATTTACACGTCTAGGCCACACTGTCTGTTCCTACAGGTTTTACCCTTGAAGGTCTTATCCTCTAATATTTAAGGTATTACATGTGTTCCTTGGGGATGAGTATATAGCTCAGCAGCACAGCACCTGCCTGTCAAGCACAAGGTCCTGAGTTCGATTCCTGGTACAAAAAATGTTATATATGTTCCTTGAAGTGACTATAATTGCTGAGTGGGGCCACATCTTAGTACATCTCACAAGGAACATATCTGCTGTTTCTCTTTAGAATGTAAAACAATTGTCACAGGTTTCCTTAAGTTTATGTCTTTACCCCCCACTTCAAAAGAAACAGGCAAACTTCTGTTCTAAATCCTATTAAGTTTCAACACTCCTGAGAGAGAAGGAACGGGAGTGGCAGGAAAGGTGATGAAAGGAATTAAGATAGATTGTGCACATGGACTGTGCCAACTCCCCAAGAGGAATGTAGATATTAAATACGACAAACATGTACTCATAAAGAAAAACATCTGAGAAAGAATTTACTTTGATATTTAACAACTCTTTTCCCCCCTTTCTTTTCTCCTCCTTTTCGTTTTTCTCCTCCTCTTCTTTCTTATTGAAAGATTCCTATAATTTCCCCACACATGTTAAAAAATGATGACAATCACTACTGATTTTAAAATTTTAATTTACATTGTCTTTCTTGAGTAATATATGCTATGATTCTTCTACAATTTAAGGCAAGTCTTAAGCCATGTCCAACACCTTCTATTAAGATACAAATATACTTTACTTTGTGCATGTAACACATTTCTGGCAAATGTCAATTTAAACTTCTTTTTGGTCAACTTGATATCTGTAAGCAGCTCATCATTTCAAGCAACCTTATAATTTATTTTTATTAAATGAAGATCTATTTCCTAATTCTCCATTTTAACAGCAAATGTCTCTACACTGACTTGTTAAGAAAAGTGCACTTAAACTTTTGATTTATACTCATTTTAATAGTTTATTAATAATTTTAACAAGTAGAAATTACATATCTTTTAAACCATTCAAATTCTACAACTTCCTAGTGATACTTCAAGAATGTTGGTCCTTGTCATTATACTTTCAGTAGATTCCATTCTATAGACAATTTATCCCAATTTTAAAGAAATTTAATGTATGTTTATTGGGTTTTAAATATGCAATAGGTAAATGACTGTACCATAAAAGTATAAAAATGGATGACCATGTTCCTTCCCTGTGCAGCCCAGAGTCCGGGAGATGAGACTCTCTTCACAGCCAGCGCCACACAGGGTCAGGCTGAGGAGCCGGATTTGCCACAGAGACCAGCAGGAACAGAGGGAGGCCCCTAAGCTCTTAAGGAGACTCAGCAGAGACTTCCCTGAGAGAAGGCTGCTTGAACTAGAGCTAAAGGAAATGAAAAAGGAATTTTCAGATTAAGCAAAAACTGAAAACATTCAAGACAGCAGGTACTATAATCAAATGCATTTGCTTTTCAGCATCTGAGAGGAATGGGTTCCCAGAGGACCCTCTCTAGATACTGAACTTCATAGATCTCAGGTCTTTTATAAAAACATGGTAGTATTTTCATACAATCTCTGCACAGCCATCCTTTAAATCACGTCTTTAAATAATTTCTAGTGTTCTTATACTACCTAATATAAACTAAATGGTTACATAAAGTATTTACTGCAGTGTTTAAAGATAATGACAAAAATGTCTCTATATGTTTAGTACAGATGCAATATTTACAAAGCAATACTTTCTACCCAAGATTGATTAAACCCTTAGATGTAGAACCTGTGAATCTGGAGCATTGTCTGTAGTCAAAAGGCATAAAACAGAAGTTCACAGTTTAGCGGTACAGTATGGAGCTGGAAAAGAGAGAGACAGCAGGTGCTGGAAACCCTGAATCCTGTACCCAGGAACATGAGCATGATTTCATGGGGGCCCAGGCCATGAAAGTGAGCAGCTGTTAGTTTCTTTTCTAGTCTAATTTTGCAATAATTCCCATTTTTGCCAAATTTAAAAATGATCATTGCTATGAACATTAACTTAATGCACAAGCATTTTGTAAACTTGCCTCAAGTAGATCTGCCATGATGCTATGTAAAGTATGCCCCTATAATGACTAAAGGCTCATAACTTACTGAGAATAGGAAATAATCTATTTTTAAACTTTCTTTCTTTCCATTGCAAGTTTATTAGCCCAAATTTCCCTCTAAAAATCACTGAAGTTCCATCTCCGAAATGTTGCTATATTGTAATTTTATTATCATTTAATTCAAAATGTTTTCTGATTTCTGCTGTACTCCTTTGACTCATTAATTACTTAGAAGTGCGTTGCCTGATTTCCAAACACGCAAGTTTGTTGCTGCTAGTTCCTAATGTCAGTCCACTGGGGTCAGGGAACATAGCTGCAAGATTTTCAGTCTTTTCAAATGGACTGTAATTTATATTGAGTTTCAGGAAGTGACCTGGGTGATTCCAGGAGTATCTGATAGAAATGTGACTCTGCAGTCATGGCCGGAAGTGTTCCGTGACTGATTTCAAGTGGTAATGATGTCGCCCAGATCTAATTTATATTCTTACTAAAGGTTTGGTCTGCTTGTTCTATTATTGCATGAAGACTTCTAAAATATCTAACTGAAATGGTAGATTTGTCCTCTACAGCTGTGCCAAGGTTTTTACTTCATCTATCAGACGTTCCCTTCTGAGGTGCTCATAATAATTAAGATTGCTATGCTTTACTTATGAATTTTTGCCTTTTGCATTTTTTTTTGCCTGATTACATCTTTTTGATCTCTGTTAGGGATCCTGGTCTGAAAATGTACTTTGTGCAATAGTAATACAGCCACGTCAGCTTTTTCTGCTTACTGTTGGCATGGATTGCCTTTTGTCTTTTCACTTAGAGGACACTAAGTGACCTTCAAATTCTACTGAGGATGTAGGGAGGAAGAAGGCGCTTGCCCCAGTCCCTACTACAGTTATAGCAACAGCAACAAAGGCCGTATCTGTAATTTCCCGTGATCTCTACTTTATCTTTCCATTTCCCTTCACCTAGAATTTCCTTTAGCATTGGCTGAAACTTTATTCCATTTATGATAAATTCCCTCACATTTTGCCTTGTAAAAATGTCTCATCATGCTAAAAATGAGTTCTGAAACCTCACAAATTTTTGTCTGTGTGAAAATGTCTCAATTTCACCATTATTTTTAGAACGTATTATATTAGCTCGATCTTGCTGCCGTAACAGATTACCACAAATTTGCTAGTTTCAAACAATAAAAATTTATTATTTTTACACTTCAGATGTTTAGTACAGGTTTCTCTGGGCTAAAACCAGTGTGTCAGCAGAGCTGTATGCTTTCAGAGAGAATTCATTTCCTTGTCAAGCTTCATAAGCCACCTGCCTTCCTTGGATCGTAGCCACCCCAAAGCCAGCAACTCTGCATTTCTGTGACCTTTCTTTCACTGTCAAATTTCCTCCTGACCAGTGTTGAGAAAGATGCCCTAGTGTTAGGAACCACCATAGCTATACTTTAGATAAATCAAAGTAATATCCTTCTCCCTCAACGTCTGGAACCTTAATCATATCAGCCATGTCCCCTTTATTAGGTGAAGTATCATAGGCACAGCATCTGGGTTTCGGGAATGTGTATTCTGGTGAGATGGAAACATTATTCTACCTATCACAATATTTAATCTAAATACAGAAATCTGGATTCACAGATTCCCTTCTCCCCAGTTCAACACTTTTAAAGAATTCTTCCATTATAATCAGATCCCCAATGTCCTGATGAGAAGATGGCTGACATTGATACTACAGATGCCTGGAGTAGTAATCACTTGTTCCTGTAACATTGATTTTCAGAAGCTTAAATATGAATGCCTACTTGTGGTTTTATCTGTGTATACCCTATTAGGATTTATTCAGCTTCTTGGACTTGTTACAGTTTTGAATTTCGGGTACTGTTTGGTTGTCACTTCAGCTATGTTTTCTACTAAACTTTCTTTTACCTCTTTTTCTGGTACTCCAATTCCACATGAATGAGATCTGCAGATCTTGAATACAGTCATCCATCCCACCACACTTCAGTTCCTACCTTCCTGCACAGCGATGCGAAAGTACACCCAGAGAGAGCTGTTTCCTCCCTTACACCCTCCTACACAGATTGCTTATTGCCTGGAAAAAGGCACCCTGGGCATTTTGTTCAGCTTTATAATTGTTGTTTGGAAGGCGATCTGGAATGGTACCATTTCCTGTGTCTTGGGTAAAGATAGAAGTTGCCACAAGTAGTTTTTAAACAACAATGTATACACAAATTTTTAAGGTGAGAATAAGAAATCAGAATCAATCTTATGGTGTCCTTTTGTTCATTTTAGCCCTGCAGCCTTTCTGTTTTATAATATTAACATAGAAGCTATAGACGGAGGTTTAGTATTCATCTAAGTATAGTAATTCCATGGTAATAACAGTTGAAATTTTTAAAATATATCTTGCCCAACGGCACCATTAAATTATTGCCCTTCTTTTATCCCAAAACAAAAGATATTGGTTTACAAATGTCTCATAACAAATTTAGACATAATCAAATTTTTTTACTTATCTCTAATTTTTATTGTATGCTGACATTCAGGCAAAGAACATTTTACTACTTAAACAAAAAGACAGTAAAATGCAGTGGCCACCTGTAAGATGACTTAGAGAATAACTAAAATGTTGGACTATAAACAGCCAATAGTGCAAAGTAAATTCACACATTTCACTATACATTGTTATACCCCCCAGCTAAATACTGTGATCTTTGCCTCAGCACACCGTTGTTGAGTAGCTGCTGTTCCCAGAGCACGCTGTTAATGCCGAAGATGCATATTTAACTGTATTCTGTTTTAAGCAAACCGTGGTGCTTAGAAGTGAAATTAGTTTGGATGCTGGGTCCATTATACGATATAAGTCAGGAATGAAACCTCTGAGCTTCCACTCTCACATCTGTATATTTTGGCCTAAACATAAATACTCTGTGTATTTACCGTGAAGTCCTAGAACTAAACATGTCTGGCGTATGGGAGAGAGCACATCCTTTTCCCCTTTTTCCTCCTTCACATCTCTAGCTCCTCACCAGCTGCACTCCCCGAGAAGGCAGAAGATACGGGTGCTGCCTAAATCTTTTAGCTCTTTTGCACATTGTGGAATAATGTAAAATTTGCTTTGAAAAGTACAATCCAGTCTTTTCATATTTTTAAAGTCAAATTTAGAGAGGCCCTATTGTCTTCACTATTATTCAGTTCTATCTAGAAGCAAATACTTGTAAAATTTGGAGTTGAGAGAAAATACCCTCCTCCTCTTCACCTTTACCCCAATGTTTCTGCCTGTTTCCTCTGTGGATAAGTAAACCCAACACATAAAGTCATCCTGTCAGCATGGATAACCTGTGGAGGCTCCACACGACCCCACTTGTAGTAAATGAGAAAGGAAAATTCGTATAAGAAGAAGTTGAGAGATAAAACCAAATTACCCTGGACTAACAATAATTCCAATATATTTCTATCATCTTTCATGTCTTTAAAGGTGTTCATGGGCACCAGTATGGGTTAGCTCACAAATATGACAGCAAAAAGTACAGAAAACATTTTTATCTAGTTAACAATGGGGAAACTGAGATTTAGTGGAATACCCATCATAAAATGATAAACTAGAAGAGAGAAGGAAGCTTGATATTTCACAAGTAATATTCTATCTTTGCTTTATGAATAAAACACCAATTGCACAGGAACTATCACAAAGAATCAATAACTGGGATCTCAGCCTATTAGAAAGCTTTTGCACAGCAAGATAAACCACCAACAAGTAAAGAGACAATGCACAGTGTGGGAGAAAATGTTTGCCAGCTGTACCTCAGACAAAGGATTACTATTAAGAACAATTATAAAGAACTCAAAAACATCAGTCCTCTCAGATTTAGACTCAATCCAAAAATGGGCATCTGAGATGAATACACACTTTTCAGCAGGAGAAATACAAACATTAAATAAATATGTGAAAAATGTTCAACATCACTGGTTATTTGAGCGATGCAAATTAAAACAACACTGAGGTTGCTTACTATCAAGAAATCAACCAATAACAAATGCTGAGAGGCTGTGGGGAAAAAGGAACTCTTCTCCACTGTTGGTGGGAATGCAGACTTGTGTAACCACTGTGGAAATCCATGTGGAGATTCCTCAAAAAACTAGGACTAGAGTTTCCATTCAACCCAGTTATTCCCCTTCTGGAGATCTTCCCAAAAGAATTAAAGACTTCAAACCACAGCAATATATGTCCACCCACATTTGTAACAGCACTATTTGTAATAACTAAATCTTGGAAACAACCTAAATGCTCATCAAATGAAGAATGGATAAAAAAGATGTGATATTTTTATATAATGGTGTACTACTCAGCCATAAAGAAGGATAAACTGGAGACTTTTATAGGTAAATGTGTGCAACTTGAGACCACACTCAAGTGAAATAAATCAGACACACGTGTAAACACTGTATTGCTTCACTAGTGTGAGACGCTGAAACAACATATGTATATGTATATATATATATAAAAGATAGTTAAGATAGTTATACTACTGATTTCTTTGAAGTCATTAAAAAGAAATATTTGTGCTCATATTGTTTGGACAACTGAATACAGATTTCTTGTGCTCTGGGTAAATGATTTGAGGATGACAATGCGTGATGTGTGAACCATTGTTGCCTCCCTGATTGATGTGTTTTGAAACTTTGTGGATTTTTTTCTCTTTGAAATAAGATTTGAGAAAAAATATTTTTTGGCTTGTTCACCAATATGTAGGGTAATCAAATAAAGTATTATCAATCTATTGCAAACACTCAAAAAATGCTAGAAACAAATACATCTGATGAGCACTTCTCATCCTATTTTAAGTATTTATCACCAGACCTCACTAACTATAGAGCCAACTGTTTCTACAGAGTACCAATTATTCACAACAAAGTGCACCTTTAATTTTTTGTTTAAAATACTTGCATACCTCCAATGATATTTACAGATACTTTTTTGAACTATTTTCCTCTTACTTCTCTGTGTAATGCATAACCTACTAAAAAAATAAATTCAAATCAAAATCCTTAATTTATCAAAGTGCTGTAGGTAAAGAATTAAAACTATAGTGCTCAAAGCAATAATTAAACAACCAAGAAACCTCAGTCACTTAGAGGATGTTTATGAACTAAGAGGAAATGCTGTGTTTGGCATGGAGAGGGCTTATTAAATGATCTAATTTCAGACAAGGTACATAACCGAAGCTTTGGATCCAGTTTATTGTAGTTTGGTATCTTTTTAATTAGATAATTTTAAGTTTATAGTTTTGAGTCATCAGGGGGAAAAATGCAACATAATCTTTTTAGAGACAAGGCATGCTGCTGACACATTAAAAAAGTCTCAAACCTTTATAAAGAGTCAATGTTTATTCTAAAACATCTGAGGACAAAGGAAATACAGTGATTTTTTTAATGTTTCCATCTGAAACTGTGCTGATTCATCATTAGCTGTAGATTCCTCCTGAGATACAATGGCATGTGTTCAGTATCTGCCAAATACACAGATAAGAATAATTCTGGGAAAAGGATCATATTACAAAACTTTTTTTCTTTCTAAAATAGTACCCCAGAAGTCTGGAAAAATAATCCTGTCTCTAACTGGGTAAAATAACTAGTATGTTCAGAATTCACACAAATAACTGTCTCAAAGAGAAAGAGTGTATTTAAATCGCATCTGGAATCTTTCTTCATTCTTCTTATATATATAGAAAGAGAACTAAAAACTAAAATTACCACGACTATATAAGTTGAGTTTATGTAGTGAACTCATGTATTTATTTCTCTATCTAAAAAAAAAATTCAGTAGATTTCACCATGTAAGTGTTGGTGATTTTGACTTCATGTGCCAATTAACTACACAGTGTAGACTTGGTAAAAGGGAAAATAATCAGTGTTTTTCTATTAATCATGTATATTCTATAGAAATGCTTCATGAACTTTCTAAAATTTGTTTATTTATAATTAGTAATTTAAAATATTTTGACATACAAGTATTCACGTATTCTTGTATTTACACACAAATATACGAGTTATTTCTCAAAAGTTTAATAAGTATTATGTCCATACTCGTAAGTGAAATAAATCAAACTCACATGTATAAATACCATATAGTCTCCCTAGTGTAAGAAATGGTCAGAGTACATAAGATGGGTAATCCTGATTCCCCATTACATTGTTTTTGAAGCCTTTTAATGATCGTATTCATTAGTTGGAATGGGTTTGTCCTGGTTTGTTTGATTTTATTATCTGCGATGGTATAAACAGCTAATTTGAGGGAAACAAGTCATTATAATAGCCAGTGCTGATGTAATATCATCTTACTCTGAAGTTCTACATTGCTTTTGCTCTTATGTTTCCATTGGCTCTATCATATTGTACCTTACTGGATTGTATTACGTGTGATAGTATAAACAAATTTTCTATGGAAAATGAGATAATATAGTAGCCATTGTTTGTTTTCTGTTATTGGTTCTGAATGCCCTGCAATACTCTCATTCTCTTGAATATTTTTATACTATTCTGTTATGTTTGATACTACTGTATATGAAGTTATACTCAACTATTTCAAAGAAAGAGACATTGTGGTTGTTACTGTTAATTACGGGTTATTAACAGTGAAATACTGTGTTACTCACATTGTTCTGTTCTGATCTGCTTTGTTATGTCCTGTTTTGTCGTAATCTCTTAAAATAAAATAAATAAATAAATATTAGGTCCATATCTAGGACTATGCAGAAAATAGCTCTTTCACCATGAGTTTTTCCTTCTAAGTAAGATCTTCAAAGATGCATGTACTTCCCTCAGGGTTTGGGACTTGAAATCCATACATACGCCTCTCTCTCACTTTCTTCACATAATACAGCTTTCCACAAATATTTATGCTCTGCTGATATGGGATAGACCTGGGGACAGAAAATAGGAGACAATCTCTGCCCCAAAGATTGTCATTATCTGGCAGATCAAGATAGATTCCTAACGAAACAGTTTTAACATGTGATAAGTGGGCAAGAGATCATAAGCATCAAAAGGAGAGGCCTTTCTTAGATTGTTAGTAAAATCACCAAAGTAAGTTGGATTTTTTCTCACATATTCAAAAATATCATTCTTTTATCACACTCTCAAAAAGACTATTTGAGTTGGAAATAATTTAAAACTATGACAAACTCTAACAATAAATTTCAGTGATAATTTATAATCTAAAATTAAATCATGCGTTACCTCTATTTTATGCAAAAATAACACCTCTCAGAAAAGACATTTATAAAACAGAAAATGAAAATTTGTGTAATACAAGGTGCCTTATTTAGGATCAGTCTCACAAGTCAGAGTTGGGAAATTTTCCCGTAAGAAAAAGACACACGAGCTATGTCTAGGAGTTTGAAGCAGAGAGAACTTGGACAGCACTCCAGATAGAGAGAACAGAATGGTCAGAATCAAAGAACCAGGAAAAGAACATTCAATTCAAATAATTGCAAATTCAATTTTCTTTTCTGTCATTTAAGGTTCTTCATACTGCATATTAACTTTTCAGGAAAATATCTATCATGTCTTTCCATTTCTTTACTTTGTCACCATTTATAGTTAAAGGGAAAAATAAAAGGAAAATTTAAATCATAGTATAACTTCATAGGTGAATAAAAAGAAATCTTCCCATATAAAATTTTTTCTAAGTAAGCATAATATTTTTTTCTTTAAGTCCTTTAGTGGATGCTTTAGCTTTTTCTGTGTCCGTATTGAAAGGTTTATTTCCTAAAGGATATTAAAATGTAAATGTTCTTTGCACTGGAATAGTTACAATTTAAAACATTGGTCATACCCTATTGTCTCCTTTGGAAGTCCTGTAATGTTTACAATGTCTAAGTTTTATTGGTCTTGTTCTCTACTGTTTTGTCCAACTTTATAATATCTAATGAGATAGACAAATCTTTTTAAGGAAACAAGAGACAACGTTGATAACTATTGTTAATAACCGTATACTCTGTTCTACATCATGTGCTAAGTCTATCCTTGGTTTTCACTGACAGCTTTGTTCTGCCATATTTGACTTTATTCTCCCCCCCCCAAAAAGTAATAAGAACTAAGGAGTAATAAAATCTAAAATGTGTAAATTTTGTTGTAAAAAGAGAGGAAGGGGAAAAAAGAGCTCTAACGGATATAACAGCAAGTGTGTATAGGGATGTTGAATAGCTGACTATATTAATGTTTTTGGATCATTGAACACAGCTGTTTGTAGTCTCTCTGTTTGAATGTCTACTTTGTATTCTTTGATACTGTGATTTGAGCAACTATTTCTAAGATGATAATATGTAATCTATTAACAGGTGATTTCTTACTGTTATGCTTTTTTTTGTAGTTCTGTATTATATGTAACCTTACACTGCTTTGTTTTGTTTTGTGTTTTTCTCTTTTTCCTCTTAAATAAAAAAAAAAAAAAAAAAAAAAAAAAAAACATTGGTCATACCAAGAGTTAGTGAGAAGGAGGAGCTTCTAGAACCTTCCCACATTGCTAGTGGGGGTATATAATAGTACAGCTACTTTGGAAAATGATTGAGCAGTTTTCCAAAAAGTTAAACATGCTCCATCAATCAAATTCCACCTAAACATCCAAGAAGAGTGAATGTTTAGTTTCATATCAAGTAAGCAAGACTTTTGTTAAGGATTACAGTAGCTTTATTCATTACAAAAAATTGGGAAACTCAATTTGAATCTGTTTAATCAATTGGAGAAAGGGTAAATATTATATATATGTTCATATAATAGATTACTATTTACCAATTTTAAAAGAGAAAATTAGTAATACACCAGTGTAGGTAACACTCAAAAAATGCTATGTTGGATAAAGAAGCCAGAAAAAAAGTGGGTTTATGTTGGTGGCCCCAAGGCCTCATGCATTTGCATTATGTATTTGTGATTGGTTCATTGTCTAGAGCTTGGATTGGGGGTGTGAGTGCTACACTGGCCTGGTGGAGCCAGGATGTGATATAATGGCAGGAAGAAGGTGTGGCTCTCTCTTTTGCCTCTTTCTGCCTTGCTGTTTGCAGCTGCCATGAACTGCGGCCCAGCCACGCCACCCTGCCTTGGAGCCAACTGAGTATGGACTGAAACCTCCAAGAACTGTAAGAAATAAACTTTCCTTTCCCAACTTTGGGCTTCAGGTAAATTGTCTCAGCAACGAGTAAAAAGTAACTAAGACAATACTATTTTATTTTATTTATTTCAAGAAAAGGCAAAACTAATCTGCGGAGATATAAATCAGAGAGTGGTTTTCTCAAAGGTTGTGTATGATCTGGAGAGGAATATTTCAAGGAGATAAAAATGACTTATATCTTTATCTGGGAATAATTGCAAGAGAATATAGATGTGTTAGAAATCATCAGCTTAAAACAAAATTTGGATATATTTTTCTATAGTAAATTATATGTTAAGATAGTGCTATTAATTATAAGTATTATCTTTATTAACCTCTTATTTAGCCTCTTATTAAAATGTCTGCTGGCTACAAAGCCTCTAAATATTTTTAAAATGCCTTTTTGTATTTCAAACCATCTAGAACTGTAAAGATAAAATGTGGCTAATATTTCATTAAAAAATATGGAGAATCAGGATGAAACAATCCAATTACAAAATTGCAATGGGTCAACTTCTTTAAAAGTTGATGGTTGAAACCTGGGAAAAGAATACAAACATTCAGATAAAGATTGTGTCAGTCATTCACTTAGAAACTTAACTGGACTTACAGGTGAACTAGTTTTCCTTTGATCAGAGAAGCTAGCTAATTTTGAATACGTTAATTGAGGTTCCTCAAAAAACTAAAACAAGAAATTCTATTTCACCCACCTAGTCCTTTCTAAGTATCTTCCCAGAAGTGTTAATGATATAGTGATGCATTCATACCTGTGTTTATAGCAACAAAATTCTCAGTAGCTAAATCTTGGAGGTAACCAGTACTGTATATGTCTATCAACAGATGAATGGATAAATAAAATGTGTTTTTAAGGAATGGGGTACTGCTGTATTCTGCCATAAAGAAAAATAAACTCAAGTCACTTATAGAAAAATGGATATACCTTGAAATCATAGTGATAAGGGAAATAATCAGACATAAGCTTAAATACCACATGGTATCTCTTACATGAGAAATCCACAATGTAAGTAATGAGCAAAAGGAAAGACAGATAATAGGAAGTAGGGAGATAGATCTTTGCCAAATGGGAAGAGGATCAAAGGATGCAAGAGGGGTGGAAAAGAGCGAGAAAAAAGGAAGTGAAATATGCTATGCTCATGTACTAACCCCACACAAAGAGTATAAGCATTAAGTACTGCAGATATTACTAATAAATATTAGTAATAAGTTTACCAAGACCTTCAACCTACCAAAATAAAAGAAAAAAGAAAAGTGACTTGGGCCCGCCTAAAATAATTTATCTCAACCTTTCACAATATTTTGAAGAGGTCAGTAGTTTCTCTCAGAGGTGTGCTAAATGACACAGGCAGAAAGAAACATTCTGACACATAGAATTTCAATTTATCATAACTTTGCTTAAAAGACAAGTTGGTTGAGCTGGGAACCACACACAGAAATGAGGAAAAGCTAGTGATTTGACAGGGTTGTCAGAGACCTTGAAGAAGCAAACCTGGAGGTCGGGTGACAAAGAAGTTTTATCTCCTCACTGGATAAATGTGGGCCCTGGATTTGGTAGTCAGTGTAGGCACCCCAAGGCAATTATTATATTTAATCTACTCCCTTGGTAAAAACCCGATTATTCCCTGAAAACAAGGTCTATTTTCTCTCACCTCACCCCTTTCTTTCTTGCCATGTTAGCCCACTTATGTGAGAAGTAAAAGCCACAAAGGAACCTTATTTTCCATGTCAGTGAAGTTTTAATTCTGACTTGTGGGTATCATTCTTCTATCAAGTACAAACCCACTGAAATAAAAGATCCTAAAGTCACAGTGATAGAAAAAAATACCAGAAATGCTTTACTAGGTTTAGTCAGCAAACACACCACCATTGCTCCATCCATTTTTGCCAGATCTTTCCTTTCTAGCTGTAAGAAGAAACTACCCAGTTCGTTCAGAGAAGGGACAGAAAATGACTAAGGTTTCAACAGCAAACACGCATCCAAGATTCTCTACTACAGTGTTTCTTGTTTCTGTGGCACCATGTTTTCCATCCCTGTCACATTACGTGCTCCCTGCTGTTAGAACAAACAAGCCATGGAGAGGAAGCTGGGGGTAAAGCCAGAAAGAAAAGTCCAGTAGAGGCAGGAAGTCACCACCGCTTGACTTGCAACAGCCAAAAGACAGCTGAGGGGAAGCAAGATTCTGTATTTCACCCCTACACGGGGCAGAACAAGATGGAGAAAGAATGGGCGGCAACTGCCATAAAAGACTGACAGAAAACTCTGCGGAAATACATCCAGGACCAGGATCGCTACATAGAGGTTATCATTTAAAGTATTCAGGCCTTAAAGAATCCAGATGCATGTAATGGGGAAAAATGTTCCGGAAGGCATTCGGCCTTTGCCCCGCACTCACACCCCAACCCCAAAACCCACCCTGATTTCACTCCACAAGCAGCAAGCGAGCCATGGACTCTAGATGCTGGGCTCTAGATGCATGGACGCTCCAGTGAACACATCAGTCCGTTCCTCTAGCTTCTCATGTTTTCTATGGCAAAATGCTCTCTCCCCAAATACCACATGGCTCATTTCCTCACCTCCTGAGTCTCTGCTCAAATGTCACATTCTCAGGAACTTACGCCTGGCCCACCCTACTTAAAATGAAAAGGCCTTTGGCTTCCTTCTTCTGTTTCTCTGAGTTTTTCTAAATATTCCCTTCTCCATTGGTTGATTTTCTACCTCCTTCCACCAGAATGCAATCCCCATCAGCTTTTGTCTTGGTGTATTTCTTGCCCCTCGAAGTGCACTTATGACTCAATCAGTGCTCACTATGTATTGCGCTACTCACTGAATAAATGAACGAATGTCTCAGACTGGCACTTCTGAACGTATGAGGACTCACGTGGAGTCATCTTTGTATTCCTTACAATTAGCACTGTTCTTGGTACATGCTAGATTCTCAATAAATGCATTTTGAAATGAAATAATGCATGGAAAACTTAATCCTAACTTAAAACACCTGAATTTGTAACTGAGGGTAAAGTGCAGATTTCTGCAAGGAGATAAGTGCAAAAATCAAAGAAAGGAGAGAGACATAATAATAGTACTTACAATAGTAACAATAGCCAGAGTTACTGATAATGTCTATTAAGTGTGGTATAGGTAGTTGTACTCAGTCCTCACAACCATCTGCAGGACAGATATTATTATCTTTATCCACAGAGAAAGGCAAAAGGCATCAGAATGCTTTAATTAGTCAACATTAAATAGATAACAAAGACAGTTGGAATTCAAACCTGACAGCCTAACACTAGAGCCAAGGAATCGTTCTCTAGAATGCACATTTTTCTCCTCAAAATAGGAAACTCAATGACTTTCCTCCCACCACAGGAGTGTTGATAGTAATGTAGGCAGCACTGACCCTTTTTGGAACATGGGGTACCAAAAAGCTGCTGTTCTCAAAAATCAAACTACGTAAACATAAAATTGAGAATTGAGCTCCATGTGGCAATTCAAGAAAAGTGTCCAAGAGGAAAGCTGTGTTTAGGAAATAGTCAAAAGTGTGTAAGAGATGTGGAAGAGAGAAGACAGCATAATGCCAGAAACAGAAGTGGGCTTGCCCCACTGGAGAAGCATAACATTTCATTAAGTTTAAATTAACCTTTACACAATATATTCATTTATTCTTTCATCCATGCAACAACTATTGTACACTTCCAAAGTGCAAGGCACTTTTTTAGGCACCGAACATCTAGGAAATAGTCATGACGGAAATCCCTCTTTTTCCAGAGCTTATATTCAAGTCCAGAGAGAAAATAAAATAAAATTTAGATGAAGCACATAGTACAGTTGTTTGCATGTTTGTGGTTTCTCATACATGGATTCAACCAATCGTAGATCAAAAATTATCAGGAAAAATTGCATCTGTACTGAACACATAAACAATTTTTCCTTTGTCATTATTCCCTAAAAAATATAATGGAACATCTATTTACATAGTATATATTGTGTTAGGCATTAGAAGCAATGTGAAGATGATTTTAAGTACGTAGGAAGATATGCGTAGGTTATACAAATGCTATGCCTCTTCAGGTAAGAGACTCGAACATCCTCAGATTTTGGTACCCACTGAAGACATCTACACACATACTAGATGTTGGTAATGCTAAATAGAAAAATGAAGCAAAGAAATTAACAGTACTAGGGTTGCAATCTAACCAGTGTGTCACTTTAATATCATTTGATGCTATCAAAGAAAATGTTACGTTAAGGAAATTTTTCCAGATTTTTAAATAGCAATTCAACCTTGAATTTTGATTAGCTGTACAAGATTTTCTCCTTAAATCAAAGCTGGCAGTTCAAGGGTGTAATGCACTGTCTCTGTCCTTCAGACCTTTTTACTGATTGCTCTGAACTGAGAATAATAGCACAACTCCAGCCAATTTCTAGACTGGTGAGTTTTGGAAAAAAAGAGGTTTTTTAAAAAATAGGCGCTACAGAATCACCACTGTTGCTGAAGAACAATAGTGTCTCATTAAGCTAACCAAAATTCTAGCCTGACACTAAGTGCCATTGTGGTCTCAGTGGCTCAGACCTGTGTCAGGAAAAGAACAGAAGCAGGATAAAATGCAGATCATGAGCGAAAGGCTTCGTCACACTTGATAGGTCACTTATAGAGAATTACACTGTTGAGGAACTGGGTGAGCAGAGTAGCACATGAATAAGGATTTCAGAACAGAATCTTGGGCAGTGTTTTAAAATTAGTTAGGAGCTTAATAAAAATTGACATCTATATGGACACTATCCCATGGTAGAAAACCCGGGTGAAAGATTGGAAAGCCTGTAAACAAATGAAAATAAATGGATAGCAAGTGCTACTGGGAGGAGTCCTCAGGGTTGACATCTGAAGAGTTTTTTCTTAATGCGAGAGCTCAGTGCATAAGTTATTACATTGGGATAAATAGATTGGGAATGAAATGTGCAAACGAACTGAGCTGGATGGAGTCTTTGGAAAGGTAGGGAACTGCATCCCAGAGAATTATTTAGACTCAGATTTAGAAAGAACTGCTTCTGAACTTTATGTTCAGAATACACACACTCATGCACCCACGCACACACGCACACACACACACACACACACACACACACACACCCCAAAAAAGGGCCATAGTCACAACTGGAAGGATGGAGACTAGTACGGGATAGGAAGTGAAAGAATCTCAGCCAATGGGTTTGACAGATTGATGATTAAGAGTGAAACAATCTACAAGCAATTAAAAGACATAAATATCAAGTAGATTATACACTTGCTTATTCTGATATCCTAGGGCAGAGTAAGAATAGAAAGTTAAAGAAAGGAGAATCACATTGGAGCATTTTCTTTCAAAGAATCTGAATTTCATTGTTCATTTAGAATACAATGTGATTGGAATATATTTGACATTACTATTTCAAGGCTGCTCAGATGCTACCATGGCTCTGGAGTCCTGTTGATTCCTTCTCTGACCTTCCACAGCATAATTAATCACTCCCAAAGGCCTCTTTTCAGGATATTCAGGAATGGCTTCCCTTTGAGCCCACCCATGCCACACTGCAGTTATGTTTCGTAAATTTCTAAAGTACCAATTTCTGTCATTACATTTTACATCTCTAGCACCTAGGTTACTGACTTATTAAATATGTAATGCCTTGAACTGTACCCTTACACTTTCACTTGGGATTTAATTATCCAAGTTATCATTTGTTACCTTTGATAATACCACACTGCAATTTATGCACAATATGAAATTATTGTCAGTTGATTCATTTCAATAAAAGACAAGGTGCCAACCATGGCATATAGCCTGCTACTTTTATGTGTAAGAATAAGCAGAAATTAAGAATACGTTCATGGATGCTATTATTTTCATAAATAAGATCTGAAAGAATTCTTACAAAATTGTTTTTGCCTAGGAGAAGAAGAAAGCAATAGCATGATGGAGGCAGTGGGAAAGGCAAACATTTTGCTATGTGTATTTTTATACTGTTTTGATGTCTTAAACATTCATTCCTTATGTATCATCCTTAAAAAAACATTTTAACATGTTCTTTACAAGACTAACAAAATGGAGAGTAAAAACAACTATAATAATGACAAAAAGATTGCATAAGACTCAGTAATGAGTTTAAGCAGAAAAGCTCTACTATTCATTTGTTTGTTTTAACAGATGAACTCAGTTTCAGTTTTGGACCATTCTGTTGTTGAAGAAATCGAGAGGAATTTGTATTTTCTCATGCAAGTGATGGTAATGAAAATTCTTTTGAAGGCTCACCGAATAAAGGTGACTGCCTCCATGTTTCTGTTAATTGCACTGGTGAGGGCGGCATGCCCTTAGGGTCCTCCATCTGTTGCACTGAACCCAAGACAATTCCTTAACATATTGTTAGAAAAATCAATATTTTAAATAATGAGATTTTGTATGTCCTTGAAATAGTTCTGGCACTAAAATAGATTCATATGAAGTTTTCATTTGTCTAAACTAATTAGGGACTTCTTCCCTAGATGAGTACTTTTAAACAAAAAGTATTTCTCTCTCTCTCTCTCTCTCTCTCTCTCTCTCTCTCTCGCTCTGTGTGTGTGTGTGTGTGTGTGTGTGTGTGTGTGTGTACATCTGAGTGGCACATGTCAAAGTATAATTTCTAAGAAGTTATAAAATGATCTATAAAAATATGGAGTAAGTATGTGTTAAAAATTATTCAACTTATTAATGTCAGAACTAACTAGATAGCAAAAATTTGTTGAAAGAAATAGGTGAGAGGAATTATATAAATAATTGAGAAAAGATGTTTGTATAAAATGAAGCTCCATACATAACTGGTTAATATGCCCTACTGGGGAATAACATCATAACCTTTGAGGTTATCTTTTCTATTATGTAGAAATCATTTTCATCTCTACCAGATAAGAATCTACCAATGAATGTGCAACTTTACAGAAAATGCACATTTAATCAACAGCTAGATATGATCAAACAAAGGTATATTCCCCCAGATAATTAAACAATCTTTGAATGTGCTTATTAATGCTTTCATATGACATTGAAAAGACATGTCACTCTGTCTTTGACCTTCCTCCATGTTAGGCTACATTCTTTAAAACATATTAGTGAAGCACATTGTACTAAAAGAATAATGAGTGTTGTATGTCTTATCTCTGAGGTAAAAAAGCAATTTACAGAGAGAACATAAATATATTGGATTTTTAAAATGTAGATCTCTTTTAATTGGATTCTTTCCACATAATGAGCTCAAAGAACAAAAGAGAAGTAGTGATTAATGAATACTGCAACTGATATGATAATTTTCAGGATAAGACAAGGTTGGTACTGCTAATATGTAATAATAAATATTATTTTAATCGGTGGTAAGATATAGCAATAATATTTTCATTTTTGTTTTATTTAACAAAATCCTAAATCCAAAAACTACCCTGAGTGATAGAAAAGTAGTTTACATTTATGAGCTGAGGATGCAGCTGTGACCAAAGGAAAAGTTCAACAATACTACGCTACATTTCCTTGTTAACCGGCAGCTCCACAGCAGAGCTCATTACTATGCTGATCCAAAATAAGGCATCAGATTGAACCACAGAAGACTTTTTGATGGATGCAACCCAGTCATAGTTCTCTGAAATGTAACCAAGATAACTATGCAGAAAATGGGAATGTCCTTGCCAGACTTTTTCATATGAAGTAACATACCAGAAAAACCAGGAACATGAAGTTTATGCTGATACAAAAGATAATTTTTCAAGGAATAATTCACTTTTATTTTTCCAGACACCAAGACAAGATATAATCTCAATGTTCAGTGAGCAAATTATGTATTAGAATAATGTTTTAGTCGAGGAAAATTTTTAGAAATACATTAAACAAGCAATTCAGACACTTTTTCACACTTTAAGTCTAACCCCCAATAAGAGCAATGTTATATTTCTTTTTATTGCATATATTTGACTACTGATTTTTATACTGTTTCTTCTTGATGGTTTAAAATCCCAAGAAATTTTAAGTAGGAAAGTGTAGAGTTGGCATGAGTATTCTTTCTGTATTTCCCCATAAGAATATTGATACCTATGTGCCTATGTAGGGAATTCACCTTGAAAATTGAAGAAGAGGGAAGGCGGGGAGAAGGAAGAAGAGGAAGAAAAAGGAAAGGAGAAAAGGAGGGGAGAAGGAGGAAGAAGGAGGAGAGCAGCTGGTTATCTAAATATTTCTTTTATAATGGACAGATGACTTGGAAAGTAGAAAATGTTATGAAGAGAGGCGTATGTAACATAAATTATTTAAAAGCCCTACAGCTACTATACACAAAGATATCTGGCCCTAATAAAAATGTCTCCGATAGTAGTGACAATTTTCTTACTTATCCATTAGAAGCTGATGTCCTGTTTGGGGAACATAGGGGCTGAAAAAAGACCACTTAACATCTTCAAAGTAACAGCGTCACCCTTTGTATCTCTCTGTGCCTGAGGCAGATTTCTTCTTTGTTCTTTTTTCAATTGGTCTCAATAAAATCTAAGCAGGGGAGACTTTACTTTCTCATCAAGATAAGGCTATTAATTAACTTTTATTTGCCCAAAAAAGACTGGGAAAGTAAAGTGGTAAGTAGAGGGCAAAATCATCACGGCAAAAAAAATACAGGGAACTTTCAACATTAGGATGATTATTAATGCTTTAATTTATATATGAGTAAGGATCCAAGATTATATTTAGATCTGATCTCTAGATACCAAAACCTGGGGTTTGGGGGCTCGTTAGAGTGGGGGTAGAATACTTGTTTTTTGGGGGGCGGGGGGTGTGATTCAGTATGTCACTTTGACTTATAGACTAAAAACTGAATAAATCAACAAAAAAGAAACAATCTGTCTGGAGGAAGATTACAAAGCCCCAGGAATGCTACACAATAATTTCAGAGAAAAGGAATTTCCCTTCTTGGAATGAAGAAGAAAGGCTTGGATGAGTTCGACACTGACTAAGGATAAAGCAGAGATACAAGAGGCAACCTCCCCAAGGGAGCCGACTCAGGAAAGCAGATGGGGCCAGCAGCTGCCTTTGCTGACCCCATTCTGCTCAGCCGCCAGAAACTCAAAAGCTAAGATGGAAACTCTCAAAAGAGGGTTTAAAAAGGGAAAATATTAGTTAGAAACTGAGCAAGTCAAAGGCAAGAAACTCAGAAAGAAAAATATGAAAACACTCCTAGAACGGAGGGTGTTTATCTGCCAAGGAACAGGTTCAAATTAAGAGGTAGAATTTAAAAGACAATTTATAAACAAAGAAGCTTATCAACTCCCAGTCATGCAAATAAAAGGCTCAGATTTGGTTTGTGATCTTAAAGACAGAAATACAAAGCATCCCAGACCTTTAGAAGTGTAAGACAGTGTTACACATTCTGGGAAGAAAAAAGATTTCCAAATATACTAGGAACTGGATGTATTCTTCAGACTCTCAGACATTAATGTTATCAATTTATCTAAGTCTTTTCCTATGAAATTTCATTCCTTTGTCCTATTTAATAGTCGAGAACACTATGCTATTCAGTAACAGGCAGTGTGGTTTGGTGGTCAATCAAAGAAATAAGGATTTGGGGGTCAGATTCCTGCCCTGATTCTACTTTTTAAAATAACTTCAGGAAACCAAATCCTAAGCACTTACTGTCTTTTCCAAAGACTTATCCCTATATCCGTATCTCCATAAAGACTCCACATCTAAAAACAAGTATTTAAATTCTCAAGTTGAAAGATGTGAAGCAAAGAAAGATGACAAATTAAAAATTGTTTTCAGAATCGCTAAGCTTTAGTAAAGGGGAAAATATGACAAACGCGTGGGGAAAGATTGTAAAACAAAATCTGATTAAGGTTTTTGCCTTATTGAAATACTAATCTGGGAGAAACAGATTTTATAGTTGTTCTGTAAATGGAAAGAATTATCTTTCATGCTCTGGTACAGATTCTATTCATACTTTTGTACGAGGCAGGAAAAGAACTTATTCCAGAATGCTGGCTTTTTCTTAAATCTAAAAGAAACCTTGTAGTGCAGTGCTATTGTATACTGAGAGGCTGGAATTTGCCTGCTGGGAAGAATTACATGGGTGTGGGCCTCATTCCTGAGTGAGGAAAAAATATCTATCTAAACATCATGTTAAAAAGTCAACTGAGTGTTTCAGTTTTTGGACAGGAGAGAAATATTTTTTTTTATAGATTACAATTGTGAATTAAATAAATTTTACCAAAGTTTTACCTAATTATAAAGACTGACTTTCAAAACTGGCTGTGTGAAATCCAGTTTTCACTAGGTAAACTGGTTTTTGTTGACACTGGTATTACCAGACAGTGAGAACATGTCCCTTTAACATCATGTGTATGAATCTGCCTCTCATAAATTGGGCATGGCTGACCATTAAAAGCCCAGCTTGCAGTATATGAAAATGGAGGATATGGGGGAAGCTATGAAAGCAGTTATTGAGACAAGGTCCTAAACACTGATGCCAGTACTTGTTTTTATGTTATTGGGGTTCTGGGGTCCTCTAGATTCTTCCTAGGGATGTTTTCCAGGTTCTTGGTGTTCTGAACAAAGAACAGGACAGGATATGCACAAAATGTGGCAAGATTTACATTTACTAAAGGCAAACAAAGAAATAAACTCTGGCTGGGCATGGTGGGATTTGCCTGTAATCCCAGTATTCAGAAGGCTGAGGCAAGAGGATCACTGCCAGTTCAAGACCAACCTGGGCTATACAATGAAATCCAAGAAAGAAAGAAAAAAAGAAAACTGAAGTAAACTCTGTAGAAAGTAAATTAGAGGCAAAAAACAAAGTGCCATACACTCTGCAGAGTGAAAGCTGACCACTGAGAAAGCCCACAGCAACCTCAAGGTTAGTGAAATGTAGCCACCCACTCAGTTTGATGTCAGGTATAGACTGTCCTACTAAAAATCTGCTTAATTTTGCACCAGAGGAATTGAAAATAGCACTTTCTGATTGGTCCCAGGTGCAGGGCTTGGGACTGTTTTATCCTCTGCAGTGTCCCAGTGTCCTGAATCTCTGTGATTGATTGTGGCCATGCCCTAATCTCCTGCTGTACTTACACCTATCTGTGAGGCAGCTGTATTTTCCCTGTTTGGAAAAGAGGACAGAAAGACTCCAAGTTGATATTTCTTTAAGATCTAATGGCCGGGGTAGTGACAAGCCCACAAAAACCAATTCTGCTTGACCCCAGAGTTCCTTCTTTCTTGCAATCGCTGCCTCCATGGACATAAAGAGATCTTCAGTATGTGTCTGCCTTCCTCTGAGGCAGGAACAGATCAGCCTTACAAACTGGCTCACATCCCCTAAAGTTCCTTATCAAATAGGCAATTCTTTCATGAAAGAATGCATGTTACGGGTCCTTCTTTTCTTGAAAGACCCCTGCACTGACAAAAATGCCTATCTATAGGAATCCTGCTGTTTTTCCTGCCTCCTATAAAGCCTCACTATAATGCAAGTAAGTTTTCACGTCAAAGACAGATGAGTTCTGTGAATCATAAAGCCTTATAGAAACTGGTGTCTTTACCAGGGAGAATGTTCTCCAATAATAAGTAACACACAGGTGAAGATCTTTCATGGTCCCGTCACAACATCAATCACATGGGTTGGTAAAATCCACCATATTGGTTTTTCCTGTCCTAAACATTCTATTATTTGGCCTTTTGTATTCTAAACTAATTGCATCTGCTTGCATTTCTCATATGTTTGGAAGTGTGTGGGTCACCATTTTGTTATAACTCAAAACCACATGGAAACTAAATAGCCTATCAGGAATGCTCTAACAGGAAAAGCTGAAATAAACTGGATTAAATATGAAAAAAACTGCAGAGCAATAAAGTAGATTGTAAATTAAAATGTGAATTCTATACTGATGTACAAGACTTGTGGGAGGAAAAACAGAAAGCATCTATCCAACCCAATAAAAGATTTTTTTTTAAACTATGGCAGCTTTAATTTCAAAAACTGAACAATAGCTACATCATCAATGGTTTTAATCCAATCTATCTCAGTTTATATCTCTTCCCATCTGTTGTCTCTGGAGCAGCAGTTTGAGCATCAGCCTGGAGTTTATTAGAAGTGCAGAATCTCTCTACACCTGCTCAATTATAACCTTCATGCTAATAAGGTACTTGTCTTCCAAGCAGCACATGTACATTGTCACAAAGTGGAATATTCTATTTCTTGGCGATTATGTTAGAGTTAATAATCATACTAAACATCACAACATAATAGTAGAAATAGCAATAAAATAGTATAATTATTCTGAGAAAGTAAGTCTTCTGAACTTATATTCAAATACAAAGACTGCTTTTTCAAAAAAGAATAGAAAGATATTAAATTTATTGTTTTCAAAACAATCTGTATGATTAAATTAAATTTTTATTTCCTAAATGGTTGTCACTGACAGAAGCAATGATTGCATGAATTCCTTTACATGTAGATGAGCACACTGTTGCCCACGCCACAGGACTGTGGTGAGAATTAAGTAGGGTAATATGTGAACAGGGCTTGGCATCATGCAGCTCACAAAATAACAGGCACTATTAGTAATCATTATTACTAAGTTTTGTGCCAAAGCCAAAGTAGATTAACTAGCCAATTTAACTGGCCTCTGAGTCAACTTTATTTTCTCCTCTGCCCTTTTAGAAATGTGTGGGTTTATAATCACAGCAAAACTTGGCAGTCTAGCCCTTAATTTTTTTAGAAATATAAATGCTGTGGCTAGATATGAGAAATACTCTTAACTATTCTGGACCTCAAGTTACAGATTCCACATTCTCCTATGACTCAACAACAAACTGTTATACAATATTCATTGGCATAATTAGAATTAGAATAAGAAACACTTCAACTGGGCTTTGTCTCATGACAGACGAAATTATCATTATCATCAGGTTACCGATCCCTTAGCATTCTCTCCCGTGTGACAGACACACCACATACATAACCATCAACATGGTTGCCACCTCTCATCCCAGCCTCAGAACTGTGAGCCGTATAATTATCACCATACCATATTAGCATTTGCTGATTCCCTCGATACTAATGGGATGCAAAAGGTGACATGTATATGGATTGTGTCAAGTTGTCACACTGCACAAAAACACAGTCCCAATCCCACAGGCTATAATATCCACCTAATGATACACTCATGTCACAGAAGTACACAAATAGCGTTCTGCTGCCTGTATGGCTTCCCCCTGCAGGAGGATGAGCTCAGGGGGATGTGTGTGAATGAGTGATCACATGTCATACAAGATGATTAAAAATGAGTGGGTCCCTTTTAGAGATTAGTGGATGTTAAATTATTTCATTCACTTGCTCTTCGTGATGAATAATAAATCACTCTCAGAGTCGGCTGCTCTGTTCATTTATTACATGAGAATGTTTAGAAGCTAATTACTCAGAGATAGCCTACCCAGCAAGAAGGAAGAGAGGGGATGAGAAATTCCATCTTTAATTGTAAATGCCAGATTTTTTTCAGAGTTACCTATAATTTTATCTCTTTCCTAGGTTATTTTTTTTTCCAGATTTCTATTTAGAATGTCTTAGTGTTTCAAAGGCTTTTGGAGAGTCTTTGGAGATTGAAAATTCCATTAATCTAAACTATACTATAAATTGTATCATTTCAGCTGCTTGGTAGATGTCTAGAGGATTCATTTACTTATTGAGCATCTGTTAAGCTTGTTATGAATGTATAACACACTGGACTCCTCACTAGAATACAATTGTCTCACTAAGAATCTACTCATTCAGCTATCTATACTAAGTATGTACTACAGGCTCAGCACTCTGAGACTGGAAAAGAATGATATGAACTATGTTCTTGGGCCTAAAATTTTTGAAATCCAATTAAGAATAATAAATTCAATAAATATCTATTGTACGTGTGTTTTTTTTCACATTGAGCGCTTTTGAAAACACTGTATCATTTATTTTAATCATTACAGTACTTTAGACCAAATTGTATCACCATTTTACAGAGGAAGAAATTAAACCCAGAAATGCAACTTTTTTACATTCATACAGCTCAGTGGGAAAATAGATTCAAATTCCTCTAAACTCTAAGCCCCACCACTTTCCACAATCCCATGTGTTCCCAACTCAATATGTAAGATAATTAAGGGCTAATGTGTGTGTTAAGAAGATTTGTGTAATTCACAGAAAAGATTCAGAGTTATCAAATAAACTTTTGTAGATGTAAGACATTTATGGGGTGGGACTTTAATGGTTGAAAACCATACAAAAAGGAGGGGAGACAGAGAACAACTGATGTAAAAGCCCAGAGGCCAAAATGAGAGATGATTCACCGAGAATAGGACCAAATTACAAAAGGTCCATAAGGTTAGGCACAGGGATGCTAGTCGTCATGGAAAAAGAAAAAAGCTAATGGAAGCCATTCACAAAGCTTCTCTTCTTGATAAAGCTTCAGTCAGGTTCTCTGAGCCCTCTTCACAGCTAGGCCCTCTCTACATGAGCCTACAGGAATTGTAAAGTCTCCAGATGAGTTGTTTTATCCACTCCTCACTCTAAGCTTCTGCCAGCCCTAGGCCACACATCTGCAGCACAGCCCTGTCTCTATACAGTGCCGACCTGAGAAAGCTCAAAACAATGCACTGTTGGTTTCAACCAAAACCTGATTATAGGCATCAACATTCATCTCTTGGAATATTCACTGTAAAATTTGCCATTTTAAATGCTTTCTAAGTTCCTTTAAAATGTCTTCTTCAACTCAGAGATATCTTTCTTGAGGACCTAGGAGCCATATCTTCGAAACGTCATCATCAAGAAAGTAAGCACTTTTTGATCAACCTGTATGAGAGACTAAAACCATGGATAAGTACCAGTTACCCAGAACCAGCAGCCTCTGCCCTGAGGAGCACCATCACCCAAGCACGTTCTTCAGGGCTTTTCCTTCTACACACCAATGCTTAAAGCCTCCCAGCTATTCTCTCAGTGAGTTTGAGTTCAGGTTGTGAACCATTCTCCATTATTGCTGTAACTAAATGAACTCTGTCTTTCCATCTTGAACAAGCATCAGCTATGTTTGTTTTTGACAGTATTGGTTAGGAGAGTGACAATAAAGACAATGCTCAGTATAGTGGCAGGAAGCAGAATGGGCCCATCTGCTTTAAAGTTCTTCTGTAGATTTTTATTCCCTCCAAGTTAAAAACCAAATAATAGAGCATGTATTTAAGATCTTCCAGGTCCTGGTTCCCACCTGCGATTCCAGCCTCAACTTTTACCACTCCTTAACAAAGAACAGTGTCTCTTTCTGCTATAAATTATTCATACCTTTTCAGAAAGTGTTTATTTCTCAACTTCATAATTTTTTCTTTTGTTAAAATTTTATTTTAAAGATAACAAGACCAAAAAAAATGAAGCAGAATAAAGTCAATCAAAACAAACCAATGAGAGCTATACAGAACTTCAAAACAAGATAATGCTTCAGAATCAACAATGGCTACCATAAGGTCTCACGTTAGCTGAAAAATAGCTGTCCATGCCATAAGACATAACAAAATCAAACAAAACAGAACACAATAAAATGAATCAAAACAAAACAATGAAAGTGATACGGGACTTCAAAACAAGATAATAGGAAATCAATAATGGTTACCACAATATATCTTATTACCTTAAAAATAACTGCCCATATCATCAGACATAAACCTTCATAATTTTTTAAAGATATTTTATTTATTTAGACTGGTAGGAAAAATACAAAATACATTGGTCATTTAAAACATGTAGTCTCCCTTCTTAAAAATCTACATTCATTAATCTTGTTTTCAATCTTATAAGCTAAATAAGTCCCCTTTTACAGATGAAGCAACTAAAAGAGTTCCCTGAAGTCACTCAGAATTTAAGCCAAGAAATCTGGGTCCACACACATATACTCTGTTTTCTCTCAAGACCAAATACAATGTACTATTTCTCCCTCCCATGGGGATTTGTTTCCCAAATTGTTCCCATAGCAAAATTGTAAGCAGAACTATAAAGCTCAGTTCAGGCCTCTCTACCACCTGAAATAGCCCACATCCCCTTCGTCTCTGCTCTGATACCATTCTATGTTTGCTGTAGTTACAGCCCTGCTCATATGGCAAAGTAAGTGATTTATATCCTTGTATGTCTGTCTCACCTTAACAGCCCAGTATCTGGTTCATGTCGGTACCAAGCTCAACCCTTTCTGCATAAAACAGATTCAGTTAAAGCCTGTAAGTGCTAAAAAGTAGAAAAAGACAAGTATGGAATAAGCAACCAGGAAATGTTGTGATCAAAAGGACTTGGGTTAGTATTGGCAAAAGAAGGAAAAATAGTATTGGAAAAATAGTACTGGAAAAAGAAGGAAATGCTTTAACATAAAAAATATCTACCAACCTAGTGATTTCTTATATAAGATTATACAGAAGTAAAAATAACCAACCTATTCACCATCTATTTTTTGAACTTCTCCTATGGGCATACCACTGTAGGGAGAAGGCTAGCAACACACGTTTCCAGTGTGGCAACTCAGAGAACAGACTACTGAGAGAAGGAACTTCATTCTGGAGAAGTTGTTTGTGTAGGAACACGTATTGAAAAGAAGAATTGGATGTTCAAATGAATGATTTGCAAAATCTTCAAGATGAAGACATCTGCATTTTCTGTTTTGATTTGATTTTTATTTTCCTTTACTCAACACAAGCAAGGACATGTATTTGTCAATCATAGAAGAAAGGCTCATAGCAACAGAGTATTTCCCGTAGGTGGCAGGGGGGTGGTTTTGAATGAGCGTTGGCTTGGTAGCTGCATAATCAAGATTGCAGTGTTATTAATGTTCCAAAATTCTCAACATAAAACCTGAATTGTTTGCAGTTTTGCATGAATTTACATGCCAAATTAAGGGAGTTTTAACCCATGTAGGAGGGGGAGGAAAAAAGAAATTAATACAGTATGTATAATTATATTCAAGTCCAAATTAAGAGGTTGTTATGCATATCATATGCAGAATAGTTTAGTAAATCCATCAACTCAATCAGGTCCCAGGTGAAGGAAGTTACAGGCTTCCTTCAGCTACAGTGATGTGCTGGTAAATGTTTAGCAACCAGCTCTCTGAGAAGAGAAAAATTCTGATTTGTAGAGTTGGCCAATTTCCTAAGCAAAAATACTCTCACCATAGACAATCTAAAACCACCTATCTGGCATCACTGAACTCACTAACTGGAAAGAGATTTGGCTTTCATGATCTGTGATATTCCAGTTACAGCATACTACTGGCTTTCTTTGAAGATTATTGTGCTCATTTATTGTGCTTCTAAATGTAAGTGCTTGTTACAAGATGGACCCTCATACTAGTGAAAGGACCAATAAAAAGCAACAATATTAAACAGTGAGTCATGCATCTCCTAAATTTGTGGATTTGTGGCATGTTTGGAGAAGACATGAAGCATGAAAATAAATAAAAGCAATTATTTTCCCTGATGGGATGTATATCCCATCTCACAGTAGTATCCCTGACTCACAGTAGATTCTACTTAATCTGTACATTAAAGTGAACTTGCAGGGAAACTGTTATGGTTTGTGTCTGGATGTCCCCTCAAAGCCTCATATGGTCATGGAAGGGGGGCTTTCATAGGTGGCTGAATCCAGTGTTTGTGATTGGTTCATTTTCTTATACTAGGATTGGTGGTATGAGTGCTGCACCTGCCCTGGGATACATAGCCAGCATACAATATTAGGGAAGGAAGTAGGTGTACTCTTCGCTTTTTGCTCCTGTGTCCTTTGGTATTTGCCACAGATGCCATGAATGGTTGCCTCTCAGCCACATCACCCTGCTTGGAGCCAGCCAAATATGGACTGAAACCTCCACAAATTGTGAGCTAAATAAACCTTTCCTTCCTTCATTTTAGGCATCAGATATTTTGTCTCAGCAATGAGAGAAAAGTAACCAGAAACATTACTTTTAGAATACTTGCACTGCTTCCCTAACAGGTACACTATAAGAACTAATGCAATGACAGATGGAAAATATTTTGAGAAGTGAAAGAATTAAACAGATGCTGACTACTATCATTATTATTGATAATGCTGGTTTATCTCAGAAGATTCTACTATCACCTAATTAAAGCAGTATGAGTATTTTCTACTCAGGGATATTGACAATAGCCTCTTATAGGCATGGAAATCTCCTGATGATAGCATAAGTGCCTTAAAGTGCTGTCTTCTAAATTATTGTCAGAACATGACAGATAACCAATCTCAGAAGCTTGAAGTATGAAGCACCCCACTCCCTGGGAAAACAAGGAACTTTGTGACAGTGTTTCTAAGATCCATATTCTGACAGTAATTCTACAAGTGCTGTAGGTTCCTTTTCAAATATGTCTGCTTAGAATACTGTTAGCTACTTTTTGAAAAAGATTCTACTGAATGCAATTAGGTTCTACTATAGCTGCTTTAGCAAACAGCAAAATTTCTGGTCTGTTGACCTTTACTTACTGGCCTGAAATTTTGTAATACTTCAGAGATTTCCAAAAGCGGATGCATATCAAGCAGGTCAGCGGAATTTGGGAAATTTTTGTACACTGCACATGTTACCCAGAAATTCTAATAGGCCTCTCATATAATGTACCCTCTTCCTCCCTCCAGCCTGAGAATCACTCATATGTAGTCCCTCAGATAGGATGGGATGGGAAAACAAAATGATTGGGAACCTCTGCTCTGAGATAGTGTAAAGTAAGTGTTTATAGAATCAAATTGTAAGTAAAGCTGAAGAAGACTAAAGTTGTATGTAAAGTTGAAGAACTAAAGAAGTCTTTAAAAGATACAATGTTTCCTTTAACCTCACCATTGAGAAACTCAGTGGTAGAGATCAGACAGGAAGTCTCACTGGGCCAGACAAAAACAGAGCGGAGGAGTCTGATGCCTGGCTCCCCTGGCCAGTGACCTCACTGTGCCTATCTCCTCACTGATGGTTTTATTTTAGTACTAGTGCCATTTGCCATGGTCTGATATTGAAAATGATATTTCTTAGTTGGTACCCAATCTGCTTACATAGTTGTCAGGTTAATAATTATTTTAATATTTGATATGAATTTCATTACTTTTATGATTCTTATCTCCTTTATCCAATTTTCTGTTTCCACCATAATATTTGTAACATATACTCACAAGCCCCAAACCTCTATCTTTATTCAGAGAGAGTAAGCCTATTTAAGAAACAATATTATTTTCTGATAATACCATAGTGCACAGGATGAACAATGCCCCTATTATCACAGAATTTACAATCTAGCATGCAGGCAAACAAATAACCAGTTAATTACAACATGGAGTAGTAGGCAACGTAATTCTGGAACTATAGACTTCTGTGAGAATCCAGCGAAGAATGACTGAATTCATTACCTATGCTGAGGAACGAGTGACCTCAACACTTAGTGGCCCAAAATATTGAGCACTTTTATGCCAGTTTCTTTGGATCAAGAACCCAGGTGTGACTTAGCTGGGTGCCTCCAGGTGACAATCTCTCACAAGGTTGCAGCTGTGTTTTCAGTTAGAGCTATGATTTCATCCCAACTGGTCAATGGGCAGCAGGAGTCATCTAGTTTGCAAGCTCAGTTGAATGCCTCTTTGAAGATCTAAAAGAATATTGGTTTCTCAGCTCATTGACCAGGTTGTCCCAGGCTTAAATTCCTCAACACCGTGTGGTAGTCTGGTCATTGATGATCTGAGAGAGTTAAAGTGTGAGATAGGGTACCAGAGATAAGAACCATAATCTTTCTAACCTAAGCTTGAAAGTAATATCTTAAATTGGAAATGTGCTCAGGTTTGCTGCAGTCCATTCATGTGAGCCCCAGGTGCAGTTCATGGCAAAAAGAAGGAAGTACACAAAAGTGGGGGGCCATTGAGATTACTCTAGAGACTCCCTACCACAGTTACTTTAAGTAGGCAGTGGTTGGGGTATCCAAGGAGTCATCCCACCCTCATTTCGGAGGAAGTGGTATCTGAATGAACTTGAAAGAGCAGAGGCTGAGCAGAAGTTGGCAGGTCATGTGGTCAGGGAGAGGTGTACACAGGGACACTCACTCAAGGAACCAAGAAAGCAGTCTGCACAAAAGAGAAAACTAATTTGGCATCCCTAAAGAGCAAAAGTTTAGCAGCATGTGGAGAATGGTAAAGGATAAGGTTGATTGGAGAAACAAGTCTGAGGGTGGGTCCTGACCCCACGCACTAACTTTCTTTTGTGTCCATATCATGGTTGTCCCTGTTTTACCATTTGGATATAGATAAATTATTAAAAGATGCACACTCTCGATGCTTTTGGCTGCGGGCAAAAATGTTAGCTCAAACTAACTTAATAAATAAGGAAATTAAGTTTGCATAGGACCAGAATGTCCCAGTGGCTGACTGAGGCTGAATGAGATTTTTCTTATGTATCCACTCTCTCACTGTCAGTGATGGCTTCATTCCAAAGCATCTTATCCAGGAGAAAGATGCTCTACTACTATATTCCCTACTGAAAGTCTCTGGATTTTCTCTCCTACTTCTCTGAGACCAGGCTAATCCTTCACAGAACCCTTCCTGAGGAAGTCGTGGGCACGAGGAATGGAATTCCCTTCAGTGACTGAGATGGACTGATGGCTGATCAGCCACACATGTCCAAACAGACAGTATCACACTTGGGCCAGGTTAGTTTAGAATACCACTCACTGGTTTGTACTCTACCTTTCATAACCTGGTCTTTAATTAAGTGCAGATTAAGTGGGATGACACACAAAAAATCTGCTTAGACATTGACTGAAAACTAATTTTTTAATTTTTTTATTATTTTGGAGGTAGTAAAATACAACAGAACAAGGCATGACATAGTCAATTTAGACAGTGTAGTGAAATTGGTACAGAACCTCACAGCAGATTACCAGGATAACAGAAATAGGAACCACAGTATATCTTGTTATCTTCACAATAGTTGCTCTTTTGATTAGGTATAGCAAAATAAAATGAAATACAGAACAGTATAGAATTTATCAAAACAGAATGTTGAATAGAGCAATATCATTGATCAGAACAAAGCAAAACAGTAGTAAAAATGTTTACCTTCAAAGAGATGGTAGAAAGAAATCCTCCTCATTTGCTATATTGCATATGGTCAACCTCCCAAGAGATACTCAGATCTCTGGCTCCCATTTTCTAAGGGGGAGTGGAGGATGGTTGATTTTTAGCCAGTGCACCGGGCTCACTATAGCTTAGCAGGGAGGCGAGCTGGTTGCTTGGTTTCCCAGCATCCCAAGTTCCAGCATGGCAAGGATCTCAGGGGATGCTGGTGGTTCTTTCCATGGGGGTCCAATAGCCTGCCACACCACAGCCACTTACCAGGGAGGCAAGCCGGTTGCTTGGTTGACTGAAAACTAATTTGAAGGAAATTTTTCCTTATGTCACTTGGGGTCTTTTGTGGAAAGCTATGCATGAAAAACTCCTTTCAGAATTAAGGTTGGATGGGAAAAAAAATCTGTTAAGAATGTCTTCCATCTTTCTTTCTGAAAGTAAGAAATGCACAACTGAAAACACTTTTTTTATGTGATGGTGTAAGGAAACATCAAGCTTATAAGTAAATCACAGGCTGCCATTAGTAATTATAATTATTGTCTAATTAATTTCCTATGTGAATTTTTTGTTTGTTTTGTTTTGGAGACAGAGTCTCACTTTGCAGTCCATTTGTAGGCCTTAAATTCACTGTGTAGCCCAGTCTCAAATGCATGGCCTCAAACTCATGACGAATATCCTGCCTCAGCCTTCTCAGTGCTGGAGTTACAGATGTGCACCACCACTTCCAGTTTCTACATTTTTTTAAGCTTCATTTTCAATTTCTATATCTCTGTCACCTAGATATCAATTGAAGCCTTTGTTTGTACTTCTCTGGTTCGGCTCGCTCTTTTTCACCCTTTGGTGTCATAGGCTCATTTCTATCACTGGTTACCACCAGAAAACCACAACGATAATCATTTGGATAAATTTATACACTCTCAGATTGCTGGGGGATGACAGGATCACAGGGAAAGCTCAACCAAAAAGCCTCCATTACTTAGGAATTTAACTCACCTGTGTGATCAATTCCTTTGTTTCTCACCTTGCCTTCCTCCATCTCTTCCTTGCATGTGTGTGGCAGCCTGGGCATCATCCTTGGCTATTTTAGTATGCCTCTGGGACTTCTTTTTCCACCCTGGGCTGCTTGTCACTGTACTCTAAATACAGTTCTCCCTAAGACAAAACCTGACAAGTAAAATTTCCTCCACCATCTGACATACATTTTGTTTATGAATCTAGTATGAATATCATGTTTTAAGCTACTCAAAAATTCTTTTCAGAAAAATTATACTACTTAGTAAAGTTAATAAAGCCTTCTAAACAATTCCATGAAGGACATGATTGGCTACAAAAATAAAATGCCTGACATAAGGAAATGTGCTGCTGACTAAGTATTTGTAGACTATTTGGTGAATGGTTGTATTAATCTTATTTTCTTAACCTTATTCTTTATCCTAATGCTTACAACCAAGATGAGAAATAAAGTATTATTTAATAAAATACTAAATGTTTTGGCTCCAAAACACAGTTCTCCAATATTTAGCAATTGAGATTGTAATGAACAGTTAGACCTAATGACTATATTGCAATCCACATGAAACATATGTGCACTTTGCTGCTATACAGAATTACAGTCAAGACAGAAACCTTGACATGATATTGAATGTTGCTGCTATACAGAATTACAGTCAAGACAGAAACCTTGACATGATATTGAATGGCTATATGATCCCACCAGGGTAGAAAGTTTTTTAAAGATGCTGAAAAGGATACCTAGCCCAAAACAATATTCTTAAATTATTCATTTGGCCACAATGCAGTTAGAAACTGATCCCTAAAGGTCTGCTTTCCCTTGTGTTCCAACCACCTTTCACTGTTCCTTTGGAGAGTTCAGCTAAAGTCACTGCTATTCAAAAATCTTTCCTGGAACCCAGCATGAGTATGCAAAGCCATCAATAATTCATTTTTTTCCACTTTGGGTGGTGATGATGTTACTGTATCAGCACAAAAATGATCCAGGTTGATAAAGCGAACAAGAGAGAGCTACCTTAGATGTCCCTGACTCATTTTCACCCTGGAGCACAAAATGTTCTCCTCGAATTTGGCTCATGTGTCCTTTCAAAGAGGTGAACGCTGGTCTGTTATTAAGTTAATAGAGAAGCATAAATGTTTATTCCACAATCAGCAGGAGAAAGTGGGACTAACTAAGAAAATGCTTTGTGTCTACTTTAAAATTTTCCATAGACTGAAGACAGAAATCATGTTTACTGCCTCTTTTTGAAAGTCCTCAGTTGTACTGGGGAAAATCAATAAATGTCATAAATGAAGCTAACATTGGCATGCGCATCACAGTTTACCATGACTCTCTCCATACCACCACTTCTAATCTTTAATACTACTGTACGTATGTAAGGATTTTTTTATCTTCATTTTCCAGATGAAATTAAGGCTGAGAGAGGTGAATTTATTTGACTAAGATTTTAGAACTAGTAAGTGGGAAGCCAGGACTCAAATCAAGATCCCTGATTCAAAACCAAGTTCTTTCGTTGCAGTGTTTCTGACTAGCAGTTGATAAGAGGGAGATTTAACCACACTTCCAATCATATAATAACACAGGGTGCTTCCTATTGTTGCTTAGGATAAGGAGATGGAAAATAACTTATTCCAATCATTAAGGCTTAACGTTCAACTGGAAAATGTGAAAACAACCACTATGGAAGATCTGTTTTTATTTGAAAATAAACAATTTATATACATAATATTGTCAAACGGCTCTGAGTTTCTTATCTACTCAGAAGTGACTTGACTCCAAGAAGCAAGACTCTTTCTAAGACTAGAAGGAAGAGGAAGACAGGTGTAAGTATGCTTTAGCTAGATAACAATTTAAACAGAGACATACCATCAACATGTAAATGTTAGATATGTTAGGAATGAGCACATTCAGCATGATTTGCTATTCTGGAGAGTTAAAGGGCAGGCAAGTTTTTAGCATTAGGACTGTCAGAATCACAAAGAAAGAAGGTGCATACATTATCTGCATGCCTGGCCTCTCAGAATTGACTAACATACTACAGAACTGTGGTAGAATCCAGGAGCTGGCCACCAGACATTGTTAGGAAGAACAGGCCGCACTTCTCCTCAGGCACTAAGGATAAGGATGCTAACAACCACCCACTGGTCATTTCCTAGCCAGACCCAGCTCCAGACACTGAAGATTATCTATCTTCATCCTCACAATCTTAACAGGAATCACCCTAATTAGCAGCTGTGAAAACTGAAACTCAGAGAGGTTCATTCCTCCCACGTTCCCAGCTGGCAAGTGTAGGCTGAGCCTCTTCCTCACCACACTTCCCGGCAAGGTAAGATAGAGCAGGGCTGTTCTTCTGTTAAACAACACATTGACTGCAAAGTTCAAGGATAAAGCAAAGCAACAAGGAGGAGGAAAAAGGATACAGGAAATCTCCCTCCCTGGGCCTACTTGTTTCCCGCTTCTGCACATGCTCAGTCACAAGCCAAGGCCTCTCCTAATCCATCTCCCGCAGTCCTACTGTAAGGTAAAAGCAGCTCCTGCTCTGGGCCCCACTAAGGTGCATTACTTAAGGCTGACCAGGAAAACTGTGACTTGTCCAGGATCATAGTGTAGGGGCTTTCCACGGGCTACCTTGGCAGTTATCCCTGAGACCTCTGCAATTGGGCCTCTTAAGCTTCCACGCACATGTGGAACAGATTATGTTGCTAATCATAACAGTGCCCAAGCTGTCTTCAAATAAGGAGCTTGAGAGAGAAACCACCCAAATAAGGAAACCAACGTGGGCACAACAGAATTGGCTTTCAACTTCTCACACACTGCCAGCATTTTGTCTGATACTATCATGTAAGCATCTGGGTTGTAATGCACAGACTTTTTCACCAGGCATCCTCTGTCTCTGGAGAACTTGTTTCAGATTTACTTATAATTCCATGCATTGATATCTGTTATTTTTCACTGCTTGCTTTTGTTACTTAGAATATTCTGCCCCTCAAACATATTTTCTGGAAAGAGCCCCAGGGTTCAGAACCTCTGAAACTGACTGGATGGATCACATGACAGTTCCCATTTCAAAGCGAATATTTTTGGCATGCTCAGTCTTTCCTGTGGCCTCTGCTGTGGTTCTAGCCTTTGAGGGAAGGACTAGATAAAGAACCAGAACATTTCTCCTCTCAAGGATATCTCATGCACCTTCAGCTTGAATCTTGGGCTTGAGACCTACCTCAGTGCCCGATTTGGTGTTCAAACCCCAAGTCCAACCCTCATTTCCAAATCACTCCCAAGTCCAGGGCATCTTTTTAGTGAAAAGACGAGCACATAATGATAATAAGTATCTTCATTATCTCTTCTCTCACAAAAACTCTAGGAAGCAAGCACTATTACTTTAATTTTCCAGTTAAGGAAAATGAGATGCAGAGGGATTACATAATTCACTGAAGCTCATGTCTGTAGTGAATTGCCAGATTTTGAATAGCAATAACTAACACTCACTATACACACTCACTATACTCCTGTATCCTGCCATTTATCTAATATTTTAGTTTGTAAATAATTTCAAAACTATCAAACATTAGCTAAAATATGACTAGTACTAAGTACACTGACATTCCTCACTCAGCTATACCTACTAGTAATATTTATGCTATTTACCATTTGCACATAAATCTCTATCTACATTAAGTACATTTTGTTATATGATATACAATATATATTATATAAAATGTTTTTTCCTGAGCCATATGAAAGCGGAGTACATTATGCCATTTTGCCTTTAAGTAATTCAATGTGTACTTCCTAAGATGATATTCTTTCGTATAATCTCAGCACAGTGACCTAATTGAATGGGTAATTGACATTATATAATATTAGCATTAAAGTACAATTTTACCTTAATCTAAATCCATATTACAATTTTTTCAATTGAACCTAAAGTGGCTTTTATAGCATTTTAATTTCTCCTATACAAGATTCAGTCTCCTTATCCACATGCAGAGGGTTGAATCCAGACCTGAATGTCTCACCACATACAAACTAAAATTAAAATGTATGAAAGATCTGTTAAAATAGGGGCACTTAATCCTCTGGAAAATAAAATAGATACAGATATAGGGTTAGACAAGGACTTTCTAAACAGAACTCCAGTGGCACCAGGAATCAACAAGTGGGATCACATCAAGTTAAAAAGCATCTGCACAACAAAAGAAATAACCAAAAGAGAGAAGAAACAGCCTACAGAATGGGGAAAATATTTTCTTGCCAGACACTCATTCGACAAAGGACTGATATCTAGAATATATAAAGAACTCAAAAAATTACACTTGCCAAGATGTAAGACTCAATCAAAAAATAAGCTAACAAAATTAAACACTTCTCAGAAGAAGTACACATAGCCAACAAATACATGAAAAAATGTTCAACATGTCAGGGCCCTAGAGAAATGGAAAATAAAACAATACTGATATTTTACCTTATACCAGAAAGAATGGCTATCTTCAGCAATGACACTGCAAGAGTGGGTGGGAGGAAACATTTCTGCACTGTTGGTGAGAAAGTGAACTAATACAATCATTAAGGAAATCACTATGGGGATTCTCCCAAAAACTAAAACTAGAAATTCCATCTGGCCCAGCTATTCCCCTTCTAACTATCTTCTCAAAAGAGTTAATGATATCATATTACAGTGATACATACCCATGTTCATAGTAGCACAGTTTGTAATAGCTAAATCTTGGAAGCAACCTTTATGCCCGTCTACATATGAATGGATAAAGACAATGTGGTATATATGCACAATAAAAAACCATAAAGAATGAGAAATTTGAGTCATCTGTAGGAAAATGGATACACCTTGACACCATAATACTAAGTAAAAATAAATGAGACACACGTTTAAATAGTATCTAGTTTCATTCATATGAGAAACTCCAAATATAAATAAAGAGCAAAATAAAAGATAGTAAGAAGTAGGGAGATGCTATTGATCTTTTGCATAAGAGAAAGGGACAAAGAGATGGTGGGAAGGGGAGAGAAGGGAGGGGAAAGTGATGGAAAAGAAATTAAGATGTGTTCTTCCCACTTAGCAGCAACTCTCTCAAAGGGCTGTAAACCTGATGTACACTATTGCAAATATTTACACATATAAAAAATTAAAAAATAAAATAAAAGATTCAGCCTAGTCAGGTACTATATTTATCATGTTTCTTTAGTCTCTTGTAGTCCACAGCCCTTTTCTTCTATGACATTGGTATTCAACAACATAGTTTCTTATTCCTTTCTTCTAGGAGAAGGTACCTAATTTGAGGTTTCTCCTGATTATATGTATCATATTCATTTCTAGCAAAAGTACTCCATAAATGATATTGTGCTGTGTTCATGGTATCTCATTTTAGATGTATATAATTTATTTTGCTTCTCACTGGTTATCTTACTTTGCTTACCTATTAAAGATATCGTCTGATTTCTTTACTGTTTACATATAATTGCTTACTTGAAATTATTAAGTAGTGTTTGTGAATGTAACTTATGAATGTGAAAGTATCATTCTCATCAAAATTTCCCTCCTTTACTGGGCATTGTGGCATATACCTATAATCCTAGCCTTCAGGAGACAGAGACAGAAAGATTGTCATGAGTTTAAGGCCAGGTTCAGTTACTTAGTGAGTTCAAGGTTGGTCTAAAGGGCATTGCTAGACTATATCAAAAAGCTAAAACAAAAACAAAGAAACAAAAAAAAAAAACCCTTTAATACTGATTGATGATGATTTTTGCCCAAATCAATTTTGAGCAAGCAGGATAAATGTAAAATGAGTAAGACATTATGGTCTTCTAACACAACAATCCCTTTCCTTTACTAGTCACCATTTTGCCTTCTACATTAACAGCCATCTCTTTTTCTTTCATTTTATTTACATATTTTAGTTATCTACTTACGAAATAAAGTAATTCAGGGTCATAGATTTCTACTTTTCTCCCAGTGGATTATAGTCATACCATCTTTTCTTATATTGGCTTTAATATTGTTTCAACTTTAGACAGAGAGCCATTTCAATTTAGCTCTTATTTTTAAAACATACCATCATCATTTTTTAACATATCCTTATTTTTTTTTTAATTTTATTTAAGGAGAAAAGAAAAAAAAAGCAGGGAAAGGGTACAAGTTATACAGATTTACAGAAAAAAAATGAACAGTAGGAAATCACTAGTTAATGGATTACATATTGTCATCTTAGAAATAATTGTTCAAGTCACAAAATTAAAGCTTGTAAAGTGGACATTCCATCAATGATACTGCAAACAGTTCTGTTCATTGATCCAATAAAACTCTGTGATATTATTTTCTATCTTATACACTTAAATATACATGCAGTTATATAGTTTGGAGCACTTTCTTTTCCTCTCTTTGTACCATGACTATTACACATTTTGGGTTTCATTGCTCCCACGGTTCTTATTACTTTTTTGGAAGAGAGTAAAACCAAATATGACATAACAGAACAGAATCGGTCAAGTCAAAAGGGTGGACATAATAGATGTAAAAACATAATACAAGGTGATCAACAATGGTTACCATAATGCCTCCCGCTATCTCTAATAGAATTGCCTATATCGTTAGTTATAATACAATTGAACAAAACAGTAAAGAATAAAACCAACAAAACCAAAACATTGGAGACAACATCCTTATTTTTTTTTTTTTTTTGGCATAATAAGGTGTCCCAGGATCCTCTAGAACTTTTGCTGCTCTAGTTCTAAATGTAAATATTTCTCTGAGGAGCCCTTGTTCTTTCAGTAAAGAATGGTATCAGAGGCCAAGATCTAAACAGTAGGTATACTACTCACTACTTTGATGTTTTTGTTTTAGCTCCTTCCAGCAGACAGAGCTAGAAAAATATGTATCTTGAGTTTCTCCTAAAATTTAGAGTTTATGACTACCAATTGTTTCAAGTATATGGAGGTTATTCACATAACATATACCAAGTCCTAAGACAGCTGTGAGTCCTAGGCATAGTCTTGTATTGAGAGGTTGATGAAGAAAAGCATAGGCATGTAAGCAAAGTGGGAATGAAAGAGGGCCATACCAAAGGAGAACTGGATCCCCTCTCATCTCTAGGCACTGGGGTGTGGCTGAAAATGCAGTCCCTAGTGATAGATGAAGTTGCTCGGTGACCCCATTCCTTGATGCTCTGTGTCTCCCTAGGAACTACATTCAGGAGTAGGGAGTTATTGATACTGTGGTGACCAGCAGCCACTCATGCAAACCTAGCAACAACACTGAGCCTATATGCATCTTCAAGGGTAACGGCTTGAGTCTCATGGACCACACCTGGGTGTGACATTGTCCCTCAAAACAACCATGCTTACTGGAACTAATTGGCTTTAGCTTTTAGCCTATATAACAATGGTGTTAAGGCAGCAGTCTGTGATGATTTTAGTTAGAATCAAACAGACCTGAGTTCTGGTCCTGTCTCTGCTGATAAATGTGTGGTCTTGTATCATAGTAACCTTTCTGAGCCTCAGGTTCTTCATTCATCAAATGAAAATTGCTGAGAATTTGTTATAATAAATGTGAAATTCATGCATAGCATGTAGCTTGATCTTAGATAAATGTAGATTTTGTTATGCATAATGTAAAGTGTGGTAATACCTAAAGTACGCTCTAAGTTCTTAGGGGTGTTCCTAAGCAAACAGAGTGAGGTGCTTTATGGGCTTGAGATATGATCTAGGAATGAACTGAGCTTGTCCAAATGCACAACCATTCTTGTTAGATCATTTCTCGGTGTTTATTGGCTAACTGCTAACAAGACTTTTTCCTATATGCATTAGCCAAAATTCTACAGCAGTGTAATGGTTTGGATTTATGTCTTTTGTTATTGAATTTTTAGCTGCTTTCATAACTGAAAACATACCAGCTCTCAGTCTGCAGTTATTCTGAGAACACCTGCAAGATGGCATTTTCTTTGGAATTTAAATTGCCAGATATGGTACAGTAAAGGCCTGAAACTAAACACAAATATACCCTTGCCAAGGTATTCCCTGATTGGTCCTGCTGTCCTCAGAGGCAGCATTTCCCCTTTAAAAAGGATGCATTCCTCCAGTTTTTTCTGCCCAGGATTACAGGTCCATAGAGCACCTAGCATGACAGGCTCCCCTGTTATCTAAGGATGACTGACAGGTAAAAGGCGGCTTTTGTTCTTTTCGTTCCCAGGCACTCAGGTACCAGAGCTGTTGATGGATGGTGCTCTGGCAGATTAATACTGAAGCGCATATCTTCCAGCAACGCTATGCAGGAGGAGAACGTCCTGAGCCAGTCTCAAAATCTCTCTATTCTGTAAGAAGCCATTGCTCCAACCCAGGTGCTTTTGTGGGCTACACAATACAAGTTCATCTGTCACCGGGGTGGAAAGGGATGAGAACTGGGCTGTGTGAACAATGGAGAGCAAACTTCTCCTCCAAACTCTGACATTCGGTAATTTTTAACAATATTGTACTGGCCAAAACTCATGAACCAGTGAGTGTGTGACTCCTCTCCTAACCCAGCAATTCTTCCTTGCAAACCTTTTTGTGAAGAAGCCACATCAGGTGCAGAGACAAAGTTCCTGCTCCTGGCTCTATCACCAAAGAGCTCTGAGCCTCATCCTGGACTACCTCTAAAATGGCTCACTTGGGTTTGGGGGACCCTTATACAATTGTGGCCCTTTTCAAGGGTAATAACAGCAAATTATAAAATAGGAATATCTCACTAATGAATATTCATTCAAAATAAGAAGGCAGAAAAACATCGATTTTAAAAAGCTTACAAATACTAGAAATATCAAAACCCTAGAAAAACAAGCATAAGATGTATTTTGACTTGTATTAAAAGCTTATCAATGGTAGTAATTATCTGACAGACCTTTATAAATGCTTATATTCTGAATTTTGGCTACATCTTTTCTGGTTGTTTCTTCTTTTGAAAAAAACTTTGTAGTGTCTTCTTCAGAGAGACTAGAAACATAATTCAGACTTTTCTTATAACATGCTTGATCCAAATTTATTTTTTCCTAATAATGATCTAGAAATTTTTTTTCCATTTTGCAACTTATTACTGGCAATGTCACATATACTTTTAGCACTGTTGTCAAATCTGAAGACTTTTCTATCAGGTGTCATTCATTCATGAGCTGAAAGGTTCATATTTCATTGGGCAGAGGTTAATCTGATATAGTCTTTAAATTGATGATACTCATTAACCAAGACCTTGAAAAAGTCAGCTACTCTTGTCACCAGGCACCCGCTAACCCTGCTGTCATGGACATGGGACTTCTTACCTCTTCCTGATGAATGGCTCTGCAAATGCTGACCCTGCCTTTGAGCTGCCCAGGCTCCCTGCTTCCATATACCCACCTTCAGGCCGTCCCACCTTGTGCTTTTGGGACTAGAAGAGAATCCCTCTGTGATGTTATAACTCTGTTTATTTGACTGCCTTCCCCACTACACTCAGATTCCCTTGAGGGAAAAGAATGGATCTTCCCATCTGTTTAGCATAACACCTCGCTAAAAAATAAATAAAATATAAAATAACTCAATAAGGGTGTCACAAAACAGAAATTGTTTCACAACACAGATGCAAAATAGTGCCACAAGTGTTTACCTTTCTAAAGCAATCTTTATTCTGCTTTGATTGCAAAATTGTTGACTGGTGAGTAAGACAGTAGTGTTCATTTATTGGATCATCTTCTTCCTTAGAGTCAGGCACACAAAAAGAGAGTTGCTCTCAGGCCATGAATCAACTTTGACTGCCCTGTACACTTTCTCCTGTCTCTAGGAGGGGGACAGAGCTTCAGTCCACTCCACTTGATTGCTTGGCTCCTACAGATCTGTTCCTTGGCTTTCAGAAGGTAGCACAGGGGCAGGGATGGAGATCAACCACTAAATCATCCTCCTCTTGAGTTGCCATCAACTGTAGGAGGTACAAATGTGGTCCTAGAGCAGGTCTGACCTAACCAAAGAACACTCATGACTCATTTTCCTTCAAAGACCTCAAAATCTCCCCTAAATGACAAAGTACTCACCAAATCTGTGTATCCTCACCAGTCTCACAGAAAGAAATGAAATTTAAAAAAGAAGAAGAAGAAAGTGTCACCGGGATTTGAGATGTGGGAGTCTCCTTCTAGAGGTGGTTTCTGAGCAAAGAGTTGGTCTAAGCAAGGTTTTATACTTAGAGGAAAAGAAACAGGCTCTGCAGAGCAAATTTGGGCCAAGAAATGTAGAAAAAGAAGTGCACCCTGCAGCCCAAGCATGGACTACGATGAAAACACACAGTAGCACATTGCTCGGGTCTTTGTATCACCCACTCCTCAGGCTGACGTCAGCTCTGGGCCTCCTCTCAAAACAGGCTCTGTTCTTTCTCCAAAGAGGAACTAGCACAGCAAGCTCTGACTGGGTTCACAGGCAGCACTTTGAGAACTGCTCTGTGCCTGTGTCCTGGGATTTTGTAATTAACACGTCATGCCTACTTCCCCAGCCAGTCTGACTCGCACTATTCTCCTGTCTCAAAAAAAAAAAAAAAAAAAAAGAGAAAATATCAAAAGGCAAAAATTACAATTCACCTAACAACTTTAATTGGCTTTATTTTCACTCCTAATATTGGCAACCCTTAGTACCATAAAAATATAAGCCTTCTGATAAGCCAGAAGAGGAGGGTTGGTATAATAAGCAGAGAGTAGAAAACAAAACAAACAAACCACAAAATGCAGGTCATTTCAAAGTTACTTTTTCTTGTGAGGCGGTGAAAGGAAGCAGAATAATAGAAAGATAACTCATAAGTGACTTTTTTGTGTAAGGGTTAAGATAAAAGAAAACTTCATTATCATGCCAGCTGTAACCAGTCTGTTTAAGATAGTCAGCCTGTAGTCCTGACTGCTTTACAGTCCTTTTCTCTGGTCCTAGGTGCTCCCTAGGACAGTGCAATAAACAACTTAGTTTCAGCCTGGTGATGTGGAACTTCAGCATTTTAGCCTAGTGTGTTGGGACCTGGTAGAGGACTTTATCCCCAAACAATACCTCCCTGGAATGTATATTTAGTGAAGGAAGAGAAAGAAGAAAAGAGAAAAAAGGAAGGAGAGGGTGAGAAAAAGAAGGAGAGAAAAAGAGAAGGTAGAGGGAAAGGAAATAAGAGACTTCTGCAAAAATACCCCAAACGCAAGATGCAGAAGTCAAGTCACCGTTCCTCTGTGGATGAAAGATGCAGTTACTTCATCCATTTTCTAATAAGTGTGCTCAAGCAAGAAAACAACAGTAATAATAAAATAAGGCACAGGTTAATTCCTACGTTAACTTATTAATACATTAGCCTGTCAGAAATGATTATTGAATGGATCATTCAGTGACTGCATTCTCATGGTTCATTCATTATTATAATCTATTTTTTTTTATTTTGGGTTTTTTTTATTTTTAAAAGCAAAACAGAAAAAAAAAAGGTAGAAATAATACAGAATTTCAAAAAACAGTAAGAAATCAACACGTTAATATATTGCATGTTGTTAACAGTATTTGTTCAAGTTACAAGATCTAGGCATAAAAAATGATAATCTATTTTTTAAAAATGACATTAATATGGTGCAGGAGGAAAAGCGTCCCTCTCGTCACACTTACATAATTGTGCAGGTAAAAACAGTGATTAGAAACCATTGCCTTGTGGCCCTGAAAACATAGAACAGATTTGTTTGTATCTGCTACAATGATAGAATTTCCTTCTCTGCTTCAGAAAAAAAATGATTATGCTTACTCTGTACTGTATTTTACAGAAAATGATTAAGGCATTTGGCTCCCACTGGCCAACTTCAAACTATATTGCACAGGTTAAAAAAACAAAACCATTTTGCCCTTAATCATAACTCCTTTACTAGAGGCTGGCTTATTGTGCCTTAATATCCTGATCAAAAGAACTAGCAGATTTCCAGAATGAAAGGCACCCTGAGGAAACGTGGTGCTCGGTGTCCGGGGGAGAACTGGAGGCTTCACTCTCCCACATCATCCAATCCCTAAATCATGTAGCAGAACAAAATGGCTTACCAAGCTCTTTTCTAGTTAGCAGGACTTATTTAAATTCCTTTCCCTCCCCAATTTCCCTTTTTATAACCGGCAGCAAATTACCAATATTGATAAACCATTAGAAAATAAAATAAGAGACAATTTTATTGACAGCTAAGTGAAGTAATGCCTGGGTTGTGTTGGTTTCCAGCAATTGAGCTTTTTGTATTCATTAAAACTCTGCAAGCAGCATGTGTTAAATTTTTGATATATGCAGTGCACACTGAAATCTTTATCAACATTAACTGAGACACCAATTTGCACCCCTGTTGCACCCTAATAGGCTGATTTATTGTGGTTTTCCAAGGCCTATTAATGAAAGAGCCTGGAGTTTTTTAGTGGCCTAAATCAATTCCATTTTTTGGATGCAGCAGAACCTGTCAAGGTCCATGTCTCTCATTTCCCCTAATGTCAGTGTGGATGGATTGTATGTTGTCTGCAGAAGCTGGAGGCTTGACAGATTGGCACATAGGCTGGGAACTACTTGGACATCTGCGCAGGCTCAGTGAGTGGAATGACAAAGAAATGCCATGGGATTTCCACCTGTCTTCAAGAGGAGGAATGCCTACAATATTTTTATACAAATAAAAAAATACAAATAAAAAGGGACAAGACACATCCACCTAGAGTGGTAACAATCACTCTCCACTATTATTAAAAAGTCCTTGAATTGCCTCCTTTAAATTATTTTTCTTCACCCCTCTTTCCACTTCAGTGTCTGAGATGGGAAGGAAGTGTTTGTTTTTATCCATAGAATCTGAAAGAGATTCTGAGCTCAGTAAATATTGTCCATGGACACACTTTCATACAATCAGGAAAAAAAGAACTAATTCATTGAACAATTACTGTTATAATTGATGCTTGTTTCCATAATGGTCAGGAGACCTTTGAGAAACCAATGAAACTATGACCTCTCTCTCTCTTCTCCTCTCCTCTCCTCCCTCCACACCACCTAAATTTTATTTATTTTGTTTTTGTTTTCAAACACTAAAATTTCCTGATAATTTCAGGTTTCTTTGAGCTTAGGGTAAAACACCTTCTGTCCACACAGTGCAAAGACCTCAGACTGTACAGGGAGCAGGAGATGTGCAGTGTTACAGAGAGGAAACTGATCCAACTGGATATAACGTACCTATTTGCTTACTGTCCCTCAGAACATCCTAACTCAGTCAGCCAAACAAACCATCCAAGTATTAATTTAATATACTAATCTCTGTTCATAGCCCAGAAAAGATTAAAGAGATAATGAGCAAATTTGTCAAAAGCCACATAAAAATTCCCTTCTTTCTCTTCCAAATGTGTTGGTTGATTTGTTCCCTAGGATGGATGAGTTAGGGAACTCTCCTCTGGTTTTGCTTCCTCATTATGGAGCAAGTTCAAAATATTTAGGAGCTGATTTTACTCTGAAAGCAACTGACCCAGAATTAAGATACTCCATCATTTTGCAAGACCTCCGCGTACTCCCCGGAATCTGCGAAGTCACAGAGGAAGGGGCATCTGGCTTGCTGTGGGATGCATATGATGCATCTGGATTTAACAAATTGTGGCTGTGTACATCACTCTTGTTGTCTTAAAGACATTTCTGAGAAACTTCATCAAGGGATGTGATATAACGAGGTTAACCTTTCTACATTATATAAGTAGATTTATTTATTGATTTATTTTTGGTCTATAGTTTTCATGTCAGCAATCTGAAAACCTGAATGTTATCCTCCACTGCTCTCTAACGTGATGATTGCCTTATTTCATCTTGTACCAGAAAATGTGATCTAGAGTCAAATATCTCATGGTTCATATTGTTATGAAACAATGTGTCATAAAATCCTGATACTATGGCAGAATTCTGACAAGAAATATGCTAACCCAAAATTTAGAAGAAAATGTAATTTAAAAAACTTATATAGTCTTTCAGAAGCTCCAGTGTGTCTTTTGTAGCAAGAGGAAAGTTTTCATATTCTAACAAATCCTTTTGTAAATTTTAGCTTTGCCACTAATTCACTGGATAACCTCAGGCTACTTGCCTACTTGTCAAAGGGTTTCCTTACCTTTAAAACAGGTAGCAGAAGGATTAATAAAGATTATGCTTATATGTCAATTAGGGTAAATCCTAGAAGCACAAAATGTGTGCTCACAAGAAGATTACATTGCTTGATCACGCCTATATCTTGTAATATGAGCAACTACTTTGAAGATAACAGTACACAATATATTAACCATTGTAAATTTCCTATTATCTTGTTTTGAAATTCTGTATTGTTGTTTTTATTCTTTTTTATACATGAGGAATGGAATCATGTCTACTGATGGATTCAAGTGTTATCTCAGTTTATAATTCCAAATTCTATATTTAGTCCAATAAACAATACTATTTCATAGAAAAACAAACAAGCAAAAGAGACTGTTTGTGATCTCTTCCAGGGACCAGGGAAAAACTGCATATGCGAAGCAGAGACCCAAGCAGGTCAGGGGACTAAGAAGACACTGGTGGAGTTTCCAGGCTTCAGAACTGTTGACCGAAAAATAAAGAGGTTTGAATTTGAGGACCGTTTCTGTTGGGTGTGCTGGGAGGATTGGCAAATGTGGCTTCTACTAGGATGTAAGCTGGAAACGGAAAATGCAGTCCACATTTTGGCAGGCAAATCAGTTGGAAAAATTGCAACACTAAAAATGAAATCCAGGTCTCAGTTAGCAATGATAAAATTTAAATACGCTACTTTATAGAAGGAAAAAAAAAGGTACCACTGAGGCCAGTGAAGCTATCATCAGTGTGTTCTCAGGTCAAAACTGTAACAAACACTTACAGTGAATGAAAATACTTTAAATTCACAGCAAAAGCAACACCATGGGCCCAAAGCCAGAAACTATTTTGGGCCAAAACATTTTTGCATTTGATGCTAAATTTAACCAACTGGAGAGTTTTTTGTAAAAATAGCCTCTTTGTCAACCTTTCCAAATGAAGAGTTTGCATTTGATAGGAAGCACAGAGATGGAGCTCCATGCCTTGAGCTTTGCTGTTCTTCGAAGAGCAAAGTCACCTTGTCACAAATACTGTAAGTGACCCAGTGACTAGGGTGGCCATGGATACAGAGGGGCAAGAAAGGATTTTCTCCCACCAAGGGAGGCTGCATTGTGAAGCACTAATCTTGTCTACCAGGATAAAACACATCCAAGGAAAAGGTACGGCTGTGGAATAAAACACCTGGTATAATTAAGACTATTGTTAAGGAAGAACTTAGTTATCAAAGGATAAGAGTCAGCAGCAAGTTTCAGCAATGAAACGACATGCCATGGGCAGTTTCTCAGATTCCTGCTTACTTTAGGACATTACAATGTGCTAATCAAAGAGAATCCTGATCCCATAATAGGGTGAGAGAGTAAAGGGAGTAGTGAAGGACAAAAGAACTCCAATAATTCATTTCCAAGACAACAGTTAACTCTGTGGCTAGGAGTATCAGCAGGTTAATTAAATAGTCAGTTGGCAATGAGGCTAGCGCATTTTCATTTGCAGATGATACTGCTCATTAACCCGTGAGCTTAACTAATAGTTGCCGCAGAGTAGCATGCTTTTTCAGCAGGCAGAATGCTGGGGATGATCTCCTAACTCAGAGGGAAAAGCTCCCTTTGCTTACTCTGCCCACCAAATCTCTACTGCTAAAGAGAAAGTAGCTCTGTCATCCCTTGTATCTGTTGCCTACCTATGAATTCAACAGATGGAGAACTCAGATTCACAAGCTTCATGGATTTTAGCCTATAAAATCTTCACTAACTACATTATTTGAATACTTTGATGGCAAGACAGAAAAAGTCCCAATTTAAACAAGAAGGATTTGTTTTTCATTTGCTCAAATCTAAGGCACTCATTCTAATATAGCATGCTATTTTATGAATCAGTAAACAAAGAAAAAAAGGAAAGAAACTACTGTCAAATAAATTGATATGTTTTCTAATGACTTAAGATATTTTATATCTGCTGAAAGTTATAAAACTTATTTAGATGTCTATTTTAGCATACATAAGATACATTTTACCAATATTATATATCATACAGTCATTTACATCTGTAAGCACTAAATAAGCATATTGCTCTCTATTCATAAAACATCTTCACATTCAAATCTGAACCTTCCACATTGCTTTTTAATACAGAGCCATATATACTTTTCCATTAAATATTATTCCCCGTGATATCAAAATATGGGTATGGGGGGTGGTACCAGGAAATGAAGTCAGAACCTTCACATTGAGCTGCATCCTGAGTCCTTTCTTATTTTTATTTGGAGATAGGGTTTCCCTAGTCACCGTGTAGCCTAGGGAAGACTAGAATGTGCAGTGTCCCTGCTTTAGCTCCCCAGAGTGCTAAGATTGCAGGTGTGTGCTATCTTGCCCTCATGGTAACATCTTTTAAAAGAATGTTCTACTACTGCTTCTTGAATTTTCTTCTAAGCATGGACAATCATTATGCAACTTTTGATGAGAGTGCTTTCTTTATCTTTTCAGAAAATGTCAGTAGAAGTTTCTCAGATTGAAAACAGGATCTTTACTGCAACGCCCTTCCATGGTTTGTTGACTGAAATGTCACAGGGCTGCAGTCATGTCTCAGGGAATAACAATCAAACTGACAGATATACAAGGAATGGCAACTATGTCCAACTGCCCCTGACCAACAGTGATTATAAGATGTGATCATGGCAAAATATATCCTGATTTCAGAGACGTGAAACTAGGAAAAAAGATGCAATGTTGAGTCAACAAAATGTCTTATCTTACTTGACAAGAAACTTGATGATATCATTGTTGCAGGGCAAAAAAATTCAGCTACTCGATATTACTGGGAAGCAGTTCTATTCAACCATCCTCTGCATGGCATCCTGTGCATGACCCAGATAGATGGCAGAAGGTTCCCAGAGTCATAAGCAAACACAATATCCAAAAGAATTAGAGAGAATGTTTACTCCCAATAATCTTTGTCAATACCCTCCCCCAAATTTTTTGAGAATATTCCAGGCACAACAGAAAGCAGAGAAAGAACGTACTTTTTTGCTCAGCTCTAGTCCATTATCACTTTGCAGGAACCAGGAATTAATATTAACAGATCTTCCGATTTCTCAAAAAAAAAAAACATATTAGAAAGCTAAATTGTTCTGTGGAATACCCTGATTTTTAAGATAAGTCTCCAAACAAGTTTCTATACTGTTCCATGCTATCCCTGTACAGCATGGAAACTAATGAACTAATGGAGCCTCGGTGCCAAGATACTCTGTAACAGCATAGATCTGGCAATGGGGAAAGGTTACTGAAAAATCATGCCTGACATAATTCTGGAGACATAGCTCACAAACTAGTTCTTTGTACCCGAAAGACTGGGTACAGACAAGAGAGGCAGAGACGGCCCCCAAGCAGGTGAGACAAGACTTCTGCTGATGAGCCCGAGGCTTGAGCAAGGCGCATGCTGCTCAGAGGTGGAAAACCTAGTGAAAGTCCTCTGAGACTCCATTTAGAAGTTCAAACTTGGCAGGAAGTTTTTACTGGAACCACGAGCACCACTAGGAGTCCTTCCAGCAGATGACTCACACAAGTCTTGGCAGCTGACCTCCTTCAGCCTGCTGACCACTCTCTTGTCCACCCCTTCAATTCCTTGGTTCCCCTCCACCACCATCCTCTCAGAGAACAAAGTGCCTGCTCGGCCCTCCTCTGTCCTCCATCGTCATCTACTTCTTCCTCCTGGCTCTGGTCTCTTTCATTTGACCCTTTACCTGCCTCTAGTTTATTTGGACCAATAGTAGTGAACTTGGCCTCTTGTTTGCTGCACTATCCCATCAAGCAGTTTTCCCATCATGCCTTGTGTTCAATACTTGTCCATTCCTCTACATCTTAGTCTGGCTTCACTCAAGGCCACATTTCCACCACATTTGGAAAAAAATGACAAAATCCACAATTCAAATTGAGCACTTGTGGGTTTAGGGACAACACAGCCAAGGCTCTTGCATAAGTGTGAGTGGTAATAAGAGAAATACTTTTACAAACATGATTTTCTTCCTTCCTTTCTTCTTCTCCCATTCTTTTCTTCCTTCTTTCCTTCTAACTACCCTTTGCTCCTTTTTTTCCTCATCTCAAATGAATTTGCATCTTTAAAATATGTAAAATATAATAAGGTATTTAGGGCCTTTCTAAGATAGACAAGAATGAAAACCTGAGTCTTGTTTCTGTGCCATAAAAACATTACTTTGAGTATTTTAATGTATTATCTTTCTAATTTTTTTCTTTATAGCTTTAATTATTGATTGATTGATTTTAAGCTTTGATAATGTTTATTTTTCTATTTTTAAATCACCAAGTGTTTTTCTAATATAATTTTAAAAGTTAAATTTTCTCTTAAATATATACCATAAAATTTTACCATTAATACTTATATACAGCATTCAGTTAAAGCAGGAATCTATCAGAAACATTTTCATTGTACTCTCACAATTCTTTTAGCACAGTAACCAGTCAATAAATTTACTGAAAGTTTCAAAATAGAGAAACCCAGATACAATTAAGTACCATTCTCACTAATTTTAAATACTCTTCAGTTTTGCTTGACCTAATTTTGTTCTTTCCTGCTCAGGTTTGAGTAGTACCCCATGCCTCGGTCACTTTCCTGGTACAAAATAGTTGATGCTTACAACCCAAAGGAGGACAGTTTTACTTTGTCTCAAGATTTAGTCCATAGTCAGCTGGTTCCAAGGCAGGAATGCCATGGTAAAGGGGACGTGGAGGAGGACAAGGTTCTCAACTCAAGTTGGTCAGGAAGAGAGAGCAGAGAGGAGCTGGGGACAAGAATGCAACCCTTCAGGTCAGGCTGCCATTCACCTGCTTCTCAAAGGACCCACCTTCTAACAGCAAGGAGCCTGCACATTTATCTGTGGACTAATCCATTAATGAGCACAGTGCCTCCACTGTTTAGGGGAGGGGACTTTTTTTAAGTTTAGGGGACATTTTAGATCTAATCATTGTGTGTTGTTTCTTCTTTAAATTAGAACATTGTCTGGGAACATTTACAGAAATCCCAGGGTTTTAGTCCCTTTACAAGTGTCAAAACCAGGACCTGGCACGTAGCAGGTACTTAAAACACATTGGCCATTGCGGCTGTCATTGTAATTGTTATTCTTGTCAGTAAAAATATTTTTACTTTTAAGGTGTCATTAGGAATCCGTGCTTTTGTTACTGAATTGCCCAGCCTGTCTCGACTGCATGGTAATAAAGAAAAATGATTGAATCCATGTTTCCACTGAATTTAATCCATGGTTTCATTGAATGAAAAAAATTTTAAACTTGCAATATTTTCTTTCATTTTTGAACCTCTCAAAGCAGAAGAAAAAAATGTATCTTTTCAAAGAAAAACATTCCTTCATCACACACACAAACACCCTCCTCACACAAGATATTGTCATATCTTGGTGTTTACATTTCTTTTCTCATTTTGAAATAGATGCTACAAATAAGTTGTCCAATCAATCTATTATGGTTTGTACCTGGATGTCCCCCCAAAGCCTTATGTGGTCACTGGGGATGCCAGGTTTTTTGGAGGTGACTGAATCCAGAGTTCATGATTGGTTCACTGTCTACTGCTGGGACTAGCAATGTGCGTGCTGCACCTGCCTGGCATAGGTAGCCTCCGGACAGTATGTGGGGGGTGGAGAAAGAGGCTCGCTCCTCCCTTTTGCTCCCTTTGCTCTTGTTACTTTTGCTGTCTTCCACCACCATGAATGGTTGCTCCTCTGCCATGTTACCCTGCCTTGGAGTCAACTGATTACACACTGAAACCTCCACAAACTGTGAGCTAAATAAAACTTTCCTCCTTTAACTGAATGTCATGTACTTTGTGCCAGCAACAAGAGAAAAGTAAGTAAGACAGAGTCCTTACTGCTCACAACCAAGTTATACAGAAGTCAATTTTCATCTAAATAAAAATTAGAAAATTATTTTTATCTCAGTATCCTTGTTTAGACTTTCAGAGTTCTTACCTTCTGAATTAAACACCTTCATGAACTTTTAATAAAGACGTCTATATTTACATATAACTAAATTCTCTCACATAGACAATGGTAGCCAGCAACCAAGAAAGTGGACCATATTGTTAAATGAAATAAATCAAATACACAGGCTTAAATAGTGCATAGTTTTTCTTACATGAGAAACTCAAATTAAAAACTAAGAATAAAATAAAAGGTAGATAATAGGAAGCAGGGAGACAGATTTTTTTCAAGTGGGAAAGAGATCAAAAGATGAAGGGGTAAAGGTGAGAAGGAGGCAAAAGAAATGCAAAATGGAGTTCAGATGTGTTATGCACATATGCAACTCTGCACAAGGAATGTAAACATTATGTGCTACACACATGTATAAATAAAGAAATAAATAAAATACACTGTTAATTTTTTTTTAAAAAGGAAGCTAAAGAACAGCTACAGTATTCACTCCTGTTCCCTTCCCCTCAGACTGTTTGTCAGTCTGTTTAGCTACTTGTACTCTCCTCATCGAAATACACGAGTGGACAAAAGCAACTTTGCAGTATCTGAAAAAGCTGTAACATGCATTTATTTGATCTGCTAATCCCAAAGCTAATATTCAAGTGTAGCGAGTTTTGAATCAAACCCTCAGTTCTCTGAAAACCAGCCCATTGTATACAATCCATCCTGAGTCATAAAGCTCTGCCTTTGGTTTGTTGCTACTGCCTCAATTTCCTGGAACCATACAATTTTAGAGCTGGAACAGACCTTACATTATTTGCGACTTGACCTCTTAGCCATTTTAAAACCACTTTTCGATAACACTGTACTCTAACTCTTCTATTGCTAAATTCTTATGTTCTTTAAAAGAAAAGAAACCTCTCTTTCAGACGATTTTATGGGACAGCTTGTTAAAGCATTGTTCAGTGGGATCCTTTTATAATCACAAACTTTGAGGGAATTTTTGAGCCCTTTGATAAACACTCACTACTTGAGTTTGGATTTTTTTAAAAGAAAAAAACCAAAAGAAAACAGAAAAAAAGATAGAAGTAATACAGAATTTCAAAAAAATATATTAACACTAAGAAATTACTAGTTGATAAATTGCATATTTTCTTTTTAGGATCAGTTGTTCGAGTTACAAAATCATGGCATAAAAAGTGGACCGATACTCAAACATGTTTGGACCTTGAGTGTCCTCCTGGGGGCCATTTTTTGAAGGGTGATTGGCCCACAGGCTGTGGTGGCGTTGTTGGGTACAGTAAGTCTTAGTGGAAGGAGGTAGTTACTAGGCATGCCCTAAGTGGGGCCAGTGGAGCCTCAGCCCCTCCCTCTTTCGGTCTGTTTCCCAGCCACCAGCAAGTGAACAGGCCTCCTCTCCCATGTGTTCCATTATGATGTACTGCGCCTTTGCAGACCCAAAGAAGCAAGGCCAAGCAAGCACAGAATGAAACATCAGAAATCGTGAGCCAAAATAAACTTTTCCTCTGTTTAAACTGATTTTCCAATATTTTGTTACTGTGACAGAAAGCCGAGTCACATACTAGCCTAAAAATATTTCCTGTAAGTAAGGAAACTTGGAAAAGAAGCAGGCAAAGGGCCCAGCCTCTGCTGAAGGATACTAAGTGCAGGGGATTATAGTATCTCTTTTGATATAGACGTCAAGGTAACTATTTTCCCTGTTTTACAGATAATGCAACTGAGACCCAAAGAGGCTTTAAAAGATTCATTCAACACCTCAGAGATGGGGGTGGGGGGGTCACCAACAGAGTGTTAAGTCCTAATGTCTTCAGCTCTACATATGGCCAATGTTCTGTTCATCACATCAAACAATTTCCCTTGGTCTTTATTTAAATAAGTAGCTCATTTCATGGTCCTCCACATGACTACTTGGACATGGTAGACACTCTTCTCCAGGGCACTATTCAAAAGAACATGTTTGAAATCTAAAGATAATGAGTTCCTATTTTCTTCTGTTTGGCTCCCAGATAATTTTAATTGGACACATTGTAAACCATGGTTCCTTTATGCCACAAAGCAGTGATTGATTATTCCCTTGAGGAGCTGTCTGCCAACATTATTCTAGACTCTACCTGAACATTTCAAAGGGTCGAGGCCAATCAAGGTTAGATGCTGACTTTATCCATAGATTTCTCATAATGGGACCTCAACTCAGGCAGACTGACAGCTGTGCGGCCTTCAAACAACCAAAGTGCAAGATGTGTTAATACCTGAGGTTCAAAATGACTGAAATCCATATTATCGATATGGTCTGGCCATTCTTCAACACCATTTTATGCCCAGGAGCCATTCAATCTGCCAGTGAAAGGAAAAAATGGAAAGTATAATAGCATTGCCTCCTTTCTGGACTTAGAGTCTAGAAAGAAACAATAGATACTTAGAAGTATTTTATACTACTCTGCACAACTGAAGATTACTTACGACTTTTCTGAGTTGGATTCTACCAATTTTTTTTCTTGACCCATTTCTAAATTCAGCATGGCACAGGCAAGATTACAAGATGCCATGCAGATGGCTACAATGGAAATGTAAGTAGTAAGCCTGTATACTGAAACTACCTCACTGCTCTCCAAAGTGATATTGAAAATCAAGAGTTGCTTGTAAGGTTAAAGTCACGGACTATAGATCTTTCCCCGCAGTCTTTGTCAGGTATGCACTTAATCTCAGTATTTCTTAAGCTTCGTGCTTTAATAAGACAAAGCCAACCTGCATGGTGCTTAACGGCAAGGCTCTGTCACATTCAAAATACATCATGCTAACACCTAACAATAATGGTTACTACCAAGAAATGGGCTTCTGGTTTAATTGTCTTTATCTTTCTGACCATTTAGCACCTCTGTTCTTTGCCCAACTCAACTCTTTGGCTCTCTCTTGACTGCTTCTTTTTCAACTTAACACTCTGTGATTCTGTGATCACCTTAAACCCTCGTCTTTAAGTCTATATCACCTTAAAACCTCGTCACCTTAAACCCACATACCAGCTCCTCTCCAGGAAATCCTAGCATCTTCCCTTTTCATCCTGTGAGAACATACAGTGAGCACACAGTAACTTCTGCTTTTGGGATAGAGTAGCCCTGTGTGTCTTTGCAGGTGAATAGCTTAGCTTGCCAGGAATGACTTACTTTACTTTTCTTTCATCCTTTTAATTGCTTTCTTAATGCATCCAGGCAAGCATCGTGTTATAAAGAATCTGGGCTGTCTAGTGAGTGAGCAGCAATTTATTTTTCTCACCCTTTGGAAGTGTTTCTTGTCAATGTTTTTCATTCAGTGACCCAAATAATAAATGTTCCTGTTATGCAATACATGTGACACGTCAGGGAGAGATGTGTTCACATAGCAACTTGCATGGCCTTAATCAGACATAGTCAGGTTGTTTTTATTTAACTACAAAAAGAAAGTAGAGAAATTCAAGGAAGACTCTATGGGACACTAGATAAGGAAAATCATTCTTTACAGGAAGAGAGAAAATTTTGTTTTAAATTCTTTTTAATCCATTTTGACTCAGAATTGGAAGCAGACCACTTGAATATGGAAATAGTCCCATTTGTGGTTTTATTAGGATGCATGTAAATTTGGAAAGCCCTTGACTCAGCATAGTATAGATGCATTTTGCCACTTTTTCTTTTTCCAATTTAAAGCCATTCATATTCCAAGGAAATTTAATCTGTATATTTATGATTCATTTGTGCTTAACTTGTCAAAATATGAAGAGTTGTTTCAAATAAAAGAAGACTTTGGGTTTTGATATTTATATGATTTTTATCCTTAGAATCAGAGAGCTGTGCTTTGCAAGGAATCAACAGCCTGCTGCTTTATAGGTGTGTGCATCATATGTGAGAAAACGCAGGGACTCAGGTGGATCACAGATCTATTGCCGTAACTTTAAATTGCAATCTACAGGGATACATAAATAAAAAAGCTTTGAATTTCATTTTTTTTAAGAAAACCATGTAACACATGGTGATTTATCTTAAGTGAAGTTACAAACTTATCCCATCCTTTGCAGACAGTATGCAATGCTGTTCAGGTTTCACACTGCACAATTTTGGGACCTATCACTCACAAAACAGTGAGACTCATTCACAGTGAGTCATCTTCCTTGCATCTTAGATGTTTGCCTTTCACTTCAGGCTCAACTATACCTACGAATATACCAAGCTACCATATCCTTATTAATCAGGTCAAAAATTCTCTCTTTTATCAAATTTTCAAGGACTTGTAAGGGCTTCATATATATTATTCTAAGATGGTTAGTGGCTGGTGAATGCATAATCAGGCTTTGGGTTTAACTCCAATTCAGTTTATTACTTGGTTCTTGCCTTTGGAATGGTTTCTTAACCACTAGCTTCTGTTTCTGAAGATGGGATGCATACCTCTGAGGACATCAGCTATGTGAATCCAGTCCACACACCCAGGTGTGTTCTCCCTGAGTATAAATCCCCACCGAGATAGTCACAGGGAACTATCAGGTCAAAGATGTAGGTCAGAGACTTTCTGAAGATGACCGATTTTTGTAACACAACTGTTTGGGCTGGCAGGTGGGGGAGTTGAGAGTGGTGAAGGAGTGGAATGCAAGGGAACAGAGGAGCACCAGACTGCAGCGGGTGAAGCAGGAGCTGTGCCTGCTGAGGTCTGCAGGGTTCCGTGCGCAGGAGACCCAGCCCATCTCGCTGGGCAGATGGCCGGCTTTTCAAAGGGCAAGTGGGGTTGACAGCTATAAGAGTGCAAGGATGGGATATATTTTGCACTGTCATCATGCCTACATTTCGTGTGACATAAAGGCATACTGTTTCTCCTTGGCCCTTTTTGGGGCATGGATTCACTTCTCCAAGGCAAAATAAACACTGTAGAGGAGCTCCCTTATAACCTCCCCCCCCCTTGCCAAACACAAGGGTATTTGTTGGATATTTTGATCTTGTCTACCTTGTCTGAGTTTACAATCTGCTCCCCCTCACTTCCTATGTTTCTGGAGGGGCTCACGACCTTGGGATTCTAATTCAGAAGCACAGGGGAAGACACAGGGTCCATGCTGACCACAAAATTCTTTTCTACTGCAGACAGGGATTGGGCTAGCAGTGGAAATGGCACCATCAGTACCAGAATATTTTTTCAGAAACTAATTTGGCTGAGAGAGAAAAGATTATTCTGCTTCTAAGACTGCTTAAAAGAAAGCACTATCAGAATTGGCTACATCCTTCTGATCATCTTCCCACTGGATAGGGCTAGCATGTAAGTAAATACTACTTTCCAAATTCCATCCTAAATTCAGGGGGTAATTTTAGTGTTGTGCTCAGTTTTGCCAGTTAGATGTGGCTTAGGAATGAACAAAAGGATTCCAGTGAATTTGGACAGCTTGTGACAGTGCAAGTTTGGTAGGATTCTTTCGATATAGTGTTTGGTCATTGCCTTAAAGCAGTCTCTTGACGCCAGGAGCACTGAAGCAGTCCAGCTCTATAAAGGGCATTGTGTTGAAGAGAAATGAACCCTTGTTCAAGAAGCTTTAGAAGCTTAACATAGTCTACACAGGTGGAAATTCTTTTCAACTAGATATTACTCAGTGTGTTTGAAAATGTTTTCACTGTGTTGAGGCAAACTTTTAAGTGGAATGCAGATGGTGTTTTACTTTTGTATTTCTCTTTTCTATTTTTTTGGTGATTAAAAGTTTATGAACATTTGTGTAAGACTTATTCAAATCTTTCCAACATCTGTGGTCCTGTTTTTAGTCCCGCAAGAATCCACAGACGGTATAAACACTGGATACTAATATTGCTGAGTATGTCTAGCCAGGAGTAGGATGACTGGAATATCTCAGTTATGAAGAAACAGCACAAAGGCATTTGCCATTTTAGTAGTGCAGTACAGTAGCTGGAGAAGGAGACCTTTTAAGTCTGTCTGGACCGGGGAAGTGTTCTTCTAAAAAGAGCCTCTGAAGTCATTGCAAAGGAAGAGTTGATTATCTTTATAGCATATTTAATAATTATCTACATGAGGATAGTAGGACCCGTCCACGTGCTCCCTCTTCTCCAATGTCCTCCCCCTTTTGCCATAGCCCTAGTATAGCCTCATCTGCATGGGTGTACCAAGACGCAGTGCTGCTGCTTCCCAAGACAAGTGAGAAGACCAGAATCTCATGCCTGGGGATCCTTTATGTGAGGTAGCACACACCTAAAACAACATACCACAGTCTAAAGACAACATTGTGAAGTGAAACATGCACTTTATTGCAATTATTCATTTTGGTGTTTATTATCCTAGGTATTAACTATTTCTAAAGGATCCCCAAATCATCACTTAGGTGAAATTATAAAATGACATTTCTGAAAAATATTTAGATCCAATGAGCCATAGTAGGTTTCTAGGAGTGACTTCAGGGTAGCTAAGTGAACTTTTCTGTTTTGAATATGGTAGAGTCAAGAGACTGTAGATGCCTGGTTCCACTTAAACCCTACAACAAACTTGCCTTGCCTACTGTGTGGACAGCAAAAGAGACCAGTGAGTCTGTTTATCTTCAGAGGTCTAAGAAAATGCTATCCATGTGAGTAGTTGTACAGAACTGATCTAAAAGTGATTGATAGTAATATTTTGGAATAACTTCAAGAATTGCTGACAGTTATAAATGTGCCCTGAAATATTAGCATGCCATTTCACCATTTCCACTGGCATGCTTTTGTAGTATTTTTGTACCAAAAGAACTGAGACTTTGGACTACTTTGAAGAAAAAATTTATATAATTTAGCTTTATTTTAATGTCTTCTACGGAAACACTGGGGATAAAGTATGTTGGTATAGTTGTTAATTCAGGATATTTAAAGTATTAAATACATTATAAGAAATTAAGTGAACTTGTATATTTAAAAATTATTATTAAAAATAATTTTTATTTTTATTAAAAATAATAATTATTAAATATTATTAAATTTTTTTTCCAAAAAAAAAGTATCTAAGCTAAGAGTTGTCAAGGTCCAAATTAAAAGGAAATAGTAATTAGATTAAGAAAAAAATAGATATCACTGGATCCGCCTGGGCCTGATACACTAGACTTCAGTTTTATAAGAAAATTAGTTGTGTTTAAATTAATTTGAATTGTGTTTCTATCAGTTGCAACCAATAAACTTGACAACTATGTGGGAATTGTCATTGGGAATTAAACATTATCATAGAAAACATTTTTTAAAAATTATCTCCCCCCCCCATTCCCTATTTACTATGGATTTTAACTTAAATTGATATTTTAAATTTTTTTTTTTTTGGTACCGAGGATTGAACTGAACAACTTTGTGCTTGCCAGGCAGGCGCTTACCCCACTGAGATAAACCCCAGCCTGTATTTTAAAGTTTAAATTAAGCATTTCTATTCTTCTGCCACCGAATGAGTTATTTCCAGAGACACCCAAAGGGACTTCCGAGGCCGCACCGTAAAAATCCTGCCCGCAGTGCAGTGGCAGCAAGGGCTCCTCCAATGGTGATGATACTGCTGGCCCAGTGTGGCACTAGTCCTGTTCAGGGTCTCAGGGGCTGTGACAATCAAGGGCACACACAGAGTGGACATTCCACCTCACAGCAGGGCAGTGATGGTGTCAGAGTCAATGAGTAAAGGAAGCGTCCTAAAGACTTAACAGAGAAAGGGGCAGAGGTGACTGTCCTAGGTCCTAGGCACAGAGTCACAGAATTGCCAATCATCAAGTTGGCAGCGGGAGACAACAGATTTTGTAGGGAGAGTAAGAAAACAGACCTGACCCCACTGGACCTGTCTGCTACCTGAGGTACTGAGTGGACTGAGACCAGTACAGCTAAAAGGAGACCTAGCCCACAATCACAGCATAACCAAATGAAGGGGACACATAGTTACAGGAAATAAATGCTCATTCATTTACCAATGTATCAACACGTTGTTTTGTTTTTGTGATAACCAATCATATACTAACACCATGGACTGAGAGTGGTGCAAGTGCATTGGAGACAGAGAAACACAAGTAGCCTTTGCCTTCTAGGAGACAAAGCCTAATCAGAAGTCTCTGGAGGCGTGCACCAGTAACCATCAGTGTGCGATGGTTAAATAGCAGCAGCTGCTACAAAATACTTAGGGAGCAGATGCCGTTCCTGGGTGATCACAAGAGGCTTCCTGGAAGCAGATAACAAAGTGGCACAAGTAGTCCTTATGAGGAGGGATCCGTGCGGATTGCAAGGTGACAGGCTAATTGCTTATACTAATGTGACTTTAGGCATATTTGGTTTCTGTGAACTGCATTTCCCTCCTTTGCAAGTAGAGAATACTATATCAAATACCCAGGGTCTGGTCAGGATAAGGGAAAAATCTGAGATAGGACCTGAGTGAATCCCAGAAGTGGCAAAAGTATCACCAGTGTCCCCTAGCCCAGCACACTGAGAGAAAACCCACAGGGTCCCCCAGAAGACCAGGCAGGAGCTTAAAGTTCAACCCAACTCAGAATGCTTCATGTAGCCTTATGATCCAAGAGGAGCAAAATGACCAAGAGTAGCAAGAAGAGTCCAGTGCGGAGGCAGGAGGGGCAACAGCACCCTTAGGAGAGTAAGGACTCAGCAACTTCTCCCATTTTACTTCCAAGCGAGGATAGGACTCAGGAAACGCTGAGGACCAGGTGGCACAGCCTCCCTGTGCTCCAGCCATTGACAATACCACACTGCCCAGCAATCCATCAGCATCCTCTTCCGAGAACCTAGAGGTCAGGGAAAATGGAAGCAGAATCCCCTCCTGGCTGGAGAAGAAGTTCCTGACAGCCGGAAGGGATTCGAAATAGGAAGTACTTCCAAAATACGTAGACACTTTATTGCTTTTGCAGTGGAGTTTACGAATTTTAACTTATGCCAGCCACGTAAACCAGGCATGGCCTGTATTTGTTCTTTTCTTCCTTCTCTCTTCCAGAAATTTGCACTTGTGGATGCGATTCTGTATGGAACTGACAAAAACAGAAAATTAACAGGTATATATTGCCTATTACCGATCTGTTTCTATGGCTTTAAAATGAATTCAGAGCACATGTTTCTCTCAATGGCAGGAAAGACACTTTACTGCCACATGGAAGGGGGATCATATTTTTTAAAAAATCATTTCTATATACCTATGTCTCCGGCTTTTCAGACCAGAGAAGTTGACACAATTGTGACTGACCTATGAGCAATTTTTGCAAGCTGGGAAAATGGAACCAAGTGTCCACTTACCCACAAGTGCAGCACTCTGGGGAGATGGAAAGGCTTCTTTCACTGGTGACATTTAGGAAAACAGCAGGGACAGCTATCACTCTGTGTGGCTTGGCTGCCTGAAGGGCAGTGTCACTATTGCTGAGAGCGCAGTTCCCAGGGCTCCAGGAAATGGGTCAGAATTGACAGCAGCCACCGCTCAGCCGCACCTCGCCCACAGCCGCTTCCACCCAGGTCTTTTCTGGGCTCCTCCTGTTGGCCTCAGATGTCAGCTCCCCTCCTTTCTTCGACTTCCCCTCTTTCCCACTCTCAGCCTGCCAGGAACACAAATCCAAAATAGTGTCCAAATAGAAAAATGAGAAAAACTTTCCTGGAAAAATTACATTGAGAGCATTAAAAAACCTTATTCATGGTTTGCCCAGAATTTAACTTTTTAAACCCTATATTTTGAAGTTTCTGTGCTAAGGCCGAGGATGATTTGGAGTCTGCCTTAGTTTCTTGGGTTGACTCTTGGGAGGCCAATAGATGCTATTGTAATTCTACAGATTTCAAAATCAAATATTATATATTCGTTAATATTGTGGATAGTTGATCATTGTCTTCGGAGCATAAAAACTTTCTAATTTAAAATGTAAACCTTCACTCAATCAACATACTCTATGGAGAAATATTACCTCATTGGTAGGTCATGAAGAGCCACTGTATTGCACCCCCATGGCTGAGTGGTACTGAACTAATTTTGTAGAGTCAGGGAAGGCTGGGTCAGAGGTCCCTCAGGACTATGTACAGACCCTCATGCAGGTCAAACTTGTGCAATATCTGTCACCTTCTCTGCAATGGAGTTGTAATCAAAACCACCACTGGACCTAGTCAGCATGAGGCTTTTATTTGATAGTAAGAAACTGGGTACCATTCCAGTGTGAACAGTAAGACAGTGCAGTCTGAACAAGACCACCCTAAGGAGCAGATTCAAAAAGGTGAATGATACAAGGGTCTGAAGATGAGAATAAAATCAGGTCAGGAATGGAGTTGGTAAGAGTAACCAAAGTCAGCTGCCTCCTGAATTTGGAGAGCTGTGTGCAGTGTGCCATGTTAAGTGGTTTCCATTGCTCGAGTTTATATAGTTACTTCTATTTGAGGGACTTCTTAAAGGACCCCCACAATTTTGACCCTAGCATTGACATGAATGATTGCCATTATGCTCATTCTTATAGCAGATTGTTAATTTCAAAGGCGGGTTCCCAGCATTCGCCCTCCATCTTTGTACTCCAGCCTGACAGTCAATGTGATACAAAATGGAGAATGTCCAGAAAGCACTCACACATACCCACACCCACTGACAGCAGCAGCACAGCCACCCTATTGTCCAGCCAGTTGTCCTTCACTTGCAGCTCTGATTCAGCAATTCGCTCTGCTGTCCCCTCAGCTACTGAGGTACATGGCCCCGGAGAGAATTATTTCCTGTCTCTGTACCAAAGAATATTCCACTTGTTTATCAAGTCACAGCTGTGTTTCAGTTGGTGTCCCTGGAGGGTCAAAACAAAACAAAATCCATTCTTCACACTGCAGCCAGAGTGGTTTTTTATTTAATGCAAACCTGATCACGTAACTCCTTTTCAGCAGCATGTCATTTTCTTTAGAAAAAAAAAAGCCCAGAATGCTTCTCAGGCCCACCTGGTCTCATGTTGCTGGGCCCTTCAGTCTCCTCTCCCCTCTCTGCTCAGCCACTGTGGAGTGCTTTATTCAGACTCTCAGCTCCATGCGCTCCCCACCCAGCCCAGGACCTGGATACATGATTGCCTGCACTTAATTAATATAGCTCCTCCCTTGCCAGAGAGCTGAAATCTAAAGCCACTCATTCTGCAAGACTCAGTTTACTTAGTGAGAGAAATCTTTGCAGACATCCCTAAAGTCCAAATGCTTCTCTGCTGAAGCCACACAAATTTGCTGAAAACCTTATTCTGTCAATGACATATTTAATGTTAATCTTGGTTCACTATTCTCTAAGCTCTAGAAGGGTGAAATAACAGATGTAGAATCTGTAGTGCCCAGAACTCCTATGGTATGGGTGGGCAGTGTTCTTTAAGAAAAACAAAACAAAAATAGTTTATTTTGCTTATTTTACCAAACAGCACATGATCATGTGATCATATTATTAAAGCCAGGGGATCTCAACTTTACATTTCTTCATGATAAGTCTGCCTGTAGGCAGGGGCTACATTTATCTCGTTTGCTGCTATCTAAACTCTCTGGTACCTGGCATAAAATTTTAGGTGGAAGACTACTACTTATTAATTTTCTAATCACTGAATTAGCCAAAGGAGGAATTATAAATTCTATAAATTTTAAATATAAAGTCAACATAAACTTACCTATAGACTTCCATTGGGAATGACATTAGCATATGGACTCTGAGTTTTAGACAGATCATATATGGATGATGACACTTCATCCTGTGTCCCCCATGAGAGAAAGGCAAGAACTGTTGCATGAGTGTACCATGGTGGCACCACTGTCAGGCCAATCCTGACCTTTAGCCCTTGCTCTAAGCAAAGAAATTTGATGTTCTCTTATCCTACAAGTCTGAATCAGGGATCTATGATAAATGCACATTGCTTATAAAATTGGTAGTTTCTGTCTATGTTCCATTTTCTGAGACAGGGAGAAGCCCACACAAGTGCCTGCAACATGCATGGAATCAGTGGAGATGTCAAAACAGCCCAGCCAGATCAGCCTCATATCTCAGCCCTAATTCTTAGTCAATGAGCATCCTCATAATTTATTCAATCATTTTTGAGTTTACTTAAATGTATACTAGGGCTGCTTATTTAAGGAAACTGTCGTAGTACCCATGTATATCAGTATGTATGTGTGTGTTTATATACATATATATACAATATGATGCACACATTGTCTTGCCTATTTCTGCCTCAGAGCACACACCAAATAAATGTCCTTTCTCATTGCTTCTAAATAAATAGCTTTTCTTTGCTTTAGAATAATCTCTGTACTGGAGATTAAATTATATAAGAATAAGGCATTCATTTACCCATTAATTCATTTTACTTTTAAAGGTTATTCAGCACCTAGTACATGCCAGACTGTGCTAGGCGTTGGGCAGGGAACAGGGTGGGAATCAAAGAGCCCTAAAATGATTTAAGAAGTGAAGACATATCAAATGAACTGGAAAAAAATCAAGAAGTACTTTTGAAAATCTTCCACTTCATCGTGATGATGCATTCTCTCTTGGAGATGAGCCTGTCTGGCTGTCTACCCTACTTCAAAGTGGCAGAATAAAGATGGAAAAATGTAGTCAGTCATGTGCCTTTTTGTGTAAAGGATACCAATTATCTTAATGTTTCCAACATTCACGGCTCCTGTGTTATCTAGACAATAATTTCCGAAGATTAAAACTTTCATTCTCAGTGGGATGGTGTCATTTTTGGTGCATATAGATCAGATAATTTCATATGACAAACCACCAAAACTCCTGTCTCTGATACAGTGCAACTGGTTCTTGTAAAACAAACTTCACTTACAAAAAAAAATGTTATCAAAGTTAACAGCATTACTCAAGATATCTCTCTCTCTCTCTCAATCCCCTCCCTCCCTGCTCTCTCTCTTCTCTTTCCTCTATTCCCTTCTCTTTTCTCTCCCTTGCTTCCCCCTCCTTCCTTTCCCATCATATTTGATTTCTCTCTGCGACCCCTGCATGCTGACCCTTCAATTGTTCCCAGCGAACAAGGCTTCCTCAAGTGCACACATTGTCTGGTGAGCCTCACCACACGCCCACTCCCACGTCCCTCTAGGTTTGTCAGATGAAACACAAAATGCCTGTTTGAAGTAGATAAACAGCAGACACTTTTTATGTGTACGTGTCCCTATATATTTCATGGGACATATGATACTAAAATTACTCTTTCTTTATCACAAATTTGCATATAACAGGACATCCTGTACTTTTCAGTTGCTACATCTGACAACCTCATCTCCACCCCTTCCTGGAGTCATGGCCTGTGACCAAGTTGCAGCCACTCTCAGTACTTTGGACTGCAATGCCATTTCCACTCTGGCCCATCCCAGTCCCCAAGATGACACATCTTTTCTAGATGCTACTCCAAGTCCCTTCCCCGCTCCCAGAGATGTTGCAAATCCTAGCTTTGCTTTCTCTGGTCTGCTCCCCAGTGATGATGTCTGATATCACAGGAACCCTTCCCCACCTCAGTCTTCCCTACCTAACAAGACTACAGCAGGATCTGGTCTCCTCCATGGCTGCTCTCATTCACAAGAAATAAATTACCTGACATCCTTGATAAAGCAACAGGGTAGCAGGTCTATATTCAGTTTTCAAGATAAAAAGTGGTTGCATTCATAAGTGAACATGAACACAGAAGGCCAAACAAGGCAGGCAAAAAGACATTACTTATTTCCTAAGAAGAAATGTAACTAAGTGGGAAAATATCTAATGAACCAATCTATGAATTAATAGTTATACAAAACATAATTTGTCTCAGAGCCTGCAGTTCAACCTCATAAGCACTCATAATATCAAAGCTTTTTTATTTCCTCTAAATTTATCAAGGTCTTACTTAATTGCTATAAACACCTGAAGACACGAGCAGATTAGCATATAAAATTGCAGGATTTTAGCTGATACATATTCATGAACGCATGTTGTTGTGATCAGGCAAATAATGACCCCAGACATTGATAAATTTGGTATAAGTAAAAGAAAAACACAGCACACAGTAAGAATTCGCTGTGGATCACAGGACGGAATCTTGGATAAGCCTGGTTCTAAGAGATCATTCATAACAATTATTGTATTCCTGTAATTCTTTCAAGAGAGAGATCAGCAAATGTTTAATCAGTAGGCATCATAAAAAAAAATACTGCCCCCAAAATGCTTGAATGTTAGATCAGTGCTAAAGAATGCTGGCTTCTTGGAAGGCGAATCCAGCTCCTGTTTCTCAGAATCTGTCTCACATTCTTCCTGGCATTCTTGCTGGGGTATGTACTGCCATTAGGGTAAGACTGACAGTTTCCACACATTTGTGGGAATCTCAAGTTACAGCTGTTGCAGGGTCTTCCAAATGAGTATCTTTTATCTTTCACTTAGATGGAAATATCCATCATGTGTTGGCTCATCCCGAGTTGCTACACTGTAGTTATTTTTGAATCTCTGGCCTGTTAACCCTTCTCGTTAGAACCTATCCATACATAGCTCCTATTCATTAAATTCTTTGTTCTCTCCCAAGCAGGCAGTGCCCCTGTGAGCTGGATACTGCATTTAGTCTGAACATAGCTGGACTGCTTTTGACAAAAGAATCTATGCAAATGCCTGAGGCAGTCCGAGAAACTGTGTGGCAAAGGCATGGACTGTGGCAAGCCCTGAAAAGGGCTCTTGAGAAAGAGGCAAAATTATGCAGCACATGATAGGAATGCTAATTAATTTCACCTGAGCCCACTAAACTACAGGCTCCTTCTGACCTCAGGATCCATTTCCAATTAACCTGGGGCAGGAAGCCCTTTAAAGTTTTTTTTTTGCTTTTGCTTTACCCTGTCCATTAAAGTCAACAAGGGAGTTTAGCCTAGAAATAAAAAATAATGACACTGCTGCCAATCTGGTATTTTTAAAGTATTCACTATGTTTCAGAAACCATGGCCTCTATGCACGGACTCATATATTCCTCACGATAATTCTGTGACACTGGTGCTCAACTGCCTCAAAGTGCAGATGCGTGCTCCAAGTCACAGTGAAGATCAATATTCAAATAGGGCCCTATCTCCCTCTCCATTCTTTACTCTCAACCATTCCACTGACAACTGGACTAACATTAATTGGGAAGAAATTGACAGCTGCTCACTTTGTGTCCTCAAGAAGTAATAGGAAAATCCTTTCCATTCACATTTTTAGGAGCCCCCTCCCAACTCGAATCCGTCTGCTCATAATGGAAATGAACAAGGAGTAGAAGATAGACGGGTGTGACCATGAAATGTAGTACTCCCGCTCAGCCTATACATAGTAGACTGACTGCTTAAGTATTTTAGCCTCCCTGGGCATGATCATGATGATACTTAGCCTGCAAGATCAGATGAGCATTAAATGAAATATGTAGAGAAATATATTTCACAAGTGGAAAAGTATGCTAAAGAGTGTATTACTATTATTAAAAGCCAGAATGACATAAAAAGTATATGATTTTTCTCAAAAGTATTTGCATCTCGACAGCGATGTTTACACTTAGATTCTGAGTGCAGTTGGGAGCAGGGTGGCAGTGGCACTTTAGAAGGTGAGACCCAGGGGTTCTGGGGAAGCAGCATAAGACCTGTTACATGGCTGGAGATGGGGAGATAAGCCTGGGGCTCCTACTCTCGAGTCATCATCAGGGACAGTGATTTGTCTCACCATCAAGCCCAGATACATAGACTGGATTCGTGTACTATCTTTGTTAGAAAATTCCCATTCAATTAGACATTTTCTAATTAGCTCTTTTAAAATACAGATGTGATAATTTGAAAGTAGTTATCATCTGTGGAGATACTAACATAAATACGATCCTTTTGAAGGTGTCTAAGAGTCTGAGAGGGAATCATCAGGGCTAAGCAGAAGTGCACACGCTCCAGTTTGGGGTTTGGTCTGGGTAGACTTGGGCAGGGAAAGCTTCCGGTTCTCCACATCACCTATTGCTCCATAACCTCAAGGGCTGCCTATGGGTCTTATTTCTATTGAAAGGTAAGTCAGTCCAATTATTTTGCAGGTCAATTAGGCGCGTTGAGGAAGGGGGCTAGCCACTGTCATCAGTGTCATTTCACCTCTCTCTGTGGCATTTCTCATACCTGTGTGGTGCTTTGAACACTCATCCAGTAAAAAAAGACAATGTGTAAGCCCTGTTTAAATATTTGTCTGGATCACTCGTTTGGTAGATGTTCCACAATATGACTTTAATCAAACTAGATGGGACTGAACTTAATTCAATTGAATTTAAATTAATTGAACTGCTTCCTCGTCTAACCTTGCATCAACTAAGGAAAGGCTTCCATTTTCCTCCCGGTGCTATCTCAAACTAGCCTTATCTTCGAGTATCCCGACAGTGAATGGAAAGCTCATCTGGCCAGATGTGGGGAGTCCTTTCTGATGCCATTTCAGCTCCCTCAACCTTACCTCCCCAGATCCTCATCCGTTTGAGTGTGGAGTGTGTGCTCATGCCGGGAAGTCAGTCCCACTTTCCATGCTCGCCACCACACTCACCGCTGTCTGTCATCTGATCAAGCATTGAACAATCCCTATGTCTCTTCTTGCTCCAACCCCCATTCTAGTCTGTACCACAAAACTAGAGAGTTCTCATTTCTTGCAAAAGAAAAAGCAGTAAATTACCAATAATGCCCCCCGATAAAAACTTGTAAGGCCTTCACATAGTCTGTGAACACAATCCAGAACCCTCTCTCCTGAAATGTTCATACTTTACACCAGTCCCCAGTCTTCATTCAGCCATTCCAACCAATCTTCTCAAAGGCTCCACAGTTCTTCATACTGTACATTGTCCCCTCAGCCTAAAGGTTCTCCTCCTCCTTCTGCTACTGACTGACATTAGTAAATATGCTCCACCAGGTCCTACTGTCATGCACTACTCTGGAACACTCTTCAAAATGCATGCCAGAACCTGAAAGTACACATATAAATGTGATTATCAATTTCATTTCCCTCTAAATAACAAGATTTCTGAAAATAGGGACCATTCCTGCATTCTGACCATTCCTGTTGCTGGGCCTAGCATTGGGCCTGACATATGATAGGGAACAAAGACCATGTATTGCTGAAAGTTGAAAGAATGGATTTCACTAGCTCTTAGAGCCATGAAATGTCAATCCAGAGGGCAGAGACATGATGAGCTGATAAAACCCACCTACTTCTTATTCTGTCTCTCCTCCCGTTTACAATTACTCGTTTCTGTTTCAGAAACGTGGGGTATACACTTTGCAGTGGCATTTGCATTACATTTCCAGGGTGGGATGACAACACCGTGGATCACAGAGATGTTCAGAATGACTTTTGACAAGCTTTTTGTTATGGCATGGAGTATTTTAGAATGCTCATTATTTATAGAGCAAAGTTTAGAACAGTCCCTGTCACATAATCATTGGAAGGATGACCCTCAGGGCACGTCAGAGTCCTGTCTTGACTCATTGCTTCAGCAGGCTCCTGAAGCAGGCCACACGGGAGGCTGCCTCCTCTGTATAAAGGGCTCCTGGGATGAGAAGGGAGCACAGCGTCGCACTGTGGTGCAGCTGCACTTGTTTGGAAGTCCTGCCTTATGTTGTGCTGTGATATGCCTTACAGCAGCCTCTCCTGCTGTGTTCTCAATGTTTATAGTCCCCCAAAATTTGTGTTGAAATCGTGTCTGTGAAAGTGATAGTTTCAGACAATGAAGCTTTTGAGAGGTGATCAGATCAAGAGGGTGAACACCTCTTCATGAATGGGGTCAGTGCCCATTTAAAAGAAATCCTATAAATCTTCCTCGTCCCTCTCACAAGATGAGTACACACCTAGAAGACACCTCTGTGAAGGAGAAAAAGGACCCTGAATTTGCCAGTGCCTTTGAATCCCCATCCTCTAGAGTGAGAGAAATATATTCTTGCTGTTTATAAGCTATCTGGTTTATGGTACTTTGTTACACAACCCTGAACAAATTAAAATCCCCACCCACACACCATGCTCTTGGAACCAATACCAAGTAATCCTAAATGCTTTCCACAAGGCAATCCTTCAGTTATTTGAAGAAAACTAACATCTGAAGTCTTCTGTATTTTATGCTTTTCCTAGCCTTGATTTTTTAAAAATTTATAGACCACATCTTGCTATTTTATTGCATGCATTCTTATAAGCTATCTTAAATCCTAGGTACACGAAGGCCATATATAAATAAATCTGTCTTTCTTTTCTTCAGGCAACAACTCAAGTTCCCCACTTGACAGTCTTGTCACAAGCTCTCTATATTACCATCCCATGTCTGATCACCATGACACTGGAAAAGAGGCTCTACACAACCTCAGTGAAACCATCAAAGAAAGGAAATTAACATTGCACATCATTACACACGCTCTCTTCTCCCCATTCAGTCTGTACCAATTGTCTCAGTCATACCCTTAAGAGTGCAAAGATCTAGTGCAAATTTAAACACTTGGCAGTCTTTAAGTCTCCAGCAATCCAAAACACTCCTCCAGTCTTCCCTTGACATGCATCCCCTTGAATTTTTGAAAATGAAGTCTAGTTATTTGTAGAATGGCCCTCAGACTGAGTTTGTTTGATGTTTCATTACAACTAGATTCAAGTTATACATACTGTTATAATTAGATTCAAGTTTACATACATACATACTCTTCTATGTCTTCCTATCCAGTTAACTTTGATAATTGGATTAAGATGTTATCTGCCAGGTTTCTCTAAAAGTTACTCTTTTTTTCTTCTTTAACACATGAATCATAAATATTTTACAGGAAGCACTTCTTTAGGACTATGTAAATACATACTCTTAAAATTTTACCCACTTAATTTTTATTCATAGCCAAGATATTTCTTGGCTTCATTATTATTATAATGGCTGCCAATTAGTGATTGTCTAATGCAATTATTCACTTCACGTTTATTAATCAGCATTTACTTCTCATATCATCTCATGTCCTTTTTTTGTGCTCATATCATTCTTGGTCTTTAAGTCCTTGGATGCTCAGTTTTTCTAGGCTTCTCTTGTACTTGTCCTGATCCATCTCTGGCATCAGCCATTTATCTAAGAAACCATGATGGATTTTAATATGGGATAATATTTAGTAATTAGGATTTGCCTTTAATGTGTGATTTTTGTAATTGGAGTGTTACTATTCCATGACGTTTTTGTTGGTCCAAACTAGAAAATGCAGTCATCTATTGGTATCTTTGGCAGATTAGTGCTGGGATACCAAAATCTGCTGATGCTCAGGTCCCTTGTATAATATGGCATTGTATTTGGATATAACCTATGTACATCCTACCTTATATTTTAAATCACCTCTAGATAACACAATGCAAATGTTACTTAGATAACTGTTACACTTGGTTGTTTAGAACATAATGACAAGGAGAAAATCTATACAGTGTCAGCACTGATACAATTTTTTAAAATATGTTCTACTTTCACTGATTGAAGCCACAGATACAGATATGAAAGACAAATTACATGTGTGTGACATACACTTAAGCAGACATAGACACATCTACATTTCTTTTTCTATGTCTATATCTACCTATGTACGTATTCCCATTACCTCCAATTCTAAGCTTACATCATTTGGGTTCACTCCACTTTTCTCCTTTTCCAAATTTACAATTCCTTGCTTAAAGTATGTGGAACATAACTCCGGGTATCTTCAGCATATTTACCATATTGAGTCAACCTTGTGCATGCATTCAGCTCACTGTCATGGCCCGGCTGTGCATCCCACACAAAGCCGCCTGAGGCCCTGCCTACACACTCTCTCTCTCTCTCTCTCTCTCTCTCTCTCTTCACTCTCTCTCTCTCTCTCTCTCTCTCTCTCTCTCTCTCTGACACACACACACACACACACACACACACAACCCTACTCAGACCAGGACCTCCTGGCACCATGTCATATCTCCCCACCGCTCCCACCTCACCTTCCTCACAGAAGCTAGTTTTGTTCAGTCCCCCATAAGGGTCTCTAGCCTCGATTATTCAGGAAGTTCATGTGTGTTATGATGGACGAGCATAATGTCCCTTGCCCAGCAAGTACTCACTTTAAGTTTTTAAAATATAATAAAATAAACTTTTTTTAGAAAAACTTCCCTATGTGAGGTTTTTCACATAAAATTTAATGTTCATTCAGAAAATAACATAACTTATTCATTATAACTTTCTTATTATAAAAAGAAAATAATCCAATAACAAGCAATAACAAACAAAAAGGAGCCTTTCAAGAAGCCTAATCTTAATTTACTTTTATAATAACCAAAAGTCCTTCATAATATTATTTTAATTAATCTTACTCTTAATTTACTTTTATAATGACCAAAAGTCCTTTTATAACGACCAAAAGCTGACCTTCATTTTTCCCAGTCTGCTAGTAAGGAAAAAACTTTTTAAGTTTTTTTTTAATGTCTCTGTCACGTCATGAACTTGAACTATTTCATGCTCATATTCTTTTTGCTCAAGCTGTCTGAAGCACACTGTGGAGGGCATCAAAACCCACAACGTGGCTTTTGTGACTCAAGTGTGACTCAGAGTCTTCCCAAGAGGGTTTCCTCATCAGGCCCATTGACCTGGAGGTCCAGGTCTGAGCATTTGGCTCTTCCATTCCATATCCTGTTTGATTCTCTTATAACTTTTAAAAATTGTTAACATATTACAACAAAGCTTGTACAGCTTTCTTCAGTGATATTATACTTTGTTTGGCTGATTTGTTTTCAAATGTAGTACACACAGATGTGATAGGGTTGTAAAATAAACAGGTGTGTGGCTCATGAAAATAGGGTTCATTACTTTTGTACAAATAAATACTTATATTTATATAAATATACAGCTAGTAAAAAATATTTTTAGAAGTATTTATCCATTAGGATTAAGATTCACTTCAGATTAAAGGCGACAGCTAACCAGCATTCAAATTTCTTAAACTTAAACTAAAACTTCAGTAAATATAAAGGCTCAAAGTGAGCATTTCAGGGACTATTGAACAGTGCTGACCATAAAACTTTAGGTTTGGTCCAATTTCAGATACAGTAGGTATTCAGTTGCTAGTGTCATCATCTTTAATTTTCATGACAACAATAACAATCCACAAATATTGTTATACATATTCCTCACAAGAACACTTTAAGGTAGAAAACACAAAGGTTATAACATGATTTCACAAGCTTACACATCTAGTAAATGGTAGAACCAAAATGCCATCCTAGGTTTTCATTCAACCCACACATCACATCTCTCCAGACTAGATTATGTTTGTAATCGGTTTCCAATTCCTCAACCACATCTTCTTATGCTGTGCATCCAAACTCCCTTCTACCTAATGAGGTAGATAAATCAAGCCAATCAAGTCTAACCTCGTGGGGAAAATGCCTTCTGAAAAGATGTTTTATTGAAGATAACTGTCTTATTCACAAAACTATTTTCCCTGCAAATTAAGAGCAAGATATCTAAAAAATTTCTCAACCAGGTTATAGTCAGAAATCAGAACATTCTTCTGCTAATAATTAAGGGCAGTTTTGAAACTAACAAAATAGGGTGAATTCTTTTTCTTCTGGACTATCATTTTTATATTAAAAAATAGTAAATTCCAAAGATGGTTGTGCAACAGCCAGGAGAACATAGAATGGGAAAGAAGGGATATTGATAGTCATTACAAAGACCAAAAATCACCATTTTCAGTTTTTAATGAATCTATTACTTTCATCTACTGAGCGTTCAAATCATTTTATCATAATAAGCACTATTTGTTGTGTTTTGATTATAAATTTATTACATGGTTATTATTTTTAGTGCAGAAAGTTATACAGAAGAAAAAATGCATACATTTTTAACTACCAAACAGTAACTACTTATTTCTCTTAAAAATTCCTTTTTATGTATTTGCATATATGGTTTTGTTTTTATAAAACTGAGATGAAATATGCTTTACTTTCTGCTTTTTTTCATCTGTATCAGTAGCCTTTTATCATGATATTAAACTGAGTAATGTGACATTACTGGATATGTCTACAGTAGGTATCCTAATTTATCTAACTCTTTTATTACAAATGGTAGTTTTTTTAATTTTAATTGTTAAAAATAACAATGTAGTAAATACCTCTGCATGTAAATCTTTGTCTACAACTTTGGGTGCATTCCTGCAGGTAAAGTTAAGTGATGAGAGGGCACAAATCCCTCTGAAGAATGATAATTCACATTGGAAAGTCCACTTCAGGAAATTCACACCATTTTATACTTCTAGTAATAGATTATCAAAACACTGAACCATTTAATATTTTAACAACATTTTGCTAATTTTCTAGCTTAAACACTATATCTCATTACTTGTATTCATTTTCATTCATTTAACTATTAATAAAATTGTGTATTTTGCATGTTAGTCTACCCTATACGTTTGTATACATATGCATCTGCTCTATATGTGTGCAGCATCTATTTTTTAATGAGATATTCATATTATTGCTAGAAACATATGTCTTCATGCACCAATGCCTTTTTCAAATATTCAATATAGCCCCTGACATATCTGTTGTCAACATTATCAGTTTGTCATTTGCTTTCAACTTTTATGCAGTCAAATCTTGAAGGTTCCACTATGTATCAGAGTTTACGGTGCTTAAAAGATACTACACATTTTGGTAAAGAGAATAGTTTACCATCAATTTTTCCATTTATGGCTATATAGCAGAAATTAAACTAAGCTGCCTTGGGAGGCCAATAACTCCTAAGCAGCAATCTCTACAGGCAATTTTAGAGAGCTGTGAATTATACAAAGCTACACTTCCAGACCCAACCTTCCATAACCATTTTCAGTGGAGATTTGAACTGACCTAGGGCCCTCTGGGAACTGTATTTTTCTCCATACATAACAGTACTTCCCAGATATAAGAATTAAATCTTATCAAAAGCACTTTAAGAATCTTCTAGGAGACGTCAAATATCTATCGCTAAATAGCATTTTGATGAGCTAAGCATATGGACTTACGGACTACATTTCCTTTAAATAAACACAAGAATATAAAATAAAAAGGTGTTTGGTCAACTTTGGGATGGTTTAGAAGGAAAAACTGAGTTTAATTGAAGTATAAAATATAATTGTGCATATTCGAGCTCAGAATAAGTTGGGTCTGTGTTGGCCACAAGTAACAATAATTCCTGAAAGAAAAGCAGGAATTCCAGGAATATTTCATATCAACCTACATTCCAAATCCCTTTGTGACCATATTTTCAAAAGAATGTACAAAGTGTATTACTTTTCCTTTCATTTCAATTCTGCAACTGTAGGAAATTAAGATTCACATTAAGCCAGATGAGGCCTTCCATCCCACTCCAGGCTGAGCCAGCCCAAATGTGTGTAGGAGAGACCAGACCAGTAGCACAGAATTACCTTCGAGGAATTGAGCTAGTCTCAGCCAAAACTGCCATCTGTCCACCGTGAAATCTGTCAATTGTGGCTATTTATGAAATATTTAGTTGAGCCTATAAATGATTCTGTCTTACCTTGCCTACTCTCTCATCACGAATCATACAGAGCTGCTTTTCTGAAAAGAGATTAGCATAGAACAGTCACTAAAAATATTCATGAAATGTAGATTGCTGTTATGACAAGTAAAAGGCTGGGCTTTGGAATGAAGCCTAGAGTCAAACCCTGCTGACACTTGTTATGTATATTGGATTTGCCTTTAATATCTCTGTGCGTCAGTTTATCTGGCTGTGAGATGGGAACAGTGATACCTGTCCTGCCACATCCAGTGGTAGTGGGAAAGTGTCATTGAGAAAATAAACACAAAAGTGGCCATCGATAGCAGTTTCTTAGCACATGGCACTTTCATAGGACTGCCTAGCGATGTTTTTCAAGTCACGTGACAAAGAACTGTCAGTGGAGTTAGTAAGGAAAATGGGGGTCAGTTGACAATAAGATTAAAGATGTTGTAAGAATATTTAGCCTTCACTTCATTCTTTGGGAGCGGTCTCCTTTCTTCAACATGATACCATCTACATTTTCATAAAGCTAGAATTCTTAAGTAGTATTTGAGGTGTTATGGCTTAAATCTAGATGTCCCCTAAAGTCTCATGCAGTCACAGGTGGGGCTTTTCAGAGGTGGCTGGATCTAGAGTGTAGGATGCTGGGAGGAAGGATGTGCGATTACTAAATTATTTCACTGATTGACTTGGCACAGTTCTGGTAGATTAAGGGTGCCTCACCCTAGGTGTGAGTGCTACTAAGGGTGTGTAGCCTGGATAAGATAAGGGACAAAAAGAGGGTTAGGGTTAGGGTTAGGGTTAGGGTTAGGGTTAGGGTTAGCGGACTCTACCATGCCCCTCTATTATGCCACCTTGCTTTGGAGCAAGTCAATTATGGACTAAAATCTCTACAAACCATGAACTACCATAAACCTTCTTTCCTGTAACTTTGGGTGTCAGGTATTTTGTCTTAGCAATGAAAAATGTAACAAAGACATTGCCTGATTTTTTTGATTTGTTAGTGTTATCTGGAATGACTTACAAATAACCAGAAAATCATCAATGGAGAAAATTCCAGGTTAACCAAAACATTGTTGGTGCATCTCAAAAATGTTAAACATTTTCTAAACAGTATTGGAATCATATTCTTTTTCTCAGGCAACAGATTCTGCAAGGCATTGCTGAGGATTCTGAAAACAGTCGTTTTTATCTCCAATAGACTGTTTTTCCCAAACTCTAACCCCTAAAAATGTTATCACTTTACTCTAAAAATGTTCACAAGGTCATGCGTGATAGTATGTATGCGGACTCCAAATGTCTTCTACAAAACCAAAGCAGAAAGAGTAAGGGAACAGCTTAAAACTAAGTCTATGAGATTCTTAGTATTTAAAGACATACCAGGAAAGTGTGAGACCCTTCATAAAATGTTGGAAAATTTGACAATATTACTGTATCATAAATCTGTAATTAAAGTATCTCAGAATTTAGATTTCATAATTTAAATGAGAAACACATCTGAGTGTCATAAACTTTACCAGACCAGAGCGTAAATGAAACCCAGACCAATATCAGTTTTCACCTTATTTCTTATTTATAGCTTAACACTTGACTATTATACATAAAGCCATAGACAACATACTTTTCAAGACAAGGTCAAATTTAAATATCATGTTTATTTTCACCCGTGAGTATATTTCTCTTTTCATAAATATACAAGGTTACTGTACTTAGGTAAGAATATAAGCTTTTGAGTCAGATAGAAATGAAATGATCTGGATTTACTATAAATTATTAGTGTGATCCTGAGGAAGTGATGGATGTTCTCCATCACTTCAGTCTCAGTTTCAGTCTCAGTATTTAGAAATTGTGTTGGGCAGCATGAATTTTAGCTTAAAAACTGCAGTCCTAATAATCATTGTATTCTACCCCAAAATATGTGAGCAATGCTCCAGAGTATGTAGGTTAGACTCCTAAAAAGTGGCAAAAATTCATGATGTTCAGAGTATTTACACTAAAACTTTATTGTCCCAACCAAATTATTTTCTTTAAACACACACATACATACCCAAATGTTTCTTAAGATTTCTGGAGTTAGTCATTCTTCTTCATTCTGTTTTATATATGGACATTTCACAGCCTTTTAGCTCCTCACCTGGAGGATCACCAAATGGAGAAAACTGTGGGTGCCTCAAATTTGAACTCCTTACAAAAATGTGTTTCTTGAATAGGTATGGTAGCACACACCTGTAATTCCAGCACTTAGGAGGCTGAGGCAGAAGGACTACTGTAAATTCAAGGCCTGCCTAGAACTCATAGGGAGTTCAAGGACAGTCTTAACTATACTGTAAGACCTTGGCTGAAAATAAAGTTGTGTTTCTCTCTTGTGAATCAGATTTCCTTATGCGTAATCTTAGAGAAGTTTCATCCCTGTTTAGATTCTATTTCTTCCCTACATTCTTTGAATGCCTGTGCCTTCTCTGGGTCTGTCTTCAAAAATTTCAATAGTCATCATATAATAAATAAATTCATTAAGCTAAACTGAATGTTTCAAATGAGATCTTAAAACCACCTTCATAATTTAATAATTCTTACTGTCTTTGACCATTGCACCGAATAATATATCTTATTTTTAATAAGCCAGCCTCACTATGTTTCTCATAAAATGAAGTCCATGATGAACACTACCTAATGAATGCAAGTTCCATTTCACTAATAAGCTTGGTCTTGGCTGTGGGCTTTTTAGAAATGATTAAATATTACAAATGTAATCCACGTGTAAGAGTACGTGAAATGTTGGGGAGCAAAATTTCCCTAAAAGAAATTTTCCTAGCTCAAGAGTAAGGCCAGTATGGCTGGGGAAGGAGCTGAAAACACACAGAATAAGTGAGACTTGGAGCAGGAAGGAATCTGAAAGAGGGGGTTCTAACCAGTGGGGAAAGATTCTCCAGGAACCCCTTAGACCCGGGCACTTTTTTCCTCCATCTCCTTAAAGCCAGGAAGGTTTCTAAATTCCTCCCAACTAGTGTTGCAGCAGGCATTTTATATAGAGTTTCTTGTTCCAGAAGGAAAAATCACTGGAAATTATCCTTAGTGGAGAAGAGCTTGTGTTGCAAAAATATACTACAGACCTGCGAAATGACAAAAAAAAAAAAAGATAATAATAATAATAATAATAAAGGGACAGAGACAGTCAGGGAACTCTGTAATTAAAACTCAAGTACTTTGCATTTTCAAGACTGAGAGGAGACAGCTCCAGATCAAAAGCAAGGGAATGCGGTTCAGTCAAGCCCTGTGCTGGAACAGAGGATGCGTCCAAAAGGGGTCTTAAAAGCAGAGCAGAGGATGCTACAGAATGGCGTGATGAAGGAGGGAGAATACAGAGGAGTCAGCGGCATGGTAACCTTCATAAAAGAAGCCAAATGCTGTCTGGGAAATGTGCAGGTCTGAGGGCGGAGAGTCCCATCTGTGTGGCTTTGGTAAACAGAGTTGACCTCATCCAAGCAGAGGAGATATCTGACCTTTCTACTGTATACTTTATACAGGTCTAAATGAATTGCAGATTCTTTCCTGCAGCAATGTAAACCCTCAATCTTAAAACGGTGCTGTGTGCAGAGCAGGCTCACATCCTCCTCTTTATAAAACATTCTCATTTCTTCGAAGACAGTTATTAAATCACATCTCAGAACTCGGGTATCTTCAGGGAAAAAAAAAAAACTCAAACTGCTGTTACTTTGCTCCCCTCCCCCAAAGATTCAATTAACAAGAGGGAAAAGGTGGTGTGTTTTTAACAAGTTCTTCACGCTGAACTGCTTAGAGATGTACATTAGGCCTCCTTTTAGTAATAGGAAAAAATTATCTCGTCATGATTCGGCTCTCTTCCCCACCTCCAGCGTAAGACTGCAATCAATCAGCCGGACAGCAAGATTGATTTTCTAATTAAGCTGGCATTTGTATAGGCGCAGAGAGCCACAGAAGGCTTGCCTACTGTATCTTCCCAACACATTCCTATTTGTATTCATTTACCCTCACGCAGGCTGTTCAAAGTTGGGGAGGGGAAAGGGTTAGTCACTCTCTCCATGCAAATATCTAACAGGAAAGAGTTACATCTAATTACTGAGCAAAGGAGAAAGGGAAAAAAAAAAAAAACGGGGACAGAAATCCATTTGGACTGCTGCTGCTCTGGGGTGGATGAGACTGGCCACTGTGCGGTCCCCCTTCCATCCCACCCCTGGGTGGGGGGGCCTGCTGTGGCCGCAGCTGGGCTGCCAACACAGATGGCTGGAGGGACCCGGCTCTGAGCATTTCTATTTCAAACATCGCTTGCCAAAACGGTATAGCAGGCTGTGGTGGCAGCCTAGGCGATAAAAATGTGCTCCCGATTTAATTTATTTAGGGGAAGAATATGAAACGCTGAACAGCTCAGCCAGGTTCTGTGCGTCCTCCGGGATTCCATAGAGGAGAAAACTTCCTTTAGTAATTCTGGATCCCACGCGCGGGGTCTTGTTGGCCGTGATCTCCTTCAGTGCAAGACACCAGGGAATAAAAGTGAAATCAGCAAGAAAAGCTTGCATCTTTTTTAGTTCATTCCTGGTACATCCATTACCTAATATTTTATTTAAAAGCTCAGACTCGCCCTAATTCAAAATGCTAAGTTCAATTCGAGAAACATTCTGACCTGAACTGAAATGAGGTCCACTTATTTTTTTGTTAATGTTCAAAAAAATAGGAAGAAAAAAAGAGAAGAAGGTAGTAGACCTGAACTGAAATGAGGTCCACTTATTTTTTTGTTAATGTTCAAAAAAATAGGAAGAAAAAAAGAGAAGAAGGTAGTAGAGGTAAATAAAATGACTTGAGGGGGTGAATGTGTGTAACCAGTTTGTGTAAGAAATTATGTGTTTCAAAAAATAGTCTTCAGGTAACACCACTCATATGCTGGTCTTTGGTGGCCACCAGATCGTTCCTGTTGCCCTGTGCTATACAAACACAACACACTCCAGATGGAACCCTTCACCCTTCCCTGAAACCCTGCTCTTTTCTGATGTTCCCATGTCTGTTTATTGGATGCCCATGTGCCTGATCGGTAGGTTTAAAACCTGGATATCACTGTGAATTCAATTGTCCCTTGAGCCCCATATCTAATAGGTTGCCTTGTTTTATAAAGCAGGTGTCTGGTTCAACTAGTAAATTTATTATCATTCCTCATTCAGGTCATGGTAATGATTTCCTAACAATTGTAGTGAAATCATTAGTAATGGTCTCATTATTTCCCCAAAGTATCTTGTATTCTGACACTCTATCCTCAGATTTCCTGCAGCTTCCTCCTGAATCTACTGAAGTATAAATTCATGAATTAACAGGCCTTTAGTTACTAATATGACACTGAAAGTGCAGGGATTTGTACGGGAAGTTGACGCCTTCCCCACCAGTAATAAAGATGCTTTGCTGTCCAAACTTTAATTTTTTTCCTAAGCCTTCTCCTAGGCCTATCTATGCATTTCCTTGTAAATCCAGTTTTAACACGAACCCTCTTGAATGAATTCAACAAGAACCCTAAGATCAATCACTTTTATTAGCCAACCAGCTTCAGTGTTTCATCATTTCTCTTCCATCATTGTCCATGTGTTGTCTGATCACTTTGGCCTCTTTAGTAAGAGTTATTTTTAGGTAGGTTTAGCCAGAATCCTTTTCCCCCTGGTAATGTTTTATTAATTTACCATCCTGCTCTTTGACTATAAATTCTCAGGTGCCCATCCGGCCTTTGGAGTTGAGCCCAGTGCTAACCTTTGCCCCAACCCCTACCATCACACATATGCAGATTACAAATCTCATGGTCATTGACCCTATACCTATTGCAACGGTACTGACTAGTATTCCTTTCCATGATTTAATAAGTATCATTGAGTAATTTTGTCTGTATAGAGGCATTTGAAAGCTGTGTCAGATTTGTTTCATATGGCGTAGGGACTAGAAATCATAAGATCCTAAGAGTAAGACATTCACAGATGCAGTACCCTACTGAGGAACACTACTTCAAGTCTGGCAAAATGTAACTTCCTCTTCCTCCAAATGAGCCTCACCTTGGTTATGACTCTCTCCACCTCCATCCATAAGGCAGCTCTTTCAAGCACATGGTCCTGATCATCACTGAGTTGTGCACACACACATGCCATATGCATTGGACTTTTCTCATTGTGAATTTCAGTTAGGACCTTAACATGGTAGGTCTTATACTAATAAATTAGGGACTTTTACAATCCCTTCCCTTAAACTGTAAGCTCTTCAAAAGGAAGTGCTTGTAATATGCATTTGTATATAAGTGACACAAGTTAAACAATGCTTAATGTACAGTAAGTATTCAATTCAATATGCAGTCATTAAGTTGATCTGGGTTAAGCTTCTGTGCTGGCAATGAAATCCAGAGGCTCAGGGAATCAGTAAGTAGAAAAGGCAAGAACAAACCATATTCTCAGAAAGCAGGAGTCACAGCATGCAGAGAGAAGCTGTAGCTCAGCTATCTGAGAAAGCAAGCACAGCATTCCCGATGAAAGGTCAGGCAAGAAGAGCTCAGAGCCTCTGTGAGCCAGCAAAAAAGGGCAAAGCAGACACAAAGAGCAGCTCAAAGAAGCCTAACAAACAAAAAGACAATTCAGAATCAAAAATGATTTCATCACTGAGAACCTGAGTGGTCAGAGGCTTTGACAGGAAGAGTCAAGCTGCTGAAGGGAGCAACTGCATGGCTGTGGGGCTGGGACACAGCTGAGCCAGCTCGTGTTCTGCCCCAGGCTCTGTGCTCTTAGCAGTTCCTCTGAGGCTGAGCATTCATCTTGGCTATATTAGCATGAGCTCTGCAGGAGGGGACAGACCCCTGGGAGCACTTGGCCTGTGCATTTGCAAAAGTCAACAGTAGCTTTTCAGAGAAAAAGCTAGAGAAGGCCATTAGCTTCCCAGCTGCTTGGCAGGAATGGCTGCAGGTTGAGAAGGGGAGAGACGGCGTTTCCATGTACTCTCAGCTACATGAGTCAGACTCGTGATAGACTGCTAAGAAGCAAGTGACTTGAGGAATAAAAACCACACCTGAAAGTAATTTCTGCAGAAAGAATGGAAGGAGGAAATGTTAGAAATGAAGAGAACTCCAAAATGAAAACAACTGTGCAACACAGTAGGACTGAAGCCAAGGAAATAGAGTAAAAGAAAATGAGAAAATGTGCTACAAAGAAAATTGCAAAGGAAAAGATATTTTAAAAGCACAGATGATTCTTGTTTGTGTGTTTGTTTTGGTACCAGAGATCGAACTCACAACCTCACACTTATCACGCAAGTGCTTGAGCCACTGAGCTAAATCCCTGCACCCAGAAAAAGGTATTATGATCTCAAAACATAGACTGTGTCTAGAATAGAGAGAACAGAGGCAAATGGCCATAGTGTAAAATTATGGAAAATAACTGTCTCCCCACTAGGCAGGTCACACTTAGGTGGTAGTACCCACAAACTGGTAGAAAGAGAATGATTTGGGAGAAACTGAAACTTAATTGAAATTGTATTTTGAAAAAGGAATAACCATTGATGGTGACAAGAATAATAAGAAAATTCATCACTGAGGACATATGTATTGGAGGACTATTTTTTGTGAAGTACTTTTTTAAAGCAAAAGATATTTGAATTGTTCCTCAAAAGTCAGAATTCATAAAGAGAATAGAGCATTCCTGGGGAATGCAGACACCATGAACAATATCAGCAACATATGTAGATACAGATTAGTCAAGTGTGCTATGGTTTAGATCTAAACCAGTTCTCTAACTCTTACTTTGAGGGGTGGAGCCTGGTTAGAAGAGGCGGTGACTGGGGGTGTGGGATCTGAAAGGAATCACTCCTGCCCTCAACTCTTGCCGTAACTCCTCTCTGCTTCCTGGATGCCAGATGAGAGCAGCTTTCTTCTGCCCTCCTGCCACTTCTTCTACCTTGCATTAGAGCCAGCCAAGCATGGACTGAAATTGTGATCCAAATTTAACTTCTTGTCTTTTCAGTTGGAAATGCTGGGTATTTTGTCACAGTGGGACAATGGCTAATCCAGAAAACTGACACTGAGAATAAGGGGTCACTGTTAAAATCACACCTGCCCATGTGGTTCGGGGGCATTTGGAGCTAGTTTACTGGAGAAGTTTGATAAGATGCTGGAGATGTCCTAGGCTATTGTGAGCAGTGCTTGATATGCAATATTGACAAAGCTTGAAAGGCTGGAATGCTGTTAGGAATGTCTATAATAAAGATCAAATTCATGAGGTTTTTGTTGGGAAT